>NC_136386.1:124775633-125375633 GCF_965140285.1 Lepidochelys kempii | reverse complement strand
GAGGTGGGCAGCCCATTTGGTTGAGTCCGGTGCCCCTGGAGACAGCAGTTGGGTTGCTGGTTCCTTACCTCTTACCTATACAAACTGTGAGGGTCAGGACATAGGCAGTCAGGACGTAGGCAGCCAGGCCAAGGGGTTAGCACAGGGTGAGGTCCAGGTCCTCGTGGCAGCTGGGGTTCAGAACTACGAAGTCAAGAACTGAGAGTCAGATACCAGGAATCAGGCTGAATCAGGAAACCAGGAGGTCAGGAGCAGGTAGTGTTGGGTGAGCAGTCCAAAGGAGGATGGACCCCGATTGTACGAATGACTTCCTGTTACTCCTTCTGGCTTAAGAAGGGGGAGTGGGTCAATCAGGAGATCTGGTTTTCCGCTAATTGGGGCCCAGAGGTGTCATTGTCTGAGCTGGGCTTCAAGAAGTCCCAGTTCTAGCTAATGCCGGTTAGGTGGAGGGTTGGAGTGTGGTGATGCCCAGGAACCCACCCACCCTCCTCACGTGACAAGTTTCACCTCCACACAGATTTGGAAATCAATATTTTAAGTCACATATTTCTAAACATGTTTCCCCTACAAACATCGCACAATAACTGGCTAGGCTTGGACTTTGGTAGGGATCCCACATGGCCCCTTTTGGTGAAATATTGAGAAGATGGTGAGAATAGATCAGTTCATGGAGGACAGGTCTATCAATGGCTATTAGCCAGGATGGGCAGGGATGGTGTCCCTAGCCTCTGTTTGCCAGAAGCTGGGAATGGGTGACAGGGGATGGATCACTTGAGGATTCCCTGTTCTGTTCATTCCCTCTGATGCATGTGGCATTGGTCACTGTCGGAAGACAAGATACTGGGCTCGATGGACCTTGGTCTGACCCAGTCTGGCTGTTCGTATGTTCTTCTGACACAGAGGTCATGTATCTGCCAGGACATGTCTGTCACAGAGGTCAGCGGACAGGAAGTCAATGGCAGCCCAGGAGTTGTCATCTCACTGGGCTGCCATTGCAATGGCTTGCATGTGTTTGTGAAAACAGGGAGTTGGTTTTCTCCGAAGTCCTTATGCACCCTGAGTAGCACAGGCAATGACCAAGTCAGGAAGCAACTTCTTGGATTACAAAAGAGCTGCTTTCTCTTTTCCACAGGATCTCTGCTTCTTAATCCCTGTGTGTAAAGCCTTCTGGGAAGAATTGGTTTTTGAGCTGTATTAAGGCTGGAAGTCGTACAATGAAACAAATTTCCTTTAATAAATTCTAACAACTTTTTCTTAGCATTTTAGCAGAATTATTTGTCCTACCTTTCCCTTGTCACGCTGAGCATTCCCAGACCATCATTTAAAAGAGATTGGTAATTTGGCCCTTAATTTTGGCACCTGTATTTATTTTAAAGCTATGAGCTGTGTTCTGTGGTTTTACTGCTGTGTAACTCAATTCCCTTTTAGGACCTAAATGTCACCATTAATGGCAAATTGGCCTCTATTCTGAATAAAGCTATTTATCACGTTTATTTGTTTAATCTTTATTAGGGAAGCTTTGTAAGGTTGTCGAAAAGCCATAGGGAATGAATTTCCCCAGAGGTTCAGAGGCAGCGTTGAAAAGCCCTCCCCTGTCATTGGTGGTGTGAGTGGGAGGGTTTGGGTTAGCATAGCATGCTGCAGGTTCTAGATGGCTACAGCTTTAGATTGTAGGCAATCAGGCCAATATAGTCTTCTCATCCTCCCATCCCCACCTACAGAGACCAGCACCACAGACCTGAAAATAAAGTGCTCCCTCTTCCTAACTTCTGTGGCACCAAGGCCTCTGAGATTTCAGCAGTCCAACTGATGACTTCACGGAAACGTCTCCTTTTAGACCCCTTCCTTCTGGGGCTGCATTTCACTTCTCATTTACAACTTTTGTGGCTGAACATTTACCCATTGATCTCCACTGAATTCCCTTCTCCACTTTGTTGACCCCTTTCATCATTGACATAAATCATCCATTTCTGCTTTCAGAGTAGCAGCCGTGTTAGTCTGTATTCGCAAAAAGAAAAGGAGGACTTGCGGCACCTTAGAGACTAGGTGCCACAAGTACTCCTTTTCATTTCTGCTTTGTTTGCTAATGTTTGTTTTTATTGGGTCGGTAGGGCAAGGGATTGATGAGAGGAGGGAAGGGATAGAGGAAATCACAGATGAGGCTTACAGTCATGAGCATGTATGGTTCAGGTAGCTCCTATTTGCAGGGCAAAGTACGTGTATGTGTTGGAATAAAATTGTACTACCTGATCAGATCTCGCAAGCTAATCAAAGGTGAATCAGCTCTTGGATGAGGGAGGGATCTCTTGGGGATAACCCAAGTGCTGCTTGTGGTTCTTTTTCATCCAACTCGGTACTGACCCCAGTGTAGTGTCAATGGGCTCTATGATACTAGGGGGCTGTCTTTCAGATGAGTTGTAAAATTTGAGGCCCTGATTACCTGTGGTCACTAAAGATCTCATAGAACTTTTTGTAAGCGTTCAGGTGGTAATATCTGTATTCTAACCAAGGTCTAATTTGGCTAATTACACTCGGCCTGGCTAAATCTTCCTCCAACATGTGAGCGCACACGCATTCCAGGTCTGAGAAAATCGCCACTTGTCCATGCACAGTAGAGCTTGCTGCTAAAATCTCTGAACATTCCACCTGCTTTGAGCATGCTCCGGTTCTGTACAGCCTCCTCTGTGCCAGCCCCATTCAGCGTGCTCCCGGGCCCCGCTGCCTTTCCCACATGGTAGGGCCAGAACTACAGTTCAGAACATGGGGTGCCAGTCTCCTGTGGCTTAGGGGAGGGTGTGCTCAGCTGGGAGCCAAGGGGAGGCAGGAAAGAATTATTTCCCCCTATTTTACAGGTTTCTAATATGGCAGACGCAAGTCTCAAACACTTAGACACTCTTCCTGTGAGAGTAAATGTGCCAAGTCTATGCCACTGGTTGTGGTGTCTTTCATTTCCCAGCGCAGACTAGAACTCAGGATTCCTGAGTCCCAACATTCCCCATCAGTCTACCAAATAGTTGTGTACGTCATGGGCAAAATGTGTGTCATGCATAGGTGCCGACTTCTAGTTTTCCCTGGGAGTGCTCCACCCCCGCTCCACCCAAGGCCCTGCCAGCACTCCACCCCTTCCCCTAAGGACCTTGCTCCGCCTCTTCCTATCCTGCTCCGTCTCCTTCCCTGAGGTCCTGCTCTCTCTCCGCCTCTTCCTACCCCTGCTCTGTCACCTTTCCCAAGGCACCGCCCTTGCTCCGCCCCTTCCTGTCCCTGCTCCACCCCCTCCCCAAAGTCCCCACCCACTCGCTGCTCTCCGCCCTCCCCCAAACCTCTCCCTGAGCTGCCAAACTACTGTTTGGCAGCAGCCGCCGATCAGCTGTTTGGAGGCTTCGCTGAACAGCTGTTTGGCAGCGCCCCTGATTAGCTGATCAGTGGCACCCCCAAACAGCTGTGGCTGCATGCTGAGCATCCACTGTTTTTTTTCAATGGGGGCTCCAGCCCCAGAGCACCCACAGAGCACCCTATGGTGTCCCATGCCCGTGTAATGACTGTTCCACATAAAGTTGAGCAGCCTCTAATTGCTACCAGTTTCTCTGTTAGCTCATGTGAGAAAGCTCTGTGCTGCAGTTCTAAAGGTCCTGAGTTCATGCTCTGCTAATGACCTGCACGAGTGGTTGGATGGTTCCACCAGAGAGTATTTCTATTTCTACAGTTTTCTGTGCTGAAAAAGAAAAAGAAAAGAGAAGAGAAGAAAAAACCTTAGAAATTGCACACAAAAACCTACGTTCAAAGAACATTAAGGTTGCAAAGTCAATCAAGCAAAAGTTAGAAAATACCAGGACTCCCGTGCAACCTTAATTCTGTCCCTTGTGCACATGCAGTGCGATACTCTTTAATTACATGATCACATGCCATTTGCTCTGCAGGACCCTGCGCAATTCCTTGCATGGAATGAGACAGGGTAGCAAGAATGTTTTGGTGTGTTTGAGGCTCTGGACTGGTACCTGGGAGAGCTGGGTTCTAAACATGGTTCTGTCACAGACTTCCTGTGTGATGCTGGGCAAGGCTATCACCGTGCCTCTGTAGGAGGAGGTTGGATTTAGCTTGCATGGGCAACCTATATTCTGGCTTTTCCTAACTGGAGTGATAGGCTTTTCAACCTAAAGGGTCTTTAACATAGTTTATTTGTATGTAAAGTATATATACACAAACTCACCTGCATACACACTAATGTAGGGAAAGGATAAAAACCTCTTATTTCCCCCAGATTGTTTCCTTCTGTGTCTGTTCCAGAATCCATGAATGAGACTGCCTGTTTTAATGTTCAAACATTCTAGCTTTAAGGGCTCTCTGTGTCCAATTAAACAGTAGCGTATCTCTGGAATATTAACACATTAAAAGCAATATACTTCCAGCAAAGAAATCTGATCCTAATTGGCCCCGGAATATTTTATTTTCAAAACTGAACTGTGAACTGTTAAGTTTCTTTTTTTAAGACAAAAGAAAACATTACATTCTTAGAGCGAAGTTGGTCCAAGAGACAAGAAAAAATGGACTCTTGGAGCTTACCTGTCAATCTTCCATTTTCCAGTCGTTTGCCCAGAAACAAGCAGAGGAACTAATTGACTTCTATCCCTTTCTGTCTCTCCCCCCCCCACACTTAACATGGTGACTCAAATTAAAACAAAGATAAAATTCCAGGGGAAGCTGGCATTAATCAAGGTTTGCATTAAATTAAATTAAGTGCTTTTTATTGAACTCAGCAGTATTAGTTATTAAAACCAGAAGGCCTTTCCCAACCAGTGTAAAAAAGCAAACAATGACTCATACTGTGGCCTAGATTTTATTGGGAAATTAAAAGGCTCGTATTCTCTCTCTCTCTAACTTCAGACAAACACATGTAAACATGAGCAGAGGATGGAAAGCTCTGGAGAGCCAGTGTTCCTAGGCCTTCATTCTGAAACGCATGTCTTCATTCCTGGGTATTGAGGGTAGTTCTGGCCGTGAGGGAAGATGGCAGAATGATGTTGTTTATGCAGAACTAGTGTTTCTAAGAGTGTTTCTTGTACTCCTGATGTTAAGGCAATTCATACTTCATAAAAAGACCAATCCTGTGAGGTGCTGAGTTGGAGTTGGTGGAATCTGAGGGTGCTCGGCACCTTTCAGGGTCAAACCTGGAGTTAGCAAGCAAATTCTTATTAACCCAGGACTGGCACACCTGTCACTATATGGGGGAGGGAGCACAGAGCTGGGGACCTACGGGGGTGAGAAAGGTGCTTGTGTCTTTTCCTTATCCCACAGCTTTCCAGCTTCCCTCCGATTCCTAGGCAGCCACATGCTCTTCCTCTCTCCCAGCATGTAGCCTGCTCCTCCTTGTCCTACTGTCATCCCCGCTCTGTAGACATGCGCAAACCTCCTCCTTAAAGAACCATGGGATCCAACTGACGCAATTAGGCCCACATGCCGCAGCTCCTGTATCCATTCCCTGCTCCTCTTTTTGCCAACTGCTTCCTCATTGCAGGTGAACGTTGCCCCCGTGCAGAGGGCCAGCCAAAGGCCTACACCTTAAGTGTGTGCGTAGGCCATCTGCTGGTCCTCTGCACAAGGGCCATTTCAGCCTAACTGTCCCTCCATTACCACATGGTGGATTATGGAGCATCCCCAACTGTCAATGTTCCCTCTAATTTTTGACAGGCCATGTGCAAAGAATTTCTTCTGTGCAAATTTTTGTACTTCTGTGCAAATGTGCATGCAGTGTTTTGCCATGTGTGTGGGGTTTAGGATCTGTGTGCAAGCACACAGCTTAGAGGGAACAGTGCCAACTGCTTCCCATAGTCCATAACATGATCGTGGGCCCAGTTCATGGAGAACACAGCTGGCAGGGAGAGAGACCATACAGACAGGGCCACCATAAGGACAGTAACAGGGCTCAGAAATAGTGTGGAGGTGGGTAGGTGGCCACTGCGAATGGAAGAGGGACAACACTCCAGTTTGGCTAGAATCTCTGAGGATGCAGGACTGATGGTCCTTCAGAACTGGGTCACCGGGTGCTCTGCATGTGCACTGGATACCCAGGCTGTACGCTTGCCTCCTGATTTGTGGTGACTTGTTCCCAAGAGCTGCTGGGCAGCTTTGCACGCGGTATCTGGGAGGCCCCATCTGCCCTCCAGCAGCATGTTCAGTCTGCGTCTGTAGCCGCCTCACTTCATTACTGCCCCTCTGATGCAACCTGTGCGGGTTTCATAAGAACAAATTTCCCAGTGCTGATTCCTGTAGCCAGGTGCGTGCGGATTTATTTCTAGAGGTAAATGAAAGAGGAAGAGGGGAAATCTATAGCTGAGCAGTTGTAGGCCTCTTTGTTAAGCCACAGTATGGCTGTGGGGTTGCCAATGATCCCTTATTTTTTCAACTCTGTACAACAAAATTGGGAGTTTCCGAGTGGTGCAAAAAGCAGCAAGAGATACCCCTGGCCAATGGAGGTGAGTCCTGCTTAGTATTATTGATGATGATAATAAGGGGGTGTGGAGAATGGGCGAGGGGTGCTAAGAAAACAGTCCCGAAGTCTAGTGTTGTGGTTGTGATATACCAGGCATATACAGTTGTTAACCTGAAATGGATTGGGGTTTAGTTCTTTATTTCTCACTGCTCTGGCATTGCCATAAATGGCCTAGAGGGCATGAAGGTGAAGGATATGCAACATGAACTGAACGTTGTTCAGTGGTCAGTCCACATCACTATACAAATTGTGTAACAGCATCCAGGTCTGGGGCAGAGGCAGGTTGAAGAACTGGTTATAGAATCATAGAATCATAGAATATCAGGGTTGGAAGGGACCTCAGGAGGTCATCTAGTCCAACCCCCTGCTCAAAAGCAGGACCAATCCCCAATTAAATCATCCCAGCCAGGGCTTTGTCAAGCCTGACCTTAAAAACTTCTAAAGAAGGAGATTCCACCACCTCCCTAGGTAACGCATTCCAGTGTTTCACCGCCCTCCTAGTGAAACAGTTGTTCCTAATATCCAACCTAAACCTCCCCCACTGCAACTTGAGACCATTACTCCTTGTCCTGTCCTCTTCTACCACTGAGAATAGTCTAGAACCATCCTCTCTGGAACCACCTCTCAGGTAGTTGAAAGCAGCTATCAAATCCCCCCTCATTCTTCTCTTCTGCAGACTAAAGAATCCCAGTTCCCTCAGCCTCTCCTCATAACTCATGTGTTCCAGACCCCTAATCATTTTTGTTGCCCTTCGCTGGACTCTCTCCAATTTATCCACATCCTTCTTGTAGTGTGGGGCCCAAAACTGGACACAGTACTCCAGATGAGGCCTCACCAATGTCGAATAGAGGGGGACGATCACGTCCCTTGATCTGCTCGATATGCCCCTACTTATACATCGCAATATAGAGAGGGTTAGGGCCAGATCCTACTCTGTGCTTTGTGCTGGTGGCATGGTGCTGGGTTACCCTATGTAAGAGGGTCCTTGGAAGCTGTAGACCCACCATAGCAGTTACTATATTATGACACACCTATCCCTGTGGCTGATGCAAAGACATAGCTGGAAAAAGGGGGCATGGCAAGGGCTTCCATGTGCTCTGGCGATCCCCAGCTGTAATGGCCATTTGGGGCTGTTGGCAGCCAATTCAAATTAGAACAGCCTTTAGGTCCTGAGGGGCCAGCACAGCCTGGCTCCAGCACACAGGCTCCGCAAGCCACCTTTATATGTCCACCTCCTTCGAATGTCTCTACACGGAGCTGAGGACAGTCACTAAGCAGTATAACGATATGGGATGCCTTGTGTCTGTATCTGACTTTAGGGGATTAAGAGCTGATTCACTGTTGAGGCACAAATTGGAACTGCTAATTCCCTTTGTGTGTTAACTAGGGGAGTTTGTGATATGTACATGAAACTCAATGCAATATAGGGCAGAATATCTTTGACCAGGAGCTCTAGTTAATTTTACATTTGACTCTTTTCCACTCATCCAAGTTCAGGTTTAAGGTGCAGCATTCCTTTCCTGTAGACATTTGCTTTTATTTACAAAGGACGTGTGCAACCACCAGAGACAAAGGAGGTGTGTACGTGTGTGCGGCCAGAGAGTCCTGAACCTAGGAGAAATTAGTTAAAAATTAATCAGGGGGTACCAATAGGTTAAAACCTTCTGGGCTCTGAGAGAAACTCTAATTTCCCCTTCCCCAGATCTGAGAATGAGGAGACAGATTAATATACTGCAGCTATCAGACCAAATCCCCAGAATACCTTCTTAGAATCAGGTCAATAATCCATAGGTTTTCAAGTTTCCAAATTCCAAACATACTTTGTATATTTTCAGTACTTTAATGACCCTATTCTGAAACATGTAATAAATATTTAAGGAAAACTCCATTGATTATTTACAATACCTTAGACATATTCAGTAAATGTTTATTTAGCAATCTATCTATTTTAAAGCAAAACTTTTCACAGTAATTTTTAAAAATGCAATTTAACTCTCTTAACATCAACTTGTTTAGTGGGAAATCTCTCCTGACACATTTTTTCATAGATTATAAGGCTAGAAGGGGCCATTATGATCATTTTCTAGTCTGACCTCCTGCATAGCACAGGCCTGTAGATCCTCTACCAGTAATTTCTGTGTCAAACCCATAACTTCTGGTTGAGCTAGAGCATAGCTTTTAGAAGGATTTCCCGTCTTGATTTGAAAACTTGAAGTGCTGGAAAATCCATGTCCCTGTGTCATTCATTCCAATGCTTAATGACTCACCTTTAAAAAGGTGGATCTTTAGTCTAATCTGAATTTGTCTAGTTTTAGCTTCCACCTTTTGGATCTTGTTCCACCTTTGTCTGCTAGATTAAAGCACTATCTACTGTCAGAAATCTCTTCCCAATGCAGGTGCTTGTCGACCATGGTCAAGTCACTGCCTAACTTTCTCTTGGATAAACTAAATAGAGTGGACTTAGTCTCTCTATAAAGCAGGTTTCACCAAATCTTTCTGGGGGTGAAACCATTTCCCATTCCGTTGGTGCAAAAGTACTCATTTAATACCAATAGAAAATCCCTGGTTTTCTGTCCCAAACAGATCTTAATCAATTAGCGCAGGTGGGGCAAGTGAGTTTTCAGTTTGTCAGTTAACTGCATGAGCATTTAAACTGTGGAATACTTGCTGCCTTCCCTTATCTAGCAAGAGCCATTAGCAAGAGGCAGGATCTGACTCTTGCAGGCAAGGTCCTGTTGGATATGGCCAGACTGTGCTGATGATTTCACTCTTTTAGGTTTAAAGCATTGAGTAAAATACACTTCTGCTTTAGCAATTTCATTTCCAGCTTGAGGAAAATCGGATTGCTTACCAGAAAATACATTGTGGCAAATGGATGATGGTCTTAAGGGGGCTTGATTGTACCTGCCTCCATGTTCCATTATCTCCACAACACACAGACTGGGTGCTATAGAAATGTGCCTGTACAAATAATAACTGGGTTGTATCTCAATGAGAATTGCCGTTTCACTGGTACAGCCCCACAGGGAGAAAAGATGGTCTTGCAGATAAGGCTCTGCCCAGGGATTCAGGAATTCAGTTCCCAGCTCTGCCCCAGATATCCCCTTTGGCAGTTGATGCAATCTCTGAGTATCAATTCCTTACCTGTGAAATGGGAACAACAAAGTTCCCCATCTCACGTGGATGTGTGAGGATAAGTGCATTAAAGGTTATGAGGTGCCCCAATACTTTGGTGATACAGCCAGATGAACACTGCCCAGAAAGGTATTGTAAGTCCTGTATGATGTAGTTCAAGACACAGAAAATACAGCACAGTGTATTAATAACTGGAGATGCTCAGTGTTGTTTCATAAACTCTTCCTTTTAAGAAGTACTTTTGGCTAAATTTGTAGTGGTTAAATTAATCAAAGTAGCTTTCTTACAATAAATATTCCTGGCCCTTGCAGATGGTCAGCTGGTAACATCAGTCAGGGATCCATAGGATTTTGCCTTTCAGGTGCCCACCACAAGACGTGCCAAGGTCTCCACCAGGGATAACCATCATGTTTTGGGTTTTCCTGTGGTAGCCTGTCACAATGTACTTTCCTCTTTGGCTAGGCATTTATCTTTAGCATTATTTTAATGCAGATTGACTCAATAGTGGAGATTAACATGAAGAATCAGCTCCTGCTGAGATTATTTCCTCTTTCCTCCCCTTTTATTTCTACTATTTCAAATATTGGTTCCTTCCAAATGGTTTTAATGTTATATATGTATTTTTAAAAGCTCAGTTTTCCTTAGCACTCAATACAACCCCCCCAAACCTAGAATTCCCCCAAACCTGAATGACTTTCCCACCAAATAATATAAATTTAATAGTAAAACCCTTTAACCAAATGTCACCATTAAGGTTACAGGGCTACAAACATTATCACTTATAGTCTAACTTTTATAAAAAAATTCAGCTGAAATAAAGCAAGAATGAATCTCAAGACATACAGTAGTCATTTATCCACCTCTCCAGGTTCTCTACTTGCATACTATGTCCCTTTTAATTTACTGTATCCTTATGCAGGTCCAGGCTGTGGTTTCATAGGGAAAACCCCAAGACTTATTTAAGGTTCACTCTCTTTGTCTGCATTGTTTCTGATGCATCCCTCTTATGAAGAAATGACTGTAGTCTGGGTTGATTTCAATCCTCCTGCCTCCTCCATAACTGCCTCAGAGCTTCCCCCAAGTTCTTCAGGAAAACGTGGTCAGCTGGAAGGTGTTCCTGTACATAAAACAAAGTCGTCTTATGTTGGTTCCTAAAAACCTTAGCCCCAGATGGAGTTTCTTTTAGGTTCAATTATGAGTCAGAACTTTTATGCTAGAAAAGCTTTTGTCTGTCATGGGTAAATATCTTTGCTCCGCTATTTGTTTGCTCTTCACTTTTATCATATAGCTGCTTCCCGAATGGCTCAATCCATCTCCTATTTTAGTCAAGCCTGGTTGAGCCTGTAATTTTTCTTTTCTTTTTGATAATTTCTCTTCCAAGGACTAGTTTTATCAGACTTAATTCCTTTGATTTTTGAACACTTCTGGAATAGAGGTTTTTAGAGCCATCTCTGTCAGCTGCTTTCCCTGGTTGAGTGGCTTAATACTACTTCCTTTTTATGAACCAGCATGGATGAGGTGCATGTTTCTTTCTGATACAGACTGAGGTCAATTGACCTTTCATGAAACCTGTATGATTGGGGAAAGGATGAGAGAACAAACATGGGACAGATGTTAGTCACGTTTCTCAGTGGCCTACTGGAAGATGCTCAGACGCTACATGGTGATGATCATGGTGTAAGAACCTCTCTATAGAACAGAATATTACCAGTCTGGCAACTAACATGTGAAGGAGCAGGTGCCTTTAATGATGCTGTCTGAAGAGAGAGTGGAACCATCTCAGCACATTCCTGTTACATCCCTAGGGAAGGACAGGAGCATTTCATGATTGACTGATGGCACAAATGCCTCAGAGATCCAGCCATGCAAGAATGGAATTGTGTCCCTTGACTGTGGGCAAGATGAGGTCAGCCCTCACCATTGACCAGCACTCTCTCTGTTTCATGCCCTAGCCTCAGATCTCCACCTCACTTGGTGAAACTGGCCTAACCTTCTTGGCTCTCTGGACCCTCACCCCACCATCCCTGCCCACACCCAACCTTTCTTGCTGCACAACCCATGACCATACTCTAACTCCTACCACATCAGCGTAGTGTCCTTTTCCCTTCTGGTAACTCTTCTGTCAAACCGCAGGACCAGATGCACTCATGTACGGAGGGTTTATGTGTCTCTTGAAATAAGAACAAACAGTCTAGTTCAGACAGGTGTTTAGATTTTCAGAGCCGTTTGTTTTTTCTCTTTCCTTTCCACTGTCCTGTAAACACATACAGAGTGAATTCAGTTTGTGTGCACGTCTGTGTCTTTCTGACGCTTTTTCCAAACTAAAACTTTAAATGAATTTTAATTAAAAACCAACCAAACAGAAAACCAGTATAAAGATGATGGGCCAAATTCTGCTCTCAAATCTCCACTTACTGGAGTCAGCAGAGTCACTCCAGGTTGCGAATTTAATCTCCAGCTTTGCTCTACTGTCTAAGATCCTGGCTCTGCTATTGGCAATCCATGATGGAATGGACACCCAGTTGGTGTGCTGCTGGACCCGATGGCAGGATGCAGCAGTACAATGACGAGCTAAATCCTCCTTGCCCTGTTTAGATCCATCCAAGTGAAGAGAGATTCTGGGGGTAAGGTAAGCCAGAGTGGGTCATAAATACACAACATACAGACCAAGGATGTCAGAGGGGAAATGAAAGAAAGCAGGTGAATTGTGAAACTAAAAAGTAATCAAGATGTTATGCACAGGAAGAGCCTCCCCTGAGGCCACAGAGGCAGAGTATTGTCCACTCCCATTGAAATCAGCCCCCTGCTAATTTGGAACCTCAGGTTAGAAGTTTCTCTTCCTATTCTTCACCTTTCCATGTTTCCATCACTGTGAGCACCAGCCCCCTGCTACTCTGTTGCTAATGTAGGTAAATCTAGTGAAATAAATATGCTTCTTTTTAAAGATACTTGTTTCCCTGTTAGCAATTGCCTTTCCTCAGAGCAGCCTGCACTGTACTTGGCTTGGTTTTGGGCTGAAGCACGGCATTTGATTACCCTTTTCATAGACATTGGTTGCATAGCCATAAATGTTGTTCATGGTCATAAAATTATCCAGCACTATAAAAAATAAAATAAAACAGCCACAGCGTTATTCTCAGTGACCTCCTGAGGCTGTAAATTCCACAGGGTGACACAGCACCGCATAGTGATACGTTCTCCTTTAGGCAATGCTGTCCACAAACCCAGAACCATTCACAGCTGCTCCCGCAGCAAGCTCATATGGCTTGCCTCATGCAGTCTGGTTGCTCAGATTGCACCTTCAGTGCGGGGAGGGCACACATTCGCTCTCTCCACTTCAAGTTTTCTTACCTTGTTGGACTTTTTAGTAACACTAGTCTTAAATAGAAACGAACTGGTAGTTCCTTCTAGTAGTTTCTGTTGGTGCTATCTGGCCCCAGTCCTGTAGTCCTGCCTCCATCCTTGCTCAGGAGTTCGGCCCAGATAAAGTGCTGCAAGGCTGAGCTCCTGGTGAGTGATCTATCTGACTCTGCGGTAAGTGGGGTTCCAGCATTATAGATGGTGAGTGAGTAGGAATGGTTGTGTTGGTATCATATTTAGACTGCTCTAAAAGTGCAGCATTAAATTCCAGGAAAATGTGGATCTGGGTTTATTAAATCTTCACCATTCTTTATGGGCCTAAGAAAGCACAGCACAGTTTCCCTTTAGGCTGGACCTTTGGCGCCAAAAGATGTAGCTTTGATTCCTACGAATGGTGATTTCTGTATGTAAACAGCCATGGCACCCCAGGTGGGACCTGAACTCCTGTGATCTTTGGGCACTTGAGATGAGCTTGTCTAGTGGGGTGTGGGGAGAAAAGAACACACTTGTCTGAGTGTGTTATGATGTTTCCCTGTAGCGGTAGGCCTGAGTGAGGAGAAAAGCCTTCTGCAATATGGGGGATGAAAGTGCCAGGTTTGATCCTACTGACTGCTACAGTGTCTGTCTGATTGTAGCCAGCTTTGGCCTTTCCTGCCATTTGCATGCTTATCTGGGTGTCTGTGGCATTCTCCCAGTGTAGGGTTTGGTATGGAGTTGCAGATGGTTATTATTTCTGTATGCCCAGAAGTGTGCTGGACATTGCACATAAACAAAGAAAGGAATGGTCCTTGCTTCAGAGAGTTTGCAACTGGTATTCATGTGTTACACAAGAAGTGAGGGTAATAAACAAAAGGCAAGCAAAGGGAGAGGTAGGACAAAGGGTTCCAGTAATAAGATCACATGGTCACTGATCTAAGGCATGTGCACATCTCAGTGGTTTTGTTAAATTATTACATGCTCATCAGCATATGCCATGTACTACTAGACGGAAGGGACATTGTATTAATTTTGATTGAATAAATAAGCACAGGGAGTCAAAGGTTTTAACATGACTCTGATACTGTACATCATTAAACAGCTAAACAAGGCTCGGGGGTTGGAGTACAGAGAACTCAATCTGCTTAGTCCCATGGCGAATATACGAGAAAATTCATGCCAAAGTTTGGAAATTTATTGGTCAGGATGCACAAGAGAAAAAGAATCCGAACAAGACACAAAGCATTTTGGAATTGAAATTGAGTGGTTATATGGAACAAACAATCAAAATCTATCAAAGCCCGTTTTCAGAGGAAGGATATCAGTTAGAGTCTCTTATTTTGTCAAGCAACCTTCTTGGTGGGGAGGAATGGGTTAGTTCTGTTCAGTTCTGAGAAGCAAATGGTGGTTATTTCCCTGCTTTTGACAGGCAGACACAAAGGGGAAAGAGAGAGAGGACGGTAAAGATGGGAAATATAGCATTTGTTAATGTTCTCATGGTACCAGGTGTCAGTCACAAACCAATTCATTGGGTTGGCACATTGGTCATGGCAGCTGTTGCTCTGGGCTCTGGCTCATTTCCCTGGTCTGGGATGTCATCTGTCTAGTCTGGTTAGGTCCCTCTTCTTTATTGGTCTTTCTCAAGCTGGACAGAGCTGAATGGACCATCTCATCTGGCTGTGCTCATGCCATGCATTACAGTTGGCCTGAAGGTCAGGTGAAAAGCTGAGAGAGGGAGACAAGACAGGAGGAAGGTAGTGGGGGATGGAAAGGAATGTGAGAGGAAACTGGAGACAGAGCAGGATCTCACATGCCTGTGGTGGAATCTCTGCTGGGGCAGTAGTGATGGTTGGGCATCCCCACTGGTGTGTTGCAGTCTGGGTGTCACAATGATGTAATGGTGCTCAAAGCTCGAGAACAAAGGGGCAGTGTCCCTGGGGTGAAACAGAAGCCAGCCAGCCTTTCCCCCTCCTCAGGGAATCCCTCAACCATCCACTACCCATCCAATGTCTGACAAGTAGTGATGGACAGAATAGCCCATCCTCTTATTACCTTGTCCACCATGAGGCTTCATTTCTGGCACACCAATTGTGGTCCATTAATTTTAGTTTCCCACTCTTTTTGTTTTCCAGGTATGATCTCCTTGAACTATATCAATAGGCCTTTTGGTTTGGGCTAATCAGTCTTTCTGGTTTTAACTTTTACTGATTTTTATAAACAATTTTATATAATAGGCTGAACTGGACTTTTGTTACTTTTCCCATAAACATTTATGGTGATGGGTGACTGGATCACTTTATATCTTTTACCCATTGTAAACTTATGAATTTATGACATGGGAAATGTAACACTTTAAATGAAAGTGTTACTTTTCTTCTTTAACAATTGTTACTTCTCTCCCCCCCCCCCCCAACTTTTCAAGGGCGGAAAACTGAAAGAAAGTGGGAATTTTCCTAGAGATTTAAAATGAAAATGTGGGTTTTTCCCCACACAGAGCTTATACTGAGAAAAACGTGTCTATAATTATTCATTGCTGTAATGGGGCCACAGGTACGTTCTGTGACATGGTTCCTGAATTCTTTTACATTCTGGTACAGCAAATTATCTGTATCATAGTCCTTTAAATTGAAAATGGTGGTTTTTGTGAATTAAATATGATAATGAACAATACAGTCAGTACAGTATCGTCAGTGTTACTGATATTAAATTCACTATTTTACCGTCTCCCACACTTCTGGTTTTTAGTGTGCCACACTTTTTCTTTTTTTTAATTGACTATGCATAGCTACATCATACAGGCTGAGGCTTTTGATGTACAGGGAGGCATTGGAGGCAGTTGGGATAAGAACATCAGCTGGATGTTTTTGCTAAAATGGTTCGCAATGGAATAGTTAACATTTAATATGCCATCTTTAGTTATGAAGTGAAAAATTCATTGTTGTGAATGGGGCAATTTACCCTTCTCTGAGCTATTGTTTCGGGCTCCCTGCTGAGGCAGGAAAACACTATCTCAGTCACTCTTTTCTCATGTTTCAAGGTTATTTTCACTCCCATGAGGATGGAAATGTCCTTTATCTTTAAATAAAAGCTCAGATTCTGGAGAAAAAATATTTTGGAAGGAGTGGGCACTGCAGTAGCTGTTCAGCGGCAGAATTCCAGAGTACACAGATCTTTTTCATCATGGAACCATGGTTGCAACCTTAGTTGTAGAGCTGCTACTAAGTAGATTAATTTTCAAAGTAGCTTGGCCCATTTTCTTCATACTTTGTGGGGGGCAGGGAAAGCAATTGGTTGTCATTCTTCAATGAATTACTTCATACAAACAAGATGGAAGTTAGAGAAACAAACAGACCTCCAAAGCCAGGACTGGTCATTTAGCTCCAAAAACACAGGCCTATACTGCCTGAGCAAAGGAAGATTCACTGTTGCAGTGGTGATGTACTGAAGGAACCTTATTTTCACACTAAGCTACACAAGAGGGCAAATGTTCATACACACTGTAACCATCGCAGATGCAACTATCACAGAGTCCAAGGCCAGAAGGAACTGTTACGGTCATCTAGTCTGACCTCCTGTGTGACACAGGCCAGAGAACGACCCCCAGATAATTCAGAGAGCAGACCTTTTAGAAAAACATAGAATCTTGATTTTAAAATTACGATAACCTCTCTACTCCTACTCCTTCCACTGTTTATGCATCCTAGGATCGCATTAGCCCTTTTGCCCATAGCATCACACTGGGAGTGAATGTTTAGCTGATTATCCACTACGACCCCAAATCTTTTTCAGAGTCACTGTTTCCCAGGATAGCCTCCCATCTTATGAGTTTGGCCTATGTTCTTTGTTCCTAAATGTATATGTTTATGTTTAGCTGTATTGTTTGCTTCTGCCCACTTTATGAAGCAATACAGATCACTCTGTATCATTGATCTGTCCTCTTCATTACTTATCAGTCCCCCAATTTTTGTATCATCTGCAAACTTTATCAGTGATGATTTAATGTTCTTTTCCAGATTGATAAAAATGTTAAATAGCGTAAGGCCAAGAACTGATCCTTGGGAGGCCCCACTGGAAACATACCAGATGAATGACGATTCCCCGTTTACAGTTACATTTTGAGACCTATCTGTTATCCAGTTTTTAATCAATTTAATGTGTGCCAGGTTAATTTTATATTGTTCCAGCTCTTTAATCAAAATGTTGTGTGTTACCAACTCAAACGCATTACAGAAGTCTATTATGGCCACTCTATTACTTTTATCAACAAAACTTGTAATCTCATCGAAAAAGATAGCACAGTTGACAGGATGTATTTTCCATAAACCCATGTTGATTTGCATTAATTACATCACCCTCCTTTAATTTTTTATTAATCAAAAACCATACCAGCTGCTCCATTATCTTGCCAGGGATCGATGTCAACCTGACAGGACTATAATTACCCATTTACCTTTTTAAAAATTGGCACAACTTTACCTTTCTTCCAGTCTTCTGGAACTTCCCCAGTGGTCCAAGGCTTATTGAAAATCAACATTAACTGTGCAGCAAACTCCTCAGCCAGCTCTTTTAAAGCTATTGTATGCAAGTTATCCGGACCTGCTGATTTGAAAATATCTACTTTTAGTAGCTTCTGTTTACCATTCTCCAGAGATACTAGTGGAATGGAAAGAGTGTTAGTCTCATCATATGGTGATCTCATCTGTTTCCCCCTCAAATATAGAACAGATAGGGGCATGTGTCTACACACCCATGCTGACTCCTAGACTGAGATCAGGTCAGGGGTGTGTCTGACTGTGTGCATGAGTCCAGAGACCACCTGGGAGAAGCCCTTTCTGCCCATCATAATGGCCATGAAGTCTGGGCTACTTTGAAAGACTGCCTTTGTAAGCACACAACTCATATTTTAATATCAGTAGTCTTACCTTTCTAATGAGATGGATGTGCCCTCTCTCCCCAGCCACAGCAGCCCATGAGCTGGGGCTGGGAAGGACAGGGGTCTCTCTCTCCACCTGAATGAAGCTCGCGGACCACTGGTGGTCCACGGACCACAGTTTGAGAACCTCAGGTCTAGATGACTCTGTTACTGTTAGGCTGTACTCATTATAATGCAGCTATTTGCTACAACTGACCTCTTCTTCAAATCCTTTAAACAAGGTCTTTAGAGAGGACGATGGGGGTGGGGTTAGGCCATTGGACTAGGAATTATGGGTTCAGTTCCTGGTTTTGCCAGAGACAATATGGGTGACACGGGGCAAGTTCCTGCATCTCTTTGTGTCTGTGTTCCCAGCTGGAAATTTGGACAGATGACTAAGGAAGAGTATAAAAATATCGCTAGCCCATGCAGCGGTGTAATCAGGAAGGCCAAGGCACAATTGGAGCTGCAGCTAGCAAGGGAAATAAAGGGTAACAAGAACGTGGTCCTGCACTTAGGAAGGTATGTTAGCAACAAGAAGAAGGTCAGGGAAAGTGTGGGCCCCTTACTGAATGGGGGAGGCAACCTAGTGACAGATGATGTGGAAAAAGCTGAAGTACTCAATGCTTTTTTTCCCTCGGTCTTCACAGACAAGGGCAGCTCCCAGACTGCTGCACTGGGCAACACAGTATGGGGAGGAGATGAGCAGCCCTCAGTGGTGAAAGAACAGGTTAAGGACTATTTAGGAAAGCTGGACATGCACAAGTCCATGGGTCCAGATCTAATGCATCCAAGGGTGCTGAGGGAGTTGGCTGATGTGATTGCAGAGCCATTGGCTATTATCTTTGAAAACTTGTGACGATCAGCTGGACGACTGGAAAAAGGAAAATACGGTGCCCATCTTTAAAAAGGGGAAGATGGAGAATCCGGGGAACTACAGACCGGTCAACCTCACCTATGTCCCTGGAAAAATCATGGAGCAGGTCCTCAAGGAATCCATTTTGAAGCATTTGGAGGAGAGGAAGGTGATCAGGAACAGTCAACATGGATTAACCAAGGGCAAGTCATGCATGACCAACCTGATTGCCTTCTATGATGAGATAACTGGCTCTGTGGATATGGGGAAAGCGGTGGATGTGATATATCTTGACTTTAGCAAAGCTTTTGACACTGTCTCCCACAGTATTCTTGCCAGCAAGTTAAAGAAGTATGGGCTGGATGAATGGACTATAAGGTGGATAAAGAAAAGGAGTACTTGTGGCACCTTAGAGACTAACCAATTTATTTGAGCATGAGCTTTCGTGAGCTACAGCTCACTTCATCGGATGCATTCCGTGGATACTGCAGCAGACTTTATATACACACAGAGACCATGAAACAATACCTCCTCCCACCCCACTGTCCTGCTGGTAATAGCTTATCTAAAGTGATCATCAAGTTGGGCCATTTCCAGCACAAATCCAGGTTTTCTCACCCTCCACCCCCCCACACACAAACTCACTCTCCTGCTGGTAATAGCCCATCCAAAGTGACAAGGTGGAAAGAAAGCTGGCTAGATTGTCGGGCTCAACAGGTAGTGATTAACAGCTCAATGTCTAGTTGGCAGCCAGTGTCAAGCAGAGTGCCCCAGGGGTCAGTCCTGGGGCCGGTTTTCTTCAACATCTTTATTAATTATTTGGATGATGGGATTAAGTGCAGCCTCAGCAAGTTCACAGGTGACACTAAAATGGGGGCAGAGGTAGATACACTGGAAGGTAGGGATAGGGTCTAGAGCGACCTAGACAAATTGGAGGATTGGGCCAAATGAAATCTGATGAGGTTCAACAAGGACAAGTGCAGAGTCCTGCACTTAGGACAGAAGAATCCCATGCACTTCTACAGACTAGGGACCGAGTGGCTAGGCAGCAGTTCTGCAGAAAAGGACCTGGGGATTACAGTGGATGAGAAGCTGGATATGAGTCAGCAGTGTGCCCGTGTTGCCAAGAAGGCCAATGGCATATTGGGCTGCATTAGAAGGAGCACTGCCAGCAGATCAAGGGATGTGATTATTCCCCTCTATTCAGCACTGGTGAGGCCACACCTGGAGTATTGTGTCCAGTTTTGGTGCCCCCCACTGCAGAAGGGATGTGGACAAATTGGAGAGAGTCCAGGGGAGGGCAACAAAAATGATCAGGGGATTGGGGCACGTGACTTACGAGGAGAGGCTGAGGGAACTGGGGTTATTTAGTCTGCAGAAGAGAAGCATGAGGGGGGATTTGAAAGCAGCCTTCAATTACCTGAAGGGGGGTTCCAAAGAGGATGGAGCTCGGCTGTTCTCGGTGGTAGCAGATGACAGAACGAGGAGTAATGGTCTCAAGTTGCAGTGGGGGAGGTCTAGGTTGGATATTAGGAAACACTATTTCACTAGGAGGGTGGAGAAGCACTGGAATGGGTTATCTAGGGAGGGGGTAGAATCTCCATCCTTAGAGGTTTTTAAGGTCAGGCTTGACCAAGCCCTGGCTGGGATGATTTAGTTGGTGTTGGTCCTGCTTTGAGCAGGGGATTGGACTAGATGACCTCCTGAGGTCTCTTCCAACCCTAATCTTCTATGATTCTTTGTTCATAATCCTTTCTAATTGGGCTGTAAGCTTTCCAAGGTAGGGGCTCTTGCTTTCTTTAGGCATATGCAATGTCTAGCACACCGGGGCTCTTAGGTCAGTTGAGGCCTGTTGACCCTGCTGTAATACACATAATAAATAAATACATCTTCTTCCTGATTATCATCAGATGTTCGGCTGCATGTGTATTCTTCCTGTGTGCTGTCTCAGCTCTGTGCAGATAGCTGGCACAGCAGATCTTGAGCAAACCGCCCAAAGACTACAAAATCCGTTAGGGTGTGAAGGTGCTTGGTCAGGTTTCTTGTCAGCAAAGCATGGTCCTAGCTCCCTGGGTCAATGTCTACCGTTACATTAGCTCATGTATGCCCGTGACAATGGACGCCGCTCAGTCAGTGGTGGGACTTCCCGCCGCCCCCTCGGCTGGCCAAAGACGCTCCCTCTGAGATACATCTTTATACACCAATACAAACAAGTGATGTATCACCCGTGACATATCAGGGTGCCACCCTCTGACGTATTAGGGTGCCACCCATCACCTTGTACCTGTAGGTTGGATCAAAGCATCTCTATTCATCATGCTGTCATCCTGACCTTATCCTTAAGATGGGTGAGCATGTTCCTATTATCTTTGGGAATGTGTTTATTGGGGTGTTCTGATACCACCCTTCTGGAATGTGCTTGCGTGAATGCTTTATGCCTAGCACCTCTTAGGAATATGTGTTTTTCAATATCAGCCCTATGCTTGCCAAATTCTGTGAGCAGGGCCGGCCTCTTGCTCACTATTTAACTTTGCTTTATATCAGCAAAGTTTTGACTACTTTAGCCGAGGCCTGAGGCCTCATACCAGGCCTCTGATACATGGGCTTGTGTTTCAGGCCCTCTTCCCACTACACTGATGAAAAAGGGAATTGCCCCTATAACAGTAGTAAGGTTGCACTGTCTTCAGGGAACTCCAGAGATCCATGGTCACCAAGCTGTGAGTGTTGAGTTACTGTACTAGTTTAGCATTAGGGGAGGTTATGTGGGAATGACACTGGTAGTTTCACACTGGGGGGTTATGTAATAGAGCAAGGGGTTCCAGAACTGCTCGTGAGTGATATTGATTCTGAAAGATGTCTGCCTGAGCATGTCGCAGGTAAATGATCTGGCTATATAATTAGAGAACAGAATTAATGTTCTATTGCATCTCAGTGTAGTCTGTAGTAGTTGCATCCAGCTAGCTGAAACACTCTTTTAAAGTATCTTTTTCCTAGCTGTGAATTTCCATTGACTGATGGACCTATCCTCCATGAATTTATCTAGTTCTTTTTTTAACCCTGGTCATGCGATTACAGACATGAAAGTTGCGATATTACAACAGAAAAGCTTCAAACCAGACTCCAGCGAGAGACTGCTGAATTGGATACAATTAACTTAGGCTTGAACAGAGACTGTGAGTGGTTAAGTCATTATGCAAGGTAACCTATTTCCCCTTGTTTTTTCCTCCCCCCTCCCCCCCCACTGTTCCTCAGACATTCTTGTTAAACCCTGGATTTGTGCTGGAAATGGCCCACCTTGATTATCATACACATTGTAAGGAGATACAATAAGCTGTTTAGATAAGCTGTTACCAGCAGGAGAGTGGGGTGGGGGGGAGAGAAAACCTTTTGAAGTGATAAACACCCATTTTTTCATGGTCTGTGTGTATAAAACATCCTCTCTGCATTTTCCACTTTATGCATCCGATGAAGTGAGCTGTAGCTCACGAAAGCTTATGCTCAAATAAATTGGTTAGTCTCTAAAGTGCCACAAGTACTCCTTTTCTTTTTTAACCTTGTTATAGTCTTGGCCTTCACAACATCCTCTGGCAAGGAGTTTCACAGGTTGACTGAGCGTTGTGTGAAAAAATACTTCCTTTTGTTTGTTTTAAACCTGCTGCCTGTTCATTTCATTTGGTGACCCCTAATTCGTGTGTTATGAGAAGGAGTAAATAACATGTCCTTATTTACTTTCTCCACACCTGTCATGATTTTATAGACCTCTATCATATCCCCCCTTAATAGTCTCTTTTCCAAGAGGAAAAGTCCCAGTCTTATTTATCTCTCCTCATATGGCAGCCATTCCTTACCACAAATAATTTTTGTTGCTGTTTTCTGAACCTTTTCCAATTCCCATATATCTTTTTTGAGATGGGGCAACCAGATCTGCATGCAGTATTCAAGATGTGGGCATACCATGGATTTATAGAGAGGCAACATGATATTTTCTATATTATCTATCCCTTTCTTGATGATTCCCAACATTCTGATAGTTTTTTTGATGGCTGCTGCACACTGAGTGGATGTTTTCAGAGAACTATCCACAATGACTCCAAGATCTCTTTCTTGAGTGGTAACAGCTAATTTAGACCCCATCATTTTATACGTATAGTTGGGATTATGTGTTCCCATGTGCATTACTTTGCATTTATCAACATTGAATTTCATCTGCCATTTTGTTGCCCAGTCACCCAGGTTTGAAAGATCCTTTTGTAGCTCTTCGCAGTCTGCCTGGGACTTAACTATCTTCAGTAGTTTTGTATCATCTGCAGATTTTGGCACCGCACTGTTTACCCCGTTTTCCAGATCATTTATGAATATGTTGAATAGGACTGGGCCCAGCACAGACCTCTGGGGGACACCACTATTTACCTCTCTCCATTCTGAAAACTGACCATTTATTCCTGCCCTTTGTTTCCTATCTTTTAACCAGTTACCAATCCATAAGATGACCTTCCCTGTTATCCCATGACAGCTTACTTTGCTTAAGAGCTTTTGATGAGGGTCCTTGTCAAAGGCTTTCTGAAAATCTAAGTACACTATATCCACTGGATCCCCTTGGTCCACATGCTTGTTGACCCCCACAAAGAATTCTAGTAGATTGGTGAGGCATGATTTCCCTTTACAAAAGCCCTGTTGACTCTTCCCCAACAAATTGTGTTCAACTGTGTGTCTGACAATTCTGTTCTTTACTATAGTTTCAATCAGTTTGCCTGGTACTGACGTTAGTCTCACTGGCCTGTAATTGCCAGGATAAGCTCTGGAGCTTTTTAAAAATATTGGCGTCACATTAGCTCTCCGCCAGTCATCGGCTACAGAAGTGGATTTAAATGAAGGTTTCCAGATGGATAAGCATTTGCAGTGCTTCCAATGGTGCCTTAACAGTGGTTCCATTGATCCTGTGATTTTAAGTGGTGTTTGTAAAATGTTAGTAACTCATCTCCTTTCTCCCCATCTTTTTGTATCAGTTTATTCTGACATCAAATTGGAGATGTTTGTTTTTGTGAAGTCAATCCTACTGCCTCCTCCCCAGGCAGTGGAGATCCCGGATTCCTGGCATTCTGAAGGTCTTGTGTTCCTGAGGTTGTCTCTGCATCTCCTAGAATTGTGGTGCATACCGTTTATATAGGGTAACTAATACACACGTATGATATATGAGCGCACACGCGCCGAGGCAAAGGCTCCCTCAGGTGAACTCTCTAGTACAAGCTGGTTGTATCTAAGGGAGGCAGGCACAGGGTGGGCAGTGCTAATTGTGTGTTGGGAAGAACAACCGTCCTACCGCTATAGCGCTTCATTACCCAGGGCAGGCTGGAGCAAAGTGGTGCTCTTGTCGGCTGCTCTGGGAAGGAGCGCAGAACGTGTCTGGTAGCCCTGCCATCTACCTGCAGCATCTCTATTAACCAGCTTAGAGGTGCTCGAGGTAGAGTGGTCATGCTCTGTAACTGGCAGGCTTTGCTCCCTTGAGGTCTCGTGTGTAAGCCATACGCTGCGGAGCTGTGACTAGAGTTTGAGGGTCTGTGTACAATATCCGACATGCAGAGCCTCAGGTGGATGTGAGTGTTTTCGGGGCATGGATTGAAGGGTGGATCAGGATGATTCTCTTTTTGGGGACTGATGCAGGAGGGTTTTAGCAAGTGGAGTAGGGATTTTTAGAGCACTTGAGTGCTCAATAGCAGGGGTCTCAAGGGTGTAATTTGCGGCAGGGTTTTGGTAACTGGGAAGGGCATTGGATACTAGCAGCTCACCTGCCAAGGTGTGTGGGGCTGTGGTGGGCACTGGGAGTGTGCGGACAGGGAACTCGGGAAGGGCTGCAGGCTTAGGTCAAGTCGCATGTTACCCTGGAAGGTGATGATGACTGCCACCAAGTGTGGTTTTGATGTGTAGTGTGACAAAGTTCCTCCTCTGCCTTGGTGGGTCCTGCGCTTATTGGCGGATTTTCTTGCCCCAGAGATTCACGGCAGCCCTCAGTTTGGCCACTTTTGCTAGTGGCTCAAACCTGCCGTTCACTCAGCTAACCTCATCACTGGCCAGCATGGGGAAAAGGAAGGAGAACAATCCCCACAGTCTCTGCTGATCCACAGTGGGTCGGGGGACAGGCCAGGGACCTTCCCCTCTGGTGGGACCCCCAGTCCAGGTCAACTCCTCCTATATCCAATAGGGAGTTGGGAGGTTTGGGGGGAACCCGGGCCCGCCCTCTACTCCAGGTTCCAGCCCAGGGCCCTGTGGATCACAGCTGTCCACAGTGTTTTGTGTAATGTCTGTGTGACAGCTACAACTCCCTGGGCTACTTCCCTATGGCCTCCTCCCAACACCTTCTGTATCCTCTCCACAGGACCTTCCTCCTGATGCCAGATAGCGTTTGTACTCCTCAGTCCTCCAGCAGCATGCCCTCTCACTCTCAGCTCCTTGCACACCCCTCACTGACTGAAGTGAGGTCCTTCTTAAACCAGGTGCCCTGATTAGCCTGCCTGTCATAGAATCATAGAATCATAGAATATCAGGGTTGGAAGGGACCCCAGAAGGTCATCTAGTCCAACCCCCTGCTCAAAGCAGGACCAATTCCCAGTTAAATCATCCCAGCCAGGGCTTTGTCAAGCCTGACCTTAAAAACCTCTAAGGAAGGAGATTCTACCACCTCCCTAGGTAACGCATTCCAGTGTTTCACCACCCTCTTAGTGAAAAAGTTTTTCCTAATATCCAATCTAAACCTCCCCCACTGCAACTTGAGACCATTACTCCTCGTTCTGTCATCTGCTACCATTGAGAACAGTCTAGAGCCATCCTCTTTGGAACCCCCTTTCAGGTAGTTGAAAGCAGCTATCAAATCCCCCCTCATTCTTCTCTTCTGCAGGCTAAACAATCCCAGCTCCCTCAGCCTCTCCTCATAACTCATGTGTTCCAGTCCCCTAATCATTTTTGTTGCCCTTCGCTGGACTCTCTCCAATTTATCCACATCCTTCTTGAAGTGTGGGGCCCAAAACTGGACACAGTACTCCAGATGAGGCCTCACCAATGTCCAATAGAGGGGAACGATCACGTCCCTCGATCTGCTCGCTATGCCCCTACTTATACATCCCAAAATGCCATTGGCCTTCTTGGCAACAAGGGCACACTGCTGACTCATATCCAGCTTCTCGTCCACTGTCACCCCTAGGTCCTTTTCCGCAGAACTGCTGCCTAGCCATTCGGTCCCTAGTCTGTAGCTGTGCATTGGGTTCTTCCGTCCTAAGTGCAGGACCCTGCACTTATCCTTATTGAACCTCATCAGATTCCTTTTGGCCCAATCTTCCAATTGGTCTAGGTCCTTCTGTATCCTATCCCTCCCCTCCAGCGTATCTACCACTCCTCCCAGTTTAGTATCATCCGCAAATTTGCTGAGAGTGCAATCCACACCATCCTCCAGATCATTTATGATTATTTATCATTTATGTCTTAATTGATTCTAGCAGCTTCTTAATTGGCTCCAGGTGTCCTAATTACCTGTCTGCCTTAATTGGTTCCAGCAAGTTCCTGATTGTTCTGGAACCGCCCCTGTTACCTTACCCAGGGCAAAGGGACCTGCTTAACCTGGGGCCAATATATCTGCCTTTTATCACTCTCCTGTAGCCATCTGGCTCGACCCTGTCACAGTAGACACTTACAGACAGATCAAGTCTGATGAGTATGCTAAGCACCCTTCTTTTACACTAAATGGAACACACAATTAAATGCCCCTTTACGTAGTGATAGCTGGAAGCAATAGGGAACCATCGCCCAAGGCAATGCGGTGTATGGGAAGGGTGACTAGTTCCTAATGTGGTCTGAGAAGATTCCCAGGGACTGATTGCAAGTGCAGGGGCACGGGGATTGATTGGCTACAACTGTGTGTGTGTGTGTGTGTGTGTGTGTGTGAGAGAGAGAGAGAGAGAGAGAGAGCGCGAGCACCTTTGAGGCACAGAACTTGCTGGATTAGCAGGCTTGGAAATGGTGAGCAAGGAAACTGCCTGCTATTGTTTTATTCCTACTGTGTTCAGGAAAACAGGACTTTACACTCTTTGTAAATAAACTGGATTGCTCCAAAGAATAGACCTGACTCATATAATCCATTTTTCCTCCTCATAGAAACAACCCATCAAGACCTCAAATACTGGCTAACTACCTGGGGCCACATCTCACATCTCTGGGCTCTCTCCCTGGTGCTCTCCTGAGCACGATGGAGACATCTGTCTTGTAGCTGATTCCAAGCAAAATAGTAGAAAAACGGATACAACATTCAATTGATAAAGAATTAAAGGATGGGAATACAATTCATGTCAGTCAACATGCTTTTATGGAAAATGGGTTTTGGCAAACAAAAGTGATTTCATTCTTTGATGAGATGAGCAGTTTGGGTGATAACGGTAACTGTATAGATGTAATATACTTAGACTTTTGTGAGGCATTTGATTTAGTACTGCACGACATTCTGATTAAAAAATTTGCACTGTACAATATCCATAAAGCATTCATTAAATGGATTAAATAAGTAGCTGTCAATGAGGACAACTCTGGGTGTGTATATAAAATTACTGCTGATACAATTTGTGGATGACACAAAGATTGGCAAACCAGTAAATAAAGAGGGTAAAGAAGTCTTACAAAGAAGACTGGATCACTTGGTAAGCTGGGCCTAGTCAAACAAAATGCATTTTAATTCAGCCAAATGCAAAGTTATACACCTAGAAACAAGGCGGGCAGGCCATCCCTGCAGAATGCGGGATTGTATCCTGGCAAGCAGTGACTCTGGAAAGGATTTAGGGATCACAGTAGTCAGCAACTCAACATGAGCTCCCTGTGCCAGGCTGTGGCAAAAAGGGCTAGTGCGCTCCATGGATGTATACACAGAGGAATGGTCAGTAGGAGCAGGAAGGTGATTTTAGCTCTGTAAGTGGCATTGGTGAGACTGACACTGGATATTGCATCCAGTTCTGGTGTCCACATTAAAAAGGATGTCAAAAAATTGGAGTGGATGCAGAGAAGAGCCACACAAATGATTTGAGGGCTGGAGACAGTGCCTGGCAGCAAAAGAGCTTTTAAAGAGCTTTTATCTATTTAATGACAGGTTTCAGAGTAACAGCCGTGTTAGTCTGTATTCGCAAAAAGAAAAGGAGTACTTGTGGCACCTTAGAGACTAAACAATTTATTTGAGCATGAGCTTTAAGCTTTAAGCTTAAAGCTCATGCTCAAATAAATTGTTTAGTCTCTAAGGTGCCACAAGTACTCCTTTTCTTTTATCTATTTAGTTTATCAAAAAGAAGATAGAGGTGAGTTGATCACCATGTACAGGTTCCTTCACAGGGAAAAAGTACTGGGTACTACTATCTGAGAGAGGCAGAAAAAGAACCAATGGCTGAGAGTTGAAGTCAGACAAATCCCAGTTAAAATTTGTAGCAGTATGGGTAATTCACCATTGGAACAAGCACCTAAGAGAAGTGGTGGATTATTTCTCTCTTGGATATTAGGAAAACTTTTTCACTAGGAAGTGGTGGTGAAGCACTGGAATGGGTTACCCAGGGAGGCGGTGGAATCTCCTTCCTTAGAGGTTTTTAAGGTCAGGCTTGACAAAGCCCTGGCTGGGATGATTTAGTTGGGGATTGGTCCTGCTTTGAGCAGGGGGTTGGACTAGATGACCTCCTGAGGTCCCTTCCAACCCTGTGATTCTATGATTCTGTGTCTTCAGATGAAGACTGCAGGCCTTTGTGGAAAATAAGCATTAATGAAACAAGTTACAGGGCTCAACACAGGGTAACTGGTGCAGCTTAATGGCCTGTGCTATGAAGGAGGAGGTCAAACCAGATGATTCAATGGTCCCTTCTGGCCTTAAATTCTATGAGTCACTGAAGCTTGAGAATGAGAAGGATGGTGTTGTGGTTAAGGCACTAGACTCAAGATCCGGGTTCTTCTCTTCGCATGGAGAGAGACTCCCTATGTGACCTCCCCCCGACCCCAGTGCCTCAGATCCCCTTTTGCAAAAGGGGATGTTGAGAAGAGAAACTCGCTAATGTTTGAGGTTTCCACACTAACACCTCTACATACAGGTAATGTCCTTGTTCCCGTTCCCTCAGCCAGCACGTGCACGATGCGCAAGAGAGCCCTAAGCTGAATTTTTCAACATTCCATCATGCTCTAACTCCTGGCGAAGCTTTTTAACGTTGAGCAAACCTTTTTTTCCCTTAGTCACCCACGTCCAAAGCAGCTGGACACACTTTCCTCAACTTCCCCAGCATACGCCTTTGGGAGCCTTTCAAGGGCTTCACCTCCGAGGGAAACACTTCAGAAAGTTACTGTGCGTATCTAAAATAGGGGCTTGCTTGCATCATTTGCAGCATTAACTATAGTGCTGGCTACCTGGGAAGGTTCCAGTACTTGAGGCTGTTAACAAAATTAGCTCAACACTCCAGAGCTCTCTTCTGCCTGCCTTAGGGCTCATCTTCAGACAGTTATTCTATCACTGTGTTTTCTTTTACTCAAATAAGCCAAACTAATGTAAGCTCCCTTTAGGGTTGCCAGGTGTCCGGTTTTCGGCTGGAATGCCCGGTCGAAAAGGGACCCTGGCAGCTCCAGTTGGCACTGGCTGGTCAGCGGTGCAGTGGGGGCCCGGGGCTAAGGCAGGCTCCCTGCCTGCCCTAGCTCCCTGCACCTCCCAGAAGCAGCCGCCAGGTCCCTGCAGCCGCTAGATGCATGGGTGGCCAGGGACTCACTGCCTCACTCACAATCACTGCCCCCGCCCTGAGAGCCGGCTCCGCAGCTCCCATTGGCTGGAAACCAGGAACATTTCTGGCCTGCATTGTCTCCCTAACAATAAATTGTTGCCGCATTCCCTCAGCAAGCCCATTGGCTTTCATCTTTCAGGTCTCAATCAAACTGCTCCTGTGACAGGCTTTACGATGGACAGAGAGATGCTGCCAGATTCAACCCTGATGTAAAAAGTCCCAGTTCCCATTAACCTCAATGGGACTTCCCCTTTTTCTTCAAGTAGTGTCCCTACAAGTGCTCCGCTCTAGGTGCACTATTGCCCCCTGTGCCTTTGAGTAGAGATTTCTCACAGCAGCGACCAGTGTTCGGCCTACGCATGTGTGTTAGTCAGCCTTGTGCCTCTTCCTGCTATTATATAGCACTGCGCGGGTGAACTGCCCTCAGTTCCTTCTCAACCTGAGACGTAGCTCCAGCCCTCATCCTTTTGAGATCCCTCAACGCTAACGTCTCTCACTGTTTGTTAATGGTGTTCATGTTAGTTCTCTCAGAGTCAATAGTTCCTTTTATTCTAGCTTCTTCCTGTAAATTTTTTTTTCTTTTTCCTGTCTATATACAATTTAAGCCCATTGCTTCTTGTCCTATCCTTAGAGGTTAAGAAAAACAGTTTTCCTTCCTCTGCTCCCTCGGTACCAAAGAAGCTTGCTCGGGCTCCAACTTCACCTCCCTTAGATCACACGAAGCCCTTGGCACCACCAAAGACTATCGTACCATCAATGCACCTGGCCATGACTACTTTGGCGCACTTGTCAGCCACAGCACAACCGGAGTTCCATTTTCCTTGGGACCTGGCTGTATCCGAGACTCCCGACTCTCAGGTCCTCGGCTCTGATGTACTGTTGCTATCAAGGACATCCAGATCACCTGATGCACCCAGTACCAATTATGTCACCTCAGATTTCTGCAGGCACTCCATCATTTCTGAGTGAACCAGAGGAAGAGGATTCTGAGGAGGACCTTGCTTTGGTCTCACAAGTGTCGGTCCAGGGTTCGCCTCCTCACTCCTTCAGAGTTCCCTTCCCAGAGGTTTTGGCTCAAGCTGAGACTGCTCGGGGCCCACGATTACCACCAATGCCTTGCTTGTCTGAGCACCCTTGGGTGCCTCTGCCTGTGCCTTATGCTCATCCTCCTTGGCCATATTGGGACCCTTGGGCTGCTTGTCACCAACAATTCTCCAGGGCATCCAGTGCTACCCATCATTGACATGAACAGCTGATGTCACCCACTGTCCCCAGGAGACCTGATCCTCAGGAGGAATTTTTGAAGGAGCAGGAGGCTAGAGCTGATGAAGACAGTTCACCTGAGGCCAGCATCTTCTCTTCATCCCCCAATGAAGCAGTCGTCATGCCTCCTCCCCCATTCCTGGTGGGTGAGTTTAAACTCTTCCAGGATCTGATCAAGATAGTTGCAGACTTCTTGCAGATTCCCCTTGAGGGGGTTACAGAGCCTCATCAAAAGCTGCTCGATATCCTTCATTCACCTTCAGTGGCCTATATAGCCTTTCCTGTCAGTGAGGCTCTTTTAGATCTTTTAGATCTGGCAAAGATCATTTGGCACACACCAGCTTCTATTCCACCTACATGTAGAAGAGCAGACAAGAAATATTACATCTCCTCAAAGGACTGAGTTTTTATTTTCCCATCCCTCACCTAACTCTCTAGTAGTGGATGCGGTGAATGAACATGGTAGGCAGCACTACGCTAAATCCACGTCTCACGATAAAGATCACAAGTGCCAGGATCTTCTAGGGCAGTGGTTCTTAAACTTTTGTTGTTGTTGACCACTTGAAAATTGCTGAGGCTCTCGGTGGATCACTTAATGAGCTTTCCAAATGTTGTTTGTTCCATTAGCTAACTATCATAGAATCATAGAAGATTAGTGTTTGAAAGAGATCTCAGGAGGTATCTAGTCCAACCCCCTGCTCAAAGCAGGACCAACCCCAACTAAATCATCCCAGCCAGGGCTTGGTCAAGCCTGACCTTAAAAACCTCTAAGGATAGCGATTCCACCACCTCCTTAGGTAACCCATTCCAGTCCTTCACCACCCTCCTGGTGAAATAGTGTTTCCTAATATCCAACTTAGACCTCCCACACTGCAACTTGAGACCGTTGCTCCTTGTTCTGTCATCTGCCACCACTGAGAACAGTCAAGCTCCATCCTCTTTGGAACCCCCCCTTCAGATAGTTGAAGGCTGCTATCAAATCCCCCCCTCACTCTTCTCTTCTGCAGACTAAACAAGCCCAGTTCCCTCAGCCTCTCCTTGTAAATCATGTGCCCCAGCCCCCTAGTCATTTTTGTTGCCCTCCCCTGGACTCTCTCCAATTTGTCCACATCCTTTCTGTAGTGGGGGGCCCAAAACTGGACACAGTACTCCAGATGAGGCCTCACCAGCGCCGAATAGAGGGGAATAATCACTTCCCTTGATCTGCTGGCAATGCTCCTTCTAATGCAGCCCAATATGCTGTTAGCCTTCTTGGCAACAAGGGCACACTGCTGACTCATATCCAGCTTCTCGTCCATGCAGTCCCCAGGTCCTTTTCTGCAGAACTGTGGTTAGCCAGTCGGTCCTCAGCCTGTAGCGGTCCATGGGATTCTTCTGTCCTAGGTGCAGGACTCTGCACTTGTCCTTGTTGAACTTCATCAGATTTCTTTTGGCCCAATCCTCCAATTTGTCTAGGTCACTCTGGACCCTCTCCCTACCCTCCAGCATATCTACCTCTTCCGCAGCTTAGTGTCATGTGCAAACTTGCTGAGGGTGCAATCTATCCCATCATCCAAATCATTAATAAAGATGTTGAAGAAAACCGGCCCCAGGACCGACCCCTGGGGCACTCCGCTTGATACTGGCTGCCCACTAGAGATCGAGCTGTTGATCACTACCTATTGAGCCCGACAATCTAGCCAGCTTTCTATCCACCTTATAGTCCATTTATCCAGCACATACTTCTTTAACTTGCTGGCAAGAATACTGTGGGAGACAGTGTCAAAAGCTTTGCTAAAGTCAAGATATATCGCACCGACCGCTTTCCCCATATCCACAGAGCCAGTTATCTCATCATAGATAGCAATCAGGTTGGTCAGGCATGACTTGCCCTTGGTGAATCCATGTTGACTGTTCCTGATCACCTTCCTCTCCTCCAAATGCTTCAAAATGGTTTCCTTGAGGACCTGCTCCATGATTTTTCCAGGGACAGAGGTGAGGCTGACCGGTCTATAGTTCCACGGGTCCTCCTTCTTCCCTTTTTTAAAGATGAGCACTATATTTGCCTTTTTCCAATCATCCAGGACCTCCCCCGATCACCACAAGTTTTCAAAGATAATAGCCAATGGCTCTGCAATCACATCAGCCAATTCCCTCAGCACCCTCGGATGCATTAGATCTGGACCCATGGACTTGTGCATGTCCAGCTTTTCTAAATAGTCCTTAACCTGTTCTTTCACCACTGAGGGCTGCTCGCCTCCTCCCCATACTGAGTTGTCCAGGATAGCAGTGTGGGAGCTGCTCTTGTCTATGAAGACCAAGGCAAAAAAAGCATTGAGTACTTCAGCTTTTTCCACATCATCTGTCACTAGGTTTCCTCCCCAGTTCATTAAGGGTCCTACACTTTCCCTGATCTTTTTCTTGTTGCTAACATATCTGTAGAAACCCTTCTTGTTACCCTTCACATCCCTTGCTAGTTGCAACTCCAGGTGTGTTTTGGCCTTCCTGATTACATCCCTGCGTGCTCAAGCAATATTTTTAAACTCCTCCCTGGTCATCTGACCAAGTTTCCACTTCTTGTAAGCTTCCTTTTTGTGTTTAAGCTCACCGAAGATTTCACTGTTAAGCTAAACTGGTCGCCTGCCATATTTGCTATTCTTTCTGCACATCGGGATGGTTTGGAGATCGTCTCCATATGTTACGAAATCCTCTTCACTTCTAGCAGTGAACCCCCCTTCCCTGTCCCTCTTCAGGGACCCCTCTCATGAGAGCATACTTAGTCAAGAAATAGACATTCTCTTACGCCTGGGAGCTATAGAATCAGTCCCCATGAAGCACAAAGGGAAGGGGTTTTATTCAAGGTACTTCCCGCTATCAAAAAAGAGTGGAGGCTGAAGACCCATCCTAGGCCTAAGACTACTCAACCCCTATCTGAAGGGGCAGAAGTTCAGAATGGTGATGCTTGCAGTGATGATTTCCTCACTAGAGCAAGCGGGTTCATTTTCAGCCCTCAACCTTCAGGACCCATATTTCCACATCACTATCAATCCATCCCACAAACGATTCCTCTGTTTCATTGTTGGTCAGGATCACTTCCAATATCAAGTGTTCCTCTTTGGCCCATCATCTGCCCCGACGGTGTTTTTGAAGGTCATTCCAGTGGCAGCAGCTCAACTCTGCAAAAATGCTATTTTAGTATTCCCTTACCTGGACGATTGGTTTCTAAAGGGCCACTCCCTGGACCTGACATCTCAGGCAACTTCCGAGTCCATAGGCCTATTCCTCCAATTGGGCATATAATTGAATATACAAAAATTCACTTTGACACCAGTACAGAACCTAGAGTTCATAGGAGCACATCTTGATTCAATGAAAGCAAGAGCTTACCTGCATTCAATTACTGGGTCACATAGTGTCCACCACCCTTGTGACAGAACAGTCACTGCCTCCAACGTGGCTCAGAACCATTAATTCATCCACCAGACGCAGTCTAGATATGCTTCTTTCCTACCTAAACATGTTTCCTTCATGAAACACTCCCTTGATTGGTGGAAGAACCATCACAATGTGTGCACAGGATTTCCATTCACACATCCTTCCCTGATGGTCATTATAATGACGGATGCTTCTCTGCTGGAGAGCGCATCTAGGTACTCATACAATCCAAGGCATGTGTACGTTACAGGAGACGATGCTACATATCAATCTTCTGGAGCTTAGAGCTGTCTCGGAGTCCTGTCTCTGAGTCCTACCGCAACTCAAAGGCAAACACATAAAAATTATGACTGCGATTAATCGACAGCCCTAATTGTCAGTTAACTCACATGATTAACTCAAAAAAATTAATCGCAATTAATCACACTGTTAAACAAGAGACTACCAATTGAAATTTATTAAATATTTTGGATGTTTTTCTGCATTTTAATAATATCTTGTATTCTGTGTTGTAATTGAAATCAAAGTGCATATTTTGATCACAAATATTTGCACTGTAAAAACGATAAACAGAAGAAATAGTATTTTTCAATTCACCTCATACAAGTACTGTAAGGCAATCTCTTTGTCCTGAAAGTGCATCTTACAAATGTAGATTTTTTTTGTTACATAACTGCACTCAAAAACAAAACAATGTAAAACTTCAGAGCCTACAAGCCCACTCAGTCCTACTTCTGGTTCAGCCAATCGCTCAGACAAACAAGTTGGTTTAAATTTATAGGAGATAATGCTGCCTTCTTCTTATTTACAATGTCAGCAGAAAGTGAGAACAGGCGTTTGCATGGCACTTTTGTAGCCAGCATTGCAAGATATTTACGTGCCAGATATGCTAACCATTCATATGCCCCTTCATGCTTTGGCCACCATTCCAGAGGACATGCTTCCATGCTGATGACGCTCGTTAAAAAAATAATGCATTAATTAAATTTGTGACTGAACTCCTTGTGGGGAGAATTGTATGTCCCCTGCTCTGTTTTACCCACATTCTGCCATATATTTCATGTTACGGCAGTCGCAGATAATGACCCAGCACATGTTGTTATTGTTTTAAGAACAATTTAACTGCAGATTTGACAAAATGCAAAGAAGGTACCAATGTGAGATTTCTAAAGAGGGCTATAGCACTCGACCCAAGTTTTAAGAATCTGAAGTGCCATCCAAAATCTGAGAGGGATGAGGTGTGGAGCAAGCTTTCAGAAGTCTTAAAAGAGCAACACTCTGATGCGGAAACTACAGAACCCGAACCACCAGAAAAGAAAGTCAACCTTCTGCTGGTGGCATCTGACTCACATAATAAAAATAAACATGCGTCGGTCCACACTGCTTTGGATGGTTTTCGAGCAGAACCCGGCATCAACATGGACACATTTTCCCTGGAATGGTGTTTGACACATACACTTCTGGCATGTAAATATCTTGTGACGCCGACTACAACAGTGCCATGAGAACACCTGTTCTCACTTTCAGGTGACATGGTAAACAAAAGGCGGGCAGTATTATCTCCTGGAAATGAAAACAAACATGTTTGTCTGAGCAATTGACTGAACAAGAAGTAGGACTAAGTGGACTTGCAAACTCTAAAATTTTACATTGTTTTATTTTTCTATGCAGCTTTTTTTGTACGTAGTTCTACATTTGTAAATTCAACTTTCATGATAAAGAGATTGCATTACAGTGCTTGTTTGAGGTGAATTGAAAAATACTATTTCTTTTGTCTATTTACAGTGCAAACACTTGTAATCAAAAATAAATATAAAGTGAGCACTGTACACTTTGTATTCTGTGTTGTAATTGAAATCAATATATTTGAAAATGTAGAAATCATCAAAAAATATTCAAATAAATGGTATTCTATTATTAACAGTGCAATTAATTGCAATTAATTTTTTTTAATTGTGTGATTAATCATGATTAATTTTTTTTATCGTTTGACAGCCCTACTGACAATATATCATGCATGTTTTACGTCAACCACCATGGAGGAGCAAGATCCCCCTCCTTTTGCACCGAGGCTGTCAGACTATGGAATAGGTGCATACGAAACTAGATTTTTATCACAGTGGCCTATCTCCTGGGTATTTAGAACATGACTGAGGATGCTCTCAGCAGACTCTTCTTCCAAGATCACAAGTGGGAAATACATTCCAGCTAGGGCTGACAAGCAATTTAAAAAAATGTATCACTCTGGAGTAACTAGGCAAATTTAAAGAGAAGAAATTTTTGAATTGTTTATACACCAATGCTAGGAGCCTAGTAACGAACAAGAAGAATTGGAATTGCTCATTTATGAACATAAATTGTCTAGCTGGTATTACTGAAACCTGATGGGTTGATTTGCATGAGTAGAATGTTGAACTCGATGGTTATAGCCTACTTAGGAAGGACTGAGTCGCCAAAAGGGGAAGTTGAGTAGCCTTATATGTCAAAAATGGTAATAGCTGTTTCCGAGTCACTGATAGCTCAGTGGAAAATGCTCTTGAATGCTTATGGATAAAAGTCCTAAGAGATAAAGCACAAGGTGGGGTGTTGGTTGGTCTCTGCTACAGACCACCAAACCACATTAGGGAACAGGATGACTGCCTCCTTACACATCTGTCTGTAATGTGTAGGCAAAAAAGCTGCATGATTATGGGAACTTCAGTCTGGGTGATGTCTGCTGGGGGTCTCCTGCTGCCAGCACTAAAACATCCTTGGAGTTTCTAAACATGATAGATGACAATTTCTTAACTCAAAAAAGTGTTGCACTCAACGTGGGAGGAATTCTATATTAGAATTTTTCTTGACAGATAAAGGGGAACTAATGGGCAGAACCAAAAATTAAACACAGCTTAGCTAGAAGGGACCATGGACTTCATCACACAGATAATGTGCAAGCAAAATAAAGTCAAGCCCAGTAAAATAAATAGTTGTTGCATTCACAGGGCCAATGTCACAAAGCTAAAAACAGTGATGAACCAAATCAGCTGGGGAGGAAGAATTTAATGAGAAAAATGTGAATGATAATTGGGAATCATTTAAGAACACCTTACTAGATGCCCAAAAAGCCACAATTGAGGAAGAGAGCTGTGCTGGTTAAAAATACAACCTGGGTTAGAGGGGAGGTGAAGGCAGCTATAAAATAATATATAAGAAAGGGGAAGCTGATAGCAATGAATATAAATCAGATGTTAGGAATTGTAGAAAATTGATAAGGGAAGCCCAGGGACACAAGAAAAAATCTATAGCCAGCAGAGTTAAGGTCAATAAGAAGGAGTTTTAAAAATATATTAGGAACAAAAAGAATCCTGACAATGATACTGGTCTGTTACCACATGGAAATGGTAGAATTCTCAATAGTGCTGAAAAGGCAAAAGTGTTCAATAATTATTTCTATTTTGTATTTGGGGGAAAACAAATCATATAGTCTTATCAGAACACTCTTTCCACTCCACTGGTATCTCTGGAGAATGTTAAATAGCAGCTACTAAAGTTAGACATTTTTAAATCAGCAGGTCCAGACAACTTGCATTCAAGAGTTTTAAAAGAGCTGGCTTACGAGCTCACTAGACGATTAGTGTTGATTTTCAATAAATCCAGAAGACTGGAAGAAAGCTAATGTTGTGCTAATTTTAAAAAAGGGTAAACAGGTTAATCTGGGTAATTATAGATAGGCCTATCAACCAGACGTTGATCTGTGGCAAGATAATGGAGTGGCTGGTATGGGACATGATTAATAAAAAATTAAAGGAACGTAATGTAATTAATGCAAATCAGCATTGATTCATGAAAAATACATCCTGTAAAACTAATGTGGTGTATTTTTGATGAGATTACAAGTTTGGTTGTGATACAAAACTAACAGGTCACCCATTAAATGGATTAAAAACTGGGTAACTGATAGATCTCATAATATAATTGTAAAACAAGAAATAGTCATTGAGCAGGTGTGTTTCCAGGGGTGTCCCACAGGGATCGGTTCATGGCCTTACACAGTTTATTGTTTTTATCAATAATGTGGAAGAAAACAAAAAATCATCACTGATAGAGTTTGCAGACAATGCAAAAATTGAGAGAGTGGTAAATAATGAAGACAGTTCACTGATTCAGAGTGATCTAGATTGCTTGGTAAACTGGGTGCAAGCAAACAATTGGCATTTTAATATGGCTAAATCTAAGTGTATGCATCTAGGAACAAAGTATGTAGGCCAAACATACAGGATGGGGGACTCTAGCTTGGGACTTTCTTAAAAAGATTTCAGGGTAGTAGGGGATAATCAGCTGAATCTGAGCTCCCAGTGTGACGCTGTGCCCAAAGGGCTAATGTGATCCTGGGATGCATGAACGGGGGAATCTCAAGTAGGAGTAGAGAGGTCATTTTACCTCTGTGTTTGGCACCGGTGCGACTGCTACTGGAATACTGTATCCAGTTCTGGTGCCCACAATTGAAGAAGGATGTTGATAAATTGGAGAGGGTTCAGAGAAGAGCCATCAGAGTGATTAAAAGCCTAGAAACTTGCCTCATAGTGATAGACTCAAAGGGTTTATCTACACAGCAACTAGACACCTGTGGCTGGCCCATGTCAGCCGACTTGGGCTTATGGCGCTCGGGCTGTGGGACTGTTTCACTGCTGTGTAGACTTCCCAGTTCGGGCTGGAGTCTGGGCTCTAGGAGGCTGCAAGGTGGGAGGGTCCCAGAGCTCAGGCTCCAGCCGAAGCCTGGAAGTCTACATGGCAATGAAACATCCTCACAAGCCCGAGTTGGCTGGCATAGGCCAACTGCGGATGTCTAGTTGCTGTGCAGACATACGCGAGGAGCTCAATCTATTTAGCTTAACAAAGCGAAGGCTAAGGTATGACTTGATTACAGTCTATTAGTACCTATATGGGGAATAGGTATTTAATCATTGGCTCTTCACTCTATCAGAGAAACGTGGAACATGAGCCAATGGCTGGATGTTGACACTAGATAAATTCACATTGGAAATAAGGTGTAATTTTTTAACAGTGAGAGTAATTAACCCTTAGAACGTGGATTTCCTGGCACTGGGAATTGTAAAATCAAGACTGGACGTGTTTCTAAGGAGGTACTCAAGGAATTATTTTAGGGAAGTTTTCTGGCTTGTGCGATACAGGAGCTCTGACTAGATTATCACAGTGATCCCTTCTGGCCTTGGAATCTATGAATCATTCACATGCAAATTGAAAACCCTTTTGCTTTGTTTCTGTAAAAATATTCAGTACAAATAGTACTCGAGTGCTTTGAAATTCAAGACAAAAGCTCACACAAGATGAGATGAGAGCTCATGAAAAAAAAAAAGCCCTTATTGTTAAACAGTTATGTCTGATGGACTTGGCAGAACATCAGTAGCCAATGTAAACACACTTGGGCTTGCCTCCTTCTCATCCTCTGGGTGTAGCTGTGCAGGCCTCTTCTCTGCACATACGCTTTTCAGCACACATTTAAAACGAATCCAAGACCTCCATTTCAGTGCTGCTGGAGAGAAAAGTAGAATACAGGACAACTTTATCTTGTGCAGCTTCTTTCATTCAACCTAACTCAGTAAAGCATTTTTGGAGATACTTATTAGCAGAGGTGGAGAATGCAAAAGAGAAGAGAATTGTTTTCAGCTGAGTTGGGTCTGAGATGGAGAGTCCATGAAGCAGAGAGCTACAGGAAGGCAGGAATTCTAGTCCTGCACTGGGGAGTTTGTTTGAAGGGACAGAGGAAATGTGTGCTAAGCTAGCAGAGAGCAGGAGGAGATGAGGTCCATGAGTGACTGTGCTATATGGAGTGAAAACAAAACATGGTGAACTTGTAGCACATAACTGATGATGAAAACCCGACAGTAATGCAGTCCCTCCGGTTCGTGAAACGGAATGTCCGATCGCAAGTATCTGCACTCTCCCTCCTACACCCCGTGTCAGGGCCATTCTTTCAGGAGGGTTTGAATCTACTACAATGGGAACGTGTGACCTGGCTTGCGTGATCGTTTGCCCAGTTTTATCCTTTCATGGTTTCCACCTGTGGACTCAGGAAGTTCTTGTTCTCCTGCAGTTATGCAGGCCAAGAATAAACAACGGTCTCTTGCAACAAAAGAAAAATGTCAGTGCTTTTAGAACACAGTTTGCACAGATAGATAAAGTATATGGAATTAATGTCCACAGTAACACATATTCCAAAATATCCGGGGAAAATTCCTCTTTCTCAGAGATCTACCTGCCAGGAGCACATACGCTGCACCCGCGGCCAACGCAGAGTACGGCGCTACATCAAGTAGCGATGGGGCTTTCAGCATCCTTTGGGTTTTGTGACTCTTCCCATTTCTTTCTCAAAGTGACGGACATCTTCTTTTGCCCAGGAGAGTGTAGAATTTGGCCCTGATACTCTGAGAAACTACTCTTCCTAGATGAGGCTTTGTCAAGCTATAAGTTCTTTAGGGAAGGAACCCTCTCTCTTTTGTGTCTATGCAGCTCCCAGCCCAGTGTGGGCACTACGGAAACAAACAAATAAATTGCTTTTGTAACCAAAGTAGTGAGAAAATCCTGACCTTTTGTTGCTTAATATTTGCAGTTTTACCTACCAAAAACATTTCATTTTAAAATGTGACTGTTCTTTCCGTTGCCTGCCAGATATTACAGTTTGGAGAATTGGATCTCGGTGGTTACAATTGTTCCTGGATAAAATGCTCTTGGCCAGCGCTGGCTGTTTGTATAATATTTGTAAAGGGTTGCATCCTGACTTGCTGGCACAAATGCACTACTGCTGGACCACAATGTTAGCCTGGGGTTTGCTTTTTTAGTATAAGATGTGTGCATTGGCTTGTGGAGCTCAGTGATTTGTGCCCCAGCCTCTCCCAGCAGGGGTGGTGAGGAGGAGGACTGCAGGAGGGTTGCTGCAATGCTCAGTGTGGGAACGAGGGCTCGGGTTATGGGGTATGAGGAGTAATCAGCACGAATGCTATGACTGCCTTCCAGAATGTAAACACCCTTATAGCTCAATGGGGCTATTTACGTTGAAGGAAATCAGGAACCACACTTTGTTATATTATTCTGAATCAGCTTGTGCAGATGGTAAGCAGAACCAGTGTGTCTGGAGTTCTCTGACAAGCTGGGTCGTACATGAGTGCGATAACTTTTCCTTTGGAAAGTGCTTGATTTTATCAGCTTGTTTACCAAACTGTCACAACAAGGCATAAAACCACGGCAGACTCACGCTGATAGGAGAAATGTGTTCCTGGTAGCGAACAGGGAACAGCTTTCTGCTTTTTGTTAAATGTGGGAATAAGACCGTTTTTCTAAAAACCACCAAACTAGCCGTCAAACAGAGAGTGCCAGAGGGCAGGCATGGAGCAAGAGGGAGGCATTCCGTGTGACAAACCACTCTCCTGACACAGGATTTCATGCCGGCTGCAGACAAGTCTGAAGTGATTTGTTAACCAAATGGAGACAGACCCAGCAATGGGTCCGTCCTCTCCAAGTCTCCGGTTGGGAGATGGTGAACCTGCGGAGTTGTTTACTACAGCAGAAATCAAGCTAGTTAAGTTGTAGTCTGTCTTCCAACTGGGAGCGAAGAGCCATTGCAAAATATCCCCCCCTTCCACCCCACTGCCTTTGGCTCTGCATGTAGATTTAAAATTAAATTGGTTCTGGTTAACAAATGAGAACATGACGGCAACATTGAATTTCTGAGGAATGTTGTTAATCCTGTGTGAAAAAAATAAACTCTTGTTTTTCCTCCTGCACCTTCCTCCTCGCCTGCTACTCCCTTTCCCCCCCAAATCTCTCTCCCCTCCCTCCCCAGCCCCTGTCCTCGTGCAAGCACAGGCACCTGTGGCCAGATCCTGAAATCTTCGTTCCGGGAGGCTGTGGGGTATAGTGGCGAGTGCACTGAGCTGGGCCTCCCGAGACCTGGGTTCTGTTACCAGTTCTGCCACTGGTTTGCTGAATGACTTTGGCTAAGTCACTCCTCTCTCTGGGTCTCAGTTTCCCCATCTGTCAAAATGGGAATAATGATACTTATCTGTAAAACACATTGAGAGCTCTGGGTTGAAAGCGTTATGAAAGAGGGAGGTGCCTAGTATTAGTCATCGGTGAATGCTCCAGTTGAAGGCAGTGGGAGTCACCAGAAATTGTGACTTCAGGATTTGACGAATAAGCGTTCTTTTCTCTGTTCCCAAACTCATCCTCTGCCTCTCGCTCCCCTGCTCCTTCAGCTGCCAAGGCTCTCTGCTCGCTCCGTCTCTGTGGAATTCCACCTCCAGCTCAAAGTGTAGACAGACCCATGCTAGCTCTCATCAGGCTGTGACAGGGTGAGTAGGCAGAGGGGCTACCCGCCCTGAGTACATACCCATCCCAGACGCTAGGTATCTACTTGGGGTGGCCAGTCCCTCCCCTGCTCACACTACTAGGACGACCCTACTTTTAGCGTGCTAGCTGTCATCCAGCTAGTGTGGACGTATCTTCTCAAGCTGGAAATTACATCTTGAGAGAGGGTATCTGCACCTTCTGAGCAGACAGGTGCTGTACATAGAGAACAGATGACAGGTCCGAAAGTGCCAAGTGCTAGCTTCGAGTGCCGGGAGGGTATTACCTCTGAGAGCAAAACTAGGCTTAGAGGGTGCTATTCTACTCGGCGCCATGGACCAACTCAGGGCCTATGCACCCTTCAGTCGCTCTAGAGTCTTGTGCTGGCCCTCTGCTTAGGGGGCATTTCACCCGCAGGGAGCTTTGTCAGAGTTCACATCTTTTATTTTTTAGTGGATGGAAAATCTGTGCCACAAGCTGGCACTGCTTAACTTTTGTTTTTCTTGAAAGCTCCTTCCAGTTACTGAGAACTTCCCTTCCCTGCAACCCAGGCCCTGCAGGCACTCGCTGGGTGCTTCACAAGCCACTTCTGAAGAACTTATTTTTGTAGCCACCATTACAGCATTTACGTCAAAGCCTCCTGGATCATTGTTAGTGTTTGAAGCTGAGGCTTTTGTGAGGGATGGGCAAATTTGCTCCTGCACATAAATTAGAACTTTTTGCTTTCTGCTCTTTTGATGGGGAACCAAACTAAGCTAGGCCCTATTCTACCACCCGCAGTTAGGAAGCAAAATGCTGTGACTGACGGTAACCTGGAAGGCTTTGAATTACTCAGGCCATGTGAAGAATCCTGGTCAAATTTTAATCCTGAACTTTTTGTCTACTAAAGACTGTCCTTCCTCCTTTGGGAACTGTGAGAGCCGTCTCCTCTCCTCCCAGTAGTCTGACGAGAACTATGCAAATAAGGGGGCAAAGTGTCTGCATGAACCTCTGGGTGAAGCTTGTATTTGTGCAGATGACAAGGGCAGGACTGGGTGGAAGCTGCGAGTGGTGCTTATTTTCCAGTTACTTCGCCCTCCTGACCCACCTCGGGGGTGTCTGTTGTTTCTTGTCAGGTGCACCTGCATTGCAGACTGGGCAGGGCAAAGGCTGTGTCTTTCATTAGGTTTGTACCGCACCTGGCACGGTAGGGCCCTGACCCTTGGTTGAGGCCCGTAGGTGCTACTGTAATTTGAATAAGAATGATGAACCACCTGAAATGCCCTCCCTGTGTGATCTGTGGAGCCACCGCCCTCTCCTCCTTCAAATCCCTCCTCAGGGCCTGTCCGAGGTGATGTTGAGCAGCGATGGCGAGGCTGCAGGGGAGCTGGGGTTGCTGATTTGAATGGTCTGGAACCATCCAGCTGAGCCCATAACTGCCCGTGCACCTGTGTCACTGGCTCCTGCCATTTCGCACAAGTGGTTTTCACGTGGACATGTTAGGACTGCAAGCTCGTAGGGCCAGGCCGTGCATTTCTAGGTGTGTGTGCAGTGTCTACCCCAGTGGGGCACCTCCATCATGGCACCAATCATCAGGAGCCTCCCTGCCTGGGAAGGGGACAGAATCAGGCCCAGGAGAGCTCAACCAGGGAAGACGGACTATTTCCTGAAGCAGAATGTTGAGTACTGATGTCAGGGCGAATCTTCAGCAACCCTCCTGTAATGGACGGGTGTGAGACAGGAGTGGAGTGTTCGGGAGCAGGGTAATGCATTCGGGGGCCCTGCATCTGGATTGCGGCTGTGGCTCGAATGGGCAGCTAATGAATGTTCCGCCCTCGCCAGTTAGGCCAGCAAAATAAATAAAACAGTTTTTACTTCTGCTGGATGAAATCAAGTGCTGCTGGACTGTGGCCTAAACACGGTCAACAGCTCCTCTGGGCCACAGGGCTGCCAACAGCCTGCACCTCCTAGTGCGTCTGGCTTTGGGAAGGAGCCATCAGACTCTAAGGGATTTTACAGAGCCCCATCTTTGTAGAAGAAGGAAACCATCATCAGTAGGATTTAAAGCACCTTCTGTGCCAAGAATGAAATACACAGTAACACTTTGTCTAGAACATAAACACCTTGCCCCAGCCACTGCCCTGTCTCTCCCCTTCTGGAGCAAGGTCATTGAAATGGTCATAGCAATCTGACCCCAGCAGCACTTGTTTTCCACTTGTAGTTGCAAATCAGTCCGGCTTCAGACTGAGATATTGGGTGAAATCCTGGCTCTAGTGAAGTCAGTGACAAAACTCCTGTTGACTTCACTGGGTCAGGACTTCACCTGTGGTGCACTGAGGGCATTGGCAGACTCTCTTCTAAAGCCTTGGGTGCAGAACAATCAGATTGCTGATGAGGTTCCACGGCTCGCCAATAGTAACAAATTTGTATTGCATATCACTGTGGCAAGACTTGTATATATTTTGTGATGCCAGTAAAGTTTATTGAAATGAAATAATTAACCAGGGCCTGAAGAGACAGCTTTAAAAACATCTCGTAAACACATGGGCCATTTTCTCTTCTCAAATAAGGGCTGAATTTGTGCCATGATGGCAGGCTGACTTGTACAATATGAGATTTGTCTGTTCAACTTACAGAGAGATTTAACACAAGTGATACCAGAATGTTTTACATCCTTTTCTAAATCACTAAAGATCTTTTACCTCTTCATGATCACACTCCTATAGGACTCTCTCATCACCCCATTGTGTGGGATTCTAGTTGCTTAGCAGCACACTGTTTAGGGTGCCTTCCAGTCTAGAAGAAAGCCAAGGCTTAGAGAGACAGCATCTCATTTGTGGGGCTCAGTATTATCTGTGTTTGGCTGAGATTATCTGAATTTTATGTTGCTGTTGCTCTCCTCTTCCAAGGCACTTTCTCATCCCTCCACTTCTTTCCAGCAACCGTTTCTCTGGCCCACTCTCTTGTCCCATGTGCTCTTCATCCTGCCATCATTACTCCAGACTAGAGCCAAGGGGGACACAGACTTTTTACTCTGAACCTATTTTCAGATGTTTGTAATTTTTATCAAAAAGTTTCCATTTAGGCTGAAATTTCTCGTGCTTAGTCTCAGCCTAAAGATGGTTTTTTTGAGGAGATGGCATGAAGTTTGAGTGAAAATCTGTTGAGTCGTTTCTGAGCAATGAGAGCATAAACAGGTTTTCCAGTTCTGAGAGCTTGACCCTTTTCTGCACTCCAGTAATACAAAGTCAGCTTCAATTTGCAGTCTCAGTCTTGACACATCCATAGTACTCAGTGAAAAATGGAGCAAGATTATCGCTGAATTGGAAGAGAATTGCTTTGGAAAAGTTTCCTGCAAGGACAAACCCCAGTCTTTCTTTCTAGCTGCTAAACTCTCCCTGCCTGCTTAGGGCAAGCCTACAATCTCTTGATGGTGGAAACCCTCTGGCTCCTCACAATCATAAGCCTTCAGCCCTCCCTTCTGCCTTTTCTTACCCTTTCCCAACATACTTTGGGTTGTTCACATCCCGTTCCCTGAGCTCACCTCTTCTTGCACTTCCCTCTTCTAATGCTGCCCACATGGTTCACATTTAATGAAGCTAGAAGCCAATGTGATATCCCACATGCTATGTGTGGATGGGATGCTCATGTGGAATTATTTAATTACAGGTTGCCATGCAAGTTTTGGGCATTTATTTTAATAAGTAGGTTTTAATATTTTCCATAGGTTTATTTTAAATGGAGGCTTATCCCATATCCAGGCAGATAAAGGTTTAATTAATCAGTCAGATAGACTTGGTTAAACCTGAAAATATTCTGCTTGTGCAGATTGAACTTTATCCCTGGAGAATTGCCTGTGACTGCTGCCTCCTTGGACTGGGATCAGAATGCCTTCCAGAGGTTTAATGTTGGTTATTTACTTAGTCTAATAAGGTTTAAAACCTGACAAGGATATTGAAAAAAATCTCAGATTCCTCTCCCAGAAAGCAGGCCATTGTCACCATTAACTTAATCCAGCATCCCCCTGTTAGATTTTAATATCATTCTTTAACCTCAGAATACAATTTATTTTGAGCAGAAGGCTTTGCTTAATAATAATAAAAAGAATCGTGGGTCAGGGCTGGCAGTGGGGTCAAGATACCTCTTGGTTTATTAAGAAATAGTCAGAGGCTTTCTCAGGAAAAAAAGCTGTAGGAAAAAAACCATTTAATAAACCAAGGCTTGGCACCTAAATTCAGAAACCCCATTTCAATTGTCAATTGCCAGAAGCTGGGAAAGGGTGACAGGGGATGGATCACTTGATGATTGCCTGGTCTGTTCATTCCCTTTGGGCACCCGGCACTGGCCACTGTTGGAAGACAGGATACAGGGCTAGATGGACCTTTGGTCTGACCCAGTCTGGCCGTTCTTATGTTCTTAAGGGATCAGTGGCTTGGTTCCTTGGAGGAGAGGAAAGTGATCAGGAACAGTCAACATGGATTCACCAAGGGCAAGTCATGCCTGACCAACCTGATTGTCTTCTATGATGAGATAACTGGCTCTATGGATATGGGGAAAGCGGTGGATGTGATATATCTTGACTTTAGCAAAGTTTTCGATATGGTCTCGCACGTTATTCTTGCCAGCAAGTTAAAGAAGTATGGACTGGATGAATGGAGTATAAGGGGGAAAGAAAGTTGACTCATATCCAGCACGCTGTTGACTCATATCCAGCTTCTCGTCCACTGTAACCCCTAGGTCTTTTTCTGCAGAACTGCTGCCTAGCCACTCGGTCCCTAGTCTGTAGCGGTGCATGGGATTCTTCCATCCTAAGTGCAGGATTCTGCACTTGTCCTTGTTGAACCTCATCAGATTTCTTTTGGCCCAATCCTCTAATTTGTCTAGGTCCCTCTGTATCCTATTCCTGCCCTCCAGCGTATCTACCTCTCCTCCCAGTTTAGTGTCATCTGCAAACTTGATGAGGGTGCAATCCACACCATCCTCCAGATCATTAATGAAGATATTGAACAAAACCGGCCCCAGGACCAATCCTTGATACCAGCTGCCAACTTGATACCGGCTGCCAACTAGACACGGAGCCATTGATCACTACCCGTTGAGCCCGACAATCTAGCCAACTTTCCATCCACCTTATAGTCCATTCATCTGGAGTATTGCATCCAGTGTTGGGCCCCCCACTACAGAAAGGATACAGACAAATTGGAGAGAGTCCAGTGAAGGGCAATGAAAATGATTAGGGGCCTGGGGCACAGGACTTATGAGGAGAGGCTGAGGGAACTGGGGATGTTTAGTCTACAGAAGAGAAGAAGGAGGGGGGATTTGATAGCTGCTTTCAACTACCTGAAAGGGGGTTCCAAAGAGGATGGATCTAGACTGTTCTTAGTGGTAGCAGATGACAGAACAAGGAGTAATGGTCTCAAGTTGCAGTGGGGGAGATTTAGGTTGGATATTAGGAAAAACTTTTTCACTAGGAGGGTGGTGAAACACTGGAATGCGTTACCTAGGGAGGTGGTGGAATCTCCTTCCTTAGAAGTTTTTAAGGTCAGGCTTGACCAAGCCCTGGCTGGGATGATTTAATTGGGGATTGGTCCTGCTTTGAGCAGGGGGTTGGACTAGATGACCTCCTGAGGTCCCTTCCAACCCTGATATTCTATGATTCTATGATTAGGTTGGATATTAGGAAACACTATTTCACTAGGAGGGTGGTGAAGCACTGGAATGGGTTGCCTAAGGAGGTGGTGGAATCTCCATCCTTAGAGGTTTTTAAGGCCCAGTTTGACAAACCCTTGGCTGGGATGATTTAGTTGGGGTTGGTCCTGCTTTGAGCAGGGGTTTGGACTAGATGACCTCCTGAGGTCTCTTCCAACCCTAATCTTCTATGATTCTTCCTTATTTACTTGCTCCAAACCGGTCACTATTTTATAGACCTCTATCATATTCCCCTTAGTCATCTCTTTTCCAAGTTAAAGAAGTCCCAGTTTTATTAATCTCTCCTCATATGGAAAACATTCCATACCCCTAATAATTTTTGTTGCCCTTTTCTGTACCTGTTCCAATTCCAATATATCTTTTTTGAGACAGGATGACCATATCTGCATGCAGTATTCAAGATGTGGGCGTACCATGGATCTATATGGAGGCAATATGATATTTTCTGTCTTATTATCTATCCCTTTCTTAATGATTCCCAACATTCTGTTAGCATTTTTGACTGCTGCTGAACATTGAGTGGATGTTTTCAGAGAACTATCCACAATAACTCCAAGATCTCTTTCCTGAGTGGTAACAGCTAATTTAGATCCCTTCATTTTATATGTATAGTTGGGATTATGTTTTCCAATGTGCATTACTTTACATTTATCAAAACTGAATTTCATCTGCCATTTTGTTGCCTAGTTACCCAGTTTTGAGAGACCCCTTTATAATTCTTCACAGTCTGCTTTGGACTTAACTATCTTGTATCTGAAAGTTTTGTATCTGCAAATTTTGAGACCTCACTGTTTATCCATTTTTCCAGATCATTTATGAATATGTTGAACAGGACTGGTCCCAGTACAGACCCCTGGGGGACACCACTGTTTACCTCTCTCCATTCTGAAAACAGACCATTTATTCCTACCTTTTTTTCCTATCTTTTAACCAGTTACCAATCCATGAGAGGACCTTCCCTCTTATCCCATGATAGCACATTTTGCTTAAGAGCCTTTGGTGAGGGACCTTGTCAAAGGCTTTCTGAAAATCTAAGTACACTGGATCCACTGGATCTCCCTGGTCCACATGCTTGTTGACCCCCCTCAGAGAATTCTAGTAGATTGGCAAGGCATGATTTCTCTTTGCAAAAGCCATATTGACTCTTCTCCAACAAATCATGTGCATCTATGTTTCTGACAATTCTGTTCTTTACTGTAGTTTCAATCAATTTGCCCGGTACTGAAGTTAGGCTTACTGGCCTGTAATTGCCGGGATTGTCCTTGTAGCCTTTTAAAAAAAATTGGTGTGACGTTAGCTATCCTCCAGTCATCTGGTGCAGAGGCTGATCTAAATGAGAGGTTACATATCATTGTTAGTAGTTCTAGAATTCCACATTTGAGTTCCTCAGAACTCTTGGGTGAATCCCATCTGGTCCTGGTGACTTATTACTGTTTAATTTATCAGTTTGTTTCAAAACCTCCTCTGATGACCTCTAATGATCTGCTCTGTGGGTTGGCCAGCCAGGGCCCAAACAGCGGGAAAGCCATGTGTCCACATTGCACCAATTACCATCCTAGTTAAATAGCATGTGCAGTTATTTAAGCTTCAGCACGGTTCTGCTGGGGCTATCGTTTCCACTCCACCCTCAGTGGACCCCAGCTGGCTTGAAGTGGCACAGAGGAGGAGTGCTGGGCGAGTCCATTTCCACTAAGGACTGTTAGATGGGGACCAGGGTTTGCCATTGGGTTCTGACACAAATGGGAAGGCCATGGGGTTCACAAACCCAGGTACAACGTGGTCTTAGTCACAGACCCAGCGGGCTGCAGCAAGCGTCCTTTGGAAGTTTTGCTCACCCGCAGCTAGAGCCATTTGTGCTCTTCTGACCGGGAGGTGGTGAAAGTGGAGGTGACTCCCATATTAGGGGAGAGAGGTGATTTCATGGGGCACTGGAGGAATGGTAATCTGTGTGCCTGGGCAATAATGACCAGGATGCAGTGGCTCTGCCCCATGCCAGTGCCTTTGGCTGACCAAGATACAAGGATCCCTCCAAGTGCCCTGAAGAGCATCCCCTTCCTACGTGCATCTCCTATTTTTCTTGTTTTGAGTTTGAGCTAGCTGCTGTTCATCGATGTGCCAGGCACCGTGGCACTTTGGTGACGGTGGAGCATGCATTGATTTAAATGAGGTATAGTTCGGGGTGACTGCATGCCGGTGGACCCTGAGTCTGGGCATCTCCCAGATTCTCTGAGTGGTCTCAGACCCAGTGGAATATTGAGCCCCATGAACATCTGCCGGAGAGGAGTCTGGGTGACATGGAGCCGGTGCCCATCATGAGTCTATCTGGCAGGGAGTGCTGCAGCTTAAGGAGCTCAGCCTTCACGTAGCTAAGTATGGATCACTGGGGGGATGTCTGAATGCCTCATGAGAGTAAACGTAACATGTTCGAAATCTAGTTCAAAATTAACTCCTTCCTCAAGGGTGAGGCTAGCTTTGCAGAAGTTAGGGTGGTATCAGAAAGATTCAGAACATGAATAGATGTTGTCATGAAGTCTTTGCAGGAGCATATACAGACAAGGCAACACAAGTGAAAAAATAGAATTTCTGAATTTTTGTAGCTTTGCATGGAAGCTCCCTCCCTTGCTGCCATACGCTGAAGGAGAATGTGAGTTTTCCATTGCTGCTGTTTGCTATTCTCCAAATTTTGTGTCTTCAGTCTTCCCAGACCAGAGAAACAGTGCTGGTAATGTCTGAGCTTGTCCACATTCAGAAACTCTATCATGTTTTGAACATGATTGTGAACTGCCAAGTTAAGTGACACAATGCTGAACACACACTTGTGCTGTCTACACTGACCCTAAATCAGGTTCAGCATCATGTCCTCTACCTTGATTGTTCACAATCCTGTTCAAACACAATGATGCTTTGTAATGGGGACAAGTCCAGTGCAGCTGGAGGCATCTATTCTAGCCTTGAAAAGGAATCTCTCTTGGCAGCATTCTGTGTTTATTATAATGCTGTCCATGATGTGCAAAAGTACATTTCTTCTTTAACTTCCTTCTTTAAATACTAAGGCAGCAGTATGAGTGTGGTTTTAATTAAGGATTTCAGATTGAAACATTTCCGGTTTTATGTTTTGTTTTTTTTCAGGACAGTTTTCAGTTAAAATATTTTACAGTTTTGAAAAATACCAGATGCCCAGTTCAAAAAGTCTGCAAAACCCCCTAACAGTCGGTCCCTCTTCATTTTAGGGCAAATCAGCTGCTGTGATGTTGGGGGAACAGCAGGGGAAGGAGGGTGGCAAAGTTAGGGTCAACCATTAGTATTAGTGGGGTTAGAATGAGGTTTGTGGTCTTTAGTGAAATACGACGGAGTTGGTTTCCAGTTAATGCCAGGGGAGAGTTCTATTCATGCACATAGGATGAAATCCCTGAGTTTGTTGTGCTTTGGTTTTACTCTCCCAGTACTGACAGCTTGTGGCAAGACCAGGGCGAGGCCAGAGCTCAATAGCTCTGTTACGTTTGTGAGGTACGGCTAGTGCTTGGGAAAGGGGCCAGGGTGACATGTCCACAGAGCAGGGACAGTCCAGACAGCTGCCCTACAAGCTTCCCCATGCTGGCCCTGCCAGTATGCCTCACTCCTGACTCACAGGGAAGGGAGTTCAACTTGTAAAATAAAATGATGATCTTGTCGCACATCAGCCGCCATTTACAATAAAGTAAGTTTCTAAACCTCTTGGTTGGCTCAGAAACCAGAAGGCAAAGAAAAAGAGCACCAAAAGGATTATTTTTAAAAAATCTCTTGGTTCCATGAATCTGGGGGGCTTGACTCTTTATTTCTGGACGCTTGGGGTTGACAAAATCAAAGTCCTACATTTTAAATGGGCTTCTATTGTCTTGTGATGCTTTCCCGAGTCCCCGGCCTTGTGAGGCACCTTGCCATCCCCAGTCCCCGGGTCAGGAAGTCTTGTCTGTGCTGCCATGGATCAGCTCCCCAAACACGCCAGCCTCTGGCAGCACCTCACTGGCCTTGCTTCCCCTGTACAGTCAGCGACAGGCAGAGGCTGACCCGTGAGTTCTCCAGACATCCCGCTGCAGGGCCCAGCCCCTGATCCCTGGACACTCCCAGCTGCACAATTCCCACCGGAAAAGTACACCCCAGCTTGTCAGTCAGCTCAGGCTCCCCACTCACTCGACACCCGACTGAAATATAGATAGAATACAGTGAAAACAAGAACACATTTATTATCAAAGAACAGATAGATGCAAGTGATAGAAAGTAAGAACATTGGAACAAATGGTTACACGTAAAACAAAATCATCACATGCTTTCCAGAGCCTAAACTTAGCTAACAAGGCATTCCCCTAAGATCTTTCCCCAGCGTTTTCAACCAGGCTGGCTGAGATCCCCTCTCTAAAGCTCAAGCTTGCCGCAGCTTGTCTTCATAGACTGAATGAGTAACTGAGGGTTCATCTGCACTCCAGATAGTTTCAAAAGTTCCTTACTCTTAAACAGGACAATCCCTATGACCATCGCAATCTATGGATTAGTATTTCTCAGACTGTATATGAGCATCCATTGTGAAGCATACAATACTTAATTTGCTCATGAATGGATCGCCATTTGGTGACCTGCTTTAACTCACAGACCTAGTGAATACAATTTTCAATATATATACATAACCCTTCACATATTTTCCATACCTACATTTTGCAATGATTATGCTGACCCGTGTGACACAAACTTTCATTAGAGACCGTACATGACATTCTTTGGCAGACTAGTATGTAGATATCCAACCTAGAGGCTTCCTGTAACCCTTATGTACCCTGGTGTCCTCTGCCAGTTGCCATCAAGAGGTCCTTGGGGCACGTGCAGATTTAAACATTTCTGAGGACTGGAAACAGAGAGCATTTTTCTTGGCCCAGACAATTTTATACTTTAGTAAAGCTAGAACCACAGGCGATGGAAGTGGGAAAGATCTAGTCAGCCATGTTCTTCCCTTGTGTGACTTCATAGATTCCAGGAATGGATTTGGCTTATTCCCTCTCTCTGCAGGGGTATTCTGATACATCACTCATATCTGTCGTGTGACAGATTTTTAGCTAGACAGCAAACATACAACATAATGGCTGGTGAATTAGTTGAAGAGAAATGTAGATTCAGTGCACCCATTTACTGTGGTTAAGAATTTATTGTGAGCGAGCAGACATTAAAACGTGTCCAGCATTTGTACAACTGGTATTACAGTGTAAATATGTCATAGGTCCCATCCCTGCTTCCATGCACTAGGGCAGGGAAAATGGCAGCCCTCTAAGTACTATAGCTGGTGGGTGCTTAGCAGTCTCCAGCATGTTTCATTTCACACAGCTTCACCCACCAAACGGCTGAGGCATAATCTTTGTCGTGTGTGGCGCTTGTTGTCTATTCTGGTGATACTTCTCTGAGGAGACGATTGTGACAGGCAGGAACTGTGCTTTTCCCGCACATGCCATGTGTAACAGTTGGGAGTAGAAAGTGCATACAACACAAATGCAGTGCCTTCCTGTGATTTTGTGTAGCAGTGACACTCCCGGGTGCTGCTGAATATGGTCATGTAATGAACTACTGTACTATATAATACATATCCATGAGGCAGCAGAGTTGGGGCGATGTTGAATTTCCTGATGTCTGTGAGGTTCAACCTTAAATCTGCAGTGCGCTCTTTTCTGGGGTGGAACACAGCCGATGTTTAACAACATACAAAGAACAATACATAGCATCTTAGGGCAAGAAATGAATATCAAATCCACCCGTGTCATCACACAAAGTTGGCCTTTGGATAGCACAGTTGAAGTTAATATCTGTACTTTAGCTAGAAGCATACTGGCATCTCTACAGAAATAGCTAGAACCACTATTAACCTCTCATCTGAAAGATGGCCTGGCCCCAGGAGCATTGTTTCAGTGAAGAGCATATACTACTGAATTACCTACAGCTCTTATATTTTCGTTAGAGGGCTCTCACCCAAGGCCTTACCAGGCCCAATCCAGTGCCAGCATAGTAGATGGTTTGTCATAGGTGACAAGCTGCAGAAGTGTTTACTCAGAAGCACCTGTTGGTGGTTTGGTTATTCCTCATGCTGTTGGCTTACTGGAGTTTGATACATTTTCCCTCCTGTCTCTGAAGGCTTCAGGGTTCATTAGTTCATTTTTCATGCTTACGCTAAGGTTTTACCCAATAAAAAGTTCTTGTTCCCTGGTGTTTATTGCAGAATCGCAGGCGCTGGAGATGGAAAGGGCCTGCCAGCATGAGATTGTTTCCACGTTGTATCGCAAGTGCCCTGGTCTGGTCCAGCTTTAAATGACACAAATTCCTGGGCTTTGACCGACTCTGAGAAACAATTCCAGAGCCTCCTAGGTCTCTCAGCCTGGAAAATGTTCCTGATGTTCACCTTGAGTTTTAATGTAAAAGCCATGCTCCTCCAATTAGCAGGGAGGGAAGGTCGTTCAGGACGCTGTGTTCCTCCGCCCAGGAATCCACGTCCATTCCCAGCTGCCTGCCTGTTGCGGGTTCGCAGATTGTGGAGTGTTTGACGAGCTGACCACTTCTTGCCTATTTGGGAATGCTTTTAAATTGTTCCAGAAACGGCTGTTTGTTGATAAATCGGGGTGATCAGAGAGAAGTGTTTTAGCTAAACTGTAAAAGCAGGAATGAACTTTAGTGCAGTGGTGCCAGCTGTCATTGTATTTAGAAACACACATAATAGATTCTGTAGCTTTTCAGACAGCTGCTCTCATAGCCACATAAAACAGTCATTCTGTCAGCAGAGCAGAGATATGTTATATCTGGAATCACATTCCCGGGACCAGTGTGTACCCCCCTCCATTGTTCCAGATACAGAGCTGATGGGAAGACACATTTGCAGCACCCGCCCCTGATCTGACACCAAGATGCACATGTTAGTTTTAAGACATAAAAGAAAAAAAGAAAAATGCCTGTTCTGGGGCTTGAACCCATCACCCAGAGCTGCGGCTAGAACCTACAGCCCATGTACCCCAGTGCTTGCTGATGGGGGCTAGAGGATATGACCTCTGGCTGTCATCAAAGACCCTTGTGAGTGGGTGATTTAACTCAAACCCTATGGCTGCTGTTCAAGACTCTTGCTAGTTGGAGATGGAATTTACAATCCATAGCTTTCTGTAGTACTTCTTACTGAGACTTACACCCTGCTCTCTCTTCTTCTTACCACCGAGACCTTGGAGCTGTCACCCAGTCTCCTTACAATCTGGGCCACAATGTCCTCTTAGCGCTTTACCAAGCATTGCGCCTGGATCTGAGAGCCCTCTCAGAGCTGAGAATTGAAATCGCAGACCTATGGCAATGATCTAGGCTCTTTGCCATTCTGAGATTGAACCCAGATCTCATGGCTTATCTCAAGCGCCATGTCAATTTACACTTGTCCCTAGAAACCATTGCTGTCACATGGCTCTTCACCATTTGAGGAGTGAAACCAGAGCTCACCCTGCCCATCTGTGCTCTTCTCCAGCTAGAGGCAGAGCCCAGAGTTCTTTCCTTTTTCTCCACCATTGGAGGATTAAGCCCAGTCCCGACTGTTTTCTGAACTCGATAGCCCAGGTCCGACGGCTTTTATCACAGCCATTTACAGTGTTTGGGTTAGTGCCGTGTCCCTTCGCTGGTATCAGAAGCATTATATCAATTTGGGATTCATTGCACAAAACAGGGCTGTCAGCCAAACTCCTTAGCAGTGGGATATTGAACCCAGACCTCATGGTTCTCTTCCTAGCTCTATGCCAGCTGGGAACTAAGCCCACAATCCATGGCTGTCATCCAAGATCCCTATTAGTGAAGGACTGACACAACACGCCCCCGCCCCCTCCCCCCCCAGCTGCTATTTAGGTATCGTGGCATGGGGGCTGAATCTAGATCCTGTGGTCATTAGAATCACCTGCATAATGGCCGGGAAGTGAAAAATCTGGGTAAAGCTCTTGAATGAAAACTGAGCATCCATATTCAGCTGCTCAAAGATCTGTGAAAAGAAAAGGAGGACTTGTGGCACCTTAGAGACTAACCAATTTATTTGAGCATAAGCTTTCGTGAGCTACAGCTCACTTCATCGGATGCATACTGTGGAAAGTGTAGAAGATCTTTTTATACACACAAAGCATGAAAAAATACCTCCCCCCACCTCACTCTCCTGCTGGCAATAGCTTATCTAAAGTGACCACTCTCCTTACAATGTGTATGATAATCAAGGTGGGCCATTTCCAGCACAAATCCAGGGTTTAACAAGAACGTCTGGGGGGGTGGGGGGTAGGAAAAAACAAGGGGAAATAGGTTACCTTGCATAATGACTTAGCCACTCCCAGTCTCTATTCAAGCCTAAGTTAATTGTATCCAATTTGCAAATGAATTCCAATTCAACAGTCTCTCGCTGGAGTCTGGTTTTGAAGTTTTTCTGTTGTAACATCGCAACTTTCATGTCTGTAATCGCGTGACTAGAGAGATTGAAGTGTTCTCCGACTGGTTTATGAATGTTATAATTCTTGACATCTGATTTGTGTCCATTTATTCTTTTACGTAGAGACTGTCCAGTTTGACCAATGTACATGGCAGAGGGGCATTGCTGGCACATGATGGCATAGATCACATTGGTGGATGTGCAGGTGAACGAGCCTCTGATAGTGTGGCTGATGTGATTAGACCCTACGATGGTGTCCCCGGAATAGATATGTGGACACAGTTGGCAATGGGCTTTGTTGCAAGGATAGGTTCCTGGGTTAGTGGTTCTGTTGTGTGGTATGTGGTGGCTGAAGGTGATGGCTAGTGGCGTTCTGTTATTTTCTTTGTTAGGCCTGTCCTGTAGTAGGTGACTTCTGGGAACTCTTCTGGCTCTATCAATCTGTTTCTTCACTTCCGCAGGTGGGTATTGTAGTTGTAAGAATGCTTGATGGAGATCTTGTAGGTGTTCAGCCCCCAACTAAAACCCCTCCAATGCATTATTAAGGATCTACAACCTATCCTGAAGGATGACCCAACACTCTCACAAATCTTGGGAGACAGGCCAGTCCTTGCCTACAGACAGCCCCCCAACCTGAAGCAAATACTCACCAGCAATCACATACCACAGAGCAGAATCACTAACCCAGGAACCTATCCTTGCAACAAAGCCCGTTGCCTGGATTTGTGCTGGAAATGGCCCAACTTGATTATCATACACATACACATTGTAAGGAGAGTGATCACTTTAGATAAGCTATTACCAGCAGGAGAGTGGGGGGAGGTATTTTTTCATGCTTTGTGTGTATAAAAAGATCTTCTACAGTTTCCACAGTATGCATCCGATGAAGTGAGCTGTAGCTCATGAAAGCTTATGCTCAAATAAATTGGTTAGTCTCTAAGGTGCCACAAGTCCTCCTTTTCTTTTTGCAAAAACAGACTAACACGGCTGTTACTCTGAAAAAAGATCTGAGAGATGACAACTGTCCCACTGGCACCAGGCTCTCTAGATATTTATTGGGGAACAGCCCCAGATCTCCCATCTGTCATCCAGCTGGATATAAAATCCAGGTTCTTGTTAATTCACTATGTATGGTATTATTTTACTAGCTGGGGGCATTAAAGGCAGGTTCCTCTGACTTTCAGGTGCTCCTTCAGATGGCATTGAACAAAATCCCTTCTGTATTGCATTAGACAGCACAAGGCTCTGTCAAAGCACTTCCTTTCACTCACAGCAGATTACCAATATTGTTCCTCGCTTTAGGAACCACACCCAGCAGCCCTAGATACCAGGTGCCTTAGCAACATTTGTCGTGTTACAAGGAGATAATGGAAGCTAGATGGAAGTAGAGAACAGATCTGTCCACCTTCACTCTTGTTCAGCTCAACCAGAAACTTGTCAAAGTGAAGGGAGCACCTCAGACCTGTTCCTCACCTGATGTCTGTTTGAAACAAACTCCCTGCTCCCAACAGATTTGCTTGGCAGTTTAAAAACATCTTTCAATGATCTGGTTATCCCGCACTGTGCAATGCTTGAGAATAGTGAAACCAAACTACCTGAATTCCTCATCTGGGATGCGCAGCATTAGAAGATGGGGGCCAATGACTGAATGGGTTACCTCCTACGTCTAGACAATGTTAAAATTCAATGTGGGTAGAACATTTCCAAGAATTCTGTAATAGAAACCTAGAGTAGAAAAATCTGCAAATGGTCTTGTGGCTCACACTGAATTTATGTCAGAGCGTGACAGTGTCAGACCCGAGCTTCTAGTTGGTGATAAGTGTACAAGCTGTAGACTGTGGGGCTACAGCTTTCCTGTCCCAGCTCCGACACGGATAGGACCTGTTGAATGCATAGAGAGATTCCGAACAAGCTGTGACTCTTTTGGGGGTTACCCGGGGTGAATCACTACCGCCTGCTTACAGCGTGAGAGAGCCTTGCCTGTGCCCACCAGGGGAAATCTCTCCAACTCTGCCAGCCACTGGCAGCACAAATGCTACGCCCACCTTGTTACACTCGAGTACCCAGTCCCTGGTCTTCTGGACGCCCACAATGGACAGCGATCCGCTGCCTTTGGGAAAGCAGTGCACCCAAGTTCACTGGCTTCTCCTCAGTTCAGCACTCACCTTAGCACAAGCCACTCAGGCATGTCTGTGGTAAAACCAAATGGAAGTTTATTTTACAAAGCTTAAGTTAAAGAGTCAAATAAAAGCAAGTCAAAGCATTTGGAAATATAAGGTTACAGTTAAAAGAAAAACATACCGTGCAGCCTAGAACCTGTGCTTATTAATGAGTTCCTCCTCCAGTCTAGTAAGTATTTCTCACCCAATGGTCAATCCTCAAGCAGTCGTCTAGTCTATACCCCCACACTGAGGCAGGACCAAGTAAACCTAGGGATTGTCCAACCTATTCTTAAAAACCTCCAGCGATAGGATTCCACCATCTCTCTTGGTAACCTCTTCCAGGACGTCAGTATCCTTATAGTTAGAAAGATTTTCCTAATGTCTGTTCTAAATCTCCCTTGCTGTAGATTAAGCCCGTTACTTCTTGTCCTACCTTCAGGGGACACGGAGAATAGTTGATCACAGTCCTCTTTAGAACAGCCCGTAACAGATTCAAAGACTGTGATCAGGTCCCCCTCGGTTGTCTTTTCTCAAGACTAAACATGCCCAGGTTTTTAACCTTTCCATATGGGTCACGTTTTCTAAACTTTTTATCATTTTTGTTGCTCTCCTCTGGACCACATTTTTCCTAACATGTGGATTGGACACAGTATCCAGCTGAGGCCTCACCAGTGCCTAGAAGAGCAGGACAATGACAACCTGTGTCTTACATACGACACTTCTGTTAATACACTCTAGAATGATGTTAGCCTTTTTCCCAGCTGCATCACATTGTTGACTCATATTCAATTTGTTATCTACTATAACCCACAGATCCTTGTCAGCAGTACTGCCTCCTACCCAGTTATTCACCATTTCGTGCTTGTGTATTTGATTTTTCTTTCCTAAATGAAGCTCTTTGCACTTGTCTTTACTGAATTTCATCTTCTTGTTTTCAGACCAGTTCTCCAATTTGTCAAGGTCATTTTGAATTCTAACCCTGTCCTCCAAAGTGCTTGCAGCGTCTCCCAGCTTGATGTCATCTGCACATTTTATAAGCGTACTCTCTGCTCCATTACCCAAGTAATAAATGAAAAGATTGAATAGTACCAGGACTGATGCCTGCAGGATTCCTGTAGATATGCCTTCCCAGTTTGACAGTGAATCATTGATAACTACTCTTAGAGAATGGTTTTTCAACCAATTGTGCACCCACTTTATAGTAATTTAATCTAGGACACATCTCCCTACTTTGCTTATGAGAATATTGTATGGGAATATGTCAAAAGCCTCACTAAAATCAAGGTATATCACATCTACTGCTTTCCCCCATCCACTAGCCCAGTAACCCAGTCAACAAAATAAATTAGGTTGATTTGACAAGATTGGTTCTTGACAAATCCATGCTGGCCATTCCTCATAATCCTGTTACCCTTCCGCTGCATACAAATTGATTGTTTAATAATTTCTTACAATATCTTTCCAGGTATCTAAGTTAAGCTGACTGATCTATAATTCTCTGGGTCCTCTTTGTTCCCCCTTTTAAAGATAAATTCTTTGTTTGCTCTTCTCCAGTCTTCTGGGACCTCACCCATCCGCCAGGAGTTCTCAAAGACCACTCAGCTCCTCAAGCACCCTAGGATGAATTTCATAGCCCTTGCTGACTTGAAGATGTCTAAATTATCTAAATATTCTTTAACCTGATCCTTTTCTATTTTGGCTTGCATTCCTTCCCCTTGTTAATAATAATTGTGTTGAGTATCTGGTCACCATTAACCTTTTCAGTGAATAGTGAAGCAAAATAGGCATTAAACCCCTCAGCTTTCCTGATATTATCAGTTATTAGCTCTCCTTCCCCACTAAACAGAGGACCTACACTTTCCTTTGTCTTGCTCTTGCTCCTGATGTATTTAAAGAACCTCTTTTTATTGCCTTTTATGTCCTTCACTAGGTGTATCCCATTTTGTGCCTTACCCTTTATGATTTTATTCCTATATGCTTATGCTATTCTTAGGTACTTGTCCTTAGCAATTCATCCTTGTTTCTGCTTTTTGTAGGATTCCTTTTTGGTTTTCAGTCATTAAAGAGATCCTGATGGAGCCATATTAGCTTCTTACTGTTCTTCCTCTCTTTCCTTCACATCAGAATAGTTTGCATTTGAGCTTTTAGTAATGTCTCCTTGAGAAACTGCCACCTCTCCTGGCCTGTTTTTTCCCTTAGATTTTCTTCCCAAGGAACCTTACATATGAGTTCTGAGTTTGCTAAAATCTGCTTTTTGAAGTCCGTTGTCCTCATTCTGCTGCTGTCTCTCCTTCCTTTCCTTAGACTCACGAAATCTCTCATTTCATGATCACTTTCACCCCAACTGCCTTCCACCTTCAGATTCACAACCAATTCCGTCTTGTTGGTCACAATCATATCTAAAATGGTTGTCCCCCTGGTTATTTCCTCCACCTGCTGGAACAAGAAGTTGTCCTCAACACATTCCAAGAACTTTTTGTAAATTTTGTGCTTTGTCATATGACTTTTCCAATAGATGTCTGGGTAGTTAGAGTTCCCCATTGCTACCAAGTCTTGTGTTTTGGATATTTCGGTTTGTTCTAGAAACACCTCATCCACCTCCTGTTCTTGATTTGCTGGTCTATAGCAGACCCCTACCATGACATCATCCCTATTTTTTCCCCCTTTTATCTTTATCCAGAAACTCTCAAGTGGTCTGCCTCCTACCTCCGTGTAGCTGTCAAAACAAGTGTCAGTAGTCAAGCAAGATCATCCCTGCACTGGTATTTGGTGCATTCTGGATCAAATCACACTGGTGGCTCTACATTTTCCAGCCTTCAGAGCACCTTGAGAGATCAACTCCACAGCCAGTTCTCTGACAACCATGAGCGGTTTGTCAAAGATTCAGTCCTGCAAAGGGTCTTCCACAGGGAATAGACCTGTTGGCCATAGAATCATAGAATATCAGGGTTGGAAGGGACCTCAGGAGGTCATCTAGTCCAACCCCCTGCTCAAAGCAATCCCCAGCTAAATCATCCCAATCAGGGTTTTGTCAAGCCTGACCTTAAAAACTTCTAAGGAAGGAGATTCCACCACCTCCCTAGGTAACGCATTCCAGTGTTTCACCACCCTCCTAGTGAAAAAGTTTTTCCTAATATCCAACCTAAACCTCCCCCACTGCAACTTGAGACCATTACTCCTTGTTTTGTCATCTGCTACCACTGAGAACAGTCTAGATCCATCCTCTTTGGAACCCTCCTTCAAGTAGTTGAAGGCTGCTATCAAATCCCCCCTCATTCTTCTCTTCCGCAGACTAAACAATCCCAGTTCCCTCAGCCTCTCCTCATAAGTCATGTGTTCCAGTCCCCTAATCATTTTTGTTGCCCTCCGCTGGACTCTTTCCAATTTTTCCACATCCTTCTTGTAGTGCAGGCCCCAAAACTGGACACAGTATTGCAGATGAGGCCTCACCAATGTCAAATAGAGGGGAACGATCACGTCCCTCAATCTGCTGGCAATGCCCCAACTTACACATCCCAAAATGCCATTGGACTTCTTGGCAACAAGGGCACACTGTTGACTCATATCCAGCTTCTTGTCCACTGTAACCCCTAGGTCCTTTTCTGCAGAACTGCTACCGAGCCATTTGGTTCCTAGTTTGTAGCAGTGCATGGGATTCTTCTGTCCTAAGTGCAGGACTCTGTACTTGTCCTTGTTGAACCTCATCAGATTTCTTTTGGCCCAATCCTCTAATTTGTCTAGGGCCCTCTGTATCCTATCCCTACCCTCCAGCATATCTACCACTCCTCCCAGTTTAGTGTCATCTGCAAACTTGCTGAGGGTACAATCCATACCATCCTCCAGATCATTTATGAAGATATTGAACAAAACCGGCCCCAGGACCGACCCTTGGGGCACTCCACTTGATACCGGCTGCCAACTAGACATGGAGCCATTGATCACTACCCGTTGAGCCCGACAATCTAGCCAACTTTCTATCCACCTTATAGTCCATTCATCCAGCCCATACTTCTTTAACTTGCTGGCAAGAATACTGTGGGAGACCGTGCCAAAAGCTTTGCTAAAGTCAAGGAACAACATGTCCACTGCTTTCCCCTCATCCACAGAGCTAGTTATCTCGTCATAGAAGGCAATTAGATTAGTCAGGCATGACTTGTCCTTGGTAAATCTATGTTGACTGTTCCTGATCACTTTCCTCTCCTCTAAGTGCTTCAGAATTGATTCCCTGAGGACCTGCTCCATAATTTTTCCAGGGTCTGAGGTGAGCCAGAATTGTCAGACACTTTATTACAGAGGAGTTTTGAGCCCAGGCTCCCTGACAGATGCCTTTCTCATTCCTTGGACACATTTCCTTTGATCCCTGTGATACTGACAGTTCTGAGGAAACTGAGATAAGACACAGGCCTGATGATTATAATGATCATCTTCTATGATTACAGCACCCCTGTCATAAATATAAAGGGAAGGGTAAACCCCTTTAAAATCCCTCCTGGCCAGAGGAAAAATCCTCTCATCTGTAAAGGGTTAAGAAGCTAAAGGTAACCTCGCTGGCACCTGACCAAAATGACCAATGAGGAGACAAGATACTTTCAAAAGCTGGGAGGAGGGAGAGAAACAAAGGGTCTGTGTCTGTCGGTATGCTGCTTTTGCCGGGGATAGACCAGGAATGGAGTCTTAGAACTTTTAGTAAGTAATCTAGCTAGGTATGTGTTAGATTATGATTTCTTTAAATGTCTGAGAAAAGAATTGTGCTGAATAGAATGACTATTTCTGTCTGTGTGTCTTTTTTGTAACTTAAGGTTTTCCCTAGAGGGATTCTCTGTGTCTTGAATCTAATTATCCTGTAAGGTATCTACCATCCTGATTTTACAGGAGTGATTCCTTTACTTCTATTTACTTCTATTTCTATTAAAAGTCTTCTTGTAAGAAAACTGGATGCTTTTTCATTGTTCTCATATCCAAGGGTTTGGGTCTGTGGTCACCTATGCAAATTGGTGAGGATTTTTACCAAACCTTTCCCAGGAAGTGAGGTGCAGGGGTTGGGAGGATTTTGGGGGGAAAGACGTGTCCAAACTACGTTTCCCAGTAAACCCAGTTAGAGTTTGGTGGTGGCAGTGGATATTCCAAGGGCAAAGGGTAAAATTAATTTGTACCTTGGGGAAGTTTTAACCTAAGTTGGTAAAAGTAAGCTTAGGAGGTTTTCATGCAGGTCCCCACATCTGTACCCTAGAGTTCAGAGTGGGGGACGAACCTTGACAACCCCCAATATGTGCCAAGCAGTTCTGGTATTTGCATCTGATGAACCTCTCAGAACAGCCCCCCTGGTCACATTACCGGCTCTGCCAGACACAGATGTTAGGGGGCTTATTCCTTCACACACTTACTTCCCTGGTCCTTCTCGCATGAACAGAGCAACAATACCCGAAGTCCAAAGCTGCAAACAATTTGATGTTTATTGGGGTGAACTTCCAGCAAGCATGATTCCAGTTTCCTTCCTTAGTGTCCCCCTTCCCAGCTCTGACACCACAGAGGCTTACCTGTGTCCCTGTTCCCATTTCCCCCTTTAGCTAAACATGATTCCAATTTCCCCAACCCCATTCTCTGTTCCCACCCACCCCCCCACACACACACCCACTTCCTGATTGACTGCAGACTATACAGTAAAACTTGAGTTCTGCTTAGTTATACCTTAACCAATCATTTTACTGAAATTTAACTGACCAATCCTGACCTATTGTAACATGATTATTTAACCAATTATATCCCACCACCTTAATTAGTTTACACCCAGCAAAATTAATTATACAGCAGACAGAATCAATCACAGAACCAGACAGAGATTATACAGACAGGTTTCAGAGTAACAGCCATGTTAGTCTGTATTCGCAAAAAGAAAAGGAGTACTTGTGGCACCTTAAAGACTAATCAATTTATTTGAGCATAAGCTTTCATGAGCTACAGCTCACTTCATCAGATGCATACTGTTGAAAATATACAAACAATAGGGAAACGGGGACAACAGTGATAGAACAAACACAGAAATGAGGATTTCACATCCCAGCTATGGATAAGTGAGTTCTTGCCAGACAGGATGCTATCAAACTAAGTTTCCTTTTACATCTTCTAGGCACTTCCCTTTCTCTGGAGCCGATAGGCATTATCAGGACAGGATTGTATCCTAACAGCTCAGTAGCTTCTTATTTCAGTGTGACTAGTTTGGAATGTGAGGAGGTGACCGGTCACTTCCCAGCTTATGGCTGCCTCTGCTGCTTAGCCAAAGGCCTTAGCCTAAGCACAGGCCTCAGACTGTCACAGTAAGAGAAGGCCCTTCCACCGGCAGACAGTGATTTTGATTCTTTCTTTTATACCTCTAACTAGCCAAGTGATAAGAATACACCTAAATTCTTAGAGTATAGGCCTTTACAGACAGGCCTGAATATCTATATCCTAACAATAGTCTTAAGGAACATTGCTCAGGTCCTGCACTCAGACCCAGCATTGTTGTGGCTGACAGCCCAGACACTGGCAGGACGATGTCCACTGAAAAAATCTTTTGAACTGAAGTTCAGAAGGTTCTGCACAAAAGCATCAACTAGGGTGACTTGTAAAGCTAGGTGGAAGAGTTTTGTGTTTGGACATTTCCAGCACTAGTCTGGACTTGCTGTCCGCTACGTATGGGTCCTTCTAGCAGGTGATGAGAACACTGTCTTTTTACACTGACAAGACAAAACCAGTGTGGAACACACCTAGACAGAGAACCTCCCTAAAACCGGCCCCCAAAAGTGAGGACATTGGTTCATGGAAGAAAAAAGTCCCTTTCCTTTGTGATTGCTGCCTTGGATAGGATAGGGCAGGTAGGTTCAGTTTAAAATCACTTCTTGTGTGGTTTCCAACTCCTACTGTTGTCTGCTACTGACACTGGCCAAAGAAGAGCTGTGGGCTTGCCTGAAAACCATCGCAAATGTGCAGGAACAATATAGTTGCCTTTATGCCTTGCATCTGCCACTTCCACTTGGTCGCCGAGATTTCTAGCCTGCAGGTGTAGAAATCTTGGTCACATGAATCACAGATGAGATCTCCTGCGTTAAGTGAATGTCCTGGAAAGTTGTAGCTTCGCTGTGTTTGCTCCCTGCACAGAGATGGACAAACTGCATATTTCTGCAGTGTGTGTGTAGCCCATTGGTTCAGCGATGACGTTTCCATGCTCTCTCTTTTTGTGGATTCTGGAGTGACTCTGAAGTCCAAAGTGACGCGCATGCTCGTGAGCAGATCGGGCAGGCAACGGCATTGGTGAGCGTCTAGGTAGCGATAGCAGTCGTATGACGCTTTTCCCTTGCAGCTAACAATCGATTATTTCTGACCTTTTCAAAGGCTTGGAAAGCTGAGAGTGCTCTGTGTCGCCAGGCTGATCTATTTAACGCAGCCTTCTCAAGATCATCCAGTTTTATTGCACCAAAGTCTGTGCTGTCCTTGATGCTGTCCTTGTAGCGCTTTCTGGGGTGGCCTTGATTCCAATGTCCTTGTGCCAATTCTCCATAGCAAATTTTTCTGGGAAGTCAATATTCAGGCATCCTAATGACGAGTCCAACCCAGCGTAGTTGGGCTTTTATCAGAATGGCCTCAATGCTTATGGCATTTGACTTTTGGAGAACCTCCAGGCTGGTAATTTTGTCCTGCCAGTGGGTCCCCATTATGGAAGACCTCTAGCTGTTAGATATGCCATTTGTATGGTGTCCAGGTCTCACAGCCATAGAGGAGAGAGATGAGCACAAAAGCATTATAAATAGGGCTGTCAAGTGATTAAAAAATTTAATTGCGATTAGTCACACGATTAATCACACTGTTAAACAATAATAGAATACCATTTATTTAAATATTTTTGGATGTTTTCTACATTTTCAAATACATTGATTTCAATTACAACACAGAATACAACAGTGCTCACTTTATATTTATTTTTGATTACAAGTGTTTGCACTGTAAAAAGACAAAAGAAATAGTATTTTTCGATTCATCTAATGCAACTACTGTAATGCAATCTCTTTATCATGAACACAGAGATTACAAATATAGAATTATGTACAAAAATACTGCATTCAAAAATAAAACAATGTAAAATTTTAGAGCTTGCAAGTCCACTCAGTCCTACTTCAGCCAATTGCTCAGACAAACAAGTCTGGTTACAATTTGCAGGAGATTATGCTGCCCGCTTCTTGTTTACAATGTCATCTGAAAGTGAGAACAGGCGTTCTCATGGCACTGTTGTAGCCGCCGTTGCAAGATATTTTCGTGCCAGATGAGCATGATTCAACTATCATTCCAGGGGACATGCATCAATGTTGATGACGGGTTCTGCTTGAAAACCATTCTAAGCAGTGCGGACCAACAGATGTTCGTTTTCATTTTGTGAGTCAGATGTGACCAGCAGAAGGTTGATTTTCTTTTTTGGTTGGTTTGGGTTCTGTTGTTTCCGCATTGGAGTGTTGCTCTTTTAAGACTACTGAAAACATGCTCCACACCTCGTCACTTTCAGATTTTGGAAGGCACTTCAAATTCTTAAACCTTTGGTAGAGTGCTGTAGCTGTCTTTAGAAATCTTACATTCGTACCATCTTTGCATTTTGTCAAATCTGCAGTGAACGTGTTCTTAAAATGAACAACATGTGCTGGGTCAACATCCGAGACAGCTGTAACATGAAATATATGGTAGAATGCGGGTAAAGTAGAGCAGGGGATGAACAATTCTCCCCCAAGGAGTTCTGTCACAAATTTAATTAATGCATTCTTTTTTTAATGAGTATCATCAGCATGGAAGCATGTCCTCTGGAATGGTGGCCGAAGCATGAAGGGGCATATGAACGTTTTGCATATCTGGCACAAAAATACCTTGCAACGTTGGCTACTAAAGTGCCATGCAAATGCCTTAGTGATTGGCTGAACAAGCAGTAGGACTGAGTGGACTTGTAGGCTCTGAAATTTTACATTGTTTTTTTTTTGAGTGCAGTTATGTAACAAAAAAATGTACATTTGTAAGTTGCACTTTTAGGCCAAAGAGATTGCATTACAATAGTTGTATAGGTGAATTGAAAAATACTATTTCTTCTGTTTATCATTTTTACAGTGCAAATATTTGTGATCCAAATATTCACTTTGATTTCAGTTACAACACAGAAAACAAGATATATATGAAAATGTAGAAAAACATCCAAAATATTTAATACATTTCAATTGGTAGTCTCTTATTTAACAGTGTGATTAATCAAGATTAATTTTTTTAGTTAATTGCATGACTTACTTGTGATTAATTGACAGCCCTAATTATAAAGTTTTACTTTTGTTGAGAGGGTTATGTTGTGGGATTTCAGGACTTTGTTATGTAGCTTTACTAATGACTGAGAAGCTTTCTGTATCCTGTTCGTGATCTCTTTGTCAAGAGATCCATCATGGGAGATGTTGCTGCCGACATGGGCAAAACTGTCAACTTGCTTTAGCTGGACTCCACTCATGGAGGTGCTCGGGGATATGGCCCGGCGCGGTGATGAGATGATCGGTGCAACCCCACAGGTCTCTTCAGGCTGATTGTGAGGCCAAACAATTTTGATGCTTCAGCGAAGTGACCTCGATGCACTGGGCATAAGCTTTTGTGGGTAAAAAACCACTTCTTCAGATAGGCCAGCAGTAGCAGTTTGGGTGTGGGAGGGGGCTCAGGGCTAGGGGCCGGGGGTTGAGCGGTGTCGGGGGGGTGCTTACCTTGGGTGGAGGGCTCCCCAGCATGGCCCTGCAGCTCCTACGTTCCCGGCCAATGGGAGCTGTACAGCTGGCGTTTGTGGTGGGGGAGCAGTGTGCAGAGCCCCCTGGCCCCTCTGCTGCCTAGGAGCTAGGGGCATGCGGAGCCAGTTAGGGAGCGCCTGTCAGCCCCGCCAACCCTCTTCCCCAGCACCAGCGGGGACCTCGGGCCATGCGCTACTGCCTGGCCCTCCCTCGCAGCACCGGCAGGGGTCTCGGGCCACGCACCACTCTTCCCCCGAGAACCAGCGGGGGTCCCGGGCTGTGCACTGCTGCCCGCCTCCACCCCCAACACCAGCAGGGTCGCGGACAACCTCCCCCAGCACCTGTGGTGCCTCCAGAGCACCCGCGGCCCCCCACCCAAGTTTTATTTTGGGATATATAGTAGAAGTCATGGACAGGTCACAGCCAGGAATTTTTGTTTACTGCCCGTGACCTGTCCATGACTTTTACTAAAAATACCTGTGACCAAAATGTAGCCTTATCCATAATCCTTCTCTATTGACTGTATCAAATGCCTTTGTCAGATCCATGAAAACACTGAACAGATTCATGTTTTGTTCAATACATTTTTCTTGTATTTGCCTGATACTGAAAATCATGTCTATGGTGCTACAGCCAGGTCTGACTCCACACTGGGAGTCTCAGGTAGATTGGCTTCTGAGACAGATTAAATCAGTCAGGAGGACATGAGCAAAGATTTTTCCAGTGACAGGTAGGAGAGAGATCCCACGGTAGTTATCACAGACCGTTCTGACAGGTTTCAGAGTAACAGCCATGTTAGTCTGTATTCGCAAAAAGAACAGGAGTACTTGTGGCACCTTAGAGACTAACCAATTTATTTGAGCATAAACTTTCGTGAGCTACAGCTCACTTCTGCTGCCTTTATTTTTAAATAAAGGAATAATTGTGGCATCTTTGAAGTCTTGTGGCATTTCTTCACTGTCCCAGATGTCAGTAAGGATCTTCTGGAGTGTTGTTACCACCTTTGGACCCACAGATTTAGATATTTCTGCTGGTATTCCATCTCTGCCATCTCTGAGCTCATCATATTGATTGCCTTTTCTGTTTCTTCAAGTGAGGGTGGCAAATCAAGGTGGTGCTGAATAGGCTTTTGAGGTATCTGATTAATAGCACTTGTTTCAATGGAGGATGGTCTGTTCAGTAGTTGGCTGAAATGTTCAACCCATCTCTGTTCCACGCCATGTTTGTCCTTGATGACTGTCCTGCCATCAGCCATCATGAGCGAATCTGTGCCCACCTCTGAAAGTCCAAAGACTAGCTTCAAGGAATCAAAGAACTTTGTTTCATTTGTCTCTGCATACATTTGAGTGTCTTCTGCTACCTTCTCCCACCATTTATCTTGTATCAAGCGGAGTTGTCTTTGTGCCGTGCTTTGCAGGTGTTTGTCTCTTTCCGAGGGGGACTGAATATCATTTTGCCAGATTTGGAAAGACTCTTTTTTTTCTTTCAAGAGTACTGTGATTTCCTCCTCATTCTCATCAAACCAGTGAGCCCAAGACCCCACGGTGAGCCGCTTTCTTCCATACAAGGACATCACTTGCAGTTTTTTGTACTGTGTCTCTAAATTCCTCCCATGAGGCAGGGTTATCCCCAAGGTTGGTTTCTTGTGAACTTTGTAGTTTGTCTTGAGAGGATGCATGGTTTAGTTTAACAATGTCAGGAGATGTCTTGACTGTTTTGGGGCATTTCAGGCGTGTGGGTACAATGTGTAGATTCGGTATTGACCAAATCATTCTATGATACATCCAACATTCTGCTCCATGCATGGCTCTGGTGATCCTGACATCCCTTATGTCACATTGTCAGACAATGATGTAATCTATTAGATGCCACTGTTTGGATCTGGGGTGCATCCACGTAGTTCTATATTTGTCTGCCTGTCTGAAGATGGTATTTGTAATTGTCAGGCTATGTTCTGCACACTTGCTTAGGAGTAGGAGACCATTTTCATTCATTTTTCCAATCCTATTTTTCCCTATGACACCTTGCCAGTTGTTGTTATCATTAGCTACTCTTGCACTGAACTCTCCTAGGATGACTAGTTTGTCACTTTGCAGTGTTGACTTGATGAGAGAGTCGAGATCAGAGTAGAGCCGTTCCTTAGCATCGTCAGGGCTTGTAAAGGTGGGCACATATGCACTAATGATGGTAACAAATCGTGACTTATTTAGTGGTAACCGGAGTTTCATGAGTCATTCGTTGATGCCCATTGCGAAGTCTTCAAGACATTGCAAGAGTTTGGTCTTGATGGCAATTCCCACTCCATGGATTCTATCTTCGTGTGGTTCTTGTCCCTTCCAAAAAAAGGTGTAACCCCCAGCTGGTTCTGTAAAAATGCCCTCGTCTGCCAATCTGCAGCACTCAGTGAAACTAATATCAGTGTCATACCAGGCTAGCTCTTTTGAAAGGGGAGCTGTTCTTCTTTCAGATCGAGAGGTATCGTCTTTGTCTATCACAGTCCTGATGTTCTAAGCAGCAATCTTTAGCGCTTTTTTAGTTATCTTTGGTTTTCTACTGCGTTGAGGATGATCCACCAGCCGTGGTAAGCTTGCCAGATTTGATTTTGGCAGGCAATGTTTGAAGCACCTTTTCCAGCCCATTCCCTTACAAAGGGAGAGCCGTGCAAGCCTAAAAATAGATGCTCTGTCACTTTGGGTGCTGCCGAGCTTCCCTGCTGCCCTTGGGTCAGGGCTGGGCAACCAGGGTCCCAGGCCGCCTGCATGCAGGCTTGTGGCTATGACTGCCAGGAGTCATCTTCACCTGTCGCTTTGCCACTCCCCCATTGCTCAGGACTTTTAGAGAGAGATGTGCATGAATGAGGTGTGTGTGAAGTTGATTAAAATGGGAGAGTCTTTGGACTGGGACAAACCCGTTCTCTCAGCTGCTGAAGCTTGGCCCATGGCACAAGGCTGTTACAACTGGAGGCTTCTTTAGCTGCAGTGGCTAGCCTTGACTTCTCTAGCGCCCCATCGTGCCTTTCGCCTTCCACAGTAGGTTGCTTTTCAAGCTTTTGGACCAATATATGGTCTCTTTCACCCTGGCTACCAGAACAGTCTTTGTATGCTTGGGGAGGGCAATCCCTAAATCACTGTCAGTTTCCACACTTCTGGTTACCCTCACCTGGTTTCGCCCTGCCGAGGCAGCTTATCAGGGTGTGGCCACTGTCGCATACTTACAACTGCTTGGAGCCACAGGTGGCAGCTGGATGTCCACTGAGGACCAGAGAGGAAAAGAACCACTCAAGAAGTGCGGCAGTTCGAATCACTCAAAGGTGCTACCTCTCCCATACACCTCATACACCCCATTTCTGCAGTCGGGTGGGTGCAAAATGGGAAAAGTCAGGGCTGGGGGTGGGGGCAGAAGCTCACTGTGGCTGGGATGGGGGAAGGAACAGAGATATAAGAAGGGGAGCAAGGAGAGCTACTGAGACCCGGAGAGTGGGAGGAGGGGCAGCTGGCTGCAGGTTGGGAAGAGGCATCCTTGGCAGTTCCTATTGCAGTGCTGCAGCAGCTGGTGCCCTGTGCTCCCCCAGCTCCTTGGCTATGGGTGCCCTGTGCGTGACACCCCCCTGCCCAGGTGCCGGTGCCCTGCTCCCCACCCACCCCCCTCCCGGTGGCACGGACAGGAGTGCTGTTGCCAGCCTTATCTCCTCCCCTGTGTTGTCCACTCTAGACCCTCCTCCAAGTCTCACTCTCACCTCTGCCCCCTGGCATGCACACAGGGGCAGAAACAGCCTGGTCCTGATCTCAACTCAAAGGCAGCCTGGAGAAGAAACATACATCAGTCGCCCCACCCGGCCCGGCAGTATTTCCATTGTGCGGCACTAGCATCCCCCGCTCCCCAGTTCTGCCACCCCTGGGAACAGTCCCCTTCTGCGTGACTGAAGAGGTAAACCGCGTAGCTGTTAAAAATGTTGGATTTAAACAAGGGAAATTGTAAGCAGCAGGAGAGACCTTGCTGTCGTTCCGACACTCTTAGCATTCTAGCCAAAGTTGTCATTCTAAGCAGAGTTCTTGCCCTTTTGAGGACGAAGGAGCAGTAGCTGTGTCTGATCCACGGAGCACTCAGAAACTCAGGTGCTGTGTCTGAGCCAGTGGGTTCAGTGCACCCCATGGATGGAACTCAGTCGTGTGCCACTGGGGTCGAAGTCTAGTAGAGTTCAGAGCTGTGGACAAAGGGCTAAGAACCTGCCTTTCCTCTGCTGTGGAGGAAACTCTTTTCTCTGCCCCAGCTTTGCTGAGCTGTAGAGGATGTTGGGTTGGTGGGTCGCCCCCCGCCCCATGAAGTTTGTTAAACTGCTTAAAATGTTAGTATAAAAAACCAAGTTTTACTCTTCCCAGGCGGGCGGGTGTGGGGCTATCACACCCCAGGCCCCGATTCTCTCCGCTTCTTTGTCTCTTTTTTCTGGTTTTCTACTATTCATTTTCAAAAAGAAAAGGAGGACTTGTGGCACCTTAGAGACTAACCAATTTATTTGAGCATGAGCTTTCGTGAGCTACAGCTCACGAAAGCTCATGCTCAAATAAATTGGTTAGTCTCTAAGGTGCCACAAGTCCTCCTTTTCTTTTTGCGAATACAGACTAACACGGCTGTTCCTCTGAAACCTATTCATTTTCAGATTTCTTTTTTTTTTTAATTCTTGGATTGTGTTTTTGTTCTGATAACTCAAACCAGCCTCTCTTTCCTCTTGCTCACTAATATTTCTGACGTGGCATGGTCATGGCCCAGAATGAGGAATAAGACTAAAAAAAAAAAAAAAGAAGGAAGGAAAAGATAGAAAGAAAGAAATTTGTATATGTTAGAAAATCATTTACTGAGCAATTTACTGAGCATCCACAATCCCATACTCCCCTTAGCTGAACATAGAACTGGCCACGTTAGCCGATGCCATTGGCTGAACAAGACAGGGACCCTGCTTGTGGCAATGGTCAGTGTTCTGGAGAAGCTGATAGAAGAAAAACTCCGCCATGTGGGTGTAGCAGAATCCCTTCCTGACCCATAATGATAAAATACAACCTGAAGCATGACCTTGGATTACTTGTACCTTCGCTGTGGTACTACTCATGCTGTTTGTGTCTGTAAGAGAACCAATCCTGCATGGTGCTGAGCACATTGGCCCAGCCCTTTAAAGCACTGGAGGACATGAGTAGTTCCATTGAATTCATGTAGAAATGCTGCTTTCTTTGGGTTAGCATTTTGTTTAATTCATACCAGACCTGGTATAGTCTCCTTAGATCTTTCAAATGAGAAGCATGTCAATAATACGTGGTAGAAACTCCATCTCTTGACACGTTTAAATTTAGACTGTACAAAACATGGGCAGTAGGGAAGGTGGGAGATTAGCATCTTCAAAGTCCTACTGTTCTCCCTAATGGCCCATACAGGCTGATTGCCTACTGTCTGGTTGGCATTCCCCAGGTGTAAACCCACTTGTAATTGTTACATAGTAAATATTCCTAACTTCAGATACAGAAATGATACATGCATACAAATAGGATAATCATAGTCAGTAAATCATAACCTTTTCAATGACACCTCACATTTCCTATCTTGCGTAAAATACATCTTAGTTATGCCATATTCATATTATAATAATATCTCTATGAAGAATATGGGGGTGAGGTGTCACAGGACCCACTTCTGTTTGTGAGAGAGATGAGCTTTCAAGCTTACGCAAAGCTCGTCAGGTCTGGGTGTGTACGCCCACCTAGTCTCGCTAATCTCCTGAGAGCAACACAGCCTCAGCAACACCCCGTGATGCAACTTGTGGCTGCTTTATAAAGAGGAGTCATGTCAGAAACCAGAGGAAAAACAACGAGGAGCCCTCGTGGCACCTTAGAGACTAACACATTTATTTGGACATCAGCGTTTGTGGGCTAGAACCCACTTCATCTGATGCCACAAGGGCTCCTCATTGTTTTTGCTGATACAGACTAACACGGCTCCCACTCTGAAACCAGAGGACATTCCTGTTCAGACAGGACCAGCGGAGTCACGCCTCAGCACCAGAAAGAAGTTGGCAAGTAGGAAGGAATTCAGAGACGAATCATCGGAATGATGAAGGTGCCACAAAGACTGGCCCGTGAGTGACAGGGGTTGTTTGCTGTGACAGAAAAAGACACAGTCACTGCTCTCGCACAGCAAAGAACGCAAAAGTAATAATTTTAGTTTAATTAGATGGTTGAATCCTGTGACTTTTTCCTTCCAGTTGTTTGGCAAAGCAAATTCTGAGGAGAGTCACATATTTTCTCGTTACAGTAAGAATTGTTTGAAACCATTTAATATTCTTCTAATAATTTGAAATCATTTAAAAAAATACTCCACTATGCTGGGTACCCAGTACACATTCTTACAACTCCCTGGAGCAGCCTTGCTGACCCGTGGGGTGGGGGCTGACACAGACCTTTAGGATCCACCCCCTCCAAGAGTCATGTCTTTTGTCACCAAAGTCTTGGCCAGAGCAAACATCACTATTGTTTGTTATGTGTATTGTGGTAGTGTCTGAAAGCCCCAGTCATGGGCTAGGGCCCCGGTGTGCAAGGGGCAGGACAAGCACAGAACAGAAAAATGGTCCTTGCTTGCAATCTAGGTCTAAGAGAAAAGACGACAGGCGGCTGCAGCCAGCAAGCTGATTGTGACAAGGCTACAGTGGGACAGTACTGGTCAGCACGAGTCTCGGCATGCCAGAAGCCAACCTGTTGTCAAGATTTTTGTAGGCATCACAGCAAACACACCTTTCCAAGAGAGATTTGAAGGAGGACAAGGAGGTGGCTTTGTGGATGTTTACAGGGGGCTCAGCCCCTGTGTGAAGGGCAGCATGGAAAAGAGTTCAGAGGGGCTTGCTTGAAAACTTTACAAGTGGGCAACGGACCTGGAACCACTGGCAGAGCACAGATGGGAGCTGACATCGCAAAACCAGGAGTTGCCTATGGAGCGATGCAGAGAGAGGTGACGTGGTCAAAGTGCTGAGCCAGGAAAATGATCGTGGCAGCAGCATTGTGAACGGATGTGAGTGTGCCAAGATCGCCTTTTTCAAGGCCAGAGAGAAAGCGGCTGCAGTAATTGAGACAGGAGGGACCATTGTGATCATCTAGCCTGACCTCCTGTGTAACACAAGCTACAGAACTGCCCTAAAATAATTCCTAGAGCAGATCTTTTTCTTTAAAAATCCAATCTTGATTCAAAAATTGCCAGTGATGGAGAATCCACCACAACTCTTGATAAATTGTGCCAATGGTTAATTACTGTCACTGTTAAAACTTTATGCCTTATTTCCAGTGTGAATTTGTCTAACTTCAACTTCTAGCCACTGGATTGTCTGAGACCTTTCTCTGCTAGACTGAAGAGTCCGTTATTAAATATATGTTCCCCAGGTAGGTACCTGTAGACTTTAATCAAGTCACTCCTTAACCTTCTCTTTGTGAAGCTAAATAGATTGAGCTCCGTGAGTCTATCACTGTAATAAAGGCAGGTTTTCTAATCCTTTAATCATCCTTGTGGCTCTTCTCTGAACCCTCTCCAATTTATCAACATGCGTCCTGAGTTGTGGTCATGAGAACGGGACACAGGATTCCAGAAGCGGTTGCACCAAATACAGGAGTAAACTAACCTCTCTACTCCTACTTGAGATTGCCCTGTTTATGCATCCCAGGATGGGATTAGCTTGTTTGGCCACGGCAGCACACTGGGAGCTCATGTTCAGATGCATATCCACCACGACCCCCCGAATCCTTTCAGAGTCATGCTTCTCAGGATAGAGTCCCTATGGTCTTTCTTCCTAGATGTATACAATTACAGTTAGCTGCACTCACTCATACATTTGTTTGTGCCCAGTTTACCAAGCAATCCAGATCACTCTGTACAGTGACTTGTCCTCTTCATACTTTACCACTTCCCCAATTTTTGTTATCTGCAAACTGATTTGTTATTGCTGATTTTATGTTTTCTCCCAGGTCATCAGTATAAATGTTAAGTAGCGTAGGGCCAAGAACCGATCACGGCAGGACCCCACTAGAAACACACCCACTTGGTGATGATTCCCCAAAATGATTAGAGCCTGGATGAGACTTTTAGCTGCATTGGTAGAGGAAAAGGGCCAGATTCTAGAATTATTCAGGAAGAATCAGCAAGGTGTAGGATTTGGATATCAGGATCTAGAGAGGGGTCTGAGTTGAAAATGACACTCAGGTTATGGGCCTGAGTAAGAGGCAGGATGGTGGGGTTGTCCACAGTGATCGAGACAGGAGATGGCAGGGAGGGTTTGTTGGGGAAGGAGACCAAGAACTTTGCTTTAGTCATGTTGAACTTGAGGTGACAGCTAGACACCCAGAGAGACAGGCCAAGATTCTGGTTTGGACAGAAGGAGACAGGTCTGGAGTAGAGAGGTGGATCTTTGCATCCTCTGCATGGAGTTGGTAGTTGAATGTGTGTTTGCAGATGAGATTACCCACAGATAAGGTGGAGAGGGGGAAGAGACGGGGACCAAGGACAGAGCCCTGTGGGACCCCCAGTGATAGTTGATGAGGGGTGGGGAGAGGAGGAGGATCCTATCTATCTTCAGGACTTATATGGTCCCCCTCAGCGTAGTCTCTGAGCACCTCACAATGTTTAATGTATTTATTCTCCTAACACCCCTGGGAGCAGGGCAGGGCTATCGATGGGGAACTGGGGCACAGGAAGTCTGAGGCGAAGCAAGGAATTGAGTCCAGGTCTCTCAGGTTTTAGGCTAGCATCTTGATGACTAGAGCATCTGAAGAACACATTGAAGCTGCTACTGGAGAGGTAAAAGGAGAATGAGGAGAAGACAGAGGCAGGAGGCCAAGGGAGGATTAGCTCTTGAGGAGAAGAAGAGTGTGGTCAATGGTGTTGAAAGCAGCCAACAGCTCAGGGAGGATGAGGAGGGAATCAAGGAGAGGTCATAGAGCCTTAGGCTCCGATGCTGCCAATGTTTGTGCAGTGTTGGAAGTGTGTAAGCATTCGCAGGATCAGGGTCTTCGCAGCAGAGAAAGATGGAGAGAACTGCTGTAAATCCTATGGGCATGGGATGGTTGGACACTGAGTGGGAGATGAGTCAGCATAGACTTGACAGTGTAAGTGTAACACCGATAGACCCCAGTCGCCAGGATTGAACCTGGGACCTCTGGAGCTTAGTGCATGAGCCTCTACCGCATGAACTGAAAGCCAGCTGCCTGTTAGTTAAGGCTGTAGAGCAGACTCATAATCTCTCTCTCTCTAAGAGGTCTTGCTGCCACTAGATGGGACAGAACCCCACATCCAGGAGGTATGCGGGTAACATAAGCAGCACGCATGACTGTGTTTGCTTAGGGCAAACACTTGAGGAGAATGATGAGTAAGGCCACGAGGCATGGGTGAGAGGTCTTCTGCTGTTGCTTTTGTGAAGACATCCTTGGAATCACAGGTTGGAACTTGAGAAAAATCCCCTGTCCCCTAGCAACCTGGATGGTGCTGGAGGACAGGCACCAGTGGAAAGCCCCCCAAATAGTTTGTTTTTTACAAAAGTGACACTGGGTCGGGGGAAGGGAGACAAACAGAAAGCCGCCCCCTGCTGCCACACCCCTCCCCCCCTTTCCAATGCTGTTTGCAATACATGGTGATCCCTTCCAACCACAACCATTGGACAAAGTGGAGAAATGGTCTGAAATAAATAGAGTGAAATTCAATAAGGACAAATGCAAAGTACTCCACTTAGGAAGGAATATGGGGGTCATAGTGGATCACAAGCTAAATATGAGTCAACAGTGTAACGCTGTTGCAAAAAAAGCGAACATTGTTCTGGGATGTATTAGCGGGAGTGTTGTAAGCAAGACACGAAAAGTAATTCTTCCGCTCTACTCCACGCTGATTAGGCTTCAGTATTGAGTATTGTGTCCAGTTCTGGGCATCACATTTCAGGAAGGATGTGGACAAATTGGAGAAAGTCCAGAGAAGAGCAACAAAAATGATGAAAGGTCTAGAAAACGTGACCTATGAGGTAAGATTGAAAAAATTGGGTTTGTTTAGTCTGAAGAAGAGAAGACTGAGAGGGGACATAACAGTTTTCAAGTACATAAAAGGTTGTTACAAGGAGGAGGGAGAAGAACTGTTGTTCTTGACCTCTGAGGATAGGACAAGAAGCAATGGGCTTAAATTGCAGCAAGGGCAGTTTAGGTTGGACATTAGGAAAAAATTTCTAACTGTCAGGGTGGTTAAGCACTGGGATAAATTGCCCAGGGAGGTTGTGGAATCTCCATCATTGGGGATTTTTAAGAGCAGGTTGGACAAACACCTGTTAGGGATGGTCTAGATAATACTTAGTCCTGCCTTGAGTGCAGGGGATTGGACTAGGCGACCTCTCAAGGTCCCTTGTCCTATGATTCTATGTTTGGGAAAGCGTGGTTGTGTGACCCAGATTTCACCAAACAGAGCAGATTATTTGTTGAATTGTTTGCGGTTTAAGGGCTAGCACTGAAAACTTCCCTCATTTCCCATAGGTACCCTGTGTGATATCACTCTCCTGAAGGTAACAGAGGCAGCAAGGGAGCAGATGCTGCAAGCATCTGGGTACAGACCTGGTCCTTATGCTGCAATGTTGTGGGGGGGGGGGGGGGGATAGTTCAGTGGTTTGAGCATTGGCCTGCTAAACCCAGGGTTGTGAGTTCAATCCTTGAGGGGGCCATTTAGGGATATGGGGCAAAAATTGGGGATTGGTCCTGCTTTTTGAGCAGGGGGTTGGAGTAGATGACCTCCTGAGGTCCCTTCCAACCCTGATATTCTATGATGCCAGAAGAGTTAATAGTGGAGTGGCATGGGAAAGTGTCCTACTGTGGTGAATGAAATAAGGCAGCCCTTCCCAGAAACCTTCTGCAAAGGATTGCAGAGTACCTCCATGAAAGCTTCCTGGAGAGCTCCCTGGAGGATTCCCGGGCCATCCCGTGCCCATAAACAGTCTTCTTTGGAGAGCACCCTCTGCGTAGCTGGAGTGGCCCACGATACCTCCTCTTTTGTTCAGATTCAACATAAAAAATAAGAACAGGTAACCTTAGATCCCTCTAAGCTGCGCAGCCGGGCAGCTGCCTATTAAGCCCTGTGCAGGGGCTCAGGACTGCTGCGGGGAGAGATGCCTCTCCCACAGCACGGACCTGCCGCGGCGGGGAGAGGTGCCCCTCCCCGCCGGCCCCAGCACGGACCTGCCCCGGACTTGCCACGGCCCCGGGAGAGGAGCCCCTCCCCCGACCCAGGTCCGCTGGAGCTGCCTTGGCCGGGGAGCAGCACCTCTCCCCCGGCCTCAAGCTGCTGCAGTGAGAGAGGAGTGGGGGGAGTCCTCTCTCCCCACCACAGCCCTGGGGGAGCCTGCACCCCAAACCCCTCATCCCCAGCCCCACCCCAGAGCCTGTACCACCCCAACCCTCTGCCCCAGCCTTGACCCCCCTTCCGCACCCCAACCCCCTCATCCCTGGCCTCACCCCAGAGCCTGCACACTCCCCACACACCCCAACCCTCTACCCCAGCCCTGAGCCCCCTCCCACACTCTGAACCCCTTGGCACCCGCCCCACCACATGCATTTTGTTATATGCACCACTATGAAGGTGATGTGTCACACACAACAAAATTCATTCCGCACATGGACATTAAAAAATTAGAGGGAACACTGCATGTAACCCCTACAGTTTGATGGGAAATGTGTACTCAGCAGAGTCTTGTCCATTTCTAATGTCAGAACCTGGGGCTCCATCTTGGTTTGCCCTGTTTGCTAGTCGCTTGCTTCTCAATATCGTGCAGAGCTGGCGTATGACCTCATAGAAAGGTAATGATCAGGAAACTTGGCAGGAGACAGCACAGGCATCCAACGTGGCCAAGAGGCTCAGCCAATAAGCTAGTTGAGCTTTAGTCAGGGCTCTCTTTCCCGCTGCAATGCTGAGAAGCTAGTGGCAGTTTGTGGGCAGATATTCCATCTGTGATCTTCCAGAATGAACTCCTGCAGCTGCAGGGTATCAGCTTTGAGGAAATAAATTAACAAGCAGAGCTCACATTCACAAGTTGGCACAGTGGATAGCTGGGCATTCGGCTGGCTAATTGCCAGGAGGCCTAGACTCAATCCCCCTCCTTATATTCTTCGTTCGTCGAGCTCAGAGGAGGAAATCAGAAAAATATTGCCCATTGTTTTCTTAGTTAACTTCTAATCTTGAAAATCTGATGGAAACACTGAGAAGTAGCAGGGCACAGTGATATGATAGCCAGCTTGGGTGCTCTTTTATTGCCACTGTGTCTGTCAAACACTCTTCAGCCAGCCTGGCGGGCATTTTATGGCAATAAAAATATGCATGGCAATAGAATGCTCAGCTGGGGTTTTGTGAATTTAAACATTTTCAAAATTATACACCATAATTCACAATAAATACATATTTGGGAAGGACACCTAAGTTTCCCCATCTAAGTAACAGCCCTTTTTGCTTCTTGAGGATTCACAAGGGGCTGGTCTACCCTGAAAACTTACACCAGAATATCTCCGACTCAGGGGTGTGACACATCCGCGGCCCTGAGAGATAGAGCCATGCTGGCCTAACCCCCTGTGGAGACAGCGCTAGCTGGACAGAAGGATTCTTTGGTTGACCTAGCTGCCACCTCTCAGGAGGTGGATGAACCACAGAGATAGGAGGACCTCTCCCACGGTGTGTGTGACCTGTTCTTGTTGAGAGTGACTGGTTTTCACACCTCTACTGATCAGAGCTTTACACAATTTTAAAATGTTTAGAAATGTAAATTGACCCACAATGGGCTCCAGGCATAGGTGGAGGGAGGGAGCTGCAGGAGGCCGAGGGGGTCGGTAAACTGATGGACATACATTTGGAGGTTGGAGGCGGGGTGGCATGCAGCTCTGCACATGGGCATGGGGACTTGAGCGGGGGAGGGCAGAACCAGGAGGTGGGATCAAAATGAAAAAGAACTAGATTATAAAATTCCATCCCTTGTTCCAGGGACCAGGTTCTAGTAACTCAAAGAGTCTCCCAAATAACAGGAAATGGATTGTGTCTATTTCCAATTCAACTGACCCATTGTGGCAGGTGAAGAATTCATTCTTCCCAGCACACGCAATGGGTGCAGCGTGCTGATAATGAATGAAGCTGGAGTTTTAGCGTTTCTCTGTAGGCTGCTTTAGCCAACTTTAGCATTACATCATCAGTGCGGGAACGAGGGTCCAGAGCAGAGGGCTGTCTGCTGGAGTCCTCAGGCTTCTCAGTGCACCTTCAGGCTTCTTTCCCTCACTCATTTCATACCCAGGAAACACAATAGTGATCTCCATGGTTACATTAATTCTCCTGGTGCCTGTGCACTCACAGGTGGGATCTTCTGACCCCTGAACATGGTTCCCAGCTCCCCAGCCAGCCCCTCGCGGCCAGCCATCCCTCCGGCTCCTGCACAATTGTTCCAGCTCTCTGCATCTTAAAAGCACATGACTCCTTCCTGGTGCCTTCCTCTTTAACGTTCCTTTTACTCTGTGGTTCTGAGCGTATGTTAGGGGGGAGCCTTGGGGGCTGTTCTCCAGGCCTCGCATTTCCCTACCCTGCGCGCCTTGGCATCCGAGGGCTTTTCAGAGATGATATGCTTTCTGTCAGGCTGTGGGGGAGGCAAGAGGAAATGGTCGCTCCTGCTCCCTGCACATTCACAGAACAGCCTGCACCAAATCCTAGCACTTAGCTGATAACTTTCCAAAGAGAAAGAACCCAGTAAATGGCCCAATTAAAATAGACACAAGAGGAAAATGCGAGTGAGCGCTGGAGTGTTGGCGAGGCGGCTAGGCTCTGTGGGAAGTGCTCCATGTGTGTCTGCCAGTACCTGTTACTCGAAGGGCTCTGACATTCTCCAGACTTCCCTGCAGGGATAGCAGCACCTGATTCCACTTAAAACTTGCCCGTGTGTCTCCCCCCAGCCCTACACCTCACCCTAGAAAGCACAGAGTGTGGAGAGAATGAGGATGTAATTAGCTGGGAAAAACTTCCCAGGACTTCCGTCAAAGTATTTCACAGCCACACTTGGATACCGTGAACACACAAACAACATGCACAGAGCAAGCGGCATGCGGCTGAGAGCGGTGCTCGGCTGCTGGCTTGTCCTCTGCCCAGTTTGCAACTTTCACATGCACCAAAATTGCTGTGCTTGCCATGCGCCCACGAACGACGACCTGAGGAGGACGGTAAATTCACCCCAGGGAAGCGAGGAAGCAGTTTGCTCCATAAATATTTCCACAGAACAAACATGCTGCAGCCTGTGTCTATTTAGCATCTGCTGACCTCTTTTCTCCTCTGTGGCTGTGGCTGTTTTCTCCAGTTCCCTGCCCCCATCCCGTTCTGTGCGAGATGGGACAGCAGGCCCTGCTTGCAGGATGTTTTTCAGTGTCTCAGATTTATGGTTGTCTGTGTCAGATTTAGTAGGTGTAGGACTCCTGAGAAAGCGGTGGCCTGTGTGCAGAAATGGTGAAGGAGGGGCTGAAGGAAGAGGCTGCTCCGAGACAATCCGTCATGCACTCACCATCACTTAGAAGCTACTCGGAGAAGGGTATCGATTCGAGGAACTATACACAGAAAATCCCAAAGCCTCTGACAGCAGGCTCTGTGCTGCCAGAGCCCAGACGGGGCTGCTGGCGCCCTCTGGTGTGAGGAGACCCCGGTTTTAGATGAGGAAAGCAGATCGCCTTCCTCTCCAACGCAGCACGGCAGGGTGGTGAAGGCTTGTGTCACCCAGTCTGACCCAGAGCACAGTCTTTGGGGCACAGTATTGCAGGAGGTGCCAACCTGAATGGCCTGCGCTGCACATTCTGTGTTTCAGCTTAATTCTTGCCAGGGCTGAGCCCTGGCTGGCACCTCTGGGCTTGGCAGTCCACAGTCCTGGCACCTGTGCTCTGGCACATCAGCTATGAAAGTAAAAAAAATTGCTTGAGCCCCAGCACCTAATTGCTTGAGTCCCGGCACCTCTTTAATTACAAATTAAGCCCTGCCCCCAGCACTGTGGCTTCTGGGTGTGGCATCCCTCATACCATGGATATGCTTCATCATGTCTCTTCTAGCAACGTTTGTTTTATTATGAAGACCATGATCGTGGTTCCAAAATGAAGGTTACACCAGGATTGTCTTTTCAGTGGGACCTTTGTGGTCTTCTAAATCGGTTTGCACGTGACTATTTTGAGGGGAAGGTACCAGGAGTGATAGTTCTCAGCATGCCTGGTGTCCCTGCAGTGCCCATGTGCTGGAATTTCTGTCCCTAAGCTACAGGCTGGAAACAAATCTTTTTTTACAGATTTCAGGCGGGGTATCCCTCTTTTTCCAAACATGTTTGTAGAACACGGCCATGAAATTTCACACCCTCAAAGAAACACACTGTTTGGTGACTACGAACATTGTCTAGGAGAACAACATATCAAACCTGAAGAATGAATGACAGCGTTCCCGGTCAGCCCTGGTCAGACTGTTTAGTTGTTGTTGATTGTCTGGAGGTAGGGTGGTGTCACCCAATATGACCCATAGCACTTGTGAGTGGGGTGGGGCGGGAGAGTTGACGGGGGATGGAAGTAGCTGTATGCGGGATTCTCTTACTAACTTGGCTAGGGGAGTGCAACAGGGTTCTCTGCGCTGGAGCACGGCACTTCGGAAGCCTGAACTCAGACGTTTGAACCACAGAGAACCACATTAGTGTTAAACTTAAAACCAAAACAGACCTGTCCTCAGCCATTCCCCCAGGCAGCCAGGTGGCAGAGCATTTGGGGCAGTGCCAGGGCTGGGGCAATGCCAGGGCTAGCCCATTGGAGGCCGTAGCAGGAATATTTCTCCCCACCCCCAAACACATACTAATAATTAATGGGGGGGGGCCTTGAGCTGCTTGGGGCCCTCAATAGTTGTTGAGTCTGCTTACGCCTAGCGCCGGCTCTGAGGTGGTGTTTGAAAGACTGGAGCCATGCCTTTGAGAGGCTCCCAGAGTGAACACCTGGCAGAAGCTCATTCAACCTGGGAGGGGAGCGGCTGCATTTTGTGTCAGCTGAAGTTTTCTGTTGCTTTCCAAGGCAGCCCCAGTGCAGTGTGTGCAGGAGCCGAGCCTGGGTACGACCCAGCTGGGCAAAGCATGGGGAGGTGCATCGCAGAGGAAAGGTTGCAGCATCCTGGCCAATAATGGCTGCTTTTGAAGCCACCTCTCTATCTGGTGGTCTAGGTGCAGCGACTCCCCAGGCATGGTCCTTGGTTCGATGCAATTGTGAAGCGTGCCCAGACTTCAGGGTCTAGGAGGAGTTTTGCCCAGTTTAAAAGGTCACATGCATTTACCTGATTGTAGGTGTGTAGCGGGTTCGTGGTGGTTCCTCCCACTCTGGCTCACTACATCCGTGGGCAGGGAATAAGCAAAGTCTGGTGTGAGGATCTAGGGCTCTGGTGGCAGGGTGGAGTGGACTCACAGCCTGAAGGGGCTCTGGCTTTCAGGCCAGGCAGGCTATAACGATGCTGGTTCTGGAGGGACCCAACAGGAGAGTGCCAATTCAGGACAAATTGCTTAGAACAGGGCAGTTACAGCCCAAGGCTGGGGTTTCTATGCACACCAAGGCAAACCAAACCAGCCAAACAGAGCAGACTTTGGTTTCACCCCACTGGCTAACCACAAGTCACACAAGCAATCCCCTTAGACACTCCAGTTTCCCAGTATCTCCACCAGTGCCACCTCATTATGGGGACAGATGGTTATGAAAACCAATACCCCAGTAAAAGAGAAAAGGTTCTCTCGATCCCAAAGGACCAAGCCCCAGACCCAGGTCAATATACAAATCAGATCTTACCCACCAATCACGCTGTTGCCAATCCTTTAGCATCTAAAATCTAAAGGTTTATTCATAAAAGGAAAAAGATAGAGATGAGAGCTAGAATTGGTTAAATGGAATCAATGACACACAGCAATGGCAAAGTTCTTGGTTCAGGCTTGTTGCAATGATGGAATAAGCTGCAGGTTCAAATCAAGTCTCTGGAGAACATCCCCAGCTGGGGTGGGTCATCAGACCTTTGTGTAGAGTTTCCGTTTGTAGCAAAGTCCCTCCAGAGGTCAGAAGCAGGATTGAAGACAAGATGGAGGAGCTGCAGCAGGTTTTTATAGTCTCTTGCCATGTGGTCTCTGCTTTCTTTGTCCCAAGGACAAGCTGCCCATCCCACGGCCTGGAAACACCTCAGAGTTCTGTCCATAGGCAGGTCCCTGCACACCTTGCTGAGTCGCAAGGCATGTCTGCCTTCTCTCAATGGGTCAGTTGTGTAGCTGATGGTCCTTAATGGGCCATCAAGCTGGCCAGGCAGAGCTGACACCAACTTGTCTGGGGTGTCCCCCAGAAGCAGAGCATAAGTTTGAAAAACAGACAGTACAGAGCCAAAACTTATAACTTTAAATACAAAAATGATACACGCAAACAGATCGCATAATCCTAACCAGCAAACCATAACCTCGTCTTAGACACCTCATTTGACCCCCTTTATACAAGATTTGGTGCCACTCCAGGACCTTGGTTGCAATCATGTTCTATATGGTCCCAGTTCAAGTCAATAATGTCACACAGGCTCTAGGTAGTCTGTGTGCTCTGGCCCTTGGGCAGCGCAGAGCAGTAAAGGTTTAGGGGCTCAGGCTCTTGGGCAGGGAAAAGCACCAAACAGTCTAGGAAGCGCAGGCTGGGTAGCGCACAAAGCAGTCTAGGTGCTCATCCCGCAGGCAGGGCAGAGCAGTGAACAGTCTAGGGGCCCAGGCCCTTGGCAGCACAGAGCAGTCAGGGTCTAGCATCCTAGTTCTGGCGGACAGTAGAGTAACACAGGCCTCCTGGCCCAAGGTGAGGTGGCTGCCACCCCAGGGGTGGCCCGGCAGTGGGTCACCCGGACCCACCCTACTGCACTGGGTCCCAGCCCAGCCCTAACAGTGGCAGAGTGCGTCGCACTGGGTCAGCAGGGAATCCAGCTGCAACACGCTGACCGGGTTTCAGGCAGCAACGCCGCCGGACTGGAGTCGACTGTCCTTGGCCCACTTTGTACCCTCGCCGCGCGGTGCCCCCGGATCTGTGGGTCCTCCATCTCCCCAGGGTAGGTAGCCAGCGGCAGGCCAAGCGACTCCTCAGTGTATGGGTCAGCTGGCAGCTCCAGCAGCTCTGGCCAGTCCTCAGCTTGGCGGGGCTCCCCTTCGGTCCAGCCTCGGGAGCAGGCAGAAGGCATCCATCTCCTCCAGCAGCTGCAGCCCAGCTGAGCTCGAGGACCCATCCTTTACACTTCCTGTCTCGCCTCTTAGCTTCCTGAGGGAGGGGCGGGCATGGCCTGGCTCTGCCCACCTGGGCTCTGAGCATGGTTTCTCCTGCTCTGGCTCAGTGGGAGGCCACTTCAGCTCACTACGAGGTGCCACAGGTCAGCATTTGACATCAGAGGCAGAGCTGACGGACAGGAGCAGAGGGTCTGGAACGCCTGGTACTTTTCTTTCATTTGAGTTACAAGCTGGTTTTCGTTTCTTCCCAGCCAGGTCTCTAGACAAACTCTATAACTTCGCCGACTGCTCTGGCCTCCACCTGATCTTTGCGCTGAATGCCCTGCGCCGAAATCCAAATAACTCCTGGAACAGCTCCAATGCACTCAGCCTGCTGAAGTACAGTGCCAGCAAGAAATACAACATCTCCTGGGAGCTAGGCAACGGTGAGTGTGTCTGGCCAGCTCGCCTGCAGCTCCTCAGAGTGTCGCTCGCTGTGGCAGGAAGGGAAGGGTCAGTTCCCCCTTCGTACCGAACACTTGCAGGACGCTTTGCCCTTAGCCATTCAGAGGGGACTGAAAGGACCCTGCTGTGAGGAAGTGCGCACTGTTGGAGACCCAGCTAGCTTCAGAAGGGCATCTCTGTAACGTCCGTGTAATGGGCTCCTGTCTGAACGCTCCTGTCTGCTGGTATTTCACGATCAGAAACGCTTCCACACAGCTCACTGCCTGTCACAGCGGGGTGTGCCATGGGAGTGCAGACAAGCCACGGCGTGGGCCGGCGGGGCAGAAAGGACAGTTGCGATAACTAGCTACAGGAGACGCAGCGAAGGAAACAGGGGCGCTGGAATAATGTGTACAGTGGGGGTGCCGAGAGCCATTGAACCAAACTGTAAATCCTGTATCTAATGGAAGCCACTCCGGCACCCCCAGTTCCAGCCCCTGTGCCCATTAGCCCTCAGCTGGCCCCAGGTTGCCAGGGTGGAAAGGAGTAGTAAGGCCACCTCTCCGCCTTCTTCCCAGTTCAGGAAAACCTGCAGATTGAACCCCAGGCTGGGGAAGGGCGGCGAGGGGAGCTCACAGCACCCATTTATTCCTATATCCCTCCTGCCTCTCTGGCCTGCTCCACATTTAAAACTGACGCTGGCCGAGCTGTGTCGGACAGGGCGTGAAACCCGCACCCACCAGCGACACAGCAGTTCTGATACAACCCCGGTGATACCAGAGTGCTTCTGTTGGCACCGTCTACGTCCACACTTAAACCAGGGGCTCTCAGCCTTTCCAGACTGCAGCAGCTCCTCACTTAACGTCGTCCCAGTAAACGTTCTTAGGTCGCTACGCCATTAGAGAACATGCTCCTTTAAAGTCCTGCAATGTTCCCTTATAACGTTGTTTGGCTCCCCTGTTCTGACTGCCCAGTGCTCCTGCCAGGGAGCGGAGTCGGGGCACAGGGGCTTGCCTGCTCCCCGGCTGGAATGCCAGACAGGCAGAGCGGGGCAAGGCCTCATGCCCCCACCCTGCTACGCCCCTGCCTCCACCAAGCTTCACAATCATCATTGGTAAGTACAGTATTAAATTGTTTCTTTAAAATTATTTAAAACTTATACTGTATATGTATATAATGTCTTTTGTCTCGTGAAAAAAATTTCCCTGGAACCTAACCCCCCCACATTTACATTAATTCTTATGGGGAAATTGGATTCACTTAACATTGTTTCACTTAAAGTTGCATTTTTCAAGAACATAACTAGGATGTTAAGTGAGGAGTTTCTGTACTGTACCCTTTTAGGAGGCTGATTTGTCTTGAGTACCCCCCAATTTTCACCTCACTCAAAAATGATTTGCTTCCAAAATCAGGCATAAAAATGCAGACGTGTCCTAGCACACTGGTACTGAAGAGCGGCTTAGGTTCTCCTTTTTACCATATCATTGTAAAATAAATCAACTGGATTAGAAACACTGTAGGTACATGTCAGCGTACAGTGTATGGGGCAGAATGAACCAGTCCTGGTCTGCATGAAGCCTCAGTTTGTACGGACTCTGCTAGTGCTTGATGTAGCCTGCTGTAAAACTAGGCAAATCTCTAGCTGAGTTGATGTGCCCCCTGGAAGAGCTCTGTATACCCCAGGGGTACATGTACCCTGCTTGAGAACCACTGACTTAAACCACTCGCTAGCGTGCGGGGAGGGTTTCCATTGCTGGAGTGAATCCACCTTGCCGAGGGGCAGTGGCGAGGGTGCCCTCGTGCTGTCTGTATGGTGGTTAGGTCGGCTTAGCGGCACTGCTCAGGAGAGTGGCTTTTTCACACTCCTGAGTAACATAGCTGGGTCGACCTCATATTTAAGTGTAGCCCTGGCCATAGCTAATGTCGTTTGGATGGTGGTGTTCCTCCAGCATAGAAAATCTCCTTCTGTCAGCATACGCTGTGGGCGGGTCTGCACTGAAAAGGTATGTCAGCGTAGCTTCTCCCAGGGCTGTGAAAATCCCTGAGCCCCCGGAGAGACATTGTTAAGCCAAGCTAAGCCCTGGTGTAGACAGCACGAGATGGACAGAATCCTGCCTCTCGGGGAGGTGGGTTACCTGCATGGACTGGAGCTCCCACCCAGTGCTGTGGGAAGTGTCTGCACCGAAGCCCTGCAGAGCTGGGGCTGTGGCCCTGGGGTGTTTTCAGTAGAGACCTCGCCTGTGTTTACACTAGTGGGCTCTGCCAGCTAGGTGCTGCAGTATAAACAGCCGGGAGGTCCCCTGCTGTGGCTCTTTGTTGGGTGGGGTGCATGAGCTGGGTGACCTTCTCCAGAAGGGCTGAGCGGGCTTGTTGATGTTTATTTTCCCAGAACCCAACAACTATCGGACATTGACTGGCCGTACCGTGAATGGCAGTCAGCTGGGGAAGGACTATATCCAGCTGAAGAGCCTGCTGCAGCTTATCCGCACCTACACCAGAGCCAGCCTCTATGGGCCCAACATTGGGCGGCCCAGAAAGAACGTCATCACTCTCCTGGAGGGGTAAGTGATGCGGGTTAGATCCCAGGTCCTCAAATCTCCCCTCACCAAGGCTGATGGAGGCCAAACAAGTCCAAGTCCCACCCCTGCAGATGCACTGAGTCTCTTGCTGGGCAAGCTTGGTGCACTGCTGTTTGTCACTCCGTGTAATGGCGCGAAGGAGGCCAAGGGTCCCCGCGTGGTAAAGAACGTCTGGAGTGGGGGCATGGTGGCCCAGAATCCACGGGGAGCAGAGCCGGGCGCGTACAGATACGCCCATTCTTAACTCTGAGTGTTGTGCCTCCATGCTATGACACTGTCATCCACACACAGTCCGTTTAGGGAAGGAGCTCCTCAGACAGGGATTCTGCCTCCGATATGTTTATGCCGAACCAAGAACCAGGGGCCTTGAGCCTGACTGGAACCTTCTAACACAAGAGCTAGAGAGATGATAATAACAATGGTGGTAATAATTAGACAGTAAGTGCAACAGTAAGCAGGGAGTGTGCCTCATCTCAGTCTCTTCAGAGGACAGGAGAAGCATGTTTCAGAGAGATGCTGCTTTCCTGCTCTGTTTGGAGTGTCCTGTCTCCTCATCCTGCCATTCAGATCAGCGCAGGGAGGAGGGGCCTGGCACATGTCGGTTAGCGTGCTGCCAGACTTTGCCTTGTGCCAAGCGCTCTGCTTGCTCCGTCCAGAGCACAGGCAAGGTGTAGAGCTGGGGACAGTGCTCCAGTCATTGTCAGAGTTCTTGCTAATAATCGTTTGCTTTGACTATGACCCTAAGCCACTTACATGATTTCCCTGAGCTACAGCAGAAGGGCTAAATCCCTGCTTTCCACTTCTGAAGCAGAGGCCAGGGCTGGGGAAGGTCCCTCCCCTCATCTTGGAGAAGAAGATCCTCTGGCAGACTGGCTGTGCCGTTAAAAGGCACCAAACAGCCAAGTCCCGCTGGCACCTCTCAGAATCAGAGATTCCTGGATGGCATTAGCCATCCTCTGCATTTCAGCTCTGAACTCCCGGGAGCTGCCGAAGGGTGTCCAGGAGCCAGTGGAGGTGCTGACGGGCATGCGTGCTGTCGTCTCACGTCTTCATATGTATGAGGAAGGGGGCAGCGAGGTTCTGCCGGGACTAGAAGTGAGGCAGGCCAGAGAGAAGGGAGCAGCCATAGTGGAAGGGGATAGCAGAAGAGGAGACGAGGCGGTGATGGACACCAACAGCTGGAGAAGACACAGGACAGCCACAGAAACATGGGAGATGCAGGAGCTTCCAGCGAAAAGGAATTTGCATCGTGCTGAACAGGACCATTGTTCTGTGGCAGCAGTTCCCTGAAGGACTGTGAACAAAAGCTGCAGTATGGGGGCTGGGCAAGGGGAGGTTGCTAGTGGACTCCGCTGGGAGCGGAGTTAGGTCCAGACTTCATTAACAGCTGCACGAATAATCTGCCATAGACAATAAACAGCACACGAACATAATCCCTGGTGCACCAAGGAGAGAGCTCCGACCAGATCCTCAGCTCTGTTCCAGCAGCACAGAGGAGCCGTAGAGCTGCCTTAAGCAGCCCCCTGAGATTCCACTGCCTCCGTGTGTCTCTGCCACCCCCACTCCAAGGTTCTGACCTAGTGGCTGTGTCTAGGAACCAAGGGGCCAAGGCATGAGGCTGCTCTAAGTTGTGTCCAGAGCTGACCTGGGTCCTGGCCAGCCCCAGCATCCAGGGAATGAAAAGGTGTAAACTCATGGTCGCCTCCCCCCGGGTGCGGGAGCTGTGCCTTTAAGTGTCTGAGCTCTCCAGACAGGGAGCGCAGGAAGGGTGCTGAAGAGGCCCATGGACCTGGCATTGAGGGGACCCGTGTCAGCACTGGAGCTGGGGGTGAGGCCGGGCTGGAGCAGGCATACCCATGCCAGCTCTGTGCTGGACATGAGTATGCTGCTCGTGCCACTGTGGCTAGAGGCGCTGGCTGCCCTGAGTGTGTCCCTGTGGCCTCTGACCCATAGTCCCTCCCGCCACTCCCACCCTCGGCACACTAGCTAGGTTAGAGTTAACAGGAGTGTGTCTTGAGCTGAGACTCACACTCCCAACTCCAAGTGTAGACGTATCCGGAATAAGAGAGGCTCTGTCTCTAGCATCAAGGGCCCTCTGTGACTACTGAGCACGGCACCCCTCTCCCGGGATGAGTGGGCCCAGAGATGGCTAACGGGTCCTGGCTGTTCTGGAGGGGGATCAGGGATGGGCAGATTGCTGCTGTTCCTGGATTTGTCTTGGAGCTCAAGTGAACACTTCACTGGTGACACTGCTGGAAGGGCTGGGATGCAGAATGGGGGTGACAGTCATGCCTGTCTCACCCTCAGCCTAGGCTGTTCTCACACTGCTGGAGCACAGTGAGGCTGGAGGAAACCAGCAGGCTCTGGTCCACAGGGAGCTTTGTGATTCTGATTATTGGTTATAATTTCTCAGTGCTGACAATGCTGGGCAAGGTGCCGCGACAAAGGCATTCTGTGCCCAGCAAAGAGCCCAACCTGAAACTCAGACCTAGGCTCTGTACAGCTCCAAGCTAGTTGTTGATTCCTCACAGGCCCTGGGAGGGAGGGAGGGAGGATCACTGCCCATGTTAAGGGTGAGGGCACACAGTGAGAGGTGAAATGCCTGGCCAGCGTCAGGGGAGTGTCGGTGTTAACTGCGCAGTGAGCCGTGTGCTCACACTGGGAGACAAGAACTGATACTTGGATTTAAGATGACCAAGAACAGATTGCAGGGAGATGAGACATTGCTTCTTTAGCTTCCTGGCTGCTGCCGGCTGTGCAGGAGACTAGCAGTGGAGACTTGTGAGTGCACAGGTGCAAGAGGGAATTTCTGCAGGCACAACAAACAGTCCAGTTTGATGAGGTGTTAATTAGCCCATTCATGGAGCCTGAGCTGTTGGAGAACAGACATGTTAGCTACCTACTGAGCTCACAGGACTAGGAATCCCAGAACGGCAGAGTTCTTTGCTTGGGAAAAAGTTGTGGGATTGTAAGGAATTCATGTAGATTTTAATAGCAGCTCAGGCTTTGGCACATGGAGTAATGCGTGGCCGACGCACCCTTGAGTGCTGGGAAAGAAGTAGGCAATAGAGCTGCACTGTCGACACTGCCCAAAGGCGTCCATGGGCTCTGGAATTCCCAAGTGCTCTGGCAGCCGCTCGAAGACTCAGGGTCGCAGGCCTCGCCAAGCTGGCAGGAGTGCCGACTCTTCAGCGTCACTCTGGATTGCTAATGGTAAAGCACGTGTACCTCTGTTGTAGCCACACGTGTTCCTGGAGCGCATCTGGCTCCTGTGGCTCATAGCGCGATGTCACATAGGCCTCTGAACGCTCCTGGCTTCTGCTTGAAGCACAGCACACAAAGCAGACAATGGACGCCAGTCTCAAGGTCGGGACACCCATCCGTTCATGGAACTGGGACCCCCCACCCGCCCTCCACGTGCGGCAGGCGTGCTGTGAGAAGGCTAGCCCTGCTTCCCGCTCCCCATCTCTATCCTCCCTTTGAACGTATCGTAGCCCGTGGAGAGAGCAGAGAGGCCAGGGTGATGTGCTTGCGGCAGCCCCTGTTGTTGAAGAGATGGGCTGTGGGGTTCTGTGGTCACTGGAGTGTTTCCTAAGTTTACTGTATGGAAATTGTGGAATTCTCAACAATAATGCAGAAAAACAAGAAGTGTTCAATAAATATTTCTGTTCTGTGTCTGGGGAAAAAACCCGATGACGTAGTCTCAACATCTGAGGGTAACACCCTGGCCATTCCACTAGCATCTCAGGAGGATGTTACACAGGTGCTACTAAAGTTAGACATTTTTAAACCAGCAGGTCCAGGTAATTTACCTCCAAGAGTATTCAAAGAGCTGGCCAAGGAGCTCGCTGGACCATTAATGTTGATTTTCAATAAATCTTGGAATCCTGGGAAGTTCCAGAAGACAGGAAGAAAGCTAATGTTCCAATATTTTAAAAGGGTAAACAGGATGACCTGGGTAATTAAAGCCCTTTCAGTCTGACATTGATTCTGGACAAGATAATTGAGCAGCTGATACAGGACTCAATTAATGAAGAATTAAAGAACATATAATTAACGTCAATCAACATGAGTTTATAGAAAATAGATCCTGTCAAACTAAGTTGCTGTCTTTTTTTGATGAGATTACAAGTTTGGTTAATAAAGGTAATAGTGATGACATACTATACAGATTCTTCCTGCGTATTTCTAGGATCTGGCCTTTTCTCTCCACCCATGCAGCTAAAACTCTCATCATCTTGGGGGATCATCATTGAGTGTATGTTTCCTTTCATTGGGGTCCTGCAGGAATTGGTTCTTAGCCATATGCTATTTAACATGTTTCTCTGTGACATGGACAGAAACATAATATTATCACTGATACAGCTTGCAGATAACACAAAAATTGTGGGAGGGGTAAGTAATGAAGAGCACAGGTCACTGATTCAGAATGATCTGGATTGCTTGGTAAACTGGGTGCAAACAGACAATCTGCGTTTCAATATGGCTAAATGTAAATGTATGCATCTAGGAGCAAAGAATGTAGGCCGTACTTACAGAATAGGGGACTCTGTCCTGGGAAACTGTGACTCTGAAAAAGATTTGGGGGTCACGGTGGTAATCAGCTAAACATGAGCTACCTGTGGCCAAACAAGCTAATGCCATCCTGGGATGCATAAACAGGAGAATAGGACTACGGAGGTCATTTTACCTCTGTGAGCTGGGTGCAAGCAAACAATAGGCATTGTAATATGGCTAAATGTAAATGTATGCATCTAGGAGCAAAGAATGTAGGCCAGTGGTTCTCAACCTGTTTACCACCCTGGGCTACATATGCAGCTCTCTCTGTGTTATATGGGCTGCATCCACAGAATATATATACTACCTGTATGGCCCTGAGGATGTCACATGGGCCGGTGCTGATTGTGCTGCGGGTTGAGAACCACTGACGCAGGGCCGTACTTACAGGACGGGGGACTCTGTCCTGGGAAGCAGGGACTCTGACAAAGATTTTGGGATCATAGTGGATAATCAGCTGAACGTCAGCTCCCAGTGTGATGCTGTGGCCAGAAGATCTAATGCCATCCTGGGCTGCATGAACAGGGGAATCTCAAGTAGAGCAGAGAGGTTCTTTTACCTCAGTATGTGGCACTGGTGTGGCCAGTGCTGGAATCCTTTGCCAGTTCTGGTGCTCACAGCTCAAGAAGGAAGTTGATAAATTGGAGAGGGGGCAGAGAAGAGCCACAAAAATGGTTTAGAAAACCTGTCTGATAGTGATAAACTCAAAGAGCTCAATCTGTGTATCTTAAAAGAGCAACGGTTATGGGGTTACTTGATTACAGTCTAGAAGTACCTATCAGGAAACACATATTTAATAATTGGCTCTTCAGTTTAGCAGAGATAGGTGTGACATGATCCAGTGGCTGGAAATTGAAGCTAGACAAATTCAGACTAGAAATAAGGTGTAAATTGTTAACCGTGAGCGTAATTAACCCTTGGAACAATTTGCCAAGGGTCACGGTGGGGTCTCCATCACTGACAATTTGTAAATCCAAGATTGGATTTTTTTTTAAAGCTCTGCTCTAATAATTATTTTGGGGGAAGTTCTCTGGCCTGTGCAATGCACGACGTCAGACCAGCTGATCACAGTGGTCATTTCTGGCCTTGGAATCTGGGTCTATGGACTCCTCTGCAAAGTCTCTGTGCTTGGGTGACAGTATCTTCCCTTGACTCACAAAGCAGTACTCTTCCCCCTGCCCTGACCAGTCCTTTGAGTACCCGCCACCCCCATTCACAGGCATCCTGTCACCTTTTAAATGTTTGCAGTCCTTTGATCTGATAAAAGAAAAGGAGGACTTGTGACACCTTAGAGACTAACCAATTTATTTGAGCATGAGCTTTCGTGAGCGACAGCTCACTTCATCGGATGCATACTGTGGAAAGTTTAGAAGATCTTATTATATACACACAAAGCATGAAAAAATACCTCCCCCCACCCCACTCTCCTGCTGGTAATAGCTTATCTAAAGTGATCACTCTCCTTACAATGTGTATGATAATCAAGGTGGGCCGTTTCCAGCACAAATCCAGGTTTTCTCACACACACCCACCCCCCACACACACACAAACTCACTCTCCTGCTGGTAATAGCTTATCCAAAGTGACCACTCTCCTTACATTGTGTATGATAATCAAGGTGGGCCATTTCCAGCACAAATCCAGGGTTTAACAAGAACGTCGGGGGAGGGGGGGTAGGAAAAAACAAGGGGAAATAGGCTACCTTGCATAATGACTAAGCCACTCCCAGTCTCTATTCAAGCCTAAATTAATTGTATCCAATTTGCAAATGAATTCCAATTCAGCAGTTTCTCGCTGGAGTCTGGATTTGAAGATTTTTTGTTGTAAAATAGCAACTTTCATATCCGTAATCGCGTGACCAGAGAGATTGAAGTGTTGCAGTTTATTGGAGACAGCCAGCAGGAGAGTGAGTTTGTGTGTGTATGGGGGTGGGGGGATGTGAGAAAACCTGGATTTGTGCAGGAAATAGCCCAACTTGATTGTCATGCACATTGTGTAAAGAGTTGTCACTTTGGATGGGCTATCACCAGCAGGAGAGTGAATTTGTGTGGAGGGGTGGAGGGTGAGAAAACCTGGATTTGTGCTGGAAATGGCCCACCTGATGATCACTTTAGATAAGCTATTACCAGCAGGACAGTGGGGTGGGAGGAGGTATTGGTTCATATTCTCTGTGTATATATAAAGTCTGCTGCAGTTTCCACGATATGCATCTGATGAAGTGAGCTGTAGCTCACGAAAGCTTATGCTCTAATAAATTGGTTAGTCTCTAAGGTGCCACAAGTACTCCTTTTCAAAGTGAAGAGTTTTCCCCATTGTCTTTCAAGTGTGTGCCTGGATATTCTCATTGGGACAGTCATTGTGTCACTTTGCACAGTCCCCATTGAACTGAAGCATTAAGGGCATATGATAACCATACCCCTTCCCCCAGTATATGTTATACAGTCTATCTCAATAACTAAGTTACATATCAGTATGCTTAGATTATTACATAGCAGCTCCATGACGTCACACCCACAGGACAGATTGCAGGTTCACTAATGTATAAATATCAACATGTACTTCTCAAAATGAATTTAGCTACTTGTCTCTGAACTTCCTTCTGTGGAATTAGGTTTTTACTGATATCCCTAGTCTTTCAGCAGCATTTGTGTGGTGGAAGAGTGACATCCTAGGGTTGGTTAGGTTATCTGCAGCTACCTGTGTTTTCTGGCTGGTCCAGTGCTCAAGTATCAAACTCTTCCTGCTTGGAGGGAATAGCAGTTTGCTAATGGATAGGATGGTTGTTCTCTCTCCAGGAACTGTGGAATGTGACTGTTTGTTTTTTCAGTGTAACACCGAAGCCTGGTCTACACTGAAATGTTTTGCTGACTTTGCTGTCAGTTTAAAATGAGGAAAAATCACTGCCCCTAACTGACACGGCTGTATCTGCAAAAGCCCCAGGGTAGACAAGGTTATACAGGCAAAAAGTTATCTTGCTGATATACTTATTTTGTTTGGGGAACTAGAATACATTCTACTGGCAAAAGAACTGTTGCACTGGGTACAGCTGCATCTCCCCTTGAAGGGTTTGCTGGTCTTCTTATACTGGTGAGTCCATTCTAGAGCAGTCAAGGCTTGTTTGGTGCTCTGAGCCACACAGCACAGAAACCAGGAAGACGGTTATTCCTTAATACAGAGCACTACTCCTCAAGAGATGAGGCCTGATGATAGTTCTAACATACCATTAAGGCAGAAGGGTCACCAAGAATAATCATCCTCTTGAACATTGGGAGTGTTTGGGGTGAAAGGTGTTGTATAAAATGTCCATACTAATGTAAGGGGTGAAGGTAACAACAACCTATAGTTAAGGCTGCTCATTACTCCATTATAAGACCCGGGTTTTAGGTGCTTATAACTTTGCCAAATTTTCACCATTTGGGGTGGCTGCCACAGGCAGAAGTTGTTTGGAAGCTATTTTAAAATTATTCAGCCATTTGTCGGAATGAGGTTATATGAAAATACATTGTTTGGCCATGTTAAAAAAAAATCTTACAGACATTTAATTGAGACACTGTTACACCTACATGCTTTGGAGCAGGGTTTTGAAATTTGGCAGGGAAGCACCTTTGCCATTCCCATGGAAAATCTGCTAAAATCTGGCTGAGTTATGCCTCATTGAAAAACCTCAGTTCACACATGCTCAGTAGAGACTTGTTAGAGTTTGGCAGCTCAACTCTCTAAAGAGTCTGTCTGCACTGAGCATGCTCCAGCTGAGGGCTTCAGGGGCTGCACAGGATTTCCCAAGCAATTGCTGCCAGGGGACACTACTGTGCTGGTCATGAGAAATGGTGAGCTCTCAATGCCCCCTTGCTGGTGCCCAAGAATCAGGGAGAGAAGGAGGAACCCCCACCTGGAATGCAGAGGGACGAGGAGCTGGCATGTGGGGGGGGGGTGGTTAGGATCAAATGCGGGCAAGAACTGTGCAGTTGGGAGGGGCAGATGGAAGCAGAGGGGCAGGAACCATGGGGCAGAGGAGGGAGAGGGGGTACAGATAGGAGCCGAGAGGTAGGAGCCTGGGGGGCAGAAGAGTGGGATGATGGAGGAGATGGATAGGAGCAGAGGGGGAGGGCGGGAGCTGAGGCATAGCAGTATGGGAGGGGAAGGGAGCAGGTAGGAAATGAAGGGTATGAGGATCAGAGCTGGGGGCATGTGGCTGTCACGCAGTCTGCAGTGCCTCATCACCATGAATGCCAACCTCAGGGCAGACTGACAAGGAGCAGGGCACAAACCCCAAACTGCTCATATGGTCTATAATTAGCTGTCACCAACCCAGTCACAAAAGTGTGAACTCCTAAAGCATTATAACAGTCTGACCACGGAGTCACAGACAGTCCCTTAGGCACTCCGCCTACTTGCCACCCAGGCAAGCTGGACTATGTGATAGACGGTCACTTTACACCAAAAATCACAACAGTGTCAGGATTACCGCCAGTCCCAAAGGACACGTCTCTTACCCCAGGTCAATTGTACTCAGATCTCAAACCAAGGACAATGCTTGTAGCCAATCCTGTAACAAAGTAAAGGTTGATTAACTAGGTTAAAGCAGGTAACACACACAAAGGAGTTAGGTTTCAGAAGATCATAAAAACTTCTATAGTGAGCAGATTCTGTCTATCCCTTAGGGCTAACCCAGGCAAAACGGCTGGGGACTCCTGGCTTATGTTTAGTAATCCTCGCCCCTCAGAGTTCAGCAGCATAGGAATAATAAATTTTTAACAGACATTTTTATTCCCTTCCCCCAGCATTCGAGCTGTGATGGCACAAGGGCTTGGGCACGTACCCTCTCCAGGCTGTGGGGGAAGCAGTCAAAAAAGTCTTTTGTCCACAGTGGCTTGTCTGATGTCTGTAGTCCTTCTTTGCTTGGGGAGGAGATACTCGTTCACCACAAGAGGGATTATGTCACACTTGGTAGTGCTTCTCCCCTGACTGGGGCGGATTTACAGTCTTACCAAACATTTTTACAGTTACAGAGCAAACAATTAAACCTTATCTTACAGTGTGGGAGACAGACATTATAAGTAGGATTAATACAGTACCTGCAGCATCCTACTAGCATTCCATAAACACATTCTTCAGCTCTGATATCTATTTTAACACTTCCAACACACAGGTGAGTCAGACTGGTTTCCAGACACGCATTTGTCAGTGTTGAGTGAGGCCTGGGGCCTTGGCATGAGGCCTGGTGTGCCAGCATCACAGCAGACATAGACTCATAGATGATCAGGGTGGGAAGGGACCTCAGGGGGCATCTAGTCCAACCCCTGCTCAAAGCAGGACCAGCCCCAACTAAATCATTCCGGCCAGGGCTTTGTCAAGCCTGGCCTTAAAAACCTCTAAGGAAGGAGATTCCACCACCTCCCTAGGTAACCCATTCCAGTGTTTCACCACCCTCCTAATGAAATACTTTTTCCTAATATCCAACCTAAACCTCCCCCACTGCAACTTGAGACCATTGCTCCTCGTTCTGTCATCTGCTACCACTGAGAACAGCAGAGCTCCATCCTCTTTGGAACCCCCTTTCAGGTAGTTGAAGGCAGGTATCAAATCCCCCCTCACTCTTCTCTTCTGCAGACTAAACAAGCCCAGTTCCCTCAGCCTCGCCTCATAAGTCATGTGCCCCAGCCCCCTGATCGTTTTCGTTGCCCTCTGCTGGACTCTCTCCAATTTGTCCACATCCTTTCTGTAGTGTGGGGCCCAAAACTGGACACAATACTCCAGATGTGGCCTCACCAGTGCCGAATAGAGGGGAACGATCACGTCCTTTGATCTGCTGGCAATGCCCCTACTTATACAGCCCAAAATGCCATTGGCCTTCTTGGCAACAAGGGCACACTGCTGACTCCTATCCAGCTTCTCGTCCACTGTCACCCCTAGGTCCTTTTCTGCAGAACAGCTGCCGAGCCATTCGGTCCCTAGTCTGTAGCGGTGCATGGGATTCTTCCATCCTAAGTGCAGGACTCTGCACTTGTCCTTGTTGAACCTCATCAGATTTCTTTTGGCCCAATCTTCCAATTTGTCTAGGTCCCTCTGGACCCTATCCCTACCCTCCAGTGTATCTACCTCTCCCTGCAGCTTAGTGTCATCCATGAACTTTCTTAGGGTGCAACCCTTCTTGTTCCCCTTCACATCCCTTTCTAGCTGCAACTCCAATTGTGCTTTGGTCCTCCTGATTACACCCCTGCATGCTTGAGCAATATGTTTATACTCCTTGCTAGTCATCTGTCCGAGTTTCCACTTCTTGTAAATTTCCTTTTTGTGTTTAAGATCATCGAAGATTTCTCTGTTAAGACAAGCTGGTTGTTTGTTATATTTGCTATTCTTTCTGCACATCAGAATGGTTTGTTCCTGTGCCCTCAATAAGGCTTCTTTAAAATACAGCCAGCTCTCCTGGACTCCTTTCCCCCTCATATCAGCCTCCCAGGAGATCCTGCCCATCAGTTCCCTGAGGGAGTCAAAGTCTGCTTTTCTGAAGTCCAGAGTCCGTGTTCTGCTGCTTTCCTTTCCTTTCTTCCTTTTGTGAGGATCCTGAACTCAACCATCTCATGGTCACTGCTGCCTAAGTTGCCACACACTTCTACTTCCCCTACCAATTCATCCCTGTTTCTGAACAGCAGGTCAAGAGGAGCACGGCCCCTAGTTGGTTCCTCCAGCACTTGCACCAGGAAATTGTCCCCAACACTCTCCAAAAACTTCCTGGATTGTCTGTGCACTGCTGTATTGCTCTCCCAGCAGATGTCAGGGTGATTGAAGTCCCCCATGAGAACCAAGGTCTGTGATCTGAAAACTTCTGTTAGTTGTCCGAAGAAAGCCTCTTCTACCTCCTCCTCCTCGTCTGGTGGTCTATAGCAGACTCCCACCATGACATCACCCTTGTCGCTCTCGCCTCTAAACTTATCCCAAAGACTCTCAACAGGCTTTTCTCCAGTTTCACACTGGAGCACTGAGCAATCCTACTGCTCCCTTACATACAGTGCAACTCACCCACCTTTCCTCCCCTGCCTGTCCTTCCTGAACAGTTTATACCCATCCATGACAGTGCTCCAGGCATGTGAACTGCCCCAGCAAGTCTCTATTATTCCAATCACATGGACAGAAGGGTCTGCAATCACTGGCGTGCACTCCTTTCCAGGACTGAGCTCAGTATTCCTGAGTCTCTGTACTCCTCTATTGTCAGCAGATAGCTGTGAAACCTACTGGCAAAGTGTTTGTCTTATCCTCTGCCATTGGCTGGTTCGCATAGAGGTTAATAGCCTACTACTGCTACCAGTTTACTCCATTAGCTCATGTGGTAAAACTCTGTGCTGTGGATCTAAATATCCCAGCCCTGCTGATAAACCACAGGGAGTGGAGGGTGACAATATGGTTCCACATTGTGGAATTCCTGCTATTTAAAAAAATTAAATTTAAAAGAGTGTTAAGTTTGCAAAGTCAAGCACTCAAAAGTTAGAAGATGGCAGAATTAAGGTTGCCTGTGCAACCTGAATTTGTTCCCCTTGTGTGTATGTATCATATCATTTTTAATTACATTAACTAGGGTTAATAGATTTAAATCAATATGATTTAAAGCACTAACTTTCAATTATGGTTTAAATCAGGAAGCAAAAAAACTTCTTTTAAATCATCAAATTTAATTGTATTTTGTGCTTTTTAGTCATTTTCCTAAAGAAAGGTTGATTCTCATTGGTTGAGCATTAAAACACATTGATTTACAACTAAATATAACCTTTGCACTAAATGTGGTGCTTCTTTTTGCTTTCCAGGAGGATACATTATGTCTAGACACATTTATATAAGCAATCCTATAGCTTAATTTACATTTCTTTGATTCTTCTTTTTAATATTTTTTTAAATTATGTTAGAAAATGGTTAATGGTGTTTTTCTTTATGAGATTAATTTTTTTACTTGTGATTTGTGTTGAGCTTGACTGAGATGGAATTTCAAATGCAATTTAAAATGTGCAAAACCAGCATTTTAGTTTTTTATTACATAAACTACCTTAAATGTGCTGGATACATAAACTCTTTTCTCATCAAAACATATTTTTCATTTAAAACTAACAGATGTATTAAACAAAGGCAGTATCATCTGTAGTTAATTAATTGAACTAATTTGTTTCGGGTCACCATGTGCTTCAAGAATTTAGAACTAGTAGATCTCATCCTCATGCCTAGTTTTTATTCAGACTGGAAGAGGCGAATAAGCTTTCCTGCTTTTTCAGCTTCCAATTGGTTTTGTAACTTTGAATAAACTAGTCAGTGAGCTGAACTAGGTGAATAAACAGACATGAAGAAAATATTCCCTCTGCACCTGCAGGAGAGGCTACTGTTCATAGAATCTTAGAAGATTAGGGTTGGAAGAGACCTCAGGAGGTCATCTAGTCCAACCCTCTGCTCAAAGCAGGACCAACCCCAACTAAATCATCCCAGCCAGGACTTTATAAAGCCAGGACTTAAAAATCTCTAAGGATGGAGATTCCGCCTGTCTACTGTTGTCAACAGCTGGTTTAGCACTTCAACAAACTCTGGTTCTGGGTGCTTAGCAAGTGATTTCCACCAGTTCAGTAGTTTGAGTTTTCTTTAAAACTTGACAGCAAACATGTATAGCTTAATATTTTTTGTGTTTAATTTATAGAATCATAGAATAATAGGATTAGAAGGGACCACAAGGTTCACCTCATCTAACCTCTGGCAAGATGCAGGATTTACTGTGTCTAAACCACCCAAGCCAGATGGCTATCCAGCCTCCTTTTGAAAGCCTCCAGAGAAGGAGCTTCCAGAACCTCCCCAGGCATCTGATCCATTGGCCGACTGCTCTTACAGTTAGAAAGATGTTCCTGAAATTTAATCTACATCTGCTGTGCTGTAGTTTGAACCCATTGCCCGTTGTCCTGCCCTCTGTGGCAAAAGAGAACAACTTTTCTCCATCTCTTTGTATGGCAGCCTTTCAAGTATTTGAAGACCACAATCATATTCCCCCCTTAATCTCCTCTTTTCCCAACTGAACATACCCAGTTCTTTCAGCCTTTGCTCATATGGCTTGCATTCTGTCCCTTTGATCATGGGTGGCGCATGAGCTTCCCATTCAGGGAGGCTAGCCCCTGCCACATCCCTTCTACAGGAGGCCCTGCTGACCCTCCGTTCCCAGCGCCCCTAGTGCTGGGCGGCGCACGCCCAGCCCTGGGTGGTGTGGCCCCAGGGCCCGGGGGCCTCTCAGTGCCGGGCGGCCCCAGCCACCCTGAGTCCCGGCAGCAGGCTGGCCTGCCCTAGCCCCAGTCCCAGTCCACTTCCAGGAAGGGAGCAGCTTGCCTGAGCTGGGGCCAAGGAGGGAGCGGCAAGCAGGAAGGGGCCTGGGGGCGGATCATGGGCGGCGCTACTTGGGGCTGTTTGGGGATGCGTAGCCTCACCCGGCCTGCGATACTTGCCACCCGTGCCTTTGATCATCTTTGTCACTCGCCCCTGGATCCTTTCCAGTTTCTCTACATCCTTTCTAGACATTGGCGACCCCAACTGGACACCGTTCTCCAGCTGAGGCCTCACCAGCGCCGAGCAGAGCGGTACTGTCACCTCCTGTAACTTGCGTGCTCTGCCTCTGGTAATGCAACCCAAAATTGCATTTGCTTTTTTTACAACAGGATCACACTGGTGACTCTTGGTGGATCACAACCTCAACACAACCACCAAATCCTTCTCAGCCGTGCTGCTGCCAAGCCAGTTATCCCCCATTCTGTATTTGTGCAGTTGGTTTTTCTTTCCTAAGTGTGGCACCTCACCTTTGTCTTTGCTGAATGTCATTGTGTTGTCTGTAGCCCAGTTCTCCAACTTATCAAGATCCCTCTGAATTGTAGCTCCATACTCCAAAGTGTTGGAAACCTCCCCGCCAGCTTCGTGTCATCGGCAAACTTGATCAGTGTGCTGTCTATCCCCACACCCAGGTCATTAGTACAGATGTTAAACAAACACCAGACCCAGAACAGATCCCAGTGGAACCCCACTTGAGACCTCCCTCCTATCTGACATCATTCCATTAATAGTTACTCTGTTTGCGGTGGTTTAACCGATTCTGTATCCACTCAATGGTAGTTCTGCCAAGACCACGTTTCTCCAGCTCGCTTATCAGAATGTCATGGGACTGTGTCAAAAGCCGTCTAAGTATAATGTCCACCACATTTCCCCCTATCCATCAAACCAGTCGGCCTGTCAGAGAAGGAAATCCAGCTAGTTTGGAAGCTAAATCCAGGCTGGCTGCTGGTGATCACCCCTTCGTCCTCCTGGTGTTCACACATAGAATGTTTGATACATTGCTCTTGCAGCTTCCCAGATATCGGAGTCAGGCTGACTGGTCTATGGCTCCCCGGCTCCTCTTTCCCCCCTTTGTAAAGCAGGGCACCACAGTAGCCCTTCTCCAGTCTTCTGGGACCTCTCCTGTCATCCATGAATTTAAGAATATAAAAACATAAGCATAGCCATACTGGGTCAGACCAAGGGTCCATCTAGCCCAGTATCCTGTCTTCCAACAGTGGCCAATGTCAGGTGCCCCAGAGGGAATGAACAGAGCAGGGAATCATCTAGTGATCCATCCCCCATCGCCCATTCCAGCTTCTGGCAAACAGAGCCTGGGGACACCATCCCTGCCCATCCTGGCCACTGGCCATTGATGGACCTATCCTCCGTGAACTTATCTAGTTCCTTTTTGAACCCTGTTATAGTCTTGGCCTTCACAACATCCTCTGGCATGGAGCGCCACAGACTAATTGCGCCTTGTGTGAAAAAATACTTCCTATTGTTTGTTTTAAATCTGTTGCCTGTTAATTTCATTCAGTGACCTCTAGTTCTTGTGTTATGAGAAGGAATAAATAACACTTCCTCACTTACTTTCTCAACACCAGTCATGATTATAGAGCTCAATCATATCCCCCCTTAGCCATCTCTTTTCCAAGCTGAAAAGTCCCAGTCTTATTAATCTCTGCTCATACGGAAGCCGTTCCCTGCCCCTAATCATTTTTGTTGCCCTTTTCTGAACCTTTTCCAAGTCCAATACATCTTTTTTAAGATGGAACGACCACATCTGCATGCAGTATTCAAGATGTGGGCATACCATGGATTTATGTAGAGGCAATATGATATTTTCTGTCTTATTATCTATCCCTTTCTTAATTATTCTCAGCATTCTGTTTGCTTTTTTGACTGCCGCTGCACATTAAGTGGATGTTTTCAGAGAACTATCCAGAATGACTCCAAAATCTTCCCCCCAAAATTATGTTCATCTACGTGTCTGACAATTTTGTTCTTTACTATAGGTTTCAACCAGTTTGCCCTGCACTGAATTCAGGTTTACTGGCCTGTAATTGCCGGGGTCACCTCTGGAGCCCTTTAAAAAAATTGGAATCACATTAGCTATCCTTTTTTTTTTTATGTCTTTTTGCCTCTCACAGCTTCTTTTATCTTGTTGTTTAGCCACAGTGGCTCTTTTTCGGTTCTCTTACTATGTTTTTTAATTTGGGATATTTGATTTAACTGGGAATTGGTCCTGCTTTGAGCAGGGGGTTGGACTAGATGACCTTCTGGGGTCCCTTCCAACCCTGATATTCTATGATTCTATGATTCTATGATATACATTTAAGTTGAGCCTCTATTATGGTGTCTTTAAAAAGTTTCCATGCAGCGTGCAGGGATTTCACGTCTGGCGCTGTACCTTTTAATTTCTGTTTAACTAACCTCCTCGTTTTTCTGTAGTTCTCCTTTCTGAAATTAAATGCTCCCATGCTGGGTTGCTGTGGTGTTTTCCCTGCCGCAGCGATGTTAAATTTAATTATATTATGATCACTATTACCAAACGGTCCAGCTAGATTCACCTTTTGGACCAGATTTGGTTGTTGAATGTTATTTTTGTCATGATAGTAAGCAGGCTGTGGTCTCTGTACACCAAACCTGAACCTTGTTTAACACTGGTTAATGTTGGCCAATGACAAGGCCATCTTTGACTCTTTGGGCCCATTTATGCCATCAAAATTAATAGAAAGCAAAGATGAGACAATCAAGTGAAAAAACTTCAGGGGGAAAAAAGGGTCAGTTCTGGAACTCTTCTTACTCTTTCTGCATAATACCAATGTTCAGACGACTGTGAAAGATTCTAATTCTGCTCAGGGTTCAAAAACTTTGTGTTTATTTTGTACAAATATCAGTAAAATGACAAAAACCAAAGGCTTAAAGATCTCATTAAACTTAAAACTTCTGGCTCATCTTTAACTATGGAGTTTAACTCAGAGTAGTAATCCTTCACCTCCTTCGCAGAGCCAGACCTAGGGATGACAAGCACTAGATAAGGATTCTTACCAGTGTATAATGTAATTCCTGTGCGGAGGTTGCTGGCACATACGTACCGTACACCCTCACTATAATGCTCTTCACAATAACGAACCTTGGACTACAACGAACCTGGTCCCTGGATCCCACCTCAAGCCCCACTGCGGTGCTGGGGCTGGAGGAGCTGTCAGCCCCCGCCTCCACGGATCTCTTTTGCTATAACGAACTCCTGGCTATAACAAAGAACCGGCTTGCGTTCCGAGGGGTTCATTAGAGTACGGGTGTGCTGTGCTTGACTAGCCTTGGTTCAGGGGACACTGTTATTGTTAGAGTAGCACACAGAGGCCCCATAGCGTTAGTCATCAATTTAAGGCCAGAAGGGACCGTTTATGATCATCCAGGTCTTTGAGCTGCAGTGTCTCTTTGGAAAAGGTATCCAGTCTTGCCTTAAAGGCTGCCAGGCATGGAGAATCCGCCCCCTCTAAGTTGTTAATGAATCAGTGCACAAACCTGCACCTCATTTCTAGTCTGAATTTGTCTAGCTTCAGCTGCCAGCCACTGGATCTCAGTCTGCCTTTTCCTGATGAATTAAAGAGCCACCTATCACCAGAAATCTCTGCCCGATGAAAATACTTTTAGACCGTGATCCCTTTGAAAAAATAGCAAGTGTTCAGGTCAGGATGGACAAAAATTGATCATTTTTAAAAAGTTAAAAATTTGATTGAAATCAGGTTATTGAAATTAAAGACGAGTTATTCATAAAAATAAACCTACTTAAAATAAAATTTGAAATTGACAAAATATAACCCAATAAAGCTATTTAAACGCATGAGCTGCTCAGTGGGGCCGCTGGGGGGTGCTGAGCACCCACTGTTTTCCCCAGGGGGTGCTCCAGAACCGGAGCTGGCGCCTATGATTGCAGCATAACCATAATGCGCCTGCGAGTTCTGAGCATGTGTAGGGGGCAGCTTTCTAATCCAAAAAGTTGAGGAAACAACTAAGGGGTCAACCATTTGGGATCTGATTTTGACCACCAGGGATGAATTACTTGTGAACGGGAAGGTGGTCGGGAACTTGGGAGGAAGTGATCGTGATCTGATAGAATTCAAGATCCTCGGAAACAGCCAAACTGGGCTTCAGACAGGCGATTTCAACCGACTCCGAGAAATAGCAGGCGAGATGCCATGGAAAGACCAGTTAAGAAGAAAAGGAGTCGAAGGAGACTGGCAGTTCCTAAAAGCTGTAAATTGGAGACTCAACATCAAGCTATTCCAACACAGAGGAAAGATAAGAGCCACAGGAGGCCAATTTGGCTGCACAAGGAGCTTTTTAGCTATCTAAAAACCAAAAGGGATCCATAAAGGAAATGGTGGGAGGGGCATGTCCCCAAGGAAGTAGACAAGGGAATAGCCTGCACATCTTGAAGGGACTATTCAAATTAAGTGGCTCATCAAGGAACATTTAACTCATAATGGACGATGGGAGACGCCTATCTACAGATAATTCGCTTTCCTGCTATGACTAAGTGAATTTATGCATAGACATGTCACTTGCTCTTGTGACTGCAAACTCCATTTTTTACCTGTAATTTGCCACTAGCTCTGCTGAGGGCTTTGTTTGAAACAATGGGTTTCCCTGCACATGGAGGAAGATATAAAAGGCCCTGGAAAGATCTCCATTTTACCTCTTTCCTGCTCAAGCCTCTGGACTATGGACTTATACTAATACGAGCATCTAACAAATGGACTGAGGACCTTCCAATGATTTGGAAGCAACCAGAGACTTGACTTAAGTCAGCAGTTTATTCCATCACCGCTACAAGCCTGAACCAAGAACTTTGCAATTATTGTATTGTGACAAAGTTCCTGCTCTACCTTGGTGGGTCTTGCGCTTATTGGCGGATTTGCTCGCCTTGGAGCTTCACGGCAGCCCTCAGCTTGGCTGTTTTTGTGAACCCACAGTCCAGGTCGACTCCTCCTGTGTCTGACCAGGAGTTGGGAGGATTTGGGGGGAACCCGGGCCCGCCCTCGACTCCGGGTTCCAGCCCAGGGCCCTGTGGAATGCAGCTGTCCTGGAACAGCTGTGCAACAGCTGCAACTCCCTGGGCTACTTCCCCATGGCCTCCTCTCAACACCTTCTTTATCCTCACCACAGGACCTTCCTCCTGGTGTCTGATAATGCTTGTCCACCTCAGTCCTCCAACAGTCCGCGTTCCCACTCTCAGCTGCTAGTGCCTCTTGCTCCCAGCTCCTCACATGCACACCACAAACTGAAGTGAGCTCCTTTTTAAAACCCAGGTGCCCTGATTAGCCTGCCTTAATTGATTCTAGCAGCTTCTTGATTGGCTGCAGGTGTTCTAATCAGCCTGTCTTAATTGTCTCCAGAAGGTTCCTGATTGTTCTGGAACCTTCCCTGTTACCTTACCCATGGAAAAGGGACCTACTTAGCCTGGGGCTAATATATCTGCCTTCTGTTACTCTCCTGTAGCCATCTAGCCCGACCCTGTCACCGTATGTATTTGATTCCCTTAACCAATTTTAACTCTCACCTTTCTTTCTTTCTTTCTTTCTTTCTTTCTTTCTTTCTTTCTTTCTTTCTTTCTTTCTTTCTTTCTTTCTTTCTTTCTTTCTTTCTTTCTTTCTTTTTATAAATAAACCTTTAGATTTTGGATACTAAAAGATTGGCAACAGTGTGATTTTTGGGTAAGATCTGAGTTGTATATTGACCTGGGTGTGTAGCTGGTCCTTTGGGATCAGAAGAACTCTTTGTTTGATTAAACTGGTTTTAAAGAAAAAACAACGAGGAGTCCTTGTGGCACCTTAGAGACTAACAAATTTATTTGGGCATAAGCTTTCATGGGCTAAAACCCACTTCATCAGATGCATGGAGTGAAAAATACAGCAGCAGGCATATATACACAGTATATGAACAGATGGGAGCTGCCTTACCAAGTCGGGAGTCAGTGCTAATGTGGCCAATTCAATTAAGGTGAAATAGGCCACTTCCACCTTAACTGAATTGGCCTCATTAGCACTGACCCCCCACTTAATAAGGCAACTCTCATCTTTTCATGTGCTGTAATATTTATACTGCTTACTGTATTTTTCACTCCATGCATCTGATGAAGTGGGTTTTAGCCCACGAAATCTTATGCCCAAATAAATGTGTTAGTCTCTAAGGTGCCACAAGGACTCCTTGTTGTTTTTGCTGATACAGACTAACATGGCTACCACTGTGAAACCTGTCACCATGCAAGGCACTGGTTTTAAAGAACCACTCATCTTTAAGTCAAGTGTCTGGGTGTTGAATCCAGGACTGGAATGCCTCAGGAAACTGCTTTTCTGACTTCTTGTTAGCCAGTGTGGTGAGACAGAAGTTTACTTTTGTTGCTGGTTTGGTATACCAAATGGGAGAGTAACTGCCAGTTTTGGGGTTCATCTGCCCTATTTCTCAGCAGTTTGTCCTGAATTTGGTATTCTCAGTTGTGATCCAAGAAAGCACAGTGACAGGGGTCAACAAGCATGTGGACAAGGGGGATCCAGTGGATATAGTGTACTTAGATTTTCAGAAAGCCTTTGACAAGGTCCCTCACCAAAGGCTCTTAAGCAAAGCAAGCTGTCATGGGATAAGAGGGAAGGTCCTCTCAGGGATCAGTTACTGGTTAAAAGATAGGAAACAAAAGGGTAGGAATAAATTATCAGTTTTCAGAATGGAGAGAGGTAAATATTGGTGTCCCCCAGAGGTCTGTGCAGGGCCCAGTCCTATTTAACATATTCATAAATGATCTGGAAAAAGGGGTAAACAGTGAGGTGGCAAAATTTGCAAATGATACAAAACTACTGAAGATAGTTAAGTTCCAGGCAGACTGTAAAGAGCTACAAAAGGATCTCTCAGAACTGGGTGACTGGGCAACAAAATGGCAGATGAAATTCAATGTTGATAAATGCAAAGTAATGTACATTGGAAAACATAATCCCAACTATACATATAAAATGATGGGGTCTAAATTAGCTGTTACCACTCAAGAAAGAGATCTTGGAGTCATTGTGGATAGTTCTCTGAAAACATCCACTCAGTGTGAAGTGGCAGTCAAAAAAGCACACAGAATGTTGGGAATCATTCAGAAAGGGATAGATAATAAGACAGAAAATATCATATGGCCTCTATATAAATCCATGGTATGCCCACACCTTGAATACAGCGTGCAGTTGTGGTTGCCCCATCTCAAAAAAAGATGTATTGGACTTGGAAAAGGTTCAGAAAAGAGCAACAAAAATTATTAGGGGTATAGAACGGCTTCCGTATGAGGAGAGATTAATAAGATTGGGACTTTTCAGCTTGGAAAAGAGACGATTAAGGGGGGGATATGATAGAGGTCTATAAATCATGACTGGTATGGAGAAAGTAAATAAGGAAGTGTTATTTACTCCTTTTCATTACATGAACTAGGAACCACCAAATGAAATTAATAGGCTGAATGATAAAAGTGAGGAGCAAACACTGCAAGGGATTTCTCTCCCTATCCATCTCCCTCTTTGCCCCTAAGAATACAAAAGAACAAACTGCTGGACTTTGCTCTGAAGATTTTGCTCAGTAATATAGCTGGGAGGATGTGGTAAGGAATTTACCTGGAATTAAATCTAGTTTGTTATGTTAGGAAGTACTTATCTTTCTTTTTCTTATAAACAATGCTGACTTTTATGCCTCATGACTTGTACTCAGTCTTACTTAAAATCCTATCTGCCTTTGTTAATAAACTGGTTTTATTGTTTAATCCAATCCAGTGTGTTTAAGTTACATTGTCTGGGTAACTCCATTTTGGGTGGCAAGTTGTGTATTGTTCCCTTAGTGGGACAATGGACCTAATATCTCTGGACTGTCCGGGAAACAGCTGAATGGTTCAGAGCATACATTTTGGGGAGGAATCTGAGACTGGGGATGTGTTGTGGTCACCCTGCAGTAGTAACCGAGACTGGTTAGAACCAGAATGTGGCTGGCAGGCTGCAGTTACACACAGACGCAGGGGCACCTGCATGCTGGTGGCTGTTTGTGAGCAAGCCAGGTTGGGAGCTACAGCAGCAAGGCATTGCAGGGCCCCCCAGGTTACAGGGCAAGTGATGAGACTGGTCTGGAGAACACTCACGCATGTCACAATAGTTACAGTGTGACTTCCCAAAAATATCACAGTACAATGCGCACTGCTGAACACACGCACACAACTGTCATTAAAATGTACAAATCAATATTTTTGTATGTATATTTATAATGTGTTTTATAACGAACTAGTCACAGACTGTGCGTTGCAGTGTGATTTTGGGGAGCATGGTTTCTGATGTGTGCATTGAGGGTGATGGTATTGATGACTAGAGATGCCATTAGTGTACTGGTGGCAGTAAGCTAAGGCTTGGAGGCTGGTGGTGTACTGGGTGTGAATGGTACCTATAATCTATAACCTCCTTGTTTTTGGCATTAGGCATGTGAGGAAATAAACTTGAACAGCCTTAACTCTAATTTAACATGACTGTTGTGTGGGGATGAGCTCTTCCATGGGCTTAGACTTCTGAGTCATGAACTATCAAGAGACTAATTCATGCACATACCTTATTGGAACCTTAACTATGGAGCTCCTAAAGTGCTTCCATAATCCTCCTAGATCTGACGTCCTGAAAGAATGCTCAAGGCCTTGATCTTGGGTTAGCTTTCTCCTCCTCCTGTGCTCTGAGCTGGAGATGCAACAGACACTTACAATAATTGGTTGGTTGGTTCTTTCCATTGAAGGATACAGTAATCCAGTTCAGCAGCAGCTGGTGCAGTGACTGTGTCTGCCAGCATGTGAGTTGGGAGGAGTGTCTGTTGCATTTGGATTTGTCATGCGCTCATCAACCACTGTCACAATATCAGGCTTACATGGTTTCTTCATTTGTTTCCTGTAGGTTCATGAAGGTGGCTGGCCGCACAGTGGATGCTGTTACCTGGCAACAGTAGGTATTCACCATTCTTTTTACTTTCCCAAACTAGCAGCTGTGCAGCAATGAGATGTTTAGGGCAGAGTTAACATCTTGTCTAGGTTCAAAAGGTCACTGTGAAAGGGACAGACCCCCTGGAAGCCACCTCTTCAGCCACTGTACTGTGCTTAAGTGGAGAAAAAGGCCATCCCCTGGCAGCTCACTCGGAAACACGCCATGGCAGGGACGCATGTTGCCCTGGGCTGGGTGTGTAAGTATCTACCTGGGGAACAAATATTTAATAATGGGTTCTCCAGTCTAGCAGAGACAGGTCTACAAAGAGCCAGGGGCAGGAAGGTGAAGCTGGATAAATTAAGGCTGGAAATATGGTGTACATTTTTAATGGTGAATGTAATTATCCATTGGGACAACTTAGCAAGGGCTGGGATGGATCTCCAGCACTGACACTGCCTTCCTAAAGGATCTGCGCTAGGCATTATGTTGGGGCCGTTCTCTGGCCTGTGCTATACAGGAGGTCAGACTAGGTGACCACAGTGACTCTTTGGGTCTTGGAATCTCGGAATAATCAGTCACCCCTCCCAGCTACCAGATTGTTCTACCAAATTGCAGGAAGTGGAAAAAGCTCTTCCCCAAGCTTCATTTGTTGCCTGGGTACCTGATACCTCGTAAGGTAGGCAGACAGCTTCAGGGCTAGGCCAGGCTGCACTGGACAGGGGAGCAGAAAGCTGCATGCGGTGCGTCACTGGACAATTTGAAAGTCCTTCTGTGTATCCTGCTTCTCTTTGCACCTCTGGCTGTGGCCTCTCACATGCTGGTGGCCTGAATCTAAACCCACCAGAGCTAGAGAGAGAAAACTCAGTCCAATGGAAAATACATTATTGCCCAGGAGTAATGTAGAGCTGGGTTCTCTGCCATCCCTACATGGGAAACAGAGACTGGGTGTCCAGGGGGAATCCACCTATAGGAATAACCTTTAAACCACTACACAGCACTGTAACTAGGATACAGGGCTGGAGAATAGATTCCATGGAAATCTTTTATGTAAACTCCCAGATTCCAGTCCAGGATGGGATTGTCAGCCAGAGGTTAATGCTTGATTTCTCACCTGACTCCCCAAATTACAAAATGAGTGTTAATAGTGCCATTGGTAGAGAGGCTTGGAGCATGTTCGTATGTCATGGGTAAGGTGAAGATGTTGTCAGAGATATTTTTAGTAATGGTCAGGGACAGGTCACAGCCAATAAAGAAAAATTCCTGGAAGCCCGTGGCCTGTCCCTGACTTTTACTGAAAATATCCCTGACCAAATGGGGAGGCCAGCTGCCTCCAGAGGTTGGAAAGCTGTGGGGGCCGCTCTGAGCTCTGGGGGTCCCCCCTGCCTGTGGGGGCTTGGAGCTCCAGGGTTCCCAGGCTCTGAGCTCTGGGGGTCCCCCCTCCCTGTGGGGGCCAGGAGCTTTGAAGGATCCCCAGTGACCCCAGCAGCTCAGAACTCTGGGGCCCCACCACCCACGGCAGCTCAGAGCTCAGGGGCCACCCCCTGTGTTGGCTGGGAGCTGCGGGGGCCCCGCTGTGGTCAGGAGCTGTGGTCCCACCACCCATGGTGGCAGGGAGCTCGGGAGGGCCCCACTGGCTGTGTTGGCCAGGGGCCGCAGGGCTGGGGTGCTGCCTGCAGCAGCTCGGAGCCCCAGGGGACCCCCGCTGCCCACCTCCGCTGGGGCCCCGCTACCCGTGTTGGCTGGGAAATACGCCGGGGTCCTGGCACCCATAGCCACGGGGAACTGCAGGGCTACCCCACCGCCCACTGCAGCCAGGAGCTGCTGCCTGTGATGGCTGGGAACTCTGGGAGGCCCTGGTACCCGCGGCCCCAGGGAGCAGTGGGGGAACCCTGAAGCTTCCAGCTGACAGGGCTGAATTCACGGATTCCGTGACTTCCGTGAAAAAATCGTAGCCTTAGTCTTGGGCAAATAGTGGGAATGCCTCATGCCAGACAGCCTGAGCTGTCCTGTGTACCCTAATCATGGGCGGTGCGTGAACCACCAGCTGCGGGAGGCTAGCTCCCAGCCAGTCCCACCCCCCAACACGAGGACCCGGGAGGCACAAGGCCCCCTCCCTTGGCCCCCGAGCAAAGGGCAGGCGGCGTGGCCCCACCGTGGCCCACCCAAGCACAGGGCGGGCAGCCTCAGTGCCTCCAGCCTCACCCACCTCTCCCCAGCGCTGGGCGGCCCCAGCCACTCCAAGTCCCAGCCGCCCTAGCCCCAGCAAGCTGCTTCCCTAGAGAGGAGCACCATGCCAGGGCTGGGGTCAAGGGGGAAGGGCAAGCACTAAGCAGAGCTTCGGGGAGGAGCATGGGTGGGGCTGCGCCGGGCTGTTTGGGTAGGCACAGCCTTCCCCAGCCTATGGGATGTGCTGCCCATGACCCTAATCCTGCTAGAGAGTCAGGAACCACTTCCTATGATTCAGGGAGCGTGCTGAGCCCCAGCGACTCCCCTGACAATGAGGGGTATGTTAAAAACCAAACCCTGACTAGCGGCACTGGCCACCATAGGGTGTTGGCTTTTTTTGGTGTAAATTATTCCATGTCCTCTCCCCTTCCCCATGAGCATCCGCTTTCCCGGTTCGTCTTGGAGTGTTTGCACGGGCACGTTCCACTGTAGGTGCGCACCTTGTGCACAGTGATTGGAGAATGTTACCCTCTGCGGGACCCAGCAGGGTGCTCCGAGAGCCCTCTGTCGCCACCCTGGTTTGAGAGGGCAGAGCCACCCTGCGCCCTCTCAGCTCCTTCTTACTGCCACCGATGGCTGTCAGAGCAAAGCCAGGCTGCGTGCGACAAATGCGTCCCTCACTCCTGTGTGTATATAGCCTGTTGCTGTTAGAAATTAGCCAGTTCTCAGTGCTAGGTTTGCATTTTAGGCCTTTTTTGACCACTTTTTATCTTTCGGTACCAGGATCGGTACCAGAACGATGCCTGGATCTCCAGGGCTACGTCCTGCTGGACTTGTGCTAAGCCTGTGCCTGTCAGCGACCCACACCTGGCCTGCTTACAACATTTGGGAAAATCCCACATTAGTGACAAATGTCCCTTTTGTGAAGGGACCAAGCCCCACTCAAAGAAAGAACAACATAGCGGCTCACATGCTTACTTAGGGAGGCAGCACTTTGCCCTCCATCAGAGTCATCACTGGGGAAAGCGCCCCCCGTAAGTCAGTTTCAGAGTGGAGTGCCCCACTGGAGATGTCGTCTCCTCTCCTCTCTCTCTCTCTTTGGCGGTACTGAAGAAAAGGCTCAGGCCTTCCTCAGGTTCGGTACCAGGGCCAAGTAGAGGCAGAGACTCTGTGAAACATGCAGGGGAGAAGCTGCCCCTGGAGCACTCCTCGCCTAGGGAGAGGAGATTGCTGCCTCTGGAACCTGTGCCAGGTCTGTCGAGGCCATCCCCTGAGAGATCTCTGCAGTGCCACTTTACTTACTGTGTATAAAGCTTATGTAGGGTAAACTCATAAATTGTCCACCCTCTATAACACTGATAGAGAGATGTGCACAGCTGTTTGCTCCCCCAGGTATTAGTCACTTACTCTGCGTTAATTAATAAACAAAAGTGATTTTATTAAGTATAAAAAGTAGGATTCAAGTGGTTTCAAATAATAACAGACAGAACAAAGTAAGTCACCAAGTAAAATAAAGCAAAAACATGCAAGTCTAAGCCTAATACGTTAAGAAACTGATTACAGATAAATTTTACCCTCAGAGATGTTCCAATAAGCTTCTTTCATAGACTAGACTCCTTCCTAGTCTGGGTCCAATCCTTTCCCCTGGTACAGTCCTTGTTAATTCCAGCTCAGGTGGTAACTAGGGGATTTCTCATGACTGCAGCCCCAATTGTTCTGTTCCACCCCCTTTAATAGCTTTGGCACAAGGTGGGAATCCTTTGTCTCTCTCTCTCTGGGTTCCCACCCCTCCTTCTAAATGGAAAAGCACAAGGTTAAAGATGGATTCCAGTTCAGGTGACATGATCACATGTCCTGTGAGACTTCATTACCCACTCGCTGGCACACACGTATACAGGAAATCTTACAAGTAAACAGAGCCATTTACAACCAGTTGTCCTGGTTAATGGGAGCCATCAAGATTCCAAACCACCATTAATGGCCCACACTTTGCATAATTACAATAGAACCTCAGAGTTATATTTCATACTCCTAGTTTCAGATACAAGAACGGTACGTTCATACAAATAGGATGACCACACTCAGTAGATTATAAGCTTTGTAATGACACCTTACAAGAGACCTTTTGCATAAAGCATATTCCAGTTACATTATAGTCACACTCATAAGCATATTTTCATAAACATATAGAGTGCAACGTCACAAGCTTCCACAAAAGCTGGAGCAGTCAAGGGGCAAGCCTGTACTGTCACCCCTCCAGTCTCAGCGGGTTCTGCCCCAAGATCCGTACCAACCAGCCAGAAGTCTCTCAGGCAGCTTCTTCACCACAAGACATAGGTCAGCCACCACCTCAGAAGTCTGTGGCATTCTCGTCTCACGGGGCGCTGGAACAATGTTTATAGTGCGGCTGCTGAGAGCTATTAAACCAACTGTAAACCCTGGATATACTGTAATGGAAACCATTTTAAGCCAGGGGGTGCGGCAGCCCGTCCCCTCCCACCCGCCTGGACCTCTAGTTCCAGCACCTGTGTCGTCTCATCACCAGATTCCCTGCTGCCAGAGGACGACAGGGGCTCATCCAGATCTACTGAGAAGTATGGCCTCTGTGCTTGACATCCAGGCAGAGGAGGGGTGTGGATGTTCCCACAAGCTGGTGGACGTTCTGATATCGACAGTCCCTGCCAGGGTAGCTCTGCCAGCCAACGACGTCCTCATGGAGCCAGCTGAGGTGTTTTGGCAGACGCCTTCCTTCTGGCCTCCCACGGCAAAGCAAGCTGAGAGGAGGTGCTACATCCCCTTAAAGGGGCATGACCATTTCTGCTCTCCTCCCTCCTCAGGTTCCCTTAATGGCAGCTGCCAATGAGCGCGAGAGACGGGGACAACAAGCATCGATGCCAAAAGACAAAGATTTGAAGAGGCTGGATCTGTTTGATCACAAGCTTTATTCGGCAGGAAGTCTGCAACTCAGGATTGCAAACCAAGAGTCACTCTGAGTCATGGGGAAAACAAAATGTAAAGAGAAGTTACCAGAGGACTGTAGACAGGAGTTTACAGGAATGATAGAAGAAGGTAAACTGGTCGCCAGGACTGCTGTCCAGGACAGTTTAGGTAGTGCAGACTTGGCTGCTCGAACCATGGCGTCAGCTACTACTATGAGAAGGTGTTCGTGGTTGCAGTCATCCGGGCTACCGCCAGAAGTCCAGCAGACCATCCAGGACCTCCCTTTCAAAGATCCCTCGTTGTTTTCAGAAAAAAATGGATGATAGACTCCATCGGCTAAAAGATTCCAGGGCAACACTAAAATCTCTTGAAATCTGTAGTCCAGCAATGAAAGGGAAACAATTTCATCTACAGCAGCTGTACAGGCACAAAATTTTTGCTCCCCGATCCCAAGATCTGCCAAAGAGAAAGGGCCGGGGTCATAGGAAGTGTCCTATGATATAGTTCTATTGGTTCCCCACCTTTCATTTACCAATTCCTTATCCCACTTCCTAAGTGCTTGGATCTTAAGCACGGTGGAACTGGAATATGCTCTCCAGTTCATTTTCCCCCCACCCCTTCCCTCTACAAGAACCACTCTCAAGAGATTGTCCTTCAACATGAGGTGTAGTCTCTTCTTTAGAGAGGGACCGTAGAGGAAGTCCTGTTGTACCTCAAGGGGAAAGGCTATTCCCATAACTTCTTCATTCCCAAGGCAAAAGGGGGCTGTGACTGCGGTCCCGGGGAGCCACACTGAAGTTACTCAATTAGGGTAAACTGCAAAGAACGGGGCAGACAATTCCCAAAGCTGGTGAATATTCCAATACTTAGATTTACCAAACCAGCACAAAGCAGCTTCTATAGCACCTCCCTGGTTCTCCAGAAGCCAGCAACACAGATCCCTTAAAGCAACCCAGCCTCAGGCCTCCACCCAGACACCCAAGTCAAATGTGATGAGGATTACTGAAAATCTTATTCATCATAGAAGAAAGTTCTACCAATCCCAAAGGATTGGACACATTACCTCCCTGGTTAATGAATATTTCAGATCTTACCCAAATATATAATTACAGCCAATCCTTATTAACTAAACTAAAATTTATTAAAAAAGAAAAGAGGGAGTATTGGTTAAAAGATCAGTATCTATACAGACATGAGTACAGTTCTGAGATCAGATTCGTAGTGGAGATGGTGAGCTTTGTAGTTGCAAAGAGTTCTTTCCGAATTAGTCCATAGGTTACAGTCCAATGTTCATATTTAGGGTGATCCAGATTAGGAGTGGAGATCTCAGTTTTATTGACTTAAGCTTCCCCTGCATGAAGCATCAAGCAGATCTGAGATTAAAAGACTCTTGGGACCTGATCTTTTTTTACAGTTTTCTAGCAGCCCCTTGACCATACAGTCCTGGGTGATGTAACCTTCTGTTTCCCAAACATCACTGGTAATCAACCACATGGATTAACATAAGGTAATTTATCCATTAAGTAGCTCATGTACAGCTTTAAAGAGACATATAGTCAATGACACAATTTCACCCAAGATTCCTCTAAATGTTAATATTTCCTTTTGATCTCTGAATCAATAGCTATAGTAACAGACAGGAACTGTCTGTTTACATGGGTAACATCTAACAGGATATAAGTAAACACATAAAATTAGTATCACCTCTAATTCTCTAACCATACAGGTTTGCATTTCAAAGTTCTAGCCTATCTTGCATGGAATGGCCCTAATTACCATTTACATACTTTTCTAACATGTCTCTAAAGGCTGAATTTGGGTCATTTATCCTGCAGGATGCTTAACCCTTTCTGGCCATGCGTCACAGGGACCTCAGACCTATTTTAGATCTAAGAGTTGAACAAATTCCCAAAGAAAATAAAATTCCACCTGGTTATGCTAACTTCAGTTATCCCCTCCCTGGAACAGGGAAACTGGTGTGCTATTCTCGACTTAAAGGACGCTTACTTCCATGTGGCAATACACCACAACCCCTCAGATTTGTGGTGGATGGGTGGGAACCGTTATCAGTTCCCGGTGCTTCCATTCAATCTGTCATCTGCTGCTCGGATATTCACGAAGTGCATGACCATGATGGCAGCGCATCTATGAAAATGCGGAGTCCATATGTTCCTGCACCTGGACAACTGGCTGATCAGAGGTCAGTCTGAGGCTCAAGTGTTATCCAGAGCATCCACAGTCCTGTCCATCTTGACATGCTAGGACTCCTAGTAAATAGTGCAGAGAATAGAGTTCATGGGGCAGTCTTAGACTCCACAAAGGCCAAGGCCTTTCTACCACATCCAGGTTCGAAATGTTATGGGACCTAGTGGTGTGGCTGAGAGCATGTTCTCTCCCCACAGCATGCAACTGCCTTAGTCACTTGGGTCTCCTGGCAGCAGGTGCCTAGGTAGTTCAGCACACCAGGCTGCATCTCAGAAAGCTGTAGGGAGGGCTAATGTATGCCCTGAATCATCATCAGCTGGACAAAGTGCTTCAAGTGCCAATCTTAGTTTTCAGAGTAACAGCCGTGTTAGTCTGTATTCGCAAAAAGAAAAAGAGGACTTGTGGCACCTTAGTCCTCCTTTTCTTTTTGCGAATCTTAGTTTTGTTATCTCTGGATTGGTGAATGGACCTTCTGAAAGTTTGCATGGGGGACCTCTGTGTCCTCCTACCGTCAACCCTCACTCTAGTCATAGACACATCCTCCCTGGCTTGGGACGCTCACATGGGGTCCCTCTAGTCTCAAGATCTAAAGACTCATATAAATGTCACGGAGTTAAGAGTGGTGCGTTGACCCGGCCCAGCCTTCCTCCCCCACATAGTAGGGGAAAATGTGTTAATTCTAACCGATAATTGGGTGGCCATGTTTTACATAAATAGCCAGCGTGGAGCACAAGCCACCCAACTGTACCAGGAGGCAATTCACCTCTGGGACTTCTGCATAATGTAGCCAATTAGTTCATTTTATCATTAATTTATTGTGTGTTGTGTGATGTTATAATTAACTCATCTGCTATGTCACATATAATCATTGTTTGCTAAATAGGGTGAAGTTGTAGGGTTATAGAAGGATAAGACTGATAAGTAGCATTCGGTATCTAAGTAAGTATGGCTGAAATGCAAGGCCTGCAGGCTGTGGCCTGTCAGATGTCAGCTTAGCCTGACTAGACCATAGGCTTAAGAAATGCTTGACATAAGTAAGTGACCAGAGAATGGCCCTAGGCCACAAGATTATGGGAAAAGATGCACCCAGGGGCGGTACTGCAAAAAAATGAACAGTAAGAGTAATCTTGACTACACGACACCCAGGTAGTCACACTTTTCGAACACATGCCCTAATCGCAGGGTACACTGTGTGTGTAAATGCTAATGAGAATAAAAAGAACTACAAACAACCAATGAAAAATGGGGAACCCCAATATTCTTGGGGGACACAATACAAATAAGGAAAAAGAGGACAATGCTTTCACACACATGTGCAGGGTCTGAATCACATTATGAAAGAGGGTGCCCCGGCGGGGTAAAACAAGTTCTTTACAGGAAAACTCTGGCAGGAACCATCCCTCTGCTGATAACCAATTGGCAAAGCATCCATCAGATCGTAAGAATATCATTAAGGATGTGACTGTGGTGGGATCCCTGGGGTGCATCCTGGAACTGGGGCACCACTGAGCCCCCTTAAGTCTCCAGCCTGGGTGTCTCTCTCAGTGCTTTGCTGGTCACAAGCAGCAAACCCCTCCAGGAGCTGTGATCACTCAGTACAACTGCATGTGGAGCCCCTCACCCAGCTAGATTGCATGAAGGCTCCCAAAGTCTCTCATGAATCACACAGAGAAAGGTACCAGCCAATTCCTCTCAGCTCCCCAGCCTTACACTCCAGAGCTGTACCATCCTGCCTGGTCAGAAGCCTGACCAGTGTCAGTTTATTACCCAGTCTGCCCCTCCCTCGATGTGAAGAGGACAATGCACCAGCCTTTGTAATCTGAGCTGAGATTTCCTAAGCACTTCGACTAAACACACCTTTTTAGGTAAAGTATGAAACAGATTTATTAACTGCAGAAAGAGAGTGTGGTGGTGTATGCATACCCCGTCCCCGGTCGAGGTGGATAGTGGGTGTGTGGACACCGCGGTTACTGTCTGCCTGACTGTCTTGGACCTCACCACACTGAAGTCCAAGGGACAGAGTGAAAGCAGTGGCCCTTGAGTCCAGGGCAGCACAGACTAGCGGCCCCTGCCTTCAGCGCACCGTGGCCTAGCGGACAGAATCAAAATAGCATCCCTGAGATACAGGGCAGTATGGCCTAGTGGCCAATACCCAAGGGGCTGCCACCAGGGGGGGTGGCGGCCCGGGCCCACCTGAATCCACCAAGCCCCAGCCCAGGGCCCTACCAGTGGATTTCAGATTGCACATTCTCTCCCCTCACTGCGCCTGCGTTCTCTGGTCTGGTGTCTCAGCCTGGGTGCCCCTCGGGGCAGCAGCCAATTGTCTTTATCCTTGAGCTGCGCACAGCACCAAGCGCACTGCTGGGGTTTTACAAGTCATGACTTTCTGGGAGTGTGGCTCACTGGGTTCCCGAATATTGCAATGGTGTTGGCTTAGCTGGAGCGTACGGCTCCTGGGGTTTGCTGCCTGGCCAGCGGTGTTGGGCAGGAGGGCTCGGAGGCCGGCTGTACAGCCCTCTCCTCTGGAAGCATGGGTTGCATTATTTATTATTTCCAAGCTCAGATTGAGCAGGGGTGACCTGCATTCAGCTGGGGGGTCTGTTTCCCAGGATTACACTGTGGGCAGATTGCATTTATTCAGGCTGGGAGTTTGCTTCCTCTACTAGGTCCTAATCAGTGGAAAGCTGCCTGGATCAGGGCCTGTTAGCGGAAACAAACTCCCAGGCTAAATAAATGCAAATTCATCTTGACTCAGTAGGGCAGGGCTCCCTCTCCCAGTTCCTGGGGACTTTGGGGGCAGGGACCGTGGACCGCGTTCTGCTGCTCTGGTGCTGCCTGGCTGCGTGCTGGGGAGGTGCCGCGTGCAGCACCCCAAGGGAAACAGGAGGGCTTGTTGGATTGTTTCCAGGTGTGTAAGGTAAGGGCCACACTTCTATGGAGCCGCCTCTGGTCTGTGGGGCCTCGTCCTGGCTTTGAATTCCAAGTCTGCAGCGTGGCATCCGTAACCAGTTGTGGGGGCTGGCAGTGGATTGTGTCTGTGGATAATGATCAGAATGGCGTCTCTTCCCTCTTTGTTCCAACAAACACACACGCACCAAACAAGCCCTTTGTAACCAACGAGAAAATTATTAGCAGGTGACAGTTTATTTTAATGCTGATGAAACCAAATTGGTGTCTAGCTTAAAATATGAACATTGCTTTCCCAAATCCTGACGATTCTCAGGGGACATTGGGTATAATTTGTCAAAGCTGTTATCCCTTTGAAAGGCTACGCTTGCTCCACCCAGGGAGCTCCAAAACAAACCCTGCCTGGCAGATTGGCTGGGTGTAAACTCCGCTTTCCCCTCGCTCTTCAGATCTCTCGGATGAAAATATGACCTTGTTTGGGTTTCTATAAGCAGATTTGCCAGACGTTCCAGATATTCTTGAGCTGACTGACATAATTCACTGTGTCCCTCTCTCCTGCTTCCAGGACGAAGTATTATTGACTCAGTGTGTTAGTGGCTCAGACGTGCATGCAGAGGGTCTCTTATAGTTGGGTCTGGCGGGTAGGACTGACAATGCACCGGGGGCTTGCTCGTTTTCCTTTTGATATATACTTTTGTTCATTGTGCTTGGTTACGAGTGAGTTTGTCATCGGCTAGACCCCTCAAGGATTGCACCTGCAGAGCAGAGGAGTCGAGAAGGTCTTTCCAGTCATTCAGGCCCCTCCTCCGGACTTCGATGCCCGCTTGGTGTCCTTGCCCAGGCTGAAAACGGATTGCTTGAGTAAGGAAAGGGGCAGGCCCTGTTCTTGCCCACTAACCCGTGAGCCCTGTTGGTCTGCACAGCTGGCGTTGCGGCCGCAGGGCTCAGCTGTGCGCATGGTGCCTCGCGGTGTGTGCGGCTGCTTATGGGGCGTGGGCCACTTGTGAAAACGTTCCCGTAAAACAAAGGAGTCGCTGGCATTGGCACACAGAGGGAATGCTGCTGGCTTCAGAGCGTGGGCGTGGGCAGGTTCAGTTGGGGGGGGGGGTGTCAGGGCAGGTGCCATGGGTATGTTGGGGGGACTTTGGGTAGAGGGCCTGTCAGGGGGCTGGTTTGAGCCGGGGCATGTGTCAGTGTGGGGGCCTTTGTTAGGGGGGTTCAGTTGAGGTGGGGGCATGTGTCAGGGCAGGGTTCATTTGGGCGGGCATGTGTGTTAGGGGCAGGGGTTGGTTTGGGTGGGGGGGGCGTGTTGGTAGGGTTCGGTTTGGGGGGCATGTCGGAGGCGGGGTTCGGTTTGGGTGAGGGGGGCATGTGTCGGGGGCAGGGTTCGGTTTGTGTCAGGGGTGTGTCAGGCGGGGTTCGGTTTGGGTGCGGGCGTGTGTCGGGCGGGGTTTGGTTTGGGTGGGGGGGCATGTCGGGGGCAGGGTTCAGTTTGAGTGTGGGGGGGTGTTGGTGGGGTTTGGTGGGGGGCATGTCGGGGGCAGGGTTCGATTTGGGTGGGGGTGTGTGTTGGTGGGGTTTGGGTGGGGGGTCATGTCAGGGGCAGGGTTCAGTTTGAGTGGGGGCGTGTGTTGGTGGGGTTTGGTGGGGGGCATGTCGGGGGCAGGGTTCGGTTTGGGTGGGGGGGCATGTGTGGGGGGCAGGGTTCAGTTTGAGTGGGGGGGCATGTGTGGGGGCAGGGTTCGGTTTGGGTGGGGGGGCATGTGTGGGGGCAGGGTTCGGTTTGGGTCGGGGGCGTGTCGGGCGGGGTTTGGTTTGGGCGGGGGGGCATGTGTGGGGGGCAGGGTTCGGTTTGGGCGGGGGGGCATGTGTGGGGGCAGGGTTCGGTTTGGGTCGGGGGTGTGTCGGGCGGGGTTTGGTTTGGGTGGGGGGCGTGTTGGTGCGGTTGGTTTGAGAGGGTTTGGCGGGGTGTGGGCAGGGGGCGGCTGAGACGGCCTCGGGTGCATTAAGGCTGAGTGGAGATGTGTTGGTTGTGTGGCTCGTTGTGTGGGGGAGGGAGGAAGCGGAGGTTGGTTTGTACTAGGCAGGCACACGGGTAGGGCCTGTTTGTTTGGGGGTGTGCACGTGGGGCCTGCGGGAAGTGTGTGCGCGGCGTGTGGACCTGTGAGCTTGGAGGAGAAGGGGTCACAGTGAGCACAGAAGGAGCTGCCGGCTCAGGCCAGGGGCTGGGGCTGGTAAAAGAAATGGGAAAAAGCGGGTTGAAAACACAAAATAATTGTGTCTGTGTCTCTGCCCTGCCCCCTCTGTGTGCCCGGCGGGCCTGGGGCTGCCCCCTCTGTGTGCCCAGCAGGGGTGGGGCTGCCCCCTCTGTGTGCCCGGCAGGGGTGGGGCTGCCCCCTCTGTGTGCCCGGCAGGGGTGGGGCTGCCCCCCATCTCTCTGGGACAAAGCTCTTTGGCCATGCGCAGAGGTGTCAGGTCCGCGGTAGCAGCTCTCCCCGCACACTCGCCACCCGCTGCCCCTCCCGGCTGGCCACCAGGGACCGTGCGCTCAGCCCCCGGGCACACGGGCGGTATAATTCTAAGCAGACTCTCCCTGTAGCGGCAGGCAACGCACTAGATCCGGAAATTCCTGAGCTCTGGGAAGTTGGCTTTAATTTAATTAACTGAAATAAAAGAAGGGGTCAGATAATAGGGGCAAAGGTCCCTCTTTAAAATAAGGGGAGAGTAAACAAAACCAGCTGCTCGGGGGCTGGGGGCTCTCTTCATTAAACAGGGTAAGAGGCTAATGGGCCAGGCAGCTAACTGTGACCCTTTTGGGGAAGGATTCTGAAGGCAGCGGGAAACCCAGAGATGGAGGGGGCGGCAGAGATGCAGCCAGGCCCCAGGAGTAGCCAGGGAACCCTGGTGCCCGGCTTTGCCTTCATGGGGTATGGTGGGGTGACTGCGTCTGACACACTGCCCCAGTCCTGTGCAGTGCATTGGTGGTGCTAAACGGTGAGGCAGAGCCCTGCACACAGGCAACCCTGGGTTCTATTCTGACCAGCCGGGTGACCTTGGGCAAGTCACGTCCCCTTCTGTGCCTCAGTTTCCCCACCTGTAAAGTAGGGCTAATGATACTGATCTCCTTTGTAAAGCTCTGAGCGCTAGGCATGAAACACACTAGGTAGTTATTGTTATTACTGGTTCCCTTCCATAACCTGTCCTGTCCCAGTGTCACCAACCCGGCCCTGTGTCACGAGTCTCAGTGTATTTATGTGGTATGCTCCATGATATGGCTCCAGCTGCTGGAGTCATGTGATTACGTGAGAATCTCAGCTGTCATTGTTTTGGGGGTGTTTTTTTGTCAAAATAATTTGGCCAAAAACTCAAAAGTATCCACGTGAAAAGTTATTTGAAAACAAACATTTCTACATTTTTGGCAAAAATTTCTGTGGATGGGAAAAAAAAGAATTTCAGAACAGCGAGCTGTGACTTACCTATGTTGTGGCGATGAGATGCTGCTTCCCCCCTGTGCCGAAACCCCGAGAGCTCAGGGTTGTGCCAGGGAGGATGGCACGGGGTTGTGGCAGGTGGGCGGTGTCGCTCCTCCCGGGCACTCAGGGTCATGGCAGAGGGAGACACGCTGCTTCCCCCCACCCCCAGGTGCTTGGGGTCGTGGCGGGGGGGGGGGGGGGCATGTGCTGCTACCCCCAGGGAATTGGGGTTGGGGCACTCAGGGTTGTGGCAGGGGAGGGGCACTGCTTCCCCTGAGGGGTTCGGGGTCGTGCTGGGGGGGAACATGCATGCTGCTCCTCCCGCAAGGGGCTTGGGGTTATGGCGGAGTGCTATTCAGTGTTGTGTGCGGAGGGGGTGCTGCTGGCAGGGGTGTGCTCCCCCCAGGGGTTCAGGGTTGGGGCACTGCTGGTGAGAGTGTGCTCCCCCCAGGGGCTTGGGGTTGGGGCAGTGCTGGCAGGGGTGTGCTGACCCAGGGGCTCGGGGTTGGGGGGTAGGCCCTGCTCCCGGGGGCACTGCTCCCCCAGGGGCTCAGGGTTGGGGTGATAGACCCTGCTCCTGGGGGCTCAGCATGTGGGGAGTCCCTGCAGACTGGTGTCACTGCAGGAGCCAGGCTCCAGCCGTGCCAGGCTCAGGGGAAGTTTGCGCTTGGTGCCTCCCGCTTTGCCCTCTTAGGCTTGTCTAGAGCAGGCGTTGGAGGCATGTTGGCCCGCTGCCTCGTGGGACCAGGCCGTGCACACTTTGCACAGGCCACGTGGCTCTGGGTAAGGCGGAGGGGTCCCTAGCTCTGCCAGGCTTTGCCAGCCAGCTGAGCCCATGTTAGCGTCTGTGCTGCCTTGTCTGCTCCAGCCTTTCAGCTCCGACAGGTGTGAGGGTGGTGTACGAACCAGCCCGCGTTGGGACTAACCTGTATTAAGGGCAAAGAAAACCCCCTGACCCTCCCTTGTGGGGAAACCCGCAGCCATGGACAGGGTGGGACAGTGGGGGAGTTAGCTGCAGAGTTGGACCATGGGTCTAGTGGATGAGGAACAGGGTTGGGAGGCGGGCAACCTGTGGTCTGTTCTCAGCTGTGCCCTAGACTTTGCTGAGTGGCCTTGGGTAACTCATCCCCCTTCTCTGTGCTGCGGTTCCCCATCTGTGAAATGGGGCTGTGACCCTGAGCACCCTGTGGTCACACCCTATGCACCAGTGTAATGAGCTTTGTACAAAGCCTGCCTCGTGAGGTGTCATGTGAACGCTGAAACTCGCTGGTTAGTCGCGTCCTGGTGAAAGGTGCGTAGCACCATTATCTGTCGAGTTCTGAATTCCCCCTGGGGGATGTTGCTAGCACCTGTCCAGGACCAGCCAGCCCTGGGCGTCACTGTCTCCGATGCTTAGCCTACACCTGGAATTGATGCGATAGATACTGTGAGCAAAGCTAGGCATCTTACCACGTGTGACCCTGTGAAAGGATACTGGCAAATTCCTTTGCAACCCAAGTCACGGAAAAGATCGGCGTTTATTACTGCTCTGGCACTGTGTGAATTCAGAGTGTGACTGTTAGGGTTAATTATTGCAGGAGCCACTTTTCAGAGGCTGGTGACCCCCGTGTTAAACGGACGACAGGACTTCACAAGGGCCTGCGTCAGCTATAGAGCGGGGTTCGGCACTCTGGGCCTGAGCACAAGAAACACGTGGGAATTGTGTTGTCAAAGCTCAGAGGCTGCTCTGACTATAAAAGTCTAAATATAAACTTGGAGCAGCCACATGCCTTATTTGGGACGTTGGGTAGGTGATCAAATCTCACCTGATCCCTTAAAGGTTGAAGTTATTGCTAAATGATCTGTGCCCCACACCAAGAAGCAGTTCCAGTCTTTCATAGGTCTGGTAAGCCATTACCGACAGTTCGTTTGGGGGGTCAGTGACGTTGCAAAACATCAACGTATGTAAAAAGACCAAGCCAAAGCCATATGGTCAAAGGCATGTCAAGAGGGTTTGGTGAGGCTAAGAAAAACTTGTGGGAAAACCCTGTTCTGGCCAGTCCAGATTTTGACAGAACGTTGGAGCTGCGCAGACACTGCAGACGTTGGCCTAGGTGCTGCTCTGATGGCACTGGCAAGAGTAGCAAGAAACCCCCCATAGCTTTCTGAAGCCAGGAAGTGACCCCCCGGAACAGAATTATTCTGTCATAGAGAATGCTACGCCATGGTGTGACAGCTTAACCACTCCAGCCCTATGTCTTTCAAAAGAAATCAGGGTCCTAAGTGATCTCTCTCCACTAGTATGGTCGTAAAACTAAAGGCTTGTAGCGAGGGGGCATGGCCTCCCTCCAAGACTGACAGGGAGGGACCTGCGCCCGCCCCTTGGTGGGTGAAGCCAGGACACCGGCGTCCGCTCCGCTGGAAGCTGAGGGGTGGGACAGGAAGTACAGAAGGTTGGCCTTGCAGCTCAGTTGGGATGGAGCCACCGGAGGAGCCAGACACTTCCCACCTGCTGCTGGAGCAGGAGCCCAAAGTGGACTTCTGCAGCACTGAGGACTCAGCAGACCTGCCAGACTTGCCAGCTGACCAGGACACCAAGGAGCTATGGGACTGCTGCTGGCGGTGTACCCTGGGGAAACGGAGGATGATGCTGAGATCCATGTACATCATGAGAGGAGAGTAGGAAGTATCCCAGGCTTGTTCTTCTAGTGATGTCCCTGTGGATGCTCCCCTTGAGGAGCTGGTGCATCCCTGCACCTTCACTCGGAGAGCTCCAGCCGCAGGCCCCATGCCAGTCGTGGTGCCATTGGCGCCTTGTCTAGTGCGTGTGCGACCCGACCTCCACGGTTCCTTCTCAACTGTCCCTGGCCTGAGATGGAGCCGCAGCAACCCTGCAAAGGTAGATCGTCCTACTGTTCAAAGAGTGTTATGGTGATTTAGATAGCATATGTTTTAATTATTGGATAGTTACTTACTGTGACGTTCCCTTGGTGTTATCTGGACCAGTGATCTGCTGGGTCACTCCAGTCCTTGAGTCTGGGAGCCAGCCTGACCCTGCTCTGCTGTGAGAACCCCCACGCCTGGGCTGGTCACTCACAGCCTCTGGCATGTCAGCTGCTCCTTGGATTGTGCAAGCGAATGACACTAGCCAATATCTCCGGTCCCAGACACAACCCCAGGAACCTCCGTCTTGCAGCGTCCAGTTATGCCCGCTGGACGCTGCAAGCTTATATGAGTTTGTCAATTTAACAAAGAAATTTATATGTACCAGGCTTGTTATCCCAAGGGGAGTCTCTGACACGCTTCAAACCAAATGCACTGCTTCAGGTAGAATAAACAAGCAAATGTATTAACTACAAAAGACAAATTTTAAGTGATTATAAGTCAAAGCACAACAAGTCAGATTTGGTCAAATGAAATAAAAGCAAAACGCATTCTAAGCTGATCTTAACACTTTCAGTGCCCTTACAAACTTAGATGCTTCTCACCACAGGCTGGCTGGTTGCTCTTCAGCCAGGCTCTCCCCTTTGATCAGCGCTTCAGTCACTTGGTGGTGGTGTCTGTAGATATAGATGGAAGAGAGAGGAAGAGCATGGCAAACGTCTCTCCCTTTTATAATGTTCTTTCTTCCCCCTTGGCTTTGCCCCCTCCCCTTCAGAGTCAGATGAGCATTACCTCACCGCAGTCCCAAACTGACCAAAGGAAGGGGGGTGACTCACTCAAGAGTCCAACAGATCCTTTAGTTGCTGCCTGGGCCAGCGTCCTTTCTTCCCGTGGGACTGGGCTGGGTTTGTCCCATACCTGCCATGATGCAGTGTGAACTGCCTCTCTGCTCTTGGAGAGATTTTGCCTGGGCTTATTTTAAGCCATGAAGACACATTTTCAGTCTCATAATTATATACATGAAATTACAACCTATAACATTACTATAGCAACATTGCTCGGTGCATCATGAGCCTTCCGAAGACACCCGACGTGACAAACTTTGCATTGGATACTGTACAGTCATTTTACAAGGATGAACATGGGGGTGCAGGGTGTTCCTACGAGGTACAGAACGTCACACTTACCTTTCTTTCTTCTTTCTCAAAAAAACCCAACAAATCTGTAGCAGAGGTAGGATAATGGCTGTGAACTGGAAAAAATGCCTGGTTCACCTGGCTTCAAACACTGCATGACACGCAGGGAAGCGGTTCCAATGTCGGATGGACACTTGCAATGTGTTTGTTGCTTGCGTGAGTTGCACATCCCTTAGAAGTGCTCTCACTGCAGCAACCTCAAAGCCCGGGCTCGCAGAGACAGAGACCTGAGGCTTAAACTCATCTGATGGAAAAGTCCCTATGGCCAGCTTCAGACCCAGGACAACAGACCCCACTGGGAATAGCTCACTGGAGACCTCTCCGAACTCGGCTAAGGCTCATTCCTCAAAAAAATCATAGAGGAAGCAAGCTTCTACTTCACCTCGCGGAGAGTAGACCAAGAGAAAGCGTTCTCCAACCAGGCTGCTCTCCTCAGTGCTGACCGCGGCTCAGCACATACGAGGCACCAGGATCCTCCAGCGCCACCTGCACAGTGGCCTCTGCCACTCCCCAGCGCTTCAGTGCAGAGTTGAGTGGCAAGACCAAGCCTGCCTCCTCCACCACAGCACTGTCAATGCCGCTGAAGGAGACGGCCCTGAGACCCACTCTGACACCCCCAGTGCTTCTATGTTGACACAACAGCGGTGCCACCAGCACCAACTGCTACACCAATGAAGTGCCGGCACCGACCTCCTCAGCACCGAAGCCTCCAGCACCGCACCAATCACTAGAAGGATCTGTTGGTGTCCTCAACATGGGAGTCCCCGCTTCTGGGCACCGATATCTTCCCAGTGCACGCAGTACCAGAGTACCCCTTATCACCAGTAGCTCCCACATTCTCAAGCGAGGAGGCTGATGATGAGGAAGGGAGGGTGTTTTCCTCACACCATTCCTCTCCTGTCAGATCGACCATAACATCTGGACCTTTATAATCAAGGTCGACATACAGACAGGAGGTACCACCCTGGTATGGACCCCCACGGATGGGCCCACCCATGCTGTTTCCTACACACTGGCCCTACTGGGACCCTTGTGGGCCGTACAGAAGGCAGTACAGCAGACCCCTCAGTCCACATAGGGAGAGCATTAGATCTCTGCTACCACCATCAGCGACGATACCATCTGAGCCCCACGAAGAACCAGCAGAGGAATAGGAGAACAGTCCTGAGCAGGCATCTCCCCAGACACTAATAACTCCTCCTCCTCCTCTCCAGACGGGGCGATTAATGCAGCAACTGCTGATGATTTTAAACAATTCCTAGGGGAAGGTGTTAAACAGGTCTGTCCTAAACATAGGGCTGTGGGTTTACCGCAGTTTACATATAAGAAGTAAACAGGGCCATCAAGACCGCAGGGCGGGGAGTTGCAGGAAACAGAACAATTTCCATTTTAGCAAACAGCAGCAGTGGTAAAAAACAGCAAGGAGCTTCCTTCACCACCAGCCTCCATGTCGCCTTCCTCAAAGCTTGAATAAACTTTGCTCTGCAGGGTATTCTTCAGAAGAATCCATTTCCAAAGTTCACTGGACTGTAAAAGAGAGGGGCAGAAAAGCCCCAGTTCTCTCTTTTACCTGAGACGACAAGGAACCAACACTTTGGGGCTTTGGGGGAATCCTGGTGGGGAGGGGGCAGCCACCATCTTGCTGGAAGACGGTGAGTGAGAACAGCCATCGTGAACAAAGCCTGCACCTTGCTAGAGTAAGTTTTAGACTTTTACATTTGTGTTTTCCTTTTTATTTGCTTGTAACCATTTTGAACTTTATCCCTTGTATTTGAACTCACTTGAAATCCTATCTTCTTTTGCTAAAAAGCTTGTTTCATCTACACCAACAGTGCTGTGTTTGAATTAAAGTGTTCATTAACTCCAGTTTGTGTGTCAAGCTGCCGGGTTCTGTCTATTTAAAGGAACAAATGGACGGTATTATTCCTCGGATTGTTACAAGAGAGGGCTGGGCATTGCAGGGCACATGGGTTTTGGGAAGTTCGGATTTAGGAGTGTGTTGGGGTCACCTGATGTCTTTACCAGACTGGGTTAATGTCAAGAGTGGGTCTGGGATAACTGGCAGAGCTGTCCTACTTACAGAACACAAAGTGCATGCTGGCTGCCGGCTGTGTGTGTCCCAGGCTGACACATAGCAGAAGCATTTTGGGGCACTCAAGGTTGTGATACAAGCAGAGAAACACAGCCTCTCACTGGTCTTAACTGTATCCCGAAGCATGACAGCGATTTGTAAAATGCACTGCTTGTATTGACTTCATGCATACAGATTCCCGAGGCGTGTAGGGAACTCTATAGTCACTCTAACCTTTGCTCTGTTTCAATAGTATAACTTCATGAGCTGGCCCTGCGAGGTTTATACACACTAGCTCTGTGTTCAATGGCACTTTTAGAGGCGATGGCATCTGAACTGTCTAATGAGCATCAGGCAATGGTAGCCTGTACGGTGCTTGCTGTCCAGTCATTAATTTGTTGAGTGCCTCTCTTTCTGTGGGCTGTATTTCTATCATGGTCATGACAGGAATTACTAAATGATGAACAATTAGATTTGCATAGCATTGTCCATAGCTGAGTCTGCTCTGCATGCCTCCCAGGCTTGTGGGAGCTCTGGTGCCTTTGTGTGCATGGCTGGGGATGTCAGTATTGTCTTGGCTTTGATAATGGCAGGAAGGCTTTGGCTCCACATCCTCTTCAGAGCTCACAGCAAGACACTTCAGCCTTTGTCTTGTGCTGATCTCCTCTGATTGCTCGTCCCAGGACCAAGCATTCTCCCTCAAGAACCTCTGTCTCTGGATCTCGCACGATTCATCCATTGCTTTGCTGGCTGACCACTTGCTTTCTGATTTCTCTTCATGAGTCCATAATGTGCTGCTCAGCTTTTGGGCATGGTCTTGGTGTGCATTAAACCTGATCGCTCTCACTGGTTAGCGGTCGTTTCTTGTAAAACCCCAAATCTGCTCATATAGCCATAGGTTCCTTCAGTGTCCTTCTTAAGGAACAACTCTGTTCTACATCTCTCTCTGCTTCTGCTGAGAGCTATTGTTAGCCAGCTCAGCCTGCGTTTCTGCTCGTGTGTAGATGACACCTTAGCCCGCTCTGCTCTCTAATCTGTCAGCTGCAACCTGACTGATTCCTTATGAGACATCAGGTACTGGATAGCACATCATTTTATTAAACTGAACCAGACTATAGTGGAGTTTCTCCTTGTGGGATCAAGGTAAGTGACTTGTAATATTATTGGTTTCAGAGTAGCAGCCGTGTTAGTCTGTATTCGCAAAAAGAAAAGGAGGACTTGTGGCACCTCAGAGACTAACCCATTTATATGAGCAAATTGGTTAGTCTCTAAGGTGCCACAAGTCCTCCTTTTCTTTTTGTAATATTATTGGGCATCACCAGGTGGCACTATGACGGACAAGTTCTGTTGAGTTGATCGAAAAAGCAGTGAGATCTTGGGGAATGCTTGATGGTAACTGTGGTGCAAGTTCTTTCTAAAAGCTGTGCATGTCACTAGTAAAGTGGGCGGTGTCTCTGACCATATCATTTCTGAGCTGCAGATGCTGTCTGGAGGTTATGACCCACATGAACAAACACAGCATTACATGGTGCTAAAAGCGCTATACTGCCTTTTCCTAGAAATTCCATTTGCTAATATGACCAAGACCTCTTCATCCCGTGTTCGAAAGGCAGATATGGTGCTGCCCCTCCATGCCGAACACCCATCCTCACTTTGTGGTGAATCCTCCCTTTGATCTAGCTGCAGTATTCCTAAACAGAAATCATTGTTCTGGGGGCGAGATCTTTAATGATTTGTGAATACTCTACCTTTGTGTGGCTGCTCTTGGCTTTTCTGAGGCTGGATTGATGTGACTCTTTTGTCCAGCACACTTGATTTCATTGCATCTTGTGTGTAGAATCAGAAGGAATCCAAACCTGGCAGACATTTCTCGTGCTGTAAAGACATTACAATTGCTAAAGTCACACATGGATTTTTAAAGTGCTTTTATTTACTTTTTTTAAGGCTTTGGATGGACTTGCCTAAGTTTGATCCATGTAAAAGAGGAATGGAAAAGGCCCATTCGATGATTCAGTTCATTGTGGTGCCAAAGCAGGAGAGTTCCTGACAGTTCTTGAGCTTGGCCTAGTTTAGTTTTAAATCTGTATGTCCGGTTTTGGGTTCCTGTAGCATCCATTGCTGGAGTAGCTAAGAACTTTCCATGTGTCACGGAGTGCGGGGGAGTCCGGGCCCTGCCCCCCTCTTCCTGGGATCCACTGAGACTCTCAGCCAGCCAGTAAAACAGAAGGTTTATTGGACAACAGGAACACAGTCCACAACAGAGCTTGTGGGTACACCCAGGACCCCTCAGTCACGTCCTTCTGGGGGAGCAGGGAGCTTAGACCCCAGCCCTGGGGTTCCCTGTGTTCCTCCACCCAGCCCCAAACTGAAACTAAACCCCCCCAGCAGGTTCCCTGCTGCAGCCTCCCTCCACATTCCTGGCAGAGGTGTCACCTCCCCCTCCTGGCTCAGGTGACAGGCTCTCAGGTCTCCCCTCCCCAGGGCACATTCCCAGGTCAACCCTCCCCCCTCCCTGCTGCCTCACATCGTCACACCATGATATTAGATTTGCAAGAGGTCCCTAGTGAATGGTATGCAGTCTCCTGCTGGTTCCCTCCCCTAGTTAAATGTCCCATGAGATGAAGACAGTTCCACAGGCTTTCACAGAGGTTTTCCTGATATTGAAGCTCAATGTTTCTTTTTTTACTTTCGTCTCATTACTCCTAGTTATCTTCCCTTTTACTCTGCTTAATAAATCTTCTTCCTCAATAGTGTTTAACCCTTCATAGGTTTGCGTCAAGTCCCCTTACTTACCACTCAGCCAAGCTAGACACGTTCAGCATTTTTCAGCTTTCCTCAGTAAGCAGTTCCTCCAGTTCTCTGATACTTGCTGTTGCTTTTCTTGGGACGCCAACCAGTGTCTTTCTGATGATGTGGTGCCCAGAACTAACTGCAGTACTCTGGGACAATGGCAGAGCCACCTGTCCTCCCAGTGCCAGGCTGCCTATTCCCACCTCACTCCAGGATGTCTTCTGGGCTTTTGCAGCCCAAAATCAGATAGCTCTTTTGCTGCTGTATCATGTTACAGATTCATCAGTAACATGCTTTCCTTCACATCTAGGCCTTTCTATGATCCTTGCTTCCCAGACAGCTCCCTCCCAGTGAATACCTGCCTTTCACAGCTCAGTGAGCTATATTTTCCAAGCTGGTTTTCATTCTATTTCCTGCCCCTGTCTCTAATCTCAGGTAACGTTGCTCTTTTTGTCACGGATGTTCATAGAACCTTCCCACCCATCATCACTTGTGAATACGTTAGTGTGCCATTCCCTCTCTGTCCAGATCAGTAACGAAGGTGTCAAGTGACATCGATCCCTGCAGCACTCAGTAGACACTTCTCCCAAACTGCTGTCCATGTCCGTTAACATAACCCTTTGTTTGATCTTTCAGCTAGTTTTCAACCCATGGGACAGTGCTTTCATCCAAGCCAGTCTAAATGAGCTTTTCAGTTCAGTCCTTGAGAGCGTCTGTCCCTCACTAAAATTCAAATACCTGCCATTCCCGGGGCCCGCTGTTTTTGTAACTCACTTGTAAAAAGTATAGTCCCATGGGTACCGGCTATTCGTGGTCTGTTCACGGCATGGTCAGGGATTTAATGACGTTATTATTTAAGTGATGATGATATGCTGAGTGCCGTACGAAACACCACTGAGGACAGCCTCTGCCCCTAGCAGCTTGCAGCTAAAGACCCAGATAAGACAAGACATACTGCAAGGTCCCTCTTTCGTACTTCCCTTGCCTACAAGCTGCTGGAGTGGAGCAGGTGTTTGAGTGGCATAGGTTATGGTTTGATTTGTGGGCAGCACAGAGAAATGTGTCTCTAGAAGGGACCTGAAGGAGGAGAGGGACTTTTGGCTATAGGGCATTTACAATTACAAATCTGCTGTTAGGGTGACCACCAGGCCCCAGTTAGTCCTTGTCACTCTGTGTGGTATCGGGTATCCATCTTGCATGGTGTGAAATTGACCCCTGTGCTGAAGGTTTCTGCATCGTAAGTCTGCTGGGCCTTGGCTGGGATGCCCGTGGTGCATAGACCTCACCTGGGCTCTCTTCATGGGGATGATTTGGCACACAGTACTTCAGTGTGCTCTCCTCTCCCCACTGCTTTAAGCACTCACCAGAATCTGGTGCCTCAAGCCACAGAAAACAAAACTTGCCAGTTTGTCCCTGGGCATCATGGACAGTGGACTGGCAGCAGGTGCAGCCTCTGGATTCCTGACGTGTATTGTACACGAGACCTCGGAGGTGGAAGGTAGAGAAGGATGCTCGTATGGCCCTTTCCCTGGCAATAGTCTCTGTGAGCACTGGCAGCTGGCGGTTGGGTTTAACTGCTGTTCTGGGGGAGTCCAAGGACAGAGCACTGATCTTACGAAGAGAAGCCAGGATTCACACAGACTTACACAGCAGTTTGACATGGTCAGGTCTATAATTTCCACCCCTCCGCTGCCAGGTGTTGCTCACTGTTCAGTGGGATATCTCAGAGCACTTCACAGAGAGTAATCAGTAGAACTTTACAACATCCCTGCACGATACGGCTGCCAACTCCTTGTCTTCTGACTTCCCTACGACGTATCTGCTACATGCCCATTGCCCTGTTATCTACCCTGAGTGTTCGGAAGAGTAGAGAGCGAGATCCCAGCTCCTCCCAGTAATTTCTGCTCCAGGTGAGCATTTGGCACTTCAGGTGCAGTTCACTCCATGCCTTGATCAAACTGTTACATACATATGTGACCGGGAGCTCACGGAGGAGCCCAGCGACAGACATGGCTAGGGTTCAGTGCTTGGGAAGGGGGAATGAGGCAGGGGCCATCCCAGGTTAGGGACTCTTCCCAGTCCATGAGCAGCCTGAGTGAAGGAGCCATCTGGGTGTGGCCCAGCAGACATTTAGAAGACAAGGTCAGGGACAGAGTTACTCCCAGCTCCTTGCTGTAGTTCCTGTCTGATTCTTGCCTTCTTATTCTCATTCCAGTTACTACATTGATGGCCGAGTGGCCAAAGTGACGGACTTCCTGAAAACACGCCTGTTAGACACGCTCTCTGACCAGATCAGGAAAATCCAGAAAGTGCGTGAGTGCCAAGGGACTGCGCGGGGTGAAAGGGCGACCCAGCTCTAGTGGCTGCGGTTTGGCACAGGCTTCTGGTCGGGGACCTGCACGACTGACCCTAATTGTGCGCACGTTTGGTCTCAGGAGTAGTGTTCAGCAGTGGAACTGCTGAGAGAGACGGGGCCTTGATCTTGGCTGCTCTTGAGTCTGGCATGTTTTCAGTTGTTAATCACCTGGCTCTCGCCAGGGAGGTCAGGAAGCCCCTGTGCAGGCAAAAGGGGCTGCGAGTCAAGCCAGGTGGTGGTCATGGGGGATGGCAGCTACCAGACTCTGACTGGGAAAGCTGACTAAGGAGCCGGGCCACTGGAGGTGGCCGAACTCCCAGCCTCCTTGCAGAGTGTGGCTAACAAATGGGAACCAGCCAGGGCTGATCAGGGGGGTAGCAGTGGAATAGCCCCTGCAGGGGACTCATGGTAGTAACAGGTGTGAAATGCTGAGTGAGGCCTGCGGGAAAGGAAGTAACACAGTGCATGGGACTTCAGAGGAGCAGAGCGTGAAATGGGCTGGGCTCAAGGGTACCTGGGCAATGCAGGGGGAGGATTCTTGGGGCTGCTGCAATTGTTGGCGTAGCGAGTGGGATGCTGCAGCAGGCGAAGGAATGGGTGGCAAAGCCAAACTTATTGAAATAAGCCATCTCTCGCGACTTGCCTCCCAAGTCCCTGAAGGAAGCAGCATTGAAGTAGATACTGTGTTCAACAGACCACTAAGTTTCAGAGGGGGAGCCATGTTAGTCTGTATCAGCAAAAACAATGAGGAGCCCTTGTGGCACCTTAGAGACTAACCTATCAATTTGGGCATAAGCTTTTGTGGGCTAAAACCCACTTCATCAGATGCATGGAGTGGAAAATACAGGAGCAGGTATAAATACATGAAAAGATGGGAGTTGCCTTACCAAGTGTGAGGTCAGTCTAATGAGACAATTCAATTGACAGCAGGATACCAAGGGAGGAAAAATAACTTTTGTAGGGGTAATGGGAGTGGCCCATTTCAGACTGTTGACAAGAAGGTATGAGTAACGGTAGGGGGAAATTAGTATGGGGGAAACTAGGTTTAGGTTTTGTAATGACCCAACCACTCCCACTCTTTATTCAGGCCTAATCTGATGGTGTCCAGTTCTGCAGTTTCGCATTTTCAAAAATAGACTCCAACGTGCATGGCAGAGTCCTCGTGACCCTGATCCCTGGGAGGCTGAACCCCAGTCTTGTTGTGGTCACTTAAGACAGGGCTTAGGGTGTCCCCTCTCTGCGGTGATCTCTCCACACTGGCCACGTCCCTGCCCCACTGATCCCTGCATTCCGTTCAAACCACATATGATTTATTAAACAGCAACTGTAAGAAAAATATGGAAAAATGGAAAAGGTAAAGGAAAACAAGACCCCGCCCTGTGGGCACGGGGACGCACAATCCGTGTCTCTGGGCCATAAGGAAAGTTCCCAGTCTGCTCCTCACATGTCCCAGGCCCCCGTCCAGGCCCTGGCCACGCTGCGGTGACACCGCGGGCCAGACTCTGCTCTGGGGGTGGCCCCACGCCCTCAGGCTCTATGTGACAGGACCCTTCTCCCCAGCATTAGACCCCCTGTCAGGGTCACAACCCCGCTCTGAGTCCAGCCTGCAAGGCCTCTTCTCTGGCAACGTCTCCCTGCGCTGGGCCCTCTGCCCAGGGACCCCGTCTCTCCCCAGCCGCTCGCTGCGCTCAGCTGCAGGACTCTGTGAGGCCCGGCCCGCGTCTGCTCCCCGGCTCCGGCCCCGCAGCTCCAGGCTGCCCGTCGGTGGGCTCCGTGCTGCTGCCCTGCCTCCAGCCCGCCTCCGCCTGCTGGGCTCCTGCTCTGCTTCCGCTGGCTCTGGTGCTGCTCTCCCCTTAGCTCTGCCCCAGCTCACCCCGAGGACGGGCCCCCAGGCCCCTGGCTCCCCCATTGGCCTGCCTGCCCTGTCAGTCGTGCTGACCTGGAGCGTTGGCCTCTCTCCATTGGCCCTGGGGACTGTCAGTCTCAGGATCCTGATTTCTTTTCAGGCCTTCCCCTTTCTTTTGGTATTGCAAGAGGCCAACCAAAAAACCCCACTGACTTTCAGTGAGGGGCCAACAGCCCCGTACACATGGGAGAGGGGCAAGGAGAGCCCAGAGCAGGGCCCCCACCTCCAGAGCTCCTAACCACACGGAGCAAAAAGCAGGGCCTTGAGCACCTGGCAGCACCTGAGAAGTGGAGGCTGGGGGGCTTCTGAAAACAGCTCAGGCCAGACTAAACCTGAGCTCGCTCTGTGATCCAAGTGCGTGTTTGTGACCAAGGGAAACGCAGTGGGGCCGCAGGTCTGCCCTACGCCAGGCTAGTGCTGGGCCTTGGTAGCACGGCTGTAACGCCGTTCCAGCCGTTACTGCTGGCATGATTCTAGCACAAGTTTCCTTGGTCCTCATGAACAGCAGTTTGTTTTCTCCCTGGCAGTCATGTGGTGACTGAGGGTGCTATAAACCCCGGCACTCCTCAGCCTGCTGCGTCTGAACCTACAGCACTGACCGGCTAGCACGAGTCTCAGGACGCCTGTCCTGTCCATGCTGGGCGGCAGACGGGGCTGGAGCGTGCTAGCAACGGCTGGGCGGGAAACGCGCTGAGCCAGGGAGCCAGTGGCTTCAGCTGCAGTGTGGACCGGGCGTTAGCGCTGCGTGCTCAGTTGCGAGCCCCGCAATAAAAACAGGACACCTTCAAATGGGAGAATCTCAGCGAGGGGCTACGCCCTTGGTAAAGGGCCTGGAGGACGTGTTGTCTCTCTCTTCTGTCTAGGTTTTTATACCACTCGTCACTGCTCTGCCTGACTATTGCAGTTCTCATCTGGAGAGACTGTAGGGATGGGAAAGCAACGCGGAGAGAATACGGGGAAGGGACTTGAGGGGCCGTGCAGCAAAGTGGAAGGGACAATCGCTGACCATGTCAAGAAATAACCCTAGCGTGCTCCTGCCACTGGAGGGTTTGGTGGTGAGAGCCAATGAAAGGGCACAAGGAGCCAGTGAAAGGGCACAAGGAGCACAAAAATGCTCCTGGTTCTTTGGCGTTTGCAAACATCTCATGACCACTGCCTGGAGGAGCTGGGAAATCTGGAGAGAAGGCTCCGTGCTGAGCATAGGAGGGTGTTCCTGTCATGGGAGGGGAGCTCCTGGCTGTCTGAAACGTCCGTCACAGGGACCGTGTGTATCACCAGGATGCTGGGCTGGGCACAGGCAGGGAGGATGAACGGCTGTGCTGGGTATGGGTGCAGGGAGGGGCTCATTCCCTCTTTGCGAGGGAAGGCTCCAGGGGGCCGTCAGAGGGAACAAATGGCCACATGGAGTGAGAAGGTCAAGGGAGGCATTTTCAGAGGTGGGAAACAGGATCCAAACCTGAAGAACTGTGGTGTCACCGGAGAGCTTGGGCAGCGATCCCAGTGGGGCTGGCCCAGGGAAGGAGCTGAGGAGGGGGCCCGATCTGAGAGAAGCTGAGAGTTGGCAGACTTCTCACTCTGAGCGGGCAGGGACGAGGTGACAACTGGTAGGGGACCAGTGTGTTACAAGGGGGAGTGCTGGGCCCCATGGCCTCTGCTTGTTCAGACCCTTTCTTGGGTTCCTGCTCTGAAGATGCTGGATGCCCTTTTGCTGGCGTGTTCTGTACCGGATGGGAACTGTCTGCAGCGCTTGCCTACACGCCCCGGCTGTGCTCATCACTCGACCCCTTAATGCTCTGCCAGGTGCGGCTGAGGTTCGTTTTACACAGTGCCCCCTAGCACTGAACCCTACACAGGGTTGCATGCCATGACAACTGCCCCAGCATCGCTCCTCTTTGCAGCGTGAGCAGCCACTGGGGGTAGGCGCAGGGCCCTGGGAAGGCCGGCAGGGACCGGGGTTTGCAGGGGCCTGAGTCTCGGGAAGCCTGGAGGAGCTGCTGGGGCTGGGGGAAGGAGTCCTGTGGGACTTGCAGCGCAGCTGAGAGCACGCGGAGCTGGGCGCTAATGGGATGCAGCTTCACTGGGAGCGAGTGCATCCTGCCGGCTGATTAGCACAGCTGGGCTCAGACACTCTCCTGTTTTATTGCTTCCTCTCTGCTCAGGAAGGTGGCGGGCTTAGATAATTATAGGCAGAATGCCAGCACCTCTGGGCCTTCCGTCAGGGATGCTGACTCTCACAGGCTGCGAGGGAAGCAACTCAGCGCTGACGTCCTTAACATTTTCCTGGGAACCCAGTCCAGCCACGTGTTCCATCCGCCCACACTGGCCCAGGAACAAAAATGCTCCTGGTTCTTTGGCGTTTGCAAACATCTAGTGACCACTGCCTGGAGGAGCTGGGAAATCTGGAGAGAAGGCTCTGTGCTGGGCACAGGAGGGTGTTCCTGTCATGGGAGGGGAGCTCCTGGCTGTCTGAAACGTCCATCACACCTCACATCTCTTCGGGGTTTGTACTGATACTCCCAGGAGCTCCTTAGCCCAGGGCTAGCGGGACTTCTCCAGCTCTACCCTTGAGGGCAGCGGTAGTGGGGTAGAGAGTGAGCCGGCCCCTGGAAGGGGTCCCCTTGCTGGCTATAAACGCTTCCCTTAGAGTGTTCCCATCCACTCCAGTGATGTGGCCAACAAAGCAGTTTCTGCACGGACGTTGCACTGACTCATCTCCAGTCCCCGGGCACCCCTGACTTTCCTTTTCCCGCTTCCTGCTCTGCCTGCGGCTCAGGTCTGATACAGAAGCTCCGTTTCTGGGGGCGTTGTCACTTGTGCTTGGGCTCTTGTGCTCCAGCACCTGCCACAAGGCTCTGGCACCCTGGGATTTGGGACCTAAGCACCTGGGTTTTTTCCGTAAATTGCTGCCTACTTGGCCTCTATGTGGAGCCTCCATTCCTGTCACCTCGGTGCCATCACAGTCTTGGGACTCCAGGGACGGCATGTTTGCGGCTGGCTGGTGCCCGGGCAGGGGTGCTCTGGTGCCACAGGTCTACGCTGCACCCTGCTAGCGGAGATGTTAGCATCTCTTGCATTCGGGCTCAGTGTCTGGCTCAACGTTCCTGGGCTGCGAGCATTTCTCTCGATACACAGGGACCTTTCCTCTCTGGGCAGAATCTGGCATCTCGGGGGGAAGAATGGCACCTCCTCTCTGCTCAGACATGAGCAGGGTGAGGCCGGGCATCCCTGGTGCTGCAGAGGGGAAGTGCCCCCTCGGGTCTGCTGGCGATGCAGCACAGAGCCAAACTGTGTCCCTCACCTTGTAAACAAGCTTCATGGGCAGCCTCCCCCGAGTCCTGGAGGGGTGGGGGTGGGCAGTATGCCAGCAACAGAAGTGGGGAAGCTAAAGAGAGAGTCAAGGCCTGAGGAAATGCTGTTCTCTTGCTGTTTGATCTGTGACGGCAGGAAGCTCTGTCCTTGGGGGCTTTGACTGTGTGACTCAATCAGCCTTTTTGTCTCCTTTGGGCCCAGCTGAGCAGAACATCTCCCATTGCGGCACGTGATCTGTGCTGTGTTGGGGAGGGGCAAGGGTTACGCTGACCCTGCGCAGGTGCACGGAGGGGTGAAAACCAGGCAGCGTGAGATGCTGTGAGGGGCCTGGAGGAGGGTGGTGTAGCTTGGTGTGCTGAGACAGGAGGTTGCTCAGACCTGGGGTAGAGCTATGGAAGGAGATGCGGGGAGCAGGGCTGGGCGGCGATGGAGGAAGGGGTCCAGTTATCTGGAAGGTGAGGGCAAGGACAAAAAGAGATGGGGAGGCAGCGCAGGGACCCAGAAGTGGGGGTGGGGGAGTGACGTGGTTGGAGCAGCAGCGGGGTGTTGGAGAGACTGATAGGAGCAGTGAGTGAGAGATGGGAAAGCTCTGCAGGGAGAACATGGGAAAGTTCTGGGGGGGTTTATGAAAAGCCTGTATGACTCAGTTTCCCACTCACTTTTGTACTGCCACCAAAGGGGTTAATTTCTTTCCAGAGACGGGGGGCTAAATGATGAATTGACCAGGTGTGGATCATGCCAGGTTAGTATGAATGGACTAACAAGAACTGTGAGCATGTGAATGAAGCTACCATGGAGACACCATGGTAATGACAGCCAGCCCAGAGGATCTGTTGGATGTGGATGGACAATTACCTGTCTGACCACAGCCCGTCCCCTACCTGAACCCGTGCGTCAGGGGGACGGGCAGTACACATGAAAACAGCATAACCGAGACGTAAGACAAAGGACCAACCCCAAGGCATTAGGAAGGGGGACAGGAAACCGGCTCTCCAGAACTTCCAGCAGAGTAAGGCCAGGGCGGTTAGCTGCAAGCAGGCAGCCTGCCTGCCCGTCCAGTGCAACGTGGGACTGCCTAACTGAGCAAAGAGAAACTGGCCAATTAGGCCGGGGCATTTCCACTCACTGTCCCTAAACACTGAATTCCAGCTGACTAATAAACACGGGTCGTGCTTAGAAAAATCTGTCCTGGGTCGCTGCAAATGCCTGCTGGCCGTCTGGCTCCCAGGAGGGGCAGGCTCCAAGCTGCTAAGCTTTCTGAAAGAGCCCTGGTGAGGCCCAGAGGTGCTGAGGTCAGGAACCCAGGCGTGGAGTGATGGAGCATGGAAAGTGGGGTACGTCTATACAGCATTGTGGGGCCTCCCAGCCTCCCCCTGAAGCCTGGCTCGACAGACCTGGGCTAGCGGGCCTCTACCTAGAGCTCTAGAAACAGCGGTGTCACCAGTGCGCTGAAGTTGCAGCTCAGGGTCTGACGTCCGCGCCCTCCCGAGGCTTCGGAACCCAAGCTCCCGCCTGAGCTGGCATGTCGAGGCACGGTCTACACAGCTGTTTCTAGAGTGCTGTGTGAGTCCCGGTAACCCAAGTCTGTCCAGCCAGGTTGGGATGCTCGCTCCCGCGGGCTCCAAAACACTGGGTAGATGTATTGTGAGGGCCCAGGGCCTGATGCAGCGGTTCCGGAACGGTGGGTCGCAGCGCATGGGGTCACAGCGATCCCTACTCTGCAGAGGGCGTCGTTCTGCGCCACAGAGCATGACCTCACATGTAGGGTGTGTGCTTTGCAGAGCGACGTCTCCATGAGCCTTGAGGCCGCGCTCTGCAGAGGAAGCTATTTTGCGCTTCAAAATGACGTCCTCCATGTTCCAATGGGCAGTGCTGTCACGGAGCCCGCGAGCCCCTGGCCTAGCATTGAAAGGGGGAGGCTCTCCGAGAGGCAACCTGCAGAGACGTGACGCCCTGCTGGGGCTCGGCTCGTCTCCGGAACAGCTGCCTAGGGCCCGATCCTGCATTGGTGTAAATCAGTGGCTGCAGTGGAATGAGAGCAATGCACAATCCGGGGTCTGCCAGGCAGGGGCAGTAACAGCCCAGGAGCGCCAAGTAAACGAGGGAGAGTGGGTTTAACGCTAAGCCAGGCTCTCGGAACCAGCTGACGAAGGGGCGGCCCCGGGTGCCCGACCCCTGCCTGCAGAAGACGCCGTGCGACCGTTGCGGAGTCCTGCCACCAGCCGGGGACAGTTAGTTCCAGCCACGATACCAAAAGGGTTGGCGCCCCTCTCTCCGGCGAGCGGGAAGACGGGGTGGGGCAGAGAGGGCGCGCAGGGAAACCCTAGGCACTGGGGTGCAATGTCTGAGGTAGTACAGAGCCGAACCCCAGGAGGGAGGGCAGTGTGGATTGCGGGTGGGCAGGTGGTCTATTAGGAGCAAGGTATGAATGCCACCTGCTTCCAGCAGAGCTCACCAACCCCATTCACGTCGTCCTGTGCCACGTGCCTGGGAGGGGATTCACCAGGGCGAAGGGAAGGTGGTGGTGCTGCCCTCCCTCCGCTGTGAAGTCGCTGGGGGGGGTGGGCTGAACGGGGCTGTGCCCCTCCCTCTCTGCCAGTGCCAGCAGCACTGGCCTTACCATGAGGCGAACTGAGGCGGCCGCCTCAGGTGTCAGACTGGGGGCGGGGGGCGCCCCTAGGACCCCGGGTGTAGAAAATGGTGTCTGCTGCTGGTGAGTCTGGATTCTCTCTGCTGGAGACACACAGAGATGTGGGAAAGCTGGGCTGGAGGAGGGGGGCACAAGAGACAGAACAGGCAGGCAGGAGACAAGGGGAGAGGGAATCACAGAAAGCAGCAGGAGATGCAGGGAGAGAGAGGAGGAGGAGCCTCTTGGGTACCTCTCTAGCCCCCCCAGGGCCTGGACTGATTAACCCCAGCTTCTCGGGGAGCTTCCTGTTCCCTGCTGCTTCCCTGAACCCACTGGAGGAGAACAGGCCGTCAACTGAAGTAGTAGGAGCCAGTGAGGCCCTTAAGACGCTGATCTCTTCCCTTGCTCAGGCCCTGCTACCAGCCTGTTTATTTGTCCCCTTCAATTGAGTGTTGAGAGCCACTCTAGCTGGCCCAGAACAGCAGCCAGGAGTGAAAGAAGAAAACGCCCCTCTGGGGCAGCATTCAGAAAAAGAAAGAAAGCAAAGGAAGCTTTTCTATCTAAGCAGGAAGGAGCTCTCCCGAGATACACAGACACAAATGTTCACGGTGAGCCTTCCGGCCCCAGTGAGGATGTGAGTGGTGAGGAGCTGCCTGATCTTCCAGTCAGTCAGAGTGCAGGTGACCTGGCAGCTGCTGCAGCATCCATATCTTCACCGCAAATGGATGTAACCATGCACAGTCCTGAAGAAAAGTGTGGATCAGAGAAGAGTGTGGTGGAGGCGCAAGGAAACAGCAGCTGCTGAGTTTAGTTCCTTAAGTCTAGAGGATCCAGGACAGTGGACCCCCCTGAGCAGTAGCCTGAGGGACTTCCTTGTACTGCACGGGCCACAGCAAGTGAAAAACTTCATGTTCCCCAAAGACAATGAAAATAGAAGTTTCCATCCAGCACATTACTGGCGTGAAATCCCCAGTGGTGACAAAGTGGAGAGGCCATGGCTTATGTACTCAAAAACCCAGAATGCTGCATACTGGTTTTGTTGAAAAAACTCTTCCAGTCTAATGTTCCAGCCACATTGGGTTCTACAGGAACAAAGGACTGGAAACATTTGGCTAGAAATCTGGCATGCCATGAGAAGGCAGCAAATCACCAGAGAGCATTCCGCAGGTGGAAAGAGCTTGAGATGAGACTAAGGTTAAAGGCCACCACAGATGATCAGCATCAAGAGAAGATTGCATCAGAGTCTCTTTACTGGCCAAATGTTCTGAAAAGGCTCATTGCCTTTGTGAGAATGCTTGCAACCCAAAACCTAGCCCTGCGTGGCACTTCAGATCAGCTGTATGTGCCAAGCAATGGAAACTTCCTTAAAATTGTGGAGCTGATGGCTGACTTTGATGCTGGACTCCAGAGCATCTGAGTCACCACCCAAGAGATGTACACACACCACTACCTTGGAAAAACCATTCAAAATGAGATCATACAGTTTCTGGCAACAAAAGTCAAACAGCAGATTGTGGCAGATCTGAAGTCAGCAAGATCTTACTCTGTTATTCTGGACTGCACACCTGACATCAGCCATACGGAACAAACGACTTTAATGGTGCGTTTTGTAACAACAACAACAGAGCCTAGTGACAATGTCCCTGCAGTGGTGACTGTCAGAGCATTTTCTAGAATTTATTGACATTGATGATGCTACAGGAGCGGGTGTGACAAATGTGCTTCTTAAAAAGCTGGAAGAGACGGGAATTGCGATAGCTGACAGGAGAGGTCAGGGCTACGATAATGGTGCCAACATGAGAGGAAAGAACAGGAAGAGTGCAGACACGGATCCGAGAGCTAAACCCTCGAGCTTTTTTTGTCCCATGCAGTTCTCATTCATTGAACTTGGTGGTCAGTGATGCAGCATCAGCTTCTCGTGAGGCTGCTGAATTTTTTAATGTAATTCAAAGCATCTGTGTATTTTTCTCTGCATCAACTCATTGATGGCAAATTTTGAAGCAACATCTGGGAACATCCTCTCTGACACTGAAACCACTGAGTGCCACACAATAGGAAAGTCGTGTGGAGGCAATAAAGCCTATCAAACACCAAATTGGGAAGATAGATGATGCCATAGTTGCCATTATGGAGGATAATGCTATGACAGGAACTGTTCGTGGGAGAACAGTGGCAGAGGGAAATGAAATCACCAGAAACATACATAACTTCAAATTTCCGTGTGGCTTAGTGTTGTGGCATGACATACTGTTTGAAATAAATGTTGTAAGCAAGAGACTCCAAGGTGTTGACCTTGATATATCTGGAGCAATGGAACAACTGGACAAAGCAAAGTCATACCTACAGTTTTACCGGTCAGATGAGGGATTTCAAAATGTTCTGAAGAGTGCACAGAAGTTGGCAGAGGAACTTCACACTGAAGCTATTTTCCCACCCATTCAAGAGTACAAGAGTCACCGAAGAAGACATTACAAGGCACGGGATAATCCCATAAGAGACCCCAAACAACAATTCAAAGTTGAATTCTTTAACCAGGTGCTAGATTGTGCAATACAGTCAGGTGAAGAACATTTCATGCAGCTCAAGGAACACAGAAGTATATTTGGGATGTTGTATGATATTCCAAAACTCCCCACTATACCTGAAGAAGACCGACACCAGCAATGCAGGGCACTAGAGACAGTGTTGATGACACATGATGACATGCGCGATATTGATGCGAGTGATTTAGGGGATGAACTGAAAGCCCTTTCAAGATACATGTCAGCAGGATCAACTCCAAAAGCTGTTCTGGAATATATGTGCACAAATAAGATGACCACCCTCTTTCCAAATGCTTTTGTTGCTCTGCGCATACTTCTAACACTTCTTGTAGCAGTTGCCAGTGGAGAACACAGCTTCTCCAAGCTGAGGTTAATAAAAACACATCTACACGCCACAATGACACAGGAGAGGCTGGTCGGCCTTGCCACCATCTCAACAAAGCATGAGCTGGCCCAGACTGTGGACCTTCAGGAAGCAGTTCAAATCTTTGCAACCAAGAAGGCACGGAAAGCACCACTTTGATTATTCAAACAGATAAAAATGCCAGTATTTACTATGCAGACAAGAAAAGTTACATTTGCCGTTCAGACATTTGAAAGTTAAGTGTTACTTAAAATTTTTGAACAAGGCATTTTAAGCCGTTAGTTCTCCGTCATTGGGGTAGGTAGCAGAGCAGTACCATGAGAGGAGTAGAACAGGAAGAAAGCAGAACTGAGACCTTTCAAAGTTTTGGCCCAAGTGAAGGGGCATGGGGGTGTCATTTGAGCGCCCAGCCTCAGATGCCAAAATGTTGTGGGCTGGCCCTGAGTGCCAGACACTTTGGGGCTGCATCAGACAGGTGTGAATAACACCTTCCTGTGAAAGCCTGTCTCCTGCAGACCCTGGAGAGACCCATCTGGACCTGTGAGACCGCTGTTGCTGCAGCCCAGCATTCAGTGAGTGTGTGGTCTGATGAGGTTCAATAAGGATAAGTGCAGGGTCCTGCACTTAGGACGGAAGAACCCAATGCACAGCTACAGACTAGGGACCGAATGGCTAGGCAGCAGTTCTGCGGAAAAGGACCTAGGGGTGACAATGGACGAGAAGCTGGATATGAGTCAGCAGTGTGCCCTTGTTGCCAAGAAGGCCAATGGCATTTTGGGATGTATAAGTAGGGGCATAGCGAGCAGATCGAGGGACGTGATCGTTCCCCTCTATTCGACATTGGTGAGGCCTCATCTGGAGTACTGTGTCCAGTTTTGGGCCCCACACTTCAAGAAGGATGTGGATAAATTGGAGAGAGTCCAGCGAAGGGCAACAAAAATGATTAGGGGACTGGAACACATGAGTTATGAGGAGAGGCTGAGGGAGCTGGGATTGTTTAGCCTGCAGAAGAGAAGAATGAGGGGGGATTTGATAGCTGCTTTCAACTACCTGAAAGGGGGTTCCAAAGAGGATGGCTCTAGACTGTTCTCAATGGTAGCAGATGACAGAACGAGGAGTAATGGTCTCAAGTTGCAGTGGGGGAGGTTTAGATTGGATATTAGGAAAAACTTTTTCACTAAGAGGGTGGTGAAACACTGGAATGCGTTACCTAGGGAGGTGGTAGAATCTCCTTCCTTAGAGGTTTTTAAGGTCAGGCTTGACAAAGCCCTGGCTGGGATGATTTAACTGGGAATTGGTCCTGCTTCGAGCAGGGGGTTGGACTAGATGACCTTCTGGGGTCCCTTCCAACCCTGATATAGGTAAACATAGACAAATACAATTAGTATTTACCTCTAATTTGCTAACGATATGGAGCTCTTGTCCATGGCTTTGCTGACTGTTTGCCACTTCAGTACTTCCCTAATATGTTCTTGAAGGTTGATCTTTAGGGCCCGTAGCCTGCTGACTGTTTAACCCTCGCTGGCTCAGTGTCACACTTGCCTTACAATAATTGTGGTTCTTTGAGATGTGGATGTGCATGTGGATCCCAGGCCCCACACTCCAGCCCCACAGCTCAGAGTCTGACCCTTCAGGCCCTGGATGGCGAAGAAACTGGCTGGCAGTTGGGGTCGCCCCGCCCACCAGGCTTTCAGGAGCAGGAGCACGAGAGCCTGAGTGGTGCTGCTCAGTGAGAAATTTCCAAACTCCTGTGCAGGGGCGGGAGCAGCATCTGTGGGATCCACGTGCCCAGCCCAGCCCAAAGGACCACGCTTGCCGTCAGCTGTGTACGCATTCTTCCAGGAACAGGCTTTTGAGCCCATGGGGCAGGGCTCTCTACTGAGGGAGATTTAGCAGAGTCCCCCAGAGGCAGGGAAATCCCTTCAATCGTCTCTCCAATTGGGGGTGGGGATCCCTCAGCACTCCCTCTGCGCATCATAGATCTGGCCCGACAGGACTGGAAACTGCATGTGCTTTGCCTGACTGTTCCTGCACCTGTCACCTCCCTGCTCCCTGATGCCTGTCACCAGGCCATCGTGGGTCACAACTGAGAATACCAAATTCAGGACAAACTGCTGAGAAATAGGGCAGACACACCCCAAAACTGGTGGTTATTCTCCTATGAGATATACCAAACCAGCAACAAAAGTAAACTTCTGGTTCACCACACTGGCTAACAAGAAGTCAGAAAAGCAATTTTCGTAGGCGTTCCAGTCCTTGTATCACCACCCAAAACACTAGACTTAAAGATGAGTGGTTCTTTAAAACCAATTTCATCAAATAAAAGAAAAGGAGGACTTGTGGCACCTTAGAGACTAACCAATTTATTTGAGCATCAGCTTTCATGAGCTACAGCTCACTTCATCGGATGCATAAAGTGGAAAATACAGTGAGGAGATTTATATACACACAGACCATGAAAACATGGGTGTTTATCATACACATTGTAAGGAGAGTGATCACTTAAGATGAGCTATTACCAGCAGGAGAGTGGGGTGGGGGGAGAGTAAACCTTTTGAAGTAATAATCAAGGTGGGCCATTTCCAGCACATTTCCAGGAGTTAACGGGGGGGAGGGAGGAATAAACAAGGGGAAATAGTTTTACTTTGTATAATGACTCAACCACTCCCAGTCTCTATTCAAGCCTAAGTTAATTGTATCCAATTTGCAAAATAATTCCAATTCAGCAGTCTCTCATTGAGTCTGTTTTCGAAGTTTTTTTGTTGAAGAATAGTCACTTTTAGGTCAGAAATCAAGTGACCAGAGTGACCAGTGACCCCCACTGTTCTTGTTAACTCCTGGAAATGTGCTAGAAATGGCCCACCTTGATTATCACTTCAAAAGGTTTACTCTCCCCCCACCCCACTCTCCTGCTGGTAATAGCTCATCTTAAGTGATCACTCTCCTTACAATGTGTATGATAAACACTCATTTTTTCATGGTCTGTGTGTATATAAATCTCCTCACTGTATTTTCCACTTTATGCATCTGAGGAAGTGAGCTGTAGCTCACGAAAGCTTATGCTCAAATAAATTGGTTAGTCTCTAAGGTGCCACAAGTACTCCTTTTCTTTTTGTGAATACAGACTAATATGGCTGCTACTCTGAAACCTATCAAATAAAAGGTTCTTCTGATCCCAAAGGACCAGCCACACACCTAGGTCAATATACAACTCAGATCTTACCCAATAATCTTACCCAATAATCACGCTTTTGCCAATCCTTTAATATCTAAAATCTAAAGGTTTATTTATAAGAAAGAAAGAAAGAAAGTTAAAATTGGTTAAAGGAATCAAATACATACAATAATTGCAAAGTTCTTGGTTCAGGCTTGTAGCAGTGATGGAATAAACTGATGACTTAAGTCAAGTCTCTGATAGCTTCCAAATCATTGGAAGGTCCTCAGTCCCTTGGTTAGATGCTCCTATTAGTATAAGTCCACAGTCCAGAGCCTTGAGCAGGAAAGAGGCAAAATGGAGGTGTTTCCAGCGCCTTTCATAGCTTCTGCCATGCAGAGGGAAATCCAATGTTTCAAACAAAGCCCTCACTGCTGCTGGTGGAAAATTACAGGTAAAAGATGGAGTTTGGGGTCACATGGGCAAGTCACATGTCCATGCCTGATTTCACTTAGTCCCAGTAAAAGTCATTACCTATACCCCAAACAGCATGTTCTTCACAGGAAAGTCCATTCAGGGTAGGTCGATGTCTTCCATTGTGAGTTAAATGTTCCTTGATGATCCACTTAATTTGCATAGTCTCTCTAAGATGTGCAGGCTTGTTGGAGTTTCCCAGAACAAACACATTAGAAATCCAGGTACAGAGCCAATACTCATAACTTCAGATACAAATACGATCCATGCGTGCAAATAGCATAACCACATTCAGCGAATCACAACCTTTCCATGGACACCTCACTAGACAGCTTTTGTACAAGGTTTCCTGCAATTATGTGATGGTGGTAGCAACAAAGATTTCCGTGGTCCGAGTTTAATCAGGTAGCGTCGCAGCCTGTGCCCACTTTCACCCTCTGCCGTGTCAGGCGGGTCGAGACTACAGCGGCCTCTGGCATCCCCAGTGGCTCAGCCGGGCGCTGGGCTCCCCTGCCCGGCTCTGTGGCGGGCTGCTCCTGGCCAACCTCCTGCTTTGGCTGGTTGTTCTCAGGCTCCTGCCAGTGGCCAGGCAGTGATGACCTGCACCCTGCAGCCGAGGGACAGGATGACGGTCTCCTGCTCTTTTTGTTTTATGAACAGGTGGTAAATACCTATGCACCTGGGAAGAAGATCTGGCTTGAAGGTATCGGAGCCACCTCAGCTGGAGGCATGAACAATCTCTCGGATTCGTACGCTGCTGGATTCCTGTGAGTTGGGTGGGGCGTGGGACCCACACACACTCCTACAGTGCAATGGGGCGGGGGGGAGCTGTCTGCAGCTGGGAGCAGGTTCACAGCTCTGCTGGGAGCGCACATTTCCACGGCTCGTGCTCTGCGCCTGAGCAGTCTCATTACCACAGGCGAGGAGCTCTGGGCTGACAGCAGGGCACACGAGATACGAATCTGTCCCCCTCCTGCCTAACGGATGGAGACAGGAAAGCGGAACAGCCCCACAGGCCCAGGCCGGCCACAGGAATCAAAGCGTGGGACTATTCGGAACAGTCCGATTCCCGGGGCATCTCAGAGCTGGGAGTGAACAAAACCGGCCGGTTCTACCCCTGATTCTGTCTCGAGAGGGAAGGAAAGCGGCTCCATCGCTCACCTGACATGCTTGTCTGGCCACAGAGAGACCCGCACCCCCTCCCCCTGGCATGTCGCTGGGTCCCCAGCTCTTTGCCCTTTTCTTTCAGCTGCAGACATGCTTTCTCACCGGCACTCACTCCTTCATTCATTCACAGGGGTGTGCAATCTCATCTGAAGCAAGAGCCTATAAAGGAGCTCTGTACGGCTCCAGTTTGGAATCCGGTTTCTTTACACCTTAGAAGCCCAAGATGTTCATGGTTCCCAGGGTTTGCTGGCTGGCATGACAGAGCAGCCTGTGGTCTCTTGCTGCATAGTTCCAGTTCCTAGGGTTAGAGCTGACTGCAATAATCGGAGGTTTAGAAGATTATCTTTCTTTCTGGAAAGAGTTGTAAGGTGTGTCTGTAGGTCTGTGTAACAGGGTCCACAACCCGCCCCTCTTCCTGGGGCCCTCTTGCTGCCCCCAGTAAGGCTCAGAGAGGCTTCAGGGTTGTGCAACACCCGTGTCTTTATTTACCTGCAGTTATCCCACCACCGGTGTTTCTCTATTTACAAGCTTTACAGGATTATTCAACCTCCTTTACAGGCAGAGTCGGCCGTCAGCTAGGAGGCCTCCAGTTCCCTCCCTGACTGGCTTCTCCCGGGCTGCCCCCCTGCCTTCTGACTCCCTCCCGGCCTTTATAGCCCTTGGCTTGTCAGGCTGGCAGGTGTTGCCAATCCTCAGGCCGGCATCAGGCCTTTTCCATCAGCCCCCATCTGTTTCCCCTGATTGGAGCTGACTGGGCAGAGGCTAATTAGGTGCTTTTGCAACAGCACCCTGCTACAGTCTGGGATGCTTGGGAGGAGGAGGCATATACCAGGGCAGTATGGTGTGTGTGGGGATGTGATGGTTAGGGTTGTGCACGTGGGTTGTAGTGATGTGGCTGGGTGTGAGGATGCAATGTGTGTGTAGGGGTGATAGTGGGAGTGTGTATGGGCTCCGGTGATGGAGGTGTGGACAAGCAGAACTGATGTGTGCAGGGGTGACGTGGTGTGGCAGGACTGGGGAGAGGCACTAGGTATCCAGCTGGTAAAATTGTCTGAGGTCCCTCAGTTCATCTATGTGGAACAATAAAGTGCTCGACATGGCTTCTGTCGTAACGATCCCGTGGAACGGAGACATTAGCACCTTCATATATTGCCTTCTCCTGGAGCTAGTGCCCAGTGCAAACGACTGGAGCGTGGCCCTTGGGACAGAAACATGCCTTTGGGGGTTTCTCAGCCGGCCACTCAGCAAGTGTGCTCCTCCGGCCACCTATTGACACAGCTCTCTTCCTCGTTCCAGGTGGCTGAACACCTTGGGTATGTTGGCCAACCAGGGCATTGAGGTAGTGATGCGACGCTCGTTTTTTGACCATGGACATAATCACCTTGTGGACCAGAACTTTAACCCTTTGCCGGTAGGTGTGTGAGGAGGCTCCTGCTCCATCTCTCTGTCACTGACACACACACACACACTCTTGCACGCACACGCACACACAGTCTCTGTGATTCACCTTCTTGGCCCTTTGAAGTGGGTGGATTTTGTCTTCCCTTTCCTGTTCCCAGTTAGTAAATCAGAGAGAGAAGTTCTTGTCGTCTGTGCCCTTGACCGGTTTCTCAGACGCTTGGCTTCACCGCAAAAACAATCCTGTGTGCAGTCAAGAATCCACTTCTCCTTGTGGCCTGTTTGAACTCCACTTGAAAATGAATTTTTCCAGATCGGTTTCTTTCAGTGCTAATAGGAGACATTAGTTAATGTCAGACGCAACATGTTGAAAGCAGATGGGGCAGCTCTACGTCTGGAGCTGAAACGGTATCCAAAAGAGGAGACTCTGTGGACCCCGGGGGCTGAACTTGGGACAGAGGCTAATGCTGCTGGCTAACCGGGGGTGCCGTGGGCAGGCAGAGGACATGCAGCACATCACTTTGAGGGGCCCTGTGCACTGGAGTGGGCAGAGTGAGGGGACAGCCCAAAGGAGGTACCTGGGTTCAGAAGGAAGGGAAAGTGTGGTGTAGAAACACAGGCTCAAAGTGAAGAGTGACCAGATCTCCAGAGAGCACCGGACCCAGGGAGTTGGGGTTGGAATCAGTGCCTGGTTTTCGATTTATAGAAATGAAGGCAAAAGATGTTCACAGAGCAGAGCAGTTCCCATTGATTCAGTGCAAAACCTTTCATTTGTAGCTCTTCAGAAAGACTCAGGCAGCTGTGCGCAGAGCTCCAAGCGCGCAGAGCTCTAATAAAGAAACCGTATGTAAAACTGCTTTAAAGGGGCAGGTTTCCTTTTCATCTTTTCTCAGTCTAATAAATTCTGCACCTTGTAAGTGGAGAACTTGGCACTGCAGAGAGGTGTTCTGTATCTCCACGGAAAGGAATTTACAAGGCTGGTCCAGGGTACCAATCTGACAGCCCTGCCAGCAGGCCCTTGGAATGTGGAGTGGAGCTCTGGGAATCATAAGGGCAGCCACTTCAGAGAGCTCAGCATTTGATAACAAAATCCTGCCAGTAAAAAGCGGTGGGTTTTATACTGTGCTGAGATCTCAGGGAGAGTCAGCGAGGGGTCAGAGCCTCCATGAAGTGGGTTTTACAGTTTTCTCCCAGCTAATCAGCTGTTGAGTTGTACACCTCTGTTCTCGCATCATCAGGCATCAGGGGAAGACATTGGAGGTCTATGTTTTAGATTATTTCTCCCAAATTCATTCTGTGGGTAGTAGCAAAGAGTGACTCGCTAAAGCAGAGGGGAATACAATCTCATGTTGTCCATGCATCCTCAGCTCCCCATTGAACTTCATAATGGGCTCCGGGCTCCAGGAGGCCCCACCAACATGTCCTAATGTGACCCAGACTGATCCCTCTTTCCTGGCCACAGGGGAGTGAGTCTCCCTGTTCATTCATCCTTCAATCCTGTTTGAACTAAAACTGGCTCCTGGGGCAAATGGTTGATGGTTTTCCTCCAAAGACCCAAGTCCCCTGGCCAAGCCTCAGCACCTCCATCCCCAGGTGACTCTGGGGCCTTTCCAAACTCCTGTTGAGAAGTTTCTTCTACAGCCCAGAGCTTGACTTACTCTAAGGTCTAGGTAGCAGTGTATATGTGCCCACTTGCCAGCTGGCTCAGCTGGAGCAGGGAGTAAGTGCCTTGAGGAGCCCTCTGCAGAGGTTAAGATGGTGTGAGATTATGAGCTCCAAGGGCAGGAGTTACAGGAGCAAACCCTTGGCTGTTAAAGGCAGCACAGGGCTTTAACATGGACTTCATTGCCATTTTAAAGATAATTCCTGTCATAAAGTAAGAGAGCTGCCATCCCCCCTGGAGTAATTGTTTATTCCCTCTCCCACATGCTTCAGAATTAATTCATTTCCCATGCTCCTATATCACCTTCCTGGATAGATTCTAACGTGTGCTTTGTAAAATAATTTATTTTCACCCCTGTGGTTTAAAAGCGTTCAGGGCAGGTGAAAATTGTTAAAGAGTTTAAAAGCTGCAGAAATGAAAAAACCCAACAAGACCAGACTGTGACATGGCTGTAGGTGTAGCGGGTGCTATTTTCCCGTGGGAGCGATCCGCGAGATGAAAGCAGCTGACTGTACCTGTGCCGGGTAGCTGTGACGTGAAATATAATCCCCTCGTTAGCTGCAGTGACAAAGACTTTTCCACATGTAGCCTTTGTGTGCGTCAGCTGGCTGCTGAGAGAAGTGCAACATCAACTGCATGATCAATCACTGTGAATGGACCTGGCTGCTCGTCAGCTGGCAGAGAACTTGGGCTGGGCTCTCTGTAGGAGCGCGTTTCTTCTTTTCTTTCCATGCCACTGCCGATCCAGCCTTGTCAGATAAGAGTGCTGGTGCATCAGGCTTTCCAGCCCCTCGGATGCTGGGCTGAACTGATCCTTTTACAACAGAGCTCCTTTGCCCCTCCTAGGTGCTGTTCTCGAGTAGCTGGGCTTCCCTTTGAGATCCAGGGATAAGATAGTGATGGGAACAGTCTGACCTTTCACCTGTCATTCTGCAAAGTATCAAATACAGATTGTTTGCTCTGGTGCATGCTAAATATTATTAGTGCAATTGACACAAGGGAACTGATCACTTAAAATCCCTGAATCAGGACACTCAGAAGCGAATGTTCTCACACACAGCTCCGCCGCACTGCGCATTCTGCTTGTCACATCGTGTTACATTTATTAGCATAAACAGGCATTTCAAACATGGCACAGGAAACCTCTCTGGGGGTCTGAGCACCTCTGGGTTGAAAATAACAACACTGGCCTGCTTGGCATAGCTGTGGGAATCTTAACTTCTGACTTTCCTGACTGGTTTGCTTTTATTTAAAGTCTCCTCCATGCCGCTGTGTTACTGTAATGTTCTCAGAAAAGACAAAGGAAAAGTGAGTGTACAGTTCCCCTGTCTGCACGATGATTTTTGCCAGCATGGGGACTGTGCAGTTAAATCAGCAAGGAAAATCTCTCATGTGGGTATGGGCCTGCTAAAGAAACCCACTCCTTCCCTGGCCATGCTTGCTGTGGTATATCAATAAAGTGTGTGTGGGAAATGCTCCTCTCCCGCACCATCAGCATTTCTCCAACGGGGAGAGGTCCTGGTGTTTGCTCAGGACTAGCTGCTCACCCAGCACAAAGTTCTCCATTCACCAGATGCCAGTGGCTGGACAGAGCCTTCTGGTTTTTCAGAAAATCACCTTTGGGGTGCAGTCAGGCCTGAGAATCTCCCAGCCTGAGGGGTTTCCTGAGAACGTGAGAAGCCACCAAGAGCAGAGGTTTGACCTGATCACCCACCTTGATTACAGCAGCGTGACCTGCAGCCCTCCAATGTTCTTGGAGAGAGACCGTTCTGCCCCGGGGATGCTGCTTCCCTGTCTTGCTGGGGAAGGTTGTCTGATGCTGGGCTGTCATGCAGATGAGACCGTCATGTCTCAGGTTCTGACTCAGGAAAGCACTTCAGACCGTGCTCCAAGGTACACCTGTGAGTAGTCCCACAAGTTAAGTACACTCTGAAATGCTTTGCTGGCTGGGGGCTCCAGGGCTCCGTTTCTGGGAGTGGCTTCTGTTGGTGAAGCAGTGCTCGTAGGTTGGTTACGCAGAGACCACACAGGAGTCTCAAAGGGCCTCCGTTACTGATGTGGGAAAGCAGCTTTTGGCCACTGTCAAGGCTGCTGGAACTGCTGCCAGGGCCCTGGGTCAGCCCTGCCCCCTGGAGAAACCAGTGGGGTGAGGGTGACTTTGTCCACCCCCATCACCACGCAGCACATCGGACCTGGAGGGCCGCGCTGAGCTTTCTGTGCTGTTCTGTAGTGGGGACGTCGGTGGCTGTCGCCCTCCGCTAAGGAAATCTGTTTGTCTCACACGCCTCGCAAATGACACGTCCGTTTGCCACACGCAAGTGGTGGGGTTCAGTCTCAGCAAGGGATTGCGGGTGGGGGTTCTCTGGCCTGTTGTCACGGAGTCCCTGGGCGATGCTCTGGAACTGCTCCCCATGAAGCCAGTCAGGACTCTGGGGCAGTCGCCTTTCTGTGAGCAGCCTGTCTTCAGGACACACAGCTCACACAGCTTCCACCTTCCTGGGTCTGACCTCCGAGCATTCAGCATCCTCTGCCCCTCCGTGCGCTTCCCCCAGCCAGTCCGCTCAGGCGGGGCTCTTGAGGAAGCCAGGGGGTCCTGCACCCCAACTTCGCAGTCAGACGTGACTCTCAGCCAGCCAGTAAAACAGAAGGTTTATTAGACGACAGGAACATGGTCTAACACAGAGCTTGTAGGTGCAGAGAACAGGACCCCTCAGCTGGGTCCATTTTGGGGCCAGTGAGCCAGACAACCCCGTCTACCCTTCACTCCACGTCCCCAGCCAGCCCCAAACTGACACTCCCTCCAGCCCCTCCTCCTCTGGGCTTTGTTCCTTTCCCGGGCCAGGTGGTCACCTGATTCCTTTGTTCTCCAACCCTTCAGCTCTCACCTTGCAGAGGGGAAGGGACCAGGCCATCAGTTGCCAGGAAACAGGGTGTTGGCCATTCTCTGTGTCCAGACCCCTGCACACACCTGCCCTCTAGGGCTCTGCAATGATCATACACCCTTACCCCACCACCTAGATACTTAAGAACTGCATAGGGGAAACTGAGGCACCCCCACAATATTCGTAGGAAACATTAAGAACAGGCCCACTTCGTCACACCTGTGTAATCCAGGAGGTCAGGCCAGATGATGTAATGGCCCTGTACTCCTGTGCGACCCTGGGTGGGTGCTGTGCGTGACATGGGAGGGTTTTCCTGCTCGGGAAACGGCTCTACGTAACATGGGGGATGCGACAGGAACATCAGACGTCTGGGTAGAAACCAGTGGAGCCAGAGCAGCCCAGAGCCCAGGAGAAGCTGGTGCTTAAACTTGCATTTACATCTCCGGTTAGTTGTGGAGCTTTCTCCTGCCAGACCCAGCCTGGAGGTGGGGAGACGTCTGGTTCTGTTCAGGTAGAACGATGCTGGATTTCCCTTAATCCAGCTGGGTAACGGGCCATGGGATAGGCGGAGGGAGGAGAGTTTAGGGAGATCAGAGGGTGACGGGGTGGCAGAACCTGCTCTCCTGGCTGTGGGGAAGAAGTTGGGGTGGGTCTTCAAACGGCGCTGCATGTTCCCGCTCGCTGGTTACGGCCTTCCCGGCGGTGCCTGATGGTAGAGCCCTCCCCAAGCCGTGTCCATTAGCGCTCATATGCGTCCCCTCCAGGTCAGGTGGGGCCTCCTGATTCAGTGCTCTGTTAAGGGAGCACCGACCGCCTGCAGCAGCCCCCTCTGCTCTGACACCGCACTTTAAGCCTGGCCTTGGGGCATGAGGGGCTGGAGAGCAGGCCTGCCCCACGCTCCGCCCATAGCAGTGACGCCTGTTCCACGGGGCTGGGCCTTGCTGCCCGTCCTGGGCATTGTGACTTGGCACACGGGGTTGCAGCGCCACCCAGGTTGCCCCTCCATCATGACAGAGATGGGGGCCCTGTGCAAGTGCACACTGGTTAATCCTGATTCCTGGGGGTGCTTTGTACCCCTGGACCCCCAGTAAAGCCTGCACCGGCCCCCTCCTACTCCTTCCCTCAGCATCCTCAAACATTCGGAGGGACAGGCTGTGGAAGGGGGTGCTGTGCCCCTACCTCCTCAGTTCCTTCCCGCTGTTGGGCCAGACAGAAATGAGCCATTCCCGTCCACTCGGATCCAGAGGTTTTCTCCATGGATAGTCTCTGATCAGTTGTTCTTCTTCTATCAGTTTAGTATAAGGTAGTTTGACGCATGAAGAGGTGTGCTTCATGCCCAGCGTCTTCCCAGTGTCGGGTGACCACGTTAGGTGCCCGAAATGCTTGCGGGAAGGACACTCTCCTCCTGGGTGATTTATTTGCTGGACTTGTATGCAAGGAGCATGCAAGGAGCGGCAGAACAGACTGCAGGTGCTTCTCCCTAAGGAAGCTCTTGCTGTTAAGCTGTCTGATGGCAGAAGGTCATCAGAGCCGAAGTCTTAAAGCCCATTTCAGCTCCAGGAGCTTTCTCCAGTAAGGCTGAACTGTCTACAGATTCCAAGGTGTCAGGATCTTCCTTGGATCCAGCTCTGGATCTTTCTGTCAAAGCCATCAAGGCTCCCAAGGCACCATTGTGAAAAAAGACAGACTGCCTGCTAAAGACCCTAGAGCCATGTTGTCTGCTCCAGATGCATGGGTTGCCAGGCAGAAGGCAAGGAAGAAGACAACCTCTGTTAGTGGTGTCAGAGTCCGTGCATCAGACTTATTGGTCTGCCAATTCTGACATGGTCTCTACGGTTCTGTCTCTGAAACCTAAGTCAGTTCTGGTTTCAACTTGGAAGACCAGAGGTGTAGAGCTTAGTCTTTCACCAGATTTGGTGCTCTCCAGCTGTGTTCCCTGTAAGCTGCGTGCTTGGGCGGCCGCGCAGGAGAGGGTCAAATGCTGCCCAGCTGATAGCAGAGCGTGCCCAGCCGGCAGCCCTTCCCTCCCCGCACTGCTTTGCAGCCACCTTGCTCCTGCAGCTGCTCCTGGGACCCTCCTGCTGGCTGTGCAGCGCGGGGGGGGGGGATGCTGATGTCAGGGTGTCCCCTTCCCCCAGCCCCTGCACCCCATCTCCACCAAGCAGGGGAGAGGGGACTGGGCTCATTAGGATTCAGCAGCTCTGAGATCTGAACAAGCCTTCAAGTGAGTGAGTGCCTTAAAGAGACAGTGCACAGTCTCTCAGAGACTTCCCCAGCAGCCAGCACACACAATTTCTGTCTCTCACACACCCACACATTCTGTCTCTCCCCGTCCCCCCTGCTCATGTACCCCATCTCCGCAGAGCGAGGGACAGGGGACATGGTTCAGGAGGAGGAGAGCTTTCAGTGAGTGCCTCAAAGACACAGGGGACAGGCATCTCTCAGAAACTTCCCCAGCAGCCAGCGCGTACACAGTTTGTGTGTCACACACGCACACACATGCACACACACACACACACTGTCTGTGTCACACACCTCCCAACACTGTTGTTGTTGTTACTTCTTGGTACTTCCTGCAATGCGCATATATTCTCTGTATTTTGTTCTTTCAAAGTGTGTTGTTTTAGTTTTTTGACTGGTCTATGCATTTCATAGTTTTTATTTCTCTCTTACGCTTAAATGTACTTCTTTGAGTAGTGAGTTCTAAAATGCCTAACCTGTCCTGGCTGGAGTAATTATCCCTATGGTAACTTTTTTAAAATATATATTATATCTAGGCTTTTTGTTTCTGCTAGTGGCGCAGATCCACACATACCTCGGTGCACATAACAAAATTTATTCTGTACATGGGTGGAAAAAATTGGAGGAAACATTGCTCTCCAGGTTTGTGGGGCCAGCTCCTCGCTCCACTCCTGGCAGCGTGTGCATCATCCCGCCTCTGAGCATGCCTCGCGTTCCGGTGAGAGGCAGCTGGCAGAGGAAGGGAGCCGCCTTCGGTTCTGCATTCGGCTGCCTCCTCACCTGAAAGGAGGAGAAGAGCAGAAGAGATTTTGTCTTTCTCCAGATCCATTCATGCCTCTTCTAGGGCCCTCACAGGGACTCAGGCCAATCACTGTCACCTTCTATTGCTTGTTACCCTCTGGTTCCATTGCTGTCTCTGGCAAGATCCACGTGGATCCAAGGTTGGAGCCTCAGTTTCAGAGGGTAGAGGAAGAATTAAGAGACTTATTCATCCTGGTTTATGGCTCCTCAGCCTGGGTTTCCTCACTCCAGTATTTGTTTTTCCTCTTATGAGCATGTTCCCAGGTCCCAGCTACTGGAGCGACTGGCCGTCCTGGGCTCCAGGGCCTCCCTGGGTTCCACCGCAGCAATTCTTAACCTGTATCCGCATGGCTGGAGAGTTGATGTTTTATCAAATAAAGATCCAGAGGCAGAACCATCCTCAGATCCCATTCCACCTGACTGGGCCGTCTGCAGCACGCACAGCTGTGCAATGAGACGCTGTCTGGAAGGCAGGGTGAGGAGCCAGCTCCTCTTTCTGAACAGGGTCCGATGGATTCCGATTTCTCACTTGATGAGCACATAATGTTGCTTCTGCTTGGTCTCCTCCAGCACATGGGTTGAGGTTTCATCGCCTGGTGGATCACATGGCATCTGCATCGAACCTACCTTTGGTGGCTGAGGAGGAACCTCTCACCTGGTATTTCAGATTCTTGGAGCTGCCTCCAGGAATCAGACTGCATTGCCGATACAGGGTGTCTGCTGCAGCCTGCTAGGCCTGTTTGGGCAACCCCTGCTTCCTGCCAGGGAAGATAAATTGTCTCCGATACCTCAGTAGGGGATTTCCTCCTTTCCTACTCTCCCTGCGCCTAATTCACTGGTGGCGGCTGCTGCCAGTAATAGACTTAGGTCCAGTCTGGCCCATTCAACAGCTGCTGACAGAGGGGAAAGATTGGTGCCCTTGGAAGAAAGTTTTTTTCTTCCTCTTCTCTTGGTATTAGGGTAAATAATTACCAGCTCCATTTATGGGAAGAGACAATTGTGTTTGTCCAGGATTTGCCAGAAGATGGGCTGGTTTTCTGGAGGGACAGAGCATGGTGAAACAGGCTTTCAGGGCTTCAGCGGATGCTTCGGACTCTTCCAACTGGCTGCCGCAGTTACCTTCGGACAACACGTCTGGCTGCGTTCATCTGCACTGATTGTGGAAACCAGAACTGAAACAGAAGATCTTCCTTTTGAGGGTGGTGGTCTCTTCAGCAACAAGACTGATGAACTGATAGAAAAACTGAAGGAAACTCAGTCCACTGTGTGATCACCGGGTCTATATCCCCATAGGTGCTAGAACTAGGGGTGCTGCCGGGGGCTGCTGCACCCCCTGGCTTGAAGTGGTTTCCATTATATCCAGGGTTTACAGTTTGGTTCAATGGCTCTCAGCCCCCGCACTGTAAAAATTGTTCCAGCACCCCTGTATACCCCTGTGTCAGAGGGAGACCACATATCCCTTCTTATGCGTGTAAGCTGGGTCTGTGGGAGCTGTCCCCTACATCTAGTGATGAACTGGGGGAAAGGACTCCAGGAGCAGGCTGTATTTGCTCCTACTCTGCACAGGTAACCAGCAGACAGACCTGCCTGCCCAAGTGATCCATTTGGTTGCTTGGGGTTCAAATTCACTGTACTACTGAGTGCGGGGTAATGAGATGTGGGCGTTACCGGAGGAGTAGAAGGCAAGCAGACCTGTACTTGGCCTGCCCTGATGAGGGGGCCAGGGTAGTGATACCAAATCCAAGGCCATGGGAACAGCTGTTCACCCCCAGTGGTGCGGATGTTTTAATGAGTCCAAGTGACCGTTTGACCCCCCTGTCCAGTGTTCAGAGGCAGGCCTGACTCGACTCAGCTGAGAATCCTGGTTCTGTCTCAGCACGAAAGCTGAAATCACTGATAAGCTGGTCTAAGGGCTGAGCCTCAGACCGGGGACAGAGACCGCGCTGCGGTGAAGAGATGGGGCAGCCGCCAAGAGGTTCCCCACTCCCCGTCTCTAGGAGCTGGGCTACGAGGTGGAACCTCGGAACGCAGCCTCGCAGCCCGTGGCAACAGCAACGGAGGCAGCCAAGTGAGGGCAGCAGAGACAGTGACAAGCAGGGAGCAGAGTCAAAGGTGTCACTCACTCCCCAGCTCCCGCAGGGTGGGAGGTGAACCCACCTGAACGCCCCCCTAGGCTCTGCGATGTTGGTGACCTCGGCCAACAAACCGCGAGTTGCTGCAGCAGAGGGAAAGGGAGTTGCATCTTAAAGAGACATTCATCTCTTGGACTTCCATACCACCAGGTGGGAAACTGAGGCAGAGGACGCTGCCCAAGGTCCTGTGGGACAGGTGTTTTACTTATTGCTTATGTACTATCAAGTCATTGTTGCAGTGTTTTCCCAAACCAATGGTGGGTTTTCTTCTCTTAATAAAAGTTAAGAGGATTTCTGTGCTTGTGCATGGGGAATTATGGCTTCGAGAGGTGCCCAGGGTGGTGTTTCGTTTCCCCAGATTTCTGGGCGTGGAGGGCTTGAGCCAGTTGTTTTTTAATGTTAAGGGAAACCCCTAGATACAGAACCCAGCCCTTGTTGCTGTGGACACCAACTGGCAGAATGGTTACACTGATATCACAGAATGGTTACACTGATACCCTCAATTGTCTCTTTATTTTTCCTTAAATCAGAAACAGCAACAACAGCATAGCAAGCTTATTCTTTGTCCTAGACCCAGGACAAAAAGAGGTCTTTCAAGTACAGACCTTGGCTAAAACAACCTGCTCCCTCCTCTTTGCCTTCCTTGATCACCGGGCCACTGCTCTGGTGGGAGTATCGAGAACCGCAGACCAATCAGCAAGGATCCCTGACTAGCCCATTTCATCAACAGTTGGAAGCTTCTTATGGCAAACAAGTTGGTTCATGAAATTATAGAGAGGGCTATGTTGTGCAGCTGAAAAATGACCCACTTCCAACCCCTGACCCTTCTCTCTGCAGGGAACATTATCACCAGGCTGCTCTTCTAACAGAGGTTCAAAACTTGCTCCGGGAGTTGCTGTTGAAGAGACCCAAACATCTTTGAGGCCAATTGTTTCATTCAAGGAACTTCCTGGTACAGAAGAAAGATGAGGGATTCTGTCTGATTTTAGATCTAATACGATTGGACACGTCCACTTGGAAGTTCCAGTTTCAAATTCTCACCCTGGCTCAGTATGTCCCCTGCATTCAGCCAAGGATAGTTCACAACTCTCCATGTCAAGGGTGCGTATCTTCCTATTTCAATCTGGCTGAGCCATCAGAAGAATCTTCATTCTGTGGTGGCCCAGCAACGTTTCTAGTACAAGGTCCTACCATCTGGCCTGTCTGCAGCACCAGGAATTTGTACAAAGTGCCTCTCTGTAGTAGTGGCATATTTAAGAACGCAGGGTAGTTTTGTTTACCCATATTAGACCATTGGCCACTGAAGTTCTCGTCACACAAAGCCTGCCACTTCACATCAACTCCACAATCTTCTTGCTTATGAAGCTGGCTCTGCTATTGAGCATCAAAAAGTCAGATCTCTGCCCAGCTGAGAGACTTCATTTCCTAGGTTCTGTACTGGACTCAGTAGCAGAAGGCCTTTTCTCCCAGAGGGAAGGTTTCTGAAGATAGAATAATCTATTTGGCACATCCAATTATGTTTAACCCAGATGATGGTTTTCTTTCTGGGTCTCATGGGCCTTATAGTAGCAACTACTTACATGTCTCTGTTTCCTCAAATGAGGTAGATGCAGCTCCAGATAACTCAAGTTTACAGACCCAGACAGCCTCAGATGTTAGTCACCATGCCTGAGGATGTTCTGAATTCATTGGTGTCGTGGGCAGCCAGATGGGATGTCCTCAGAGGTGTCTTGTTCAGTCCTCCTTCACCTTCCGTCACCATAGCCTCCAGTGCATCCGGCAACGGATGGGGAATTCATCCGGGTCCTTTTTCCAGTTCAAGGCCGCAGGCTGTTTCACAAAAACTTGCATATAAATGTGTTGGAGTTAAGAGCCATTCACTTGGCCCTCAGATCTTGGTGGGACAAGTCAGCAGATCAGATCAGCAGCTCCTCAAAGTATTTGCCCACAGCTGTGTTAGCTTCTTCACCCGCCTTGTTCCCAGCCTTGCTCCCACCTTGTTCCTGCCTCTGACCCAGCCTTGCCTCACTCCAGGTAACCTGGCTCTGACCCTTGGCTCTAGCATCTGGCCTCTGACTCTGGCGCTGGCCCTGGCTCCCACTCTTGGCCACCAGCTCCTGCTCTGACAGGCATGACCACCCATGTCCTGGTCACGGACACGTCTGTATGTTCTCCTGTTTCCCTTAATTCTGGAAGTGCTGAGGAAAGGACATCAGGACAAGGCAGGATGACTTTTGTTTGCCCAGTTTGCCGAGGCAAGAGTGGTACATGGATCTCCTTCAGCTGTGGGTGGAATTTCCAAACATCCCCCTTCATCTGACAGCCTGGCAGATGAGACTGTGACTGCCCTGGTCCTCGTCAGCCCCAGGGGGTATTGCTCAGCTCCAGGAAGCTGTTCCCAAGGAACTGATGTTGTCTGAAAGGAACTAGATTTGTCTCTTGGATGCAGGGAAAATCTGATTCTCCATTTCAGCTTCTAGTCCTTCTGTTTCAGAGTATTTAATGTATTTGAAGTCTAACGGCTTATCTGATGCTTCTTTAGGAGTTCACTTGGCAGCTGTTTCTATTTACCATGCTTTGATGGTAGATCATTACTTGTGAATGATACAGTTAAAAGGTTTGTGAAGGGGTTGTCCAATCCGTATCCCTCTTTGAGGGATCTCGTCCCACCAGGGGATCTCAGTTTGGTCACATCTAGGCTTATGAAACCACCCTTTGACCCTTTGGCAGAGTGTTCCATATTTTATTTAGCTAATAAGACTATTTATTATTGCTGTAATGTCGGCCGGAAGGGCAAGCCAATTGCATGCTCTGGTGGCGGATCTCCCATTTACTATTTTTCATTGAGACAAGGTGCTTCTTACACCTGATTCCAGGTTTTTACCAAAAATAGTGTCTGAATTTCCCATCGGTCACATTATTAATTTACCGTTTCCCCCCTAAAATGCCTGCTAATAAAGGGGACTCTTTGATGCATACTTTAGATGCAAGCAGGGTTCTGGCATATTGTTTAAATAGAACTAATTGTTTTAGAAAGTCATCTAGGTTATTTGTCTCTATCTGGGCAATAGTAGATCTAGTCAAACTCTTTCCAGCTGGGTTAAACAATGTATCAGGGAATGGTATAAATTAGCGGCACTCTCTGTGCCTTCAATTGTAAAATCTCATTCTGCTAGGGCAGTGGCAACATCTTTTGCTTGCCTTAAACATGTTCCTGTTGGGGAATTTGGTAAGGCGACTACTTGGAAGTCAGTCCGTACTTTTCTCAAACGTTAAGCTTTGGATTTGCCTTCAAGAGCAGATGCCAGATTTGGTAGAATGGTGCGTCAATCGTTATTTAATTAGGACGCTGTTCCCTCCCCCTCAGGTTTCAGCACTGCTTCCCAAATTACCCAGGAGTGGGAATATGCAGAAGAAACGAAAGTGACTTACTTTCAACCGAGTTCTTCGAGATGAGGCTGCGTATTCACGCTTCCCACCTGTCTCGCCCTCTTGCTCACAGCCCTGCTTTTCTCCTCCGGGCTAATGGTGGAAGGGCAGAGGACGTAGAGCGTGCAGCGCCCCCTGGTGTATCCTCGCCCCCAGAACATCCGAGGATGGTGAGGTGGGGATCGGCTGGCACGCGGACACTGCTTGGAAGGTTCTGCAGTTAGGTACCACCAGGCAGCGCATTACCCATACATGTGGGTATGTGGACTCAGCTCGAAGAACTCCAGTTACAGCTACCCTTCCGTACTTGGTCGTCCGTGAGCAGCAAAGCCCACTGAGAGCCCTGGACAGAGGCTGCGTGCGTGCTGTGTCTGGCACAGCTTTGATTGAACACTGGCAGCTCCGAGGTCATTTTTCCCTGGCGCAGTGTCGCCCAAAGGGGCCGAGAACATTGCAGAGCACGGTGGTGTGTACCGCAGAAGGGGGATTGTTTTGCTTTTGGTCATTAGACTGTCTGTCTGTCTGCCTGTCTGTCTAGGCAGTGCCCTCACCATAAGATCCACGTGCTTGGGACCAGATTCTGCCGCTCTCCCTCTTGCTGAGGAACACCTTCGTCCCGGTCTAGTCATGTTGATTGCAGTGCAAGCGTGCCAAGGGCCATGGCAGCCCTCAGCTAGTATTGGTGAAATGACAGCTGAAGAATTTTTCATGTGGTCCCTGAGAATCGCATTGGATTCTTGGTCTGAGTCTGTTAGTGAGCAGCCGGCACCCTGCCTGACCCACCCTGTTCACAAAGGCAAATGCCAGACAGCAACATTTGAGTCATTCGCTCTGGCAGGCTCAGAACTTGGGCCCATCCTGCTCCCTAGCTGCAAAGAGCAGATTCCCCCACCTGTGAAAGCTCAGCCTGGAGAAACGCCCCGTCTCACCGAAACAGCCAGGGGCCCCTGCCCATAGCTCAGCTTTGGGCTCAGTGTTTCTAAGTGTCAGTTGAAGAGAGGGGGTCTTGTGTCGACGTACGTACGTGTTCCCCGGTGAGCTTGTTCGCCGAGGCTGGCTTGGCTGGAGGTAAGAGCCATCTCCCTCTGCAGGGTTGCATGCTGTGTCTGCTCTGGTGGGGCAAGGGGGAGACCGTCTACAAACAAGAACTACTGACCGGTGGGTCTCCTCTTCCCCACGCTTCTCCCCTTCAGCGCCTTTCAAACTACTGGCTATTTGGTCAGATCGGCCAGAGTCTGGAATGAGAAGAGCAGGCTGCCTTTACCCACTGGCCTGGCAGCTAGTTTGCCTCCTTGCTGCCTGGCAGGTGGAGACATCCCACTGCCTGCCTGGATATCAGGGTATAGGAGGCAGGAGAGGAGAGGGGAGGGCACCAGGTACTGCTCAAGGACGGTATCTTATGAAATACAGAGGTGAGTGCGAGGCTGAGAATCTTCTCTCCTCAAAGCACTTGGCAAACATTAGCCCCCTGCCCTGCGCCTGTTTCAAACCCAATGTTCAGGCTTCCACAGCCAAGTGGCCCACCGCGTTGCCGGGGCAGGGCCTTGCCAACCTGCATTTGCCAGCTGAGCCCTAATCCACAGTGCCACAGACACAGTGCAGCTCAGCCGCCCTCATGCTGGCTGCCTGGCTAGTGAATTCTCAGCCTCGTGGTGACGTGGCATGATTTGCACCACTGATGTGCTGAGAGACCCCGGTCCGAATCGGGTGCTGGGCTGGCACGTCCAAAGGCCCGGTCCCTGCCTCGAAGCACTCGCAGGCGACATATGAAGGGTGGAGGGGAGGGAGACAGTCCAGCAGACAGTGACAACGTGGAATCGTTTCCTGAGGACTAAATCGACAAAGCAAGCAGCCGTGCCACGCCCCAGTGCTCCGGTACTTGTCTGTGGATATCTGGGGGGTGTAGACTGAAAGGTGGGCAGAAAGCGTTTGGGGTGGATTGTTGTCCAGCTGTAACTAGGAGGAAGGGGCTCACGCAGAATGTGAGGAGGGGGGGGTCTCTCCAGAGGAGCACTCAGGCTGTGAAGTCAGCCCCACAAAGGTGCGTGGAAGCCCTGTCACTTGGGACCTTTACATCTAGGCTGGACAAAGCACTAGAAAGGTTCCCTGGGGGTAGCCCCACGCTGGCCCTGGGGATGAACTGGGTGACCAGATGGGGCGTTCTGGGGCAAAGGGAGGAAACCAGACGCACACCATCCTTTGTTCCTCCCAGGGATTTGTTGGGGTCACATATTGTCATTGCATGAGGCCTGGCCTGAGTGTGATTCAGACCTGGATCTGCGCCTAGCGCCCCACCCCCAGTTGTATCTTTGCATAATGATTGCAGCATCCCTCGTTCCCTGCAAGATGCTTGCAGACTTCTGGGGCCTGCACTGATGACCAGGACCTCCAAGAGGCTCCTTTTATCCGAGACTGGAGAGAGAGATTTAGAGCTGCCTCCTGGGCTCAGAGCGGCTCCTCTTTGCTTGCTGTCACAGTGGGTTAAAGGACCTTTCCCTCCTACTGTCACTGCACCATGAAACGCCTCTGGACTTCATCAGACGTGTGAAAGCAGTCCTACTGCCCGCTGCTGGCCCCCCGCCCTGAAGGCTGGGGACGTGGGGAGCTAGAGCAGCGTTGCTCCCCCCATGGGAAAGGGGATGAGATGCGCTCCGGCCTGGACCAAACTCGAGCAATAACCTGCCATTGCACCACAGTCTCTCGCCCTAACTCATCATAGCGATGCCCAGTCCTGCCCCAGTGACACCCAGCGACCATGAAAGCCCAGGAGAGGGCGCAGCAGGGCCATGCTCAGTTCTGTACGTGCTATCGAACGTGATTTGAGGAGCGGCTGCTCCGAGGAGCACGGGCAGTGTCTCTTTAAGGAACACGTAATGGTGGGGAACCTGCTGTTTGACCCAGAACTAGCGTCTCGGTGATATTGCCGAGAGCCGGTCCCCTTGCTGCGCTGCGCATCCTGAGTGCGCTGCCAGGCGCTGCCCCCTCCTGAGACAGCAATGCTTTAATCCTGGCTGGAGCTCTGCACGAACCACGGGAGGCCAAGCTGGGTGATTTACAACAGCCCTGACCTGTCGAACGCCAGAAAACTTACAGATAACACAGTGTCTTCCAGGCTCCCGCTGCACGCCCAGACAGGCTGGGCCATCTCCTCCAGGGGGCGATCTGCTCCCCACCTACCCCCCTACTCCCACCCGCCCCCTGCAGGACGCCCCCCAATGCATGCAGAGCTGGCTGCTCCCTCAGTGCCCCTCCTCACAATCAGGCTGCTGTATCTCCTTGCCATCCACAGCAGTGTGTGCCTAAGCCACATCTGTCACACACAGCCCAGGTCTGAGGGCGGGTTATTAGGAGCAGGGTGTAATTTGTGTCAGGGCTGAGCCCTGGCACCTCTGGGCCCGGCAGGGCTGGGCCTCGGCACCTCTGGGTTTGCTGCATCAGTTATGAAGTAAAAAAATGTCTTGAACCCCAGCCCCTCTTTCGTTACAAATGAAGCCCTGTTCGGGAGTGTCCAATCAGTATGGACTGTAGCCCGGATGGGCCTGCCTGGATGAATGGGGTCGTCTCCGGACAGTGCCTGAAGCCCTCCCGCCAGGCTGCGCCCAGCAGGACCCGGCGAGCCCACGCTCTGCTATCTGAGGGCAGGTGAGGTGGCTCGCTGAAGGCTCTGTGGGGGAGCGGGGCTGGGAACAGGAGTGGAGCTGCGCCTCAAGGATGCCCTCCCCATGGTCCAGGAGTCCGGGACAGCTCCCAGTGCACCATTGGCTGTCACCAAGCGGCACCGGGCCTCGCCCTCCGCCATGGGCTTAGCCTCAGGCACATGATGTGGTCCCGGATTCCCTGGGCTTCGCACTCAGTCGCTGAATTTCCTCCCAAGCCGGTGACGCCGGCTCTGCGGCGGCACCGGAGACTAGTAACTGCCTCTGTCCCGCTCTCGGCTGATAGGTAAGAGGCTCTCTTGCTTTTACAGCAGTGGCCTCTCCTGACGTCCTGGGTAGCTTTTCTGCTCTCACTGCTACTTCTGCATAAACATGAACCCCGGCTTTGGGGCAGGTCAGGCTCAGCAGGCAGGATGCTGAGTTTGTTGCTTTGGTTTGCCTTGCCTGCTTTAACCGCGACTCGCTGTCTGGAGAGTGTATCGGTGCAGGATTCTCACCCTGGGAGCCAGTGCATCCAGTGTGGCTGTGACTGAGTGGGAGTTTTCTGTAATATTTTGTGTTAATAGTGTGTGTGCCTCAGTTTCCCCAATATGCTGCGTTGTTACCTAGGTAGCAGGGAAAGGTCTTTTATTCTCTGCAGATCCAGGTGTGCTGGACACTGACTGTCTGGGGCCTGCCTCCCTCCCCCAATCCTCCCTGCATGTCCATGGACAGTCCCAGGTTTCAGACAAGTAGCCATGTTAGTCTGTATCAGCAAAAACCAATGTGATCTATGCCATCATGTGCCAGCAATGCCCCTCTGCCATGTACATTGGCCAAACTGGACAGCCTCTGTGCAAAAGAATAAATGGATACAAATCAGACATCAAGAATTATAACATTCAAAAATCAGTCGGCCATCACTTCAATCTCCCTGGACACTCAATAACAGACTTAAAAGTGGCCATTCTTCAACAACAAAAACTTCAAAAACAGACTCCAACAAGAAACTGCAGAACTGGAATTAATTTGTAAACTGGACACCATCAAATTAGGCCTGAATAAAGACTGGGAGTGAATGGGTCACTACAAAAACTAATTTTCCCCTGCTGATACTCACACCTTCTTATCAACTGTTTGAAATGGGCCAGCTTGTTTACATTGGTCTCATTAGCACTACAAAGGTGCTTTCCCCCCCTCCCTTGAGATTCACCCCTTCTTGTCAACTGTTGAGAATAGTCCACTTCCACCTTAATTGAATTGGCTCGTTAGCACTGACCCCCCGCCCCCACTTGGTAAGGCAACTCCCATCTTTTCATGTGCTGTGTATTTATATCTGCCTCTGTATTTTCCACTGCATGCATCTGAGGAAGTGGGTTTTAGCCCATGAAAGCTTATGCCTAAATAAATTTGTTAGTCTCCAAGGTTTCAGAGTGGTAGCCAGGTTAGTCTGTATCAGTAAAAAGAAAGAGGAGTCCTTGTGGCACCTTAGAGACTAACAAATTTATTTGGGCATCAGCTTTCATGGGCTAAAACCCACTTCATCAGATGCATGCAGTGGAAAATACAGTCAGAAGATATATATACACAGAGAACGTGAAACAATGGGTGTTGCCATAACAACTCAAATGTTAGAGTTGGTATGGCAACATCCATTTTTTCCACTCCATGCATCTGATGAAGTGGGTTTTAGCCCACGAAAGCTGATGCCCAAATAAATGTGTTAGTCTCTAAGGTGCCCCAAGGACTCCTTCCAGAAGACAGTGGCCACTCCAATTGCCAAGAGATTTGTTACCTAGCAACTAATGACCATGGATGGCCCATGCCTCTTCAAGAAGCCAGCTAGGTGTGACCAGCAGGCGAACAAAGGGCTGAGGAGGAGCTAGGGGACAATGTTTGCCCAGGGACAAGAACAAAGGAAGGAGGAGGGGCCAGGTGACAGGATGTTAAGGGTGGGCTGCTGGAAGTCTGAGACTCTCCTGAATAGAACAAAAGAGGGATCAGGGCTGACCAAGGTGGACCAGACTGTAACTTCCTGCTCTCGGTACTACCCAAGGCCTGCCTAGCTCTGTTCCACGCCCCTCATAACCCTCCTGCTGTAACCGTGCCGGCTGCGGCCCTGCAGGGGCTGGAGGTGGGGGGCATTGCGCCCCTTGGGGGTCCAAGTCTCTCTCAGGTGGACTCGCTGGAGGGAGCTCACGGCATGACCCAGGGGTGCTGAAGACTCAGTCCACGGGGGCGGTGAAGCTTCCCCTAGTGGCAGAGCGAGCCCCTGGGTGGGGTCTGGCTCCCTGAAAGGGACAGTGACAGTGACTCATACAGGAAACTCTCCCAGCTCCCCAGATAGTGGCCCCCGGGACCCTGGTAGGCCAGCTCAAGGGCTCTGCCTGCTGAGCAAGCTGCAGCCCAGAAACCTCAGAGAGCCAGGCCAGGGCTTTCCTGCCCAGCGGAGAAGGAGCCCCCCATTCTGGGAGCTGCCCAGCCGCGCTGGCCACGCTTAGGGCCTCTGCCCAGCTTGGATTTCTCTTTGTGGGTCCCTGTGAGGGGCTGTGGGATGCGGCCGGTGGAGACCCGAAGCCGGCCGGCGTGTGACACATCAGACGCCTCCTTGTGCTGCTTGAGCTCCCAGCAGGGAGTAGCCGCCCCCGAGTCCTGCCCCCAGCGGCTGGAGGAGCCGTTCGTCACGGAGTGGCTGCAGACGGCCCACTCAGGGGTGCGCCTACCTGGCGGCTGCAGCCGGAGAACTCTGCGTCGCGGTACCCGGCCGTCGGGGTGGCGCTGTGCCCTCGCCCTCCGAGCCCCTCCCATGGTGGCACTCCCCCCCCCCGGTCCTTCTCACCACCCCCGGCTAGAGTCAGAGCGCTCGGTGTGTGCTCACCTCACACCCCTGTTATCTCCGTCTCCGGGATTTGGTTTCTAGTTAGCTAGCAGGGCCCTTAGACTCCTCTGCCTTCCTCAGCTCGTCCAAGAGAGGTCTCCTCAAATGGGACACAGCCGCCCCCGGCTCGGGGAGATTGTCCTCCTCTGCCAGACATGCCGTGACTCTGAGGTCCTCCAGATGGAGCTGGGCCAGACCTGCGCTCCGGCACTGAGGCAGCCCCAGTCCCATGCTCTGCCATCGACTCCAGTACTGTCCGTCTGGTACTGACGGCATCGGCACCAGCTAGTTCCACGCCATCAGCGTACCATGGAGCGCCAGGAGGGCAGGCAGCGCTGCGGGACTGCAGCCCTTGGACTGAGCCGGAAAGTTCACAAAGTGCAGGAAATCCCCAAGCTCCGTCACCACCGCAACACTGGTCTGAACACGTTAGCAATGAGTGGGGCTGCATCACCATGTGACTGAGAGCAGCACGCGGCCCCCTCTGTCAAGGGGCAGAGCGTGCAGTGTCACGGCGTCCCCGGGCGATGCTCTGGAGCTGCTCCCTATGAAGCCAGGCAGGACTCTGGGGGAGCCTCCTCTCTGTGAGCAGCCTGTTTGCAGGACACACAGCTCACCCGGCTCCACCTTCCTGGATCTGACCTCGGAGCATTCAGCCTCCTCTGCCCCTCCGGGCACTTCCCCCAGCGAGTCCGCTCAGGCGGGGCTCCTGGGGAAGCCAGAGGGTCTTGCCCCCCAACTCCGCAGTCAGACGGGACTCTCAGCCAGCCAGTAAAACAGAAGGTTTATTAGACGACAGGAACATGGTCTAAAACAGAGCTTGTAGGTGCAGAGAACAGGACACCTCAGCTGGGTCCATTTTGCGGGGCAGTGAGCCAGACAACCACGTCTGCACTTCACTCCTCGTCCCCAGCCAGCCCCCAACTCCTCCTCCAGCCTTTGTCCCATGGGGCTGGGAGTTTCTGGCCTTTCCAGGCCTCTCTCTCTTACAAACTTCAGAGCTGGCCAGCGTGGAGTTAAACGGCTCCCTCCCGGTGTTGGGGGCAGGGTCACCAGGTGTGCTCCTCCTACAACTCTCACTCCATTAGAAGTGGGCAATGGATCTATTTCCCCATCTGGTTTCTCCTGATCCCCCGTTAGGCGTGCTGTGACCTTCCCAGCCATGTTCTGCCAGCTGCAGCGCTTCAACATCTGGCCTGCTCAGTTGCAGATGTTGTTCCGTGTCTCCAGGGTAGGTGCCATGAAACTCCGGAGACCTGCCTGCTTCAGCTGAAGCCGCCAGTGCCATGGCTTTGCAGGCAGGTTCGTCCCACCCTGGATTTATTGTTCCCACCCGAGCGGGAAGTGAAAAGAGAAGCGAGAACTCCAAAGGGATGGCTCTTGGTTTCTGACTCAGCAGCTCCTCTCCCTCCCTGCGGCCGCCATGGCCTGGGCTCTGTCAGACGGAGGCGATGAGAGGAGAGATTTCAGGCTGCTCCTCCATCTGCTCCACGCCACAGGAAGCAGCAGCCGGCCTGCTTGGAAAGAGCCAGAGCCAGGCTCCAAACCTGCTGCTTTGCATTTAGTGTCCCCTGCTGTGCAGTCAGGTCTTCCCACGTCCCAGCATGGATCTCACCTCCTCCGTCACCCTGATGGCGACTGTCCGGCCGTCATCCAGAAAACGGAGACATAGCAAGCCTGGTGGGACCAGCAGAGAGGGAATTCAGCTGGTGGGACCCAAGGAGGCGCAGCCCGTGTGACTGCTCCCCAGCTCCAGTGCCTGGCTGTACAGCTCAACCCCTCCGGCCCCGCCAGCAACTCAGCCCAGCTCACAGAACAAGTGGTAAAAAGAACAGGAGGACTTGTGGCACCTTAGATTAGAGACGAACCGATTTATCTGAGCATGAGCTTTCGTGAGCTACAGCTCACTTCATCGGATGCATGCCGTGGAAAATACAGTGGGGAGATTTTATATACACAGAGAACATGAAACAATGGGTGTTACCATACACACTGTAACCAGAGTGATCAGGTAAGGTGAGCTATTACCAGCAGGAGAGAAAAAGAACCTTTTGTAGTGATAATCAAGCCATAATCAAGCCATTTCCAGCATTTGACAAGAACGTGGGAGGAACGGGGATGGGGGAGAAACAAACATGGGGAAATAGTTTTACTTTGCGTAATGACCCATCCACTCCCAGTCTCTATTCAAGCCTAATGTAATGGTGTCCAGTTTGCAAATTAATTCCAATTCAGCAGTCTCTCGTTGGAGTCTGCTTTTGAAGTTTTTGTTGTTGAAATATTGCCACTTTTAGGTCTGTAATCGCGTGACCAGAGAGATTGAAGTGTTCTCCGACTGGTTTTTGAATGTTATAATTCTTGACGTCTGATTTGTGTCCATTTATTCTTTTACGTAGAGACTGTCCAGTTTGACCAATGTACATGGCAGAGGGGCATTGCTGGCCCATGATGGCGTAGATCACATTGGTGGATGTGCAGGTGAACGAGGCCCTGACAGTGTGGCTGATGTGATTAGGCCCTGTGATGGTGCCCCTGAATAGACATGTGGGCACAGCTGGCAACGGGCTTTGTTGCAAGGACAGGTTTGTAAAATGCCACTGACTGCCTGGGGAATAGACATGAGGAGCAAGTTACTGAAGCCCAACGTATAAATGTGTCTTGGGCTCACATTCGTTTGTTTCTGGAGAAGGAAGGATAGAGGGAGCTAGTGACAAATTCGGCCGATGGGATTAAGATCCCGCTGGAAAGGGGCCCTCTCCTGTCCCGACAAGAATGCTGGAGTGGGAGCCGTTTGCCACGTGTCTCACAAAGATCCCCACAAGTGTATCACGCCCGGAAGCAAACCACTGGCTGTCTCCGCTGCTGGACTGTCCCCTTTGCAGGCAGGCGTACATGCTGTTCTGTCCTGGGCACGAGATGGGCTGGTTGGCTGGGCACCCGTGGGGCTGCACAGAGCTTCCATGTGCTATTCAGCTGCCTCTGCTGGTTACAGCCCGAGGGGCTGAGCGGCTATGGGTCTGTTACTAGCGTTCTGGTCACAGCTACATGTGGTTAGTGCACAATTGAACAGATGCAGCCGTGCTGCCAAGCAACTTCGCTCTGTCTAGGAGAGGTCAGGGGGTTATGCTGTAACCATGCTGGAGACAGGAGGATCTGGTTAATAGGTCTGTCTGAAGGGCTGATTAACCAGCCCCATTTCCAACAGCTTAAGTTTCTAAAAGCTCCTGCAATGAATTAAAGGGTGAAGAGAGATAAAATGAGACCCTCTGGGTTTTCCTTGTCTAATGGAAAGCTCCTGGGCCCTCGTTGGCCCCATGGCACTCGGTAGATATGGTCGGCCCTAAGTCTACAAATCACATCACTTGAGGCAGCTGCCCTTCCGGCCCATAAATCAGGTTTCCTAGCCAGAAAAGCTGCGGAAGCACTGAGCTGCTTTCTTTGCTCGGGTGCTTGCTGCCAGCAGCTCCACCGAGGGACTTAGGGCCAGCACAGGTTAATGGCTCTGCAAAGTAGTTAGAGCAAGAAAGCTTCTTCCCTTCCCCGGGGACCAATACCTGAGCCGATTCCTTTCTGTTAGCTTAGTCCAACGTTACATCTGTGACTGGCTCTGTCCTCACAGCTGAAGGGCCCCTCCCCCCACATAGACCCTGCTGGCGTGCTCTAAACGGTACCTAGTTCACATTAACAAATGAGATGATCTTTTAGAGCACACCAGCAGGGTCTGCATGGTGCACTTAGAGCCCTTTACAAATCACACACACACACACACCCCAAGCACTTTACTGCACTGTCTAGACAAGGCCTGAGATCTCTGTAAGGTATTGGGCTTAGCCCTGTGTGGCATTCCGATTAAAACCCCGTAGAGAGCACGAACTGCAGAACTGGTTGATTGGTAAACAATGATGGGGACAGGTCAGTTCTACAGATCGGCCTGGATCGCTGGGTAAGGGGCCTCGTCAAACAACATTCACATTAATACAGCTGCAGGCAAGGTCATACACCTAGGAACAGAGTGTAAGTGTAGACTGACAAGGAGCAGGGCACAAACCCCAAACTGCTCATATGGTCTATAATTAGCTGTCACCAACCCAGTGACAAGTGTGAACTCCTAAAGCATTATAACAGTCTGACCACGGAGTCACAGACAGTCCCTTGGGCACTCCGCCTACTTGCCACCCAGGCAAGCTGGACTATGTGATAGATGGTCACTTTACACCAAAAATCACAACAGTGTCAGGTTACCGCCAGTCCCAAAGGACATGTCTCTTACCCCAGGTCAATTGTACTCAGATCTCAAACCAAAGACAATGCTTGTAGCCAATCCTGTAATGCTAACTAAAGATTTATTAACTAGGAAAAAGAAATGAGAGTTATTGACAAGGTTAAAACAGTTAAACACTCCCTTCCCCCCAGCCTCCCCAACACAAATGACATGTAGTCTTAGGGTCCAAAAGGTAATAAATAGATGGTGCTATAATATGCAAGTGCTATATGTCCTTAGGGCTTACCTGAGCCAGGCAGCTTGGGGATCCCTTGCTTATGCTTAGAAATATCACATCTCCGCATTCCAAGCCGCATAGAGAGAACAATTCTTCCTTGACAGGGATTTTCATGCCCTTTTCCCAGCATTCAAGCTATGATGGGACAAGGGTTTGTGCACATGCCCTCTTCATGGGTGTGGCGGAAACCATCAACAAAGTCTTTTATCCACTGATGTTCCACAGTGGCTTGTCTGGTGTCTCTTGCGCCTTCTCTTGTTGGGGAGAAGATGTCACCTCTTGTGGTAAACGACCATTACACGCTTGGTGATGCGTCTCTCCTGGCTGTGGGGTTTTACTGTTTTAGCAAACACTTTTACAGTTACAGAGCAAACGCTTAAATAGTGCCTTAACCTGGGACACAGCTACTCCAGGGAAGATTAATACATGCAGCATCCTATAAGCATTTCATAATATCTGAACACTAAACACATTCTTCCAACACTAACGTCTGTTTTAACAACACTAACACGTAAGTGAGGCAGACTGTTTCCAGCGACGTATTTGTCAGGTCCAGAGAGGCCTAGGGGCCTCGGCATGAGCTGGCATCTGGTCTGCCAGTGTCACAGTAGGTCACACTTTTGAGATGGGGATCTGTATCCTGAGATGCAGCGACACGAGAAAGGACTTAATAACCAGTTAAGCATGAGTTCCCAGTGACTGAGCATGATCCACAGAGGTAGAAGTAGGTCATAACAAGAAGGAGCCGGGAGCTGGTATTTCCTCTGTATACAGCCTTAGTGAGCCCGGTACTGGAATTCTCTCTCCAGTTCTAGTGTCCACACTTCCAAAAGGGTGGATACAAATTGGAAGGATTCAGGAAAGAGCTACAAGCAGGAGCCAAGGCCTGGGCCACAGGGCTGATAGCAAGAGCCTTCAGGAACTTGGTCTAGTTAACTTGTCCGAGAGAAGCTGGAGAGGTGACTCGATCACAGTCAATAAGTACCGACCTGGGACAGGGATTTCTTTAACCTCCTGATCCTGGAGCATCCCGTTGCGGGACTGCCTTGTCAGCCTCCTCCCGGCCCTGCCCAAGATGGCCATCCACCCACCAGGCCAGGAGGAGGAAGCTTGACCGGGGCTCTGGGGCCTATTTCCCCCTCCTTATGCAGTCATCGCTCCAGGCAGAGTTCCTCTGGGCAGTGTCCACTGACCCCTAGGCACCTGTGAGGAGCAGTGGACACCATCAGGGTCTCTGCCCAGTGTTCCCCTCTGGCTCCTTGTTTTCATCCCCTGACCTCACATTCACTCCTGTTTTCTCCTGTGTCGTCCCGTGTTATCAGCTGGAGCCTGAGTTTAGTGAGAGGCCGGCCTCTAGTTATGGGTGGGCCAGACCTGCCTGCCCCAGTTCCACAAACTCTGCCAGTCCCAGTCTCCTCTCGGTGTCTCTCCCATCCTCTTCCAGCTGCAGTCTCCCCGGCTGCTCTCCCCTCCCCTCTGCATTTGAGCAGGCAGCTGCCTCCTCCCTGCTGCCTGGGCACCCCCAGGGTTCACTGAGCACACAGGCAAGCCAGGCGCCCGGCCCCACCCGGAGACGGAGCATGCTGGCTCGCTCTGTGGGGCAGGCCCAGGCCCAGCCAGGTTCCACGGCCGTGCCATCAGGCATGACGCCTGCTCAGGGATGGCAGAAGCTTCAAAGATTTTTGCTGTAAAACTTTGAGGCATCTCTAGGGTTGCCAGGCATCCGGCTTTCGGCTGTTAAAAGTCCGGTCGGCAGCGCAGCCGAGGCCTGGGGCTAAGGTAGGCTCCCTGTCTGCCCTAGCTCCATGCGGCTCCTGGAAGCAGCTACTGGGTCCTCGTGGCCTCTAGGCGCATGGGCAGCCAGGGAAACTCTGCACGCTGCCGCCGCCCTGCATGCTGGCTCCGCAGCTCCCATTGGACAGGAATGGGAGCTGTGAGGGCAACACCTGCAGGCGCGAGGGCAGTGAGCTGAGCCTCCCTGGCTGCCCATGCGCCTAGGAGCCGCCGGGACCCCACACCCCCTCCCGCACCCCACTCCCTGCCCCAGCCCAGAGCCCTCACCCTGCACCCCTCATCCCTGGTCCCACCCCAGATCCCTCACCCCCTCCCGCACCCCACTCCCTGCCCCAGCCCAGAGCCCTCACCCTGCACCCCTCATCCCTGGTCCCACCCCAGATCCCTCACCCCCTCCCGCACCCCACTCCCTGCCCCAGCCCAGAGCCCTCACCCTGCACCCCTCATCCCTGGTCCCACCCCAGATCCCTCACCCCCTCCCGCACCCCACTCCCTGCCCCAGCCCAGAGCCCTCACCCTGCACCCCTCATCCCTGGTCCCACCCCAGATCCCTCACCCCCTCCCGCACCCCACTCCCTGCCCCAGCCCAGAGCCCTCACCCTGCACCCCTCATCCCTGGTCCCACCCCAGATCCCTCACCCCCTCCCGCACCCCACTCCCTGCCCCAGCCCAGAGCCCTCACCCTGTACCCCTCATCCCTGGTCCCACCCCAGATCCCTCACCCCCTCCCGCACCCCACTCCCTGCCCCAGCCCAGAGCCCTCACCCTGCACCCCTCATCCCTGGTCCCACCCCAGATCCCTCACCCCCTCCCGCACCCCACTCCCTGCCCCAGCCCAGAGCCCTCACCCTGCACCCCTCATCCCTGGTCCCACCCCAGATCCCTCATCCCCTCCCGCACCCCACTCCCTGCCCCAGCCCAGAGCCCTCACCCTGCACCCCTCATCCCTGGTCCCACCCCAGATCCCTCACCCCCTCCCGCACCCCACTCCCTGCCCCAGCCCAGAGCCCTCACCCTGCACCCCTCATCCCTGGTCCCACCCCAGATCCCTCACCCCCTCCCGCACCCCACTCCCTGCCCCAGCCCAGAGCCCTCACCCTGCACCCCTCATCCCTGGTCCCACCCCAGATCCCTCACCCCCTCCCGCACCCCACTCCCTGCCCCAGCCCAGAGCCCTCACCCTGCACCCCTCATCCCTGGTCCCACCCCAGATCCCTCACCCCCTCCCGCACCCCACTCCCTGCCCCAGCCCAGAGCCCTCACCCTCCACCCCTCATCCCTGGTCCCACCCCAGATCCCTCACCCCCTCCCGCACCCCAACCCAGCCCAGTGAAAGTGAGGCAGGGTGGGTGGGGCCTCTGGGAAGGGGCGGGGCCTCTGGGAAGGGGCGGGGCAGGGGTGTTCTGTTTTGTGCGATTAGAAAGTTGGCAGCCCTGGGCGTCTCTGCTGAGCATGTGCAGGCTGAGGTTTTTCAGAGAGTTTATAACATGGCTACATGTGGGCGGATTTTCAGGGGAGCCACCCACAGGCCCTGTTCCGAAGGGGGGGTGCTGGGGTTCCTTTAACATTACAAAACCCAGGATCTTGCCCTTCTCGGAGTCTAGGGTGCAGCTGAGCCGCAGGATGGAAAGGTCCCAGCAGCGGTGAGCCTGGGGCAGCCCCCAGGCATGGGAAGCTGCAGCCCAAATGGTTCAAGCTTAGCGAGGGTCGTACAGCGGGGGGCAGGGGGTCTCTGCTCCCAGCCCAGCGGGGAGCGGAGGAGGTGACATGTCAGTTCTTCTCTCTCGGCAGGATTACTGGCTCTCGCTCCTGTTCAAGCACCTGGCTGGGCCCAAGGTGCTGGCCGTCCACGTGGCAGGGCTCCAACGGGAGCCGCGGCCCGGCAGAGTTATTCGAGACAAGCTCCGCATCTACGCTCACTGCACCAGCTCCCACAAGTCAGTCCCCCGGCCAGGCTTGGCTGCTCCTTGCACGACTCCGCCGGCAGCCCAGGGCGGCGAGGCCGTGGGGCCTCTGAGCTGCACCCCAGAAATATTCCGGACAGGCTTGGCGCTCGCTGCCCGGGGCTGCTGGGTCAGGCGCACTCGGTGCCGCTGGGGGAGCAGAGGGGGTGCAGGATGGGGGGGCTGTAGGGGGCTGGCCCCCCTCGGAAGGTGCTTTGGGAATGGGGCTGCCCCGTGCCATGTGAGTGAGCAGAACAGGGGGTTCCTGCAATGGCAGCGGGCCCCCGAGCAGAGAGAGTGAGACTGGGGGGTTGGGCACAAGCCCAGCACGGGAGATCAAGGGAGTGGATTTCAACCAGGCCCCAGAGGGTCGGGTTACACTGCCCTCCGCTGACAGGGAGCTGCCTGGTGGCTGGATCGGTGATAAGCTCTTTCAAAGGGTCCCACAGGGGAGGGGGGTGGGCCTGCCATCTCCACGGACACAAGTTCCTATTGTGGCCAAGGGGAGGCCGTTCGGTTACATATTCCAGATGCTTTCAACATCCCCCACCCTGTAGGAAACCTTGTCCAGTAACTAACAGGTGCAGCCCGCTCTCCGGCCCCCTTCTGGGCTGCGTGCTGGGCGAGACGGAGCACCCATGTCTTGTCTCTGTTCGGGACGTGTCCAGGGTAACGCCCGGGCACACAGAGCACTCACCTTGTTCTCAGCCTCCCCCCTTGCAATCCCCACATACCTGGGAGCTGGGGCAGGGGCTCCCCACAGCACATCCCTGTGCCCTGCCCCATTGCACAGCACAAGGGAGGTGAATCCATGGGCCCGTGCCCTTCAGTGTCTGCCTGGAAACGCCACCTCCCTGCCCCGCTCTGACCTGCAACCCAGGGGAAGCAGCATGGTGCCTGCTGCTTAAAGTGGGCAGACAACGGCAGCCACGGGGCCACGTGGGTCGGGCATGTGCGGCTACCCTGCGCTCATTAGAGGGTAAATCGAGGCCCTGAGCCCGCCCCTACCATGGCACAATGCTGCTCAGCCCAGCGCGTATTCATCCTAGCCCCTCGCTAGGCCCAGGGGATGGAAACAGGGCACAGACTTCTGTACAGATCTGGGGAGGGAGCCAGCGTCTGCCCCTGCTACACACAGCCTCTCTCCCTTTGGAGGGCTCGTGCCAACCCTGCAGTGTTACGGTGACGGCCCCCAGTTCCTGCAGTGCTGGTGTCGTCCCCTCCTGGGCTCTGCAGAAGGCCGGTTCCTAGCACAGACCCCCTGCTTAACTGGCCTCTTCGCTACATCCTGTTTTTTAAAGCTGCCTAGAACCGATGCGGTTTCCTAGTCAACATGCAGACAACCCCACCTTCATTGTCACTTTCGCTCTCAGCCACAGTTATGTCCGAGGATCCATCACCCTCTACATCATCAACCTGCATCGCTCCCGGAAGAAAATCAAGCTGGTGGGAACGCTGCGGGATAAGATTGTTCACCAGTACCTGCTGCAGCCGCATGGCAAGGACGGGCTTCACGCCCGGTGAGTGCGGACCCGGGGCTGTGCCCTGAACGCCAGCACGGGGCCTGGCAGCCAGCAGCACGGGCGCGTGGCCAGCCGCACTGCGTAGGGCTGAAGCCAGGCCATGGTGCACCACCTGCAGCCGGGCCTCGTGAACCCAGCTGACTCCTGGAACGTGCCGGTTGCCGCTTCCCGCAGCTCCCATTGGCCGGGAACGGCGAACCACGGCCACGGGGAGCTGCGGGCAGCCAGGCCTGTGGACGGCCAATGCAAACAAACTGTCTCACGGCCCGCCAGTGGATTACCCTGACAGGCCGCAGGTTGCCCACCACTGCCATAGCTCCAAGTGAGGCACCCAGATAAGGGACCGGGGGGTGGGGTGCTGAACACCTGCAGAATCTTCCCCCCCCCCCCCCCGACTCCTGCTGAAGCTGTGGGAGCTCAGCCCCCTGGGAGATCAGCTCATTGTCCTCATGCATCAGTCCCTGCAGAGGCTCCCAGCACCACCTGCTCTTTCCTTTGCCTCCTCCCATGGCCATCTTCGTGCTGGGCTCTCTCCTGCCTTTGCAGACCTGTGGCTCCTGCCTCCTGGGCAGATGCATGCAGAGTGCACAGCCCACCGGGCTCCAGGCACACACCGTGTCTGCTGGCCGCCTTTTGCCGGGCTCCCAGGCCGATGTGGAGACGCTGACCTGAGTGTGCCTCTCCTGCAGGTCCGTGCAGCTCAACGGGCAGCTGCTGGCCATGGCGGATGACGGGACACTTCCTGAGCTGAAACCTCGTCCCCTTCGTGCTGGCCGCACCCTGGTCATCCCGCCACTGACCATGAGCTTCTATGTGGTGAAGAACGTTAACGCCCTGGCCTGCCGGTACCGATAGCTCTACCCAAAAGCCGCTGGCCAAGACGAGACCTGCTGGACCTGCTTTAACCCTCCCCTGTCCTCTCGCTTCCTGCACAGAACTTGCTGCCAGTCAGTGGGGCTGTGACCTGCCCACTGCCAGGCCTGGCAGATGCAGAATGGGCCCCCCTCTCCTGGGGACTCTGCACCCGGAGGGATGTGTGTCATCACTGGCAGGTCCTGTGCCCCTTGGAGAATAACCACTCAGAGCAGAGAAGTCCCGAGCGACTCCTCCAGCGTGGCCCAAAGGCATGGCAAACCCTCCCCCCGGCAATACCTGGCCAGGCTGGCCGCTTGGCCCCAGCAGTACGAGCCAGCTTGGCCCTTGGGATTGCTGTGTCTGTGGGGAGGAAGATGACTCCACTGGTGAGACAACTGGCTCCTCTTGGAAAAGCTGAGAACTTGAGGCTCTGGTGCAGTGCCAGAGACCTGCAACTGAGAGGCAATGGTGCCCAGGAGTTGTGGGCCACACGCCCTCTTTACACCGCCAGCGTTTCTTCCACAGGACTAGTGAAAATCCAGCTGGTGAATTCGGTCTGTGCCCACGGACGACCCTGGCTCCGAGGGCTCGGATTGCAGGGGATAGCGCTGCACCAGGCCGGCTTCTTAACAGCCTCCTGGTTAGGGGAGCTGGCTTCCTGCTCTGTGGGAAGTGCGGAGACAGGGAGCTCAAGAGTTGTGTCTTAGCTGGGACAGGGAGCAGAGTCACAAACACTGCAAAGGGGATGGAGCTAACCCAGCTGGCTAGAGCCAGTCCAGCCCCTCAGAGCCTCCCCTTCCCCACGCTAACCAAGGCTGTGGAGAACTGTGGGCATCATCCCGGCTCTGCGCTCCCCTAGGGTGCTTTGCTTTTGGGCAGAGTTTGCTGGACAGAGAGTGCCAGGGGCTCTTGGCAGCTCCAGCCTGCCAGCCCCAAGGAGAAGCCAGCCTCCCGGCCACCCTTCTCCCCACACTGCTGTTCCAGTGCCCATAACGGGGTGAGCCTAGGACTGGGGAAACAAGTGGGCCAGGCTCAGTGCAGCAGGGATTTCATCGTTCACAATAGTGATGGGCTAGGCACTGACTGGTCCCCAGTGGTAGCCATTGCCCTCCGACTGCTTCTCCCCTCGGATCCTGAGAGTCAGGTCTTGGCAGCCATAGAGCACCCTGTGCCCACCCCACTGAGAGACCGAGGGCCAGAGGGATCCTGGTATCAGCCCACTGAGCCACCCAGAGCTTTCCCAGACAGAACATGCATGGGAGTAGCTCCTCCTGGCCACGAGACAGGCAAGGTGGGTGAGGGAATAGCTGTACCAGCCCCTCCGGGAGCCACGCTGCGACAGTGGCAACATGAGACGCGCTGGGGGGGCTGCAAGGAGTCGCTTCGGCCAGGCTAAGGAAGCCCGTATGGGGTCAGCCAAGCCCTGTGCAGGGGCGTTAGCCATGAGGAGTCCTGCCCCGGCACTGGCTGGGGCGCTGCGAGCCAGGCCTGCAGGAGCCTTCGCTATAAAAATGTTAATATTTAAATTATATTTTCTGAAGAAGAGAAACTTTGAGCTCTGCTAGTCTGGAAGCTGGTGGGAGGGAAGTGGGGTGGGGCACTCCTCTCCCCAGCTCACAGGAGAAGGGGGCTGAGATGATACAGGCAGGGTCACTGCTCCCCAGGGGCTTGGGGGGCATTGTTAGAGGTGTGAATATTTCCTTCCAGAAGAGATTTTATTGAGGCGTGTGGAGAGCCGGGCTCCGGGAGCTAGCTGAGATTGTGTGGGAGATGTTGGATAATAAAGGTGGGCTGTCCAACCATGCCTGGCCTCGTTTCTCCGCAGCAGCGAATGCCAGGCCTGCCGTGCCATGCTCCTTTGGTCTGTCCCAGGCCTGGAGCCGTGGCCAAGTCCCCAGCTGTAGGACGTGGCTACACAACAGAGCAGCCGCTGCTGCTCCGTGACTCAGGGACACTGGGCCCAAGTGTGTTCGCGTCACAGCCATTGTCACCCGTTTGTGCACGTGCTTCTCAGTGTCTTCTGGGGAGCTGGGCCATAGAGCCTCAGAAGGGCCTGGCTCCCAGAGAGGCCCAGCAGCCCATGCCCTCAGAGATGCCCTCGTGCCCAGAAAGCTGGGAGAAAGGAGGCGTAACTCGCCCAGTGACACAGGCACAGGTAGGACATGGCAGAGACAGCGTTACGGACCAGCCTGTACCCCTGGCAGGGGCGAGATATTGGCAGCTGGTCACTAACCCAGCGGTAACCCTGCGGTGTGAGGGCACAACCCATTCGGTGCCAACCACCTGCCTGGCTTTCTATGACCTGGCTGAGCCATTTTGCACATCACTGGGGGGCTCAGAGTTTGAGCAGTCAGTGCCAGGCTCCTTCTCAGAGTGCTGTGCCCAGAGGCTGCAGAGCCATGTGGGGTTCCAGACATGGCAGTGGGGCGTGAGGGAGCCTGTGAAGCAGGGTCCGGCTGGGGCGATAGGGTGGCGAAGGCCTGGATCCAGATCCTGGCTGGAGGGAGTGTGAATTCTGGCAAAGGGGTTCAAGGGGTTCACAGGGCAGGGACAAAGGGGACAAGGTTCTGGCTTCGGAAGTCCTGAGTGCAGGAGAGCGACTGCACCGTCCAAGCCAATGACACAGGTGAGGCCAGGAGCTGGGGCTCCAGACAGAGGGAGGTAGAGGGGTCAGTGAGTTGGGGAGAGGGAGAGCTTGGTGTCACCCACAGAGAAGTGAAGTCTAGGGTTGGATTCTGTCAGGCCGTCCTGCAGCGACTCCAGAGCGTGGGTACCAGCCTCAGGCCGGCTGTCAGGAGCCAGGCACAGACCCCACCATGGCTGAGTTCTGCACTTAGATCTCACCCACGAGGTATCAGGTGTGAACTCCTCAGGTGCTGGAACAGCCTGACCAGGGAGTCCCAGGGACTCCCATCCATCTCACCACCCAGCTGCCTTTGTGAGAGCCTTACACCAGGGATCACAGCACTATCTGGGTTACTCCCAGCCCCAGAGGAGACCTGGAGACTGGGGAGGGTGTGAGGCCTTTGCCAGAGGAGGATGTGGCTGGTAACAATGTGGAAATCCCACGCTTGCGGGCCAGGCTTTCCTGGGCATTTCACTGTTCCAGTTTGCAGCAGGGAAGTGGGACAGAACAGCTGGAGTGTGAGAGCCAGAGCATCTGGAGAGCATGTGAGCGACCAGCTGGAGCATGCGTGTGCAACACAACAGCTGGGGTCCGTTTCTGTCACAGCTGGGCCCCAAGCCCTTGTTATCCATCTGCTGCCAGGCTGAGACCACTTGTTCGTAAGGCCCAGCCCCAACAGGGAGCTGCACCACCAGGCCGCAGGCCATGCCTAGCCGATCCCTAACTGGGTGCCAAGCCGGGGCTGAGCCCCCAGCCCCGTGTCGACGGGAACGTCCCATCTCTAAGGCTGCCAACATGACGCTGTGACTCTGCCCCGAACCAGCCAGCGCGGCTGTAGGAACCATGCTGACCACAGGGGGGTACACAGGAAGCCTGGGCTGAACGCTCTGCCTGTCCCGACCCTCCCACCCTCTGCCTGTTCTCCCCTGCCTGCAGCCAGCGCTCTGCCTGTCCCGACCCTCCCACCCTCTGCCTGTTCTCCCCTGCCTGCAGCCAGCGCTCTGCCTGTCCTGACCCTCCCACCCTCTGCCTGTTCTCCCCTGCCTGCAGCCAACGCTCTGCCTGTCCCGACCCTCCCACCCTCTGCCTGTTCTCCCCTGCCTGCAGCCAGCGCTCTGCCTGTCCCGACCCTCCCACCCTCTGCCTGTTCTCCCCTGCCTGCAGCCAGCGCTCTGCCTGTCCCGACCCTCCCACCCTCTGCCTGTTCTCCCCTGCCTGCAGCCAGCGCTCTGCCTGTCCCGACCCTCCCACCCTCTGCCTGTTCTCCCCTGCCTGCAGCCAACGCTCTGCCTGTCCCGACCCTCCCACCCTCTGCCTGTTCTCCCCTGCCTGCAGCCAGCGCTCTGCCTGTCCTGACCCTCCCACCCTCTGCCTGTTCTCCCCTGCCTGCAGCCAACGCTCTGCCTGTCCCGACCCTCCCACCCTCTGCCTGTTCTCCCCTGCCTGCAGCCAGCGCTCTGCCTGTCCCGACCCTCCCACCCTCTGCCTGTTCTCCCCTGCCTGCAGCCAGCGCTCTGCCTGTCCCGACCCTCCCACCCTCTGCCTGTTCTCCCCTGCCTGCAGCCAGCGCTCTGCCTGTCCCGACCCTCCCACCCTCTGCCTGTTCTCCCCTGCCTGCAGCCAGCGCTCTGCCTGTCCCGACCCTCCCACCCTCTGCCTGTTCTCCCCTGCCTGCAGCCAACGCTCTGCCTGTCCCGACCCTCCCACCCTCTGCCTGTTCTCCCCTGCCTGCAGCCAGCGCTCTGCCTGTCCCGACCCTCCCACCCTCTGCCTGTTCTCCCCTGCCTGCAGCCAACGCTCTGCCTGTCCCGACCCTCCCACCCTCTGCCTGTTCTCCCCTGCCTGCAGCCAGCGCTCTGCCTGTCCTGACCCTCCCACCCTCTGCCTGTTCTCCCCTGCCTGCAGCCAGCGCTCTGCCTGTCCCGACCCTCCCACCCTCTGCCTGTTCTCCCCTGCCTGCAGCCAGCGCTCTGCCTGTCCCGACCCTCCCACCCTCTGCCTGTTCTCCCCTGCCTGCAGCCAGCGCTCTGCCTGTCCTGACCCTCTGCCTGTTCTCCCCTGCATCAGCAGGGCCCCCACTGGACTGGCTGCCCCCTTGCTGGCTCTGAATTAAGGGCCAGGATTGGAAGTGGGGGGGGGCAGCCTGGGGGGCTTCCAGCAGCAGGATGCCTGGCCAGGGTGGGACTCATTCCAGACAAGAGTCCTGAGCCACCTCCCACCCTGAACAGGAGCTGGGAATTCTTCATGCTCACCTGCAGAGCACCCCCTAGTGGCCAGCCCCCCAACCCCGCGCTCCATGCGTAGCTGCCCCCTGTACAGTCGCCTGTAACCGCCACCGCGGTCGCTCGCTCCCTGTGCAGCCGTGTTACTGGGGTGTCCAGCCTCACCAGCATGTCTCTGGGCTTCCCCAGCTCCCGCCCCTGGCTCCTGGGGCTCTGGGTATCTCACCGCCCCCAGCTGTGCGTTCCTGAAATCCAGCTCCTTGCCCCGCTGTGTCCTGGATTCGCCCCGGTACGCACCAGCTAGGACCTGGCGCACGACAGACCGGTCGGGGTAGCTACGGGGTGCAGAGCGTCCGCGCCCAAGCGATGCCCTCACTGCCGGTGTAGACAGCGCCAACGGGCGGGCGGCTCCCATCGACACAGCGGCTTCCTCTCACGGCCACGGGGTGCCTCGGCTGACCCGTAGGGAGCGGCACTCGGTGCCCCAGTCACGGCTGTGCTGCACGTGGGGTGAGCCATTAGCCTGCTGCCGCTAGGCTCCCGTTCTCAGCCAGCCTGCACGCCCGGGGGGGCAAGAGGGGGTGGCAGGGCTGGGGGCTGTTGGCTTCGGTGGCTGCCTAGCCGATCACCAGGATTGCTAGATGCTGACCTACCAGGAAACGCGGGGCATTCCTGCCTCTGCAGGGAACAGCCACTGGGGCCTGGCCACTGAGTGTCCCCCAGCCCCCCGCTTGGGGGTTTGCTTGGGATCTCGCCCAGCTGGCAGGAGGGCTGGCGGGAGGGGCGGGGACAGGCCAGGGCAGTGGGAACAGATCCTGTGGGGCTCGCACTCTCCGGCTGCGGCCCTAATAGCAGGCAGGTTGCTGTGAATTTGGGGGGAGGGTCCAGCGCTGCATCCCCCCTCTTCCCCTCGCTGCCGGGGTGGCGGGGGACGCGCCCAGTGCAGCCAGTCATGCAGAGCAGTGCAGCATCCCCGCTCCTGGCCTGGAGCCTGCCCTGCACGCCACGCTTTCCGGCTTGTGCCCGGGAAGACGCTGGCTGGCTGCATATCACGGCTTCACGCGGGCCTGGCAGCTCCGTGATTTAAAACCCTGAGACCAAGCGCTGAGTCAGTGACAGCCCACGCGGGTGCAAATCCCGTCTCCTCTCGGGGCGGGCCCGGCTCCCACTGCTCCTGGGCCCCGGCCCCAGCACGTGCTGAGTTCTGGGGCTGCCTCCCAAGACAGACACCCCCGGTCCGGCTCTCGTGCGCGTTTCTCAGGGGAAGCGGTTGGCTCCCTGTCTCTGCCCAGTGCCCTGGCCTGGCTCGTAGGACCTGGCTGCATGCCGAGCAGGGGCGATTACCAGCAGGAAGAGCCGTGCCCGTGACACGCTAGAGCGCCCCGAAGAGAGTAGTCGTGGCAATGTGTGCCCAGAGCCGGGCTAGGCCCCCCACACACACACGGACCCAGCCGAGATACTAGGCCCCTTCTGCTCAGAGGGTAAACAGACCCCCTGAGGCAGCATCTTCCCGCCCGCCCTAGGAGTGTCTGCGGCTCTGGGCTCCCTCCCAGACAATGACTGGGCCAGCTGCACCGCGTCTGCACTTTGCCCTCCTCTGGCAGCCTGCGTAGGGCGGGGAGGAAACGGGGCAGCACGAAGCCGGGTCCCCCCGGCTGCAGACAGTGGGGGCCTGGGCCTGACCCCAATGCAGCAGCCGCCAGGCCGGTGCGCGCAGGCCCCGCGGCGGGGCAGAATGCCGCCGGCTAGCAGGACGCGGCCAGCGGGGCTCGGGAGCCACCAGGTCACTTGGGGCCCCTGGGCCCCATTCCCATCCTTGCAGCAGGAACTGGGGTGTCCCGCCAGCCTCCGGCATCTGCAGAGCGCGAGCAGGGAGCCGAGCGCCGCCGGGCCAGCCCCTCTCGGTCCGCCAGGAACCCAGGCTGGGGCGAGACCCTGTGGCCCAGGCCGGCTCTGGAGCTGCACACGCAAAGCCCCTCGCAGCGGCCGGCTTGTCCGCCCCGGGCGTTGGCCTACCCGCAGCTCACACCTGGGCGAGGCGGCGGCTGGAGGTCAGCGGGGCACAGGGCCTGGGGGGGGCAGGGAGGGGGGCAGCTGCCCCGTCAGGCCCCACAAGCCCAAGGGGCCATGTCGGACTCGGCTCTGCAGTGGGCAGAGCCAGGGCCCTATTGCCCCGTAGCAGCCCCCGGCAGGGGCGGGGCAGGGCACCTGGGTTGGTCCCATCCCGTTTCCCGGAGGCTGAGGGAGGTTCTGGGGCCCCCCGCTGCAGAGAAACTGGGGCGTGTTCTGATGGGGGGGATCGCGGAGCACATGGGGGGCCAGCCGGGGCAGGGGTCTCTCCAGCCGGGCTTTGAGGGGAAACCACCTGCCTTATGCCCCCGGCCCCCCCAGCAGCAGCGGGTTCGCCCCCAGCCCTGCGCGGAGCCTGGGGGGCTCTGGGTCGGCGAGGGGGCCCCCCGCGGCCCCGCCCTCTCCCGGCAGGGGGCGCTGTGGCGGGGGGTGGGGGGGGAGAGCGCGGCCCCGCCCTCTCCCGGCAGGGGGCGCTGTGGCGGGGGGGGGGGAGAGCGCGGCCGCCGGGGCCCGGGCTGGGGGCGGGGCCCGGGCTGGGGGCGGGGCCCGGGCTGGGGGCGGGGCCCGGGCTGGGGGCGGGGCCGACTGCCCCTCCCCCTGGCCGGGCTGGTCACATGAGCGGTGCCGGGTCACATGAGGTGCCCGGGGGCGGCGGCGGGAGCGCGCGGACACGGTACCGGTACCCGGGGGCGGGGCCCGGGCCCCTCCCCCGCGCCCCCGGGGCCAGGCCTCCCGCCCCCCCCTCCCGCGCCCCCGGGGCCAGGCCCCCCCCCCCGGGGCCAGGCCTCCCCCCCTCCCCTCCCGCCCCCCCCCCCGCGCCCCCGGGGCCAGGCCTCCCCTCCCGCCCCCCCCCCCGCGCCCCCGGGGCCAGGCCTCCCCCCCTCCCCTCCCGCCCCCCCCCGCGCCCCCGGGGCCAGGCCTCCCCCCCTCCCCTCCCCGCCCGCCCCCTGGGCCAGGCCTCCCCTCCCGCCCCCCCCCCCCGCGCCCCCGGGGCCAGGCCTCCCCCCCTCCCCTCCCCGCCCGCCCCCGGGGCCAGGCCCCCCCCCCGCGCCCCCGGGGCCAGGCCTCCCCCCCTCCTCTCCCGCCCGCCCCCCCGCGCCCCCTGGGCCAGGCCTCCCCCCCTCCTCTCCCGCCCGCCCCCCCGCGCCCCCTGGGCCAGTCCTCCCCCCCTCCTCTCCCGCCCGCCCCCCCCGCGCCCCCTGGGCCAGGCCTCCCCCCCTCCTCTCCCGCCCGCCCCCCCCGCGCCCCCTGGGCCAGGCCTCCCCCCCTCCTCTCCCGCCCGCCCCCCCCGCGCCCCCTGGGCCAGGCCTCCCCCTCCCCGCCCGCCCCCCCCGCGCCCCCTGGGCCAGGCCTCCCCCTCCCCGCCCGCCCCCCCCGCGCCCCCTGGGCCAGGCCTCCCCCTCCCCGCCCGCCCCCCCCGCGCCCCCTGGGCCAGGCCTCCCCCTCCCCGCCCGCCCCCCCCGCGCCCCCTGGGCCAGGCCTCCCCCTCCCCGCCCGCCCCCCCCGCGCCCCCTGGGCCAGGCCTCCCCCTCCCCGCCCGCCCCCCCCGCGCCCCCTGGGCCAGGCCTCCCCCTCCCCGCCCGCCCCCCCCCGCGCCCCCTGGGCCAGGCCTCCCCCTCCCCGCCCGCCCCCCCCGCGCCCCCTGGGCCAGGCCTCCCCCTCCCCGCCCGCCCCTCCCGCGCCCCCTGGGCCAGGCCTCCCCCTCCCCGCCCGCCCCTCCCGCGCCCCCTGGGCCAGGCCTCCCCCTCCCCGCCCGCCCCTCCCGCGCCCCCTGGGCCAGGCCTCCCCCTCCCCGCCCGCCCCCCCCGCGCCCCCTGGGCCAGGCCTCCCCCTCCCCGCCCGCCCCCCCCGCGCCCCCTGGGCCAGGCCTCCCCCTCCCCGCCCGCCCCCCCCGCGCCCCCTGGGCCAGGCCTCCCCCTCCCCGCCCGCCCCCCCCGCGCCCCCTGGGCCAGGCCTCCCCCTCCCCGCCCGCCCCCTGCGCCCCCTGGGCCAGGCCTCCCCCTCCCCGCCCACCCCCCGCGCCCCCTGGGCCAGGCCTCCCCAGGCGGGCGCGGCTGTACGGGGCATGGGCGCGCGGACCCCTGAGCCGGGCGGGCTTGAGGCGGCTCCGGGGTGCAGCTGGGCCCGGGGCGAGCAGGCTCCTTGCCCGGGGGCCCCAGCCGGGGCGGGGTGCTGACCCGGGTTTCCCTCTCCCCAGATGAAGTGCGTGCTGGTCGCCAGCCCGGGGGCTGAGGTGCTGTTCTACTGGGCCGACGAGGCGTTCACAGAGAGCCTGGGCCGGCGCTTCAGCCCGGCGGGGCAAGGGGGGCACCCGGTGAGAGCTCTGCCCCAGGGGTGCAGCAAGCCCCCGGGTCGGGGGGAGCGGCTGGGCTGAGAGCCCCGTGCTGGGGGGGGCGGAGGACTTCCAGGCTCAGCTCCAGACCCCCGCGGGGGTGCAGCTGGGAACTGGGAGGGTGGGGGAATTAGCTGGGGCTGGGCTGAGGGCCCCGTGCTGTGGGGGGCGCGGGGGCATGGAGGGGGAGCAGCTGGAGCGGGACTGGCTCATGGCCCGTCTGGCCCTGCCCTGCAGCCGCCTGCCTTTGAGGACAGCATCAACACGCTCTTCGCCCCCCTGATCATCTCCTGCGTGACGCTCCTGGAGCGGCTCTCGGACACCTACACCTGCTTCTCGGCTGAGGATGGAGGCCAGCTCTACGTGCTGCATATGGTAACGGTGCCCAGGGACCCCCTCCCGGGCTCAGCACCCACTGGCAAGGGGAGCGTGTGTCCCTTCACTGGGAGTGTGGCATTAGCCCCGGTCGGGATGCAGCTGCCATCCTGCCTGGCCCCGGGAAGAGCCCTGCGCCGGGTCACTGCGTGTGCACGGGGGGAGGGTCCCTTCAGGGCAGGATCCCCGGGCTGTACTCCCGGCAGGGGACCCCCTTGCTGCTGACGAGGGCTGGCCCACGGGGAGCTTTGCCCCAGGCCCAGCCGGGACCAGGAGGTCTAACGGGCAGGGATTTCCTGTTTCCTGCCTGGCCCTGCCGTCGCGCTGCAGTTCGGGGAGTGTCTGTACATTGCGGTGAACGGTGACGGCTCGGAGAGCGAGGACGACCTGCGCCGGAAGCTCTACGTGCTGAGGAGACTGGTCGAGGTCCACTTCGGCCTGGTGACCCTGGACTCGCACCTTATCTGCAAGGAGTGAGTGGCTGGCTGGGCCGGGAGGGCATTTGGCGCTGCCTGGGTGGGGCTGAGCTGACCCTCTCCCCCAGATGCGCACGTCAGCGCGGCAGCCAGTGCCTGACTGGTGAGGTAGCGCTGCGGCCGATCCCTGGGGCTCCGACGCTCTGCCCGGTCAGCGACCGGCCTGGGAGGTGCCGGGGTCTGGGCGTTGGTGAACGTGGGGCCTGCAGCTGTGCTGTGGGCTATGGCCTGGAGGGAGGCTAGGTCCCAGGGCAGCGTGCACCGTGCTGGGTCACCTCTCCGGCTCTTGGAGTGTGGCTAGCCCAGAGGAGGTGCCGCCTCCTTCCCCACGCCTGCCTCTGAGGGCCGGGAGGAGCGACTGGAGCTTGGGAAGCAGCTGGCAGCAGTGTGTCCCGGTCCCAGGGAGGAGACCTGGCCCAAGCAGGGGCCCCGGGAGCCCAGGGGCAGTCCCTGGGACAGGCCTGCCTCTCCCGAGCGGGACTCGGCTCACTTGGCGTCTGTGCTCCCAGGTTGCGGCCGGCGGTCTCGGAGCAGCGCAGCCGCGTGTGGGCCCTGTTCCAGGGACTGCTCCAGACCTACAGCAGCCTGCGGGAGGCCGAGCAGAGCTTTGCCGTGGAGGTACCTTCTGCTGGGCGCACCACGGGTGGTGGGGGGCCTAGCCTGGGGAAGGGGGGCTACCAGGCTGTGGGCGCTGGGTGTGACTGGGGTGAATTGCCCCGAGGAGGGCCTGGGCAGCGCTGGGGGATCCTGGGGGGGGCGTGAGTGCAGAATATTTTGGGGGTTCCTCCCATTCCCCAGCTGGCGTGGCCGGGAGCTGCCCCACAGGGCCGCTGGCTCCCCTTGCCCCATCCCAGCTCAGCGCCGGGTCTGTCTCCCTGTGACCTGCCCGCAGGCCGTGGAACGGCTGATCCACCCCCAGCTGTGTGAGCAGTGCATCGAGTTCCTGGAGCGCCAGGTGGTGCAGCACATCAACGCCAGCGGGCAGCGCGGGGGCGAGGAGGTGATGCACGCCTTCCTGCTGGTGCACACCAGGCTGCTGGCCTTCTACTCCAGGTGAGAGCGTCTCCCCACCCTGCCTCCATGACCCTTCCTGGAGCAGCAGCTCTATCGCCCCTCCCCGCTCACGGGCCTTCTCTCGCCGCAGCCGGAGCGCCAGCACCATCCGCCCAGCCGACCTGCTCACCCTCATCCTCCTGGTGCAGGACCTGTGTCGCAGCCCCAGCGCAGACAAGGACCAGAGCCCACAGGTGCCTGCCCTGGGTCTGCCTGGGGGACAGGCCTTGAGAGCAGCCTGGGGCTGGTGGGACTGTCGGGAGAGGGGTGCTCCTCTGTGATGGGGGCTGGACCCCTCTAAGCAGCTCTCCTGCTCTCCCTGCAGCTGGCAGAGGGGGGGCCGACTCTCCAGAGGCCGAAGAGCAGCGAGAGCATCCCAGTGAGGAGCCCAGGCCCACACGGCACCCCCAGGAGCGAGGCAGAGGAACAGGTGTGTGTGGCTGGCTGGCTGGGCCTGGCACCCGGGTGGATGGCACAGGGGTTGTGGGTATTGTGGTTCCCTGGAGCCCCAGCAAGGGCAGGGTCCCGTGATGGTCAGAGCTGTTCTCTCCTCCCCATCAGGAACAGGGCCCTTTGGTGCTGGGAGCTGCATGGCTCATTTCAAACCCCAGGATCAGGAGCGGCTTGGGCTCATGCCCCCCTCACTCTGGGAGCACAAGCCAAGCCGTTCTCCCTGCCCCAAAGCGCTTGCTGTGATCAGAGCAAAGGTGCAGAGTGGGGGGCGTTGCCGGTACCTGGAGGGATGGGGCCAGGACTTGCTGGGTGCGACTCTCTGCTAAGGCCGAGGTTCTCAAGCAGGGTACATGTACCCCTGGGGTACACAGAGCTCTTCCAGGGGGCACATCAACTCGGAGATTTGCCTAGTTTTACAGCAGGCTACATCAAGCACTAGCGGAGTCCGTACAAACTGAGGCTTCATGCAGACCAGGCTGGTTCATTCTGCCCCATACACTGCACGCTGACATGTACCTACAGTGTTTCTAATCCAGTTGATCTATTTTACGGTGATACGGTAAAAAGGAGTCCGCCGTTGGTCAGTACTGGCGTGCTGGGACACTTGTATTTTGACATCTGGGTTTGTAAGCAGGCAGCTCTTAAGAGAGGTGACACTTGGGGTACACAAAACAAATCTGTCTCCTACCGGGGGGCAGCTGTCTGGAAACGGTGCACTAAGGGGTGTTTGATGGAATCCAGCTACCTGGAGCCTGACTGTGCCCCAGCCTCGCAACCAGCCTAGCCTCGCTATTCTGTCCCTTGGGGGCCCATCCTGGCCCGGCCTGGCAACTCCCCACCCATCCCCAAAGCCCTGTCGTTGGGGGGAGGGTCCCACTGCCCCGCTGAGCTGGCTCCCTTCTCGTTGCAGGATGCGGACGAGCTCTCCATGCCCGAGGAGTATTACACCCCCCAGCCCTCGCCCAGCAGGCAGAGCACAGGTGAGTCCCTGGACAGACGGGCCACCTCACACCGGGAAACTGGTTGTGCCCCAGAGGCGGCAGGCTGCAGAGCCGGCACGAGGGCGCTGTGCCAGGAGGGCCGGGGGATCTTGGGGGAGGCCAAGGCCCGGGGTGGGGTGTCAGAGGCCAGGGCAGGAACCCCCCACAGGGTGGTTTGGCTGCACACGGTGCTGGGGCAGCTGGCTCCTTCTCTGTTCTTGCCCACAGGAGGCGCCAGCTGGTCGGAGGGCTCAGAGCTAGCGGGTTCCGGGGAGGCAGATGCTGCTGATGTCCAGGTAAGCCAGGGATGGGCTCGCCAGGAATTCCTGCCCTGAGCAAGACCCTGTGAGAGCCCCTGGTGCCTATGTCTTCCTGTGCAGTCCTGGCCCTGCCAGCCTGCCCTTGTCCCCCGCGCACCCACCTCCCAGCATGGCCAAAGGAGGGGTCTCCGCAGGGCTCCTGCAGCCCCTTCTCCCCCAGAGCTCTTCCCACCCCAACTCGCTCCTTCCCCAGCCCCTCAGCACAGGCCAGGCCTCTCAGACTTGCCCACCACTGCAGACCCCACCCTGTCCTCCCTGCCCCTCTGGCCAGGGAACCCGGACTTGGAGTGGGCCTGGGCCGGGCCTGGCGGCACCTGCCCGAGGGCACTGTCCAGACTTGAATTCCCTGCCTGACAAGCTCCTAGGGAAGGTTTGGGGCGGGTCTGAGCCCCCAGCTGGATCCATCCCCCCCCCTTGTGGGGAGTTTGTCCCAAGATTCAGCCTCAGTTTCCCCACTTTGCTCTGCCTGTCGCCCTCTCCCTTCTGCCCAGGAGTCCTCCCACCTGCCCACATCTGCCTGCAGCTTCCCGGGGGTGGTGCCATCAGCTCTGCCCTTGCTGCGCGGCGTGGCACGTGGGCAGACCAGGCTGTTGCTGCCTGGTCCCTTCCCCGGTGCGGGGTGTCCAGCCGGCTGCGCGCGCTCGCTCGCTCTCTCTCCAGGTGGCAGAAGACTCACTCCGGGCCCTGGTGCCCCCAGCGCCCGATGCCTCCAACCCCAGAAGGATCTTCCTGGATGCGAACCTGCGGGAGGGCTACTGCCCCATGGTGCCCCACACCATGTACTGCCTGCCGCTCTGGCCTGGCATCTCGCTGGTGCTCCTGACCAAGGTGAGTTGGGTCTGGGGCGTGGTCCATGCTGCCCAGCCTGGCTTGCCACAGACCCACAGTGACAGTGCTACGGCCCCAGCTTTGGAATAGTGTCTGGGAGGAGCCTGTCAGTGGGTCAGGCCCCCAGGGGTCTCGCTCTTCCTCCTGGGTGAGCCCCACTGCTTCCCCGCCTCCTGAGCGTGGACCCCAGCTGTACAGCGCCCCTGCTGCCCCCCTGAGCTCAGGGCAGTGGGTCCAGCTGGGAGAGCCCCCGAGGGAGGCTTGTGCATTAGCCCCTGAAGGTTGCCCCTCGGCCAGCGTTTGCAGCGACTTCCCCAGCGCGGTCAGACAGTCGGGTTTGTTCGGTAACTGGCCACGACCCAGGCCAGTGGTCGGGTCTCCCAGAGAACTGAAGGTTACAGCACGGCCCATTCTGGGGAGCCCAGAGCCCAGCCAGGCTGTAGGGAGCCCCTGGGTTCCAGCTGTGTCAGGCTCTGACCCCCTTGGTCCGACTCTCAGTGAGAGCCCCAACTTCTTCAAGCAGCCCCCTCTAAGCCCCCCACCCCCTTCCCAGCCCTTTTGATCTCTAGCTGGGGGGCATGTCTCAGCCTCCTTGCGCAGAGGCGGGGAGATCTCTGTCCCCTGGGGTACTGGGTGTCAGTGTCCTGGGAACTGGATTTGCCATCGGCATCTCAAATCTCCACTGATCTGGGGCCAGGCCCAGACAGCCAGGCGACGCCCCACCCTTGTCTCAGCCTGCCCTGAGAGCAAAGAGTCCTATCCCACCCACGGGGGAACAGTGCAGGGGAAACTGAGGCGCATCAGACTCGTAAAAGTCATACAAACCAATTCCCACTTTCACACCCCTCTCCCCCAACTCAGAGCCCCAGCACCCATGTCGTCTGCTCCCTGTACCAGCTGCTGGACGGGTTCCTGGTGCTGGAGAAGAAGCTGAGGGAGGGGCAGGAGGTGGGGCCACCCACCCGCTCCCACCCACTCCTGGCTGAGCTGCGCCAGAGGATGGACAAGTTCATGAAGAAGCTGGGCAGGCAGGACGTGCAGGTGGGAGTCCGGCGTGGAGCTGCGAGGCGGTTGGGGACCCTTGCACAGCCCGCACACCTCACGGCTGCCCTGTCTGTCGTCCTAGTTACACAACGCCTGGCTGGAGTTCAAGAGCAAAGCGTTCTCCAGACATGAGTCCGGGAGCTCCAGGGAGTGAGTATGGGGGTGTGGGGAGAAAACCAGGGGTACAGGGTGGCTGGGATGGGGCGGGGACTTCTGGGGCAGGGTGGGGGCTCCAGGCCCAGAGGTCCAGGAGGGCAAGGAAGAAAGTTGGGGCAGCTCTTGGGGGGGCCCCCAGCTGTTGTCGGGGGCCCGGGGTGGGGGCCAGGTAGGGGCGTTGCTCAGGGGCTGTCTCTCTCCAGGTTCCTGCAGGCACTCGGCAGCGTGAGGCAGCAGCTCTGCTCCGTCTATCGCCAGCTCTTCCTGACCTCGCCGTCCGCCCAGGGCCTGGCCCAGGGCCTGCGGGACTGGGCCCAGAAGCTGGTGCGGTGAGTGCGTGGGGGGGGGGTTGCTGGGGGAGGGGCGAGTGCGTGGAGGGGGCTGGGGGGAGGAGAGGAGAGGAGGTTGCCGGGGAAGGGGCGAGTGCGTGGGGGGGTCTGGGGGGGAGGCTGGCACTTCAACAGGACTCGTGGGGAAATGGCTGGAAACCAACCCCCGGGCAGCGCCAGCTGCAACTCGGTGGGTGGCGCCCTGGGCTGCCCAGCTGAGCCCCGGGCCCGTTGGCGGGGGCTGACTGGCCTGGGCCCTGCGTGGAGAGGCCACCGCAGACCGTGGCGGGTTTAGCAGGTACGTGTCCCTGTAACCGGCAGGGCACTTTGAACCCCAGCCACCTCCGGGGCCTGGGCTGGGCGGGCAGCTCTTCTGTGGGGCTCCCTGGGGTGGCACGTGCCCCGTCCCCTCCAGCGCGGGGTACGAGCCAGCCGTGGCCGGCGTCCCCGTGTCAGTGCTGGGCACCCAAGGGCCTGGCCAGGCGGAGAGGGCGCCACGCTCAGGCCAGGCCTCGCGCTCTGCAGGGAGAAGCTGCTGGACTGGAGGGACTTCCTGCTGGTGAAGAGCAAGCGGAATATCACCATGGTGTCACATCCGCCCAGAGAGCCCTGGGCAAGGGCACCTGGGGACAGCAGGCTCCTCCCTCCCTCCCTCCCGCCCTGGGACCTTCCCGCGGTGTAGCAAGGGCTGGGGGTCGGCTTTCCGGCCGGCTCGGGGGGCAGTTGGCCTGGCTGAGTTGGCACAGCTAAGTGGGGGCTCGCCCCATCTCTCCAACAGCAGGGCTGGACTCTGCCCAGCGCTGGGGAGACGAGACTGCAGGGAGCCCAGCCAACAGTTGGCGAGGGGCCTGAACGAGACACATTGGGTCCCACAGGGCAGGGGTCTGTGGGGGACTGGGCTGGCCTCAGGTAGGCCACGCCATGGGGTTGTGGACAGAGCCCCCCTCTGCGCCTCCAGATGCCTTGGGGGGGGATACAGGAGGTGCTGCTGGGACTGTGGGCAGGGGGCTGTTGGCGTTTGGGTTCCCATCACCAAGAGGGGAGGCGGGGAGCAGGATCCATCCGGAACCACCTGGGGGGTCCGTGGGATCTCCCCATTGCCCAGGGCAGGCTCAGCAGGGCACCCATGGACAGGGGGTTTCCCTATGTCTGGTCGCCCTTAACCTGCCCCCACATACCTGGAGGACTTCCCAGGCCTGGTACACTTCATCTATGTGGACCGCACCGCTGGGCAGATGGTGGCACCTTCTCTCAACGTGGCCGAGGACTCCACCTCAGAGCTGGGCAAGGGTGCCCTGGCTGCCTTCATCAAGAAGAAGGTACCAGCCCTGGGCTCTGACGCTGATCCCCTAGGTTTGAGGGTGGGGAGGTTCAGAAGGGGCCCATCCCGCCCAGGTTGGGCCGGTCTGCTCGGCCGTGGGGGCCCAGCCAGGTGGAGCGCGGGCCCAGCTGTAGAACCCCGTGAGAGCGATGGCTGGGGTGGCGGGAGCCGGGCAGGAGGGGTCGAGTGTGATGCTGGGGAAGCAGGGAGCTCAGCAGGAGCGGCCCTGGCTCTGGCTGGAAGGGTGCCCCAGGCTCCGAGGGAGAGGAGCAGAGCTGTGGGGCGGGGGGATCTCTGCTCCGGCTGCAGCTGCCTCCTCTCCCGCCAGGTCTGGTCTCTGATTTGGCTGGCTCGGCGCTACCTGCAGAAGGGCTACACGACACTCACACTGCGCGACGGCGACTATTACTGCTCCTACTTCCTCTGGTTCGAGAACGAGCTGGTGCGTTGGGGGGCGCTCGGCCTCTGACCTGCCTGACGAGGCCCCTCGCCCCGGCAGCACTTCCGTAGGGCGAGAAATGGAGAGGTGTGGGCATCACCTGGGCTCCGAGGCCATGTGGCCAGCCGCTGCCCTGGCACACAATCCCCATGGCACATGGCCTGGCAGATCATCCCGTGGTGTGTTCCTGAGGCCCCGGGACCTGGGGCTAGCCCCCTCGCCCAGCACACAGGTTTCCCCAAAGTGCTTAGTCAGCCCTGCCTTGGTACATGAGCTCAAGGCCACGCAGCCAGCACCCCGCTGCAGCCTCGGGTCCTCCAGGTGGCGTGGCCAGCCCCTCATGGCTGTCCCTTTGCCATGCAGGGTTACAAACTGGAGGTGATTGAGGTTCCTGTTCTCTCCGACGACTCTGCTCCCATCGGGATGCTGGCAGGGGATTACTACAGGTGAGTGCTGGACCCAGCTAGCCCCTGCCCCCCCAGTCCTCTTCTGGCTGCTGGGCTAGGCAGCAGCGGATGGGAAGAGCCCTGTGCTGCAGGGCTGCCCTTCGCCTGCCATGGGTCACAGGTGGCAGGTGGGGCTGGGAGCTGGCAGTGCTTGGGCTCTGAGCCCTGCGGGACCCTGTCTCGGTGCCCAATGCCTGGCAGCTGTAACCACATGCCCCAGAACAGGGGTTCGCGATGTCCCCATGTCTCCACCAGGGGCTGAGGTTACACGAGCCTGCCGCTAAGCCAGGGATCAAACCCAGATGTCCAGGCTCCGAGGCCGTCTGTACATACACAACGGTGGGTCCAAACTCGCTGTTACCACTCGAGAGAGAGACCCTGGAGTCACTGTGGATCGTTCTCTGAAAACATCCACTCAACGTGCAGCGGCCATCAAAAAAGTGACCAGAATGTTGGGAATCGTTCAGAAAGGGATAGATAATAAGACAGAAAATATCATATTGCCTCTATATAAATCCATGGTATGCCCACACTTCGAATACTGCATGCAGATCTGGTCTTCCCATCTCAAAAAAGGTATATTGGAATTGGAAAAGGTTCAGAAAAGGGCAACAGAAATTATTAGGGGTATGGAACGGCTTCCATAGGAGGAGAAGTTAAAAAGACTGGAACTTTTTTAGCTTGGAACAGAGATGATGACGGGGCGATATGACGGGTCTATAAAATCTTGACTGATGTGGAGAAAATGAATAAGGAAGTGTTGTTTACTCCTTCTCATTACACAAGAACCAGGGTCACCCAATGACATTAACAGGCAGCAGGTTTAAAACAAACAAAAGGAAGTATTTCTTCACACAATGCACACTCAACCTGTAGAACTCCTTGCCAGAGGATGTTGTGAAGGCAAGACTATAACGGGGTTCAAAAAGGAACTAGATAAGTTCCTGGAGGACAGGTCCATCAATGGCAAGTAGCCAGGATGGGCAGGGATGGTGTCCCTAAGCTCCGTTTGCCAGAAGCTGGGAATGGGCGAGAGGGGGTGGGTCACTTGGTGATTCCCTGTTCTATTCGTTCCCTCTGGGGCACCTGGCCCTGGCCACTGTGGGCAGACAGGACACTGGGCTAGATGGGTCTTGGGTCTGACCCAGCCTGGCCGTTCGTACATATTCCCCTCTGGGCCTCTCCTTGGAATGGGCTGGCCAGGCCCAGGGACCCGTGTGCTGCCCTAAGTCTGATCTGGGGTGGGTCTGAGGCACTTGCGCTGCCCCCTGGGGGCTGGACCGGGGCCCGGCGGAGGCTTTTCCACCTGACCGCTGTCTCCTCCCGTGCAGGAAGCTTCTGCGCTATTACAGCAAGAACCACCCGGCCGAGGGGGTGAAGTGTTACGAGCTGCTGACGCTGCATCTGGGTGTGATCCCCACCGAGCATGTGATCCAGCAGGCCTGCGACCTGGCCCGGCGGCTCTGGGAGCCATCCCGCATCCCCCTGCTCTGAGCCACGCGGGCTGGCAGCAAGCGTCCCCACGAGGGCCTTGTTCCCACCCTCAGAGTCAGACTCAACGGGCCCCTTGCAGCACCCACCTCGTTGGGCCCTGCAGCCCACAGGCCCGGCTGGGAGACCAGCACCCGCCAGCAGCCAGCCGTCAGCTCCCCACCTGCTGAAACTTGGCCAGGGGGCTCCCCTGACTTGCCCCTGGAGCGGCCCGGCAGCGGGGGCCATTGGAAGTGCATGGCCATGGTAGCGTGTCTCTGTCTGTACGTGCCACACTCCAGGCTTGCATTAAAGCTGGTGCACTTGGTCACCGTGGTGCACTCCCTGATTCCTCCCTGTCTGTGTCAGGGGCTTGGCCGCTTACTGGGCCTTGCCTGTGGACCTGCCTGTGCGAGTACATGGACAGACGTGTTTGCACACGCACGTGAGAACATGGAGACATGCCTGCTTGCCATGCATTCTCCAGCCTGGTACCAAGGAGGGTTCACGGTGTTCCCGCCAGGACTGGGCCCTTCTTGCCACAGTGTGGGTAGGGCCCAGGCAGGTACTTGCCAGGCTTCTGCCCTGCCCACCTCCTGCACTGGGGGGGGAGAGTCCGCTGGCTTCTCACCTGTGCCTGCAATCCAAGGGGCCCCTCCCCCCAGGCTCCCCTGCCCCTAGGACTAAGGGGTCTACAGCTGCCCTCAGCATCTTTTAGCAAAGGGGGACAGCCAGCCTGCCCCAGGGGTCTACTCTCCCAGCTCCAGCTCTAAGGCCTCCCTTCATCCCTGCCCCAGTGGCTGGAGGGCTCAGGTTTGCTATGCCAGGGTGCGGCTGCTCCCAGCCAAGGGCATGCGTTGGTGCCCCTGGGCACAGCTGTCTTGCTGGGCCCCTCGCCACGTGGCGGCAGCTCTCCCTCGCCCCTGCCCGGCGAAGTTTTGCCCCGCAGCGGGGGAGTAGGCTCCCTGCAGGCCGGGTGGTGCCTGGGGGGCAGGGAGCATGGGCATGGCACTTGTCGCCCCAGCAAGCGGCTGACCTGGTGACACGGGGGTTGGGGGGGCGCAGTGACGGGGGCTGTCTCCTGTGTGGGTGGGAGGGTGCTGTGGGAGTCGCAGGAGAATTGGGGCCGGGGGCAGCCACGAGGGGCCAGCATGTTTCTGCCTGGGCCCTGGCCCGTTGTCGGGCTGGCTCGGCTCCAGGCTCTGCCCCGTCCCTCCCCTGCTCTGACGCCGCCTGTCCCGCCCCTGCGGGAAGCGCTGACTCGGCAGCGAGGGCCAGGCTTGGCAGGGGTGCAGCTGCTGGTGCCCGTCACAGCCATGGCCGTCGGGCACGGGCTGGGCAGGGCCTGGGCTGGCTGCAGCCGGCAGGGCCGGAGGCTGGCTCACGCCGGGCCCAGGGGCCAGCTGCAGCGGGAGTACGACGCCGTGGTGATAGGGGGAGGTAATGCCGGGGCTGGGGGCTGCTGCTGTTGAGGGGCACCTTTAGGGTGGCACTCCCCGCTCCCCCGCCAGGCTCCAGCTCCCCCCGGGGGCAAGCCTGGCTGTGCAGGAGCACTGGCCCTTTAAGAGAGGGGTGGAGAGCTCTGTGTGTGTCTGTGTGTGTGTGTGTGACACACAACTCCACCCCCACTCAGCCTGCCGCTGCTGTGCTGTGCTGTGAGGCAAAGAATATTTAAAAAAAGATAATTCTGCTAGAGATGTAGGAAAAGCAAAGAAATCTTCCGCTAACAAAATAGTGTTTCGGTAACTAGCCAGTACCTTTAGGAGACTTAGCCTGCAGGCTGTGGTGGTGGTTGGTTATTTTTGAAATCGACTTGTGTCTGAAGTGTAGCCCCTGGAGTCACCAGTAAAGTGGCTCCCCCCGGCCCCCCCAGTCTGAAATGGTGCTGCGGCTTGGGGCTGGCACCCTACGCCCGCCAGGGTGCAGGGGAGCTCTCTGTGCCCAGGGTGATGGGCAGGGGCTGGTGCAGCCTCTTGCCACAGCTCTGCTCCCCTGCCATTGGGTGAGATGAGCTAACAGGCCTCAGCCATGCCAGACAAGCAGGTGAACAGCAAAACCGCCGGTATGTTGCCATGGAAATGACACAGGGGGCTGCAAGGGGGTCCTACCTGTTGGGGAGAGGAAGGACGGGGGGCTGGAGTGGGGGCCCACTCTCTCCTTGGGGTCAGTGCTGCCGCCATGTCTCAGTGGGGTGCATTTCATGCTGTGTTGCAGAGAATGGGGTAGGGGCCGCAGTGCTGCTGGGGGGAGGCTTTCAGTGTGGGGGGGTGCTGTGCTCTGGGGAACGAGGCTCGGGGGGAGCCAGTGCTGCTGGGCAAAGGGAGCGGGCTGGGGGGTCTTGGTGTGGGGAGCATCGTAACTCCCAGCCCCTAACCCCCATATTCATTAAGGTCCCCAAGGGTGGTTCCAATGCTTAGGGCAGTTGCCAGCGCTGTCCCCGCCCCTCGCCCCCTGCGCCCACGTGGGCGCCGTTGCCTTGCGGCCACGGGGCATTGTGGTGAAAGCAGCATAGACGGCACCGTCCAGCCCTGGCTGCCAGGGAGGTGGTGAGTAGCAGCAGGACCCATTGGTGCCACGGGCCCTGGCCCCTCTCACCCCCTGCCCATCTCTCGTTGCAGGGCACAACGGGCTGGTGGCAGTGAGTATTGAATGCCAAGGCATCTGCCTCTGTGCCCTAGCTTGGGGGGGTGGGGAAATCCTGTGGGGTGACAGGGGAGTTCCCATGTGCATGGGGGGAATCCTATGGGGTGAGGAGGAAGCTCCAAAGAGCACTCTGGAGTGCAAACATCCTGGATGGGTTTGTTGGGGAGAGGGGGTGTCCTCAGTGGGGGATCCCCCCCGGAGCATCCTGGGTGGGTTTGTCGGGGGAGCGTGTCCCGAGTGGGGGCATGTCCTGGGTGGGTTTGTCGGGGGAGCGTGTCCCGAGTGGGGCTTTGGGGGTGTCCTGGGTGGGTTTGTTGGGAAAGCGTGTCCCAGGTGGGGGATTGGGGGTGTCCTGGGTGGGCTTGTTGGGGGGCTCGTGGGGGCGGGTGACTCTTGTGCTCTCGGCAGGCTGCCTACCTGCAGAAGTCGGGCGTGCGGACAGCCGTGCTGGAGAGGCGTCACCTTCTGGGAGGCGCTGCGGTCACAGAGGAGATTGTCCCAGGTAACCACAGCCCTGCCCAGCGAGATGCCCCGGGTGCCTGGGGCAGGCTGGTAGCTGACGCTCCCCTTCTCTTTCAGGCTTTAAGTTCTCCAGAGCATCCTACCTGCTCAGCCTCCTGCGGCCGCAGATCTTCACGGAGCTGGAGCTGCAGGTAGCGAGGCCAGTCCAGGGGGGGCTCAGCCAGCCCCCCGTGCTGCCTCCCTCCCACTGCTGGGAGCATTGGTGGGTGTGAGGCCCTAGCACCACTGCGGGGCCAGGATGCCCTGGCCAGGCCCAACTCGCTCCTGCCTCTCCCCCACCTCCCTGAACCTCAGGGCCCAGTCCCGGAGCCTGACAGCCCCCAGCTCAGAACAGCTCCCCTGGCCTCTCCCCTCTGGGCTGGTGAGGGGGGTCGGAGGGGCCGTGACGATTGGCCACGCTGCCTGGCACTGGCCATGCTCTGTATCTTGCAGCGGCATGGTCTGAGGGTCTATGCCCGTGACCCCTACTCCTTCACCCCCATGCTGGAGGATGGGCAAGCCCGGCGCTCGCTCCTGCTGGGCCACAACATGGCGGACACCCAGCGGCAGATCGCTCAGTTCTCCTCCAAGGATGCACAGGTACTGAGGGCAGCAGGAGGGGCTTGGGGCTGGGCTCCCAGTCCTGCCAACCCCAGTGTGACTGGCCCAAAAGGGCCCAAATCCCAGGCGTGCAGCCATGATAGGCTGGACTCACCAGCGGGGCTGGCCTGGGAGCGTTCCCTGCAGCCTCCTGGCCGCTCACCGAGTCAGAGACAAAACAAGGATTTGGATCCTTTCCCTCCCCAGCCTGCCAACTCATGGGCACGTCCCAGCTCGAACGCTCAGGGGCAGGGGGCGGAGGGTGGTCAGTATCTGCACAACGCATAGCTGCAGCCTGAGACCAGGTCCGCCCTAGGACCCCTGGTCTGGCACACGTCCTAGCAAAGCTCCTTCTGTGGACACAGTATGTACCAGCCCCTCCAAGTGACACAAGCTGTGCCAGGGAAAGCGCGATTTTCCCAGGCTAGCCGGGTCTATGCTGGGGGCATTTGTCAGCACAGCGTGTGGTGCCATCATCCCCCCAGCTGACCTGGCTGTGCCAGCGTGAGTGTGTCACTATTTCGGGGTTACCCAGGTGTCCAGGGGAATTGCTGCCACCTCCCCCCAGCATGAGGGGGGAGCCCCGGCTCTGCCCAGCCAGGGGCGATCTCCCGAAGCTGCAGGCAAAACACACACTCCACTCCCAGCCGCCATGAGTCCCGCTCGCTCCCTCTGTGGGCTAATAATTTACTGTCACGGGGTCCCCGGGCGATGATCTGGAAGGGCTCCCTACGAAGCCAGGCAGGACTCTGGGGAAGTCTCCTCTCTGGGAGCAGCCTGTCTGCAGGACACACAGCTCACACAGCTTCCACCTTCCTAGGTCTGACCTCGGAGCACTCAGCATCCTCTGCCCCTCCGTGCGCTTCCCACAGCGAGTCCGCCCAGGCAGGGTCCTGGGGGGGCCAGAGGGTCCTGCCCCCCAACTCCACAGTCAGATGTGACTCTCAGCCAGCCAGTAAAACAGAGGTTTATTAGATGACAAGAATATGGTCTAACACAGAGCTTGTAGGTGCAGAGAACAGGACCCCTCAGCTGGGTCCATTTTGGGGGGCAGTGAGCCAGACAACCACGTCTGCCCTTCACTCCATGTCCCAGCCAGCCCCAAACTGAAACTCCCTCCAGCCCCTCCTCCTCTGGGCTTTGTCCCTTTCCCGGGCCCGGAGGTCACCTGATTCCTTTGTTCTCCAACCCTTTAGCTCTCACCTTGCAGGGGGGAAGGGCCCAGGCCATCAGTGGCCAGGAAACAGGTGTCGGCCATTCTCTGTGTCCAGACCCCTGCAACACCTGCCCTCTAGGGCTCTGCAGTGATCATACACCCTTACCCCACCCCCTAGATACTTAAGAACTGTCTAGGGGAAACTGAGGCACCCCCACACTATTCAGAGGAAACATTAAGAACAGTCCCGCTTCATCACATCTACACCCCCACCTTGTCACACTTTCTTTTTCCAAAACCTGGGCGGTTCGTTAGCTTCAGCTGAGCCCTGAACCTTTCTCAGAGGCTTTTCTTTGCTTTGACCACGCTCAGGCCTGTAGCTGGAAGCACAGGGCAGGGCTGGGTCAAAGGATGCTGCTGGTTCTCACTATCGGCTGAGTAGCTGAGACCCACCTGGGCTCGGGGATGGGCTTTTCCTCCAGCAGCCTCCACGTTTCCCACAGCTTTGGGCAGGTCTCATCCGAGCCCCCCTTCAGTGGGTCAGACCCAGGTGTAATGTACCTGCCTGGGCCTGTCTGTGTTACCGAGGACCTGGCCTGAGTTTGCAGGGAGCCTGAGCCGATTGCTGTTTATAGGGCAGGCTGAAGCCAAGGCTCCATTAACATCAGATTGTGAAATGTCCCTGCTGCTCAAAGCGCAGACGGGAGAGATGCAGCCCTACGGCGTGATTGAGAGTGGTGTCTCCTTCGGCCGGCTTGCTGGGGCTTTGGAGCAGGCTGTCCCCTGCCACCCCTCTGCCAAGGGCTGGGTGGCTGAGCCTGCCTCTGACCATGGGTGTGCTAGCCAGAGACCAGGGGAGGAGCCGGGGCGCGTGTCCAGGAGCCCAGAGCTGGCCTGGGGCCAGAGGCACTGTGGTGCTGAGCAGAGTGCAGGGAGCCAGGAGGGGCACGGCCGGGGATCAGGGCTGGCGTCTGCTGGCTCCTGCCTCTGTCTCCGCTTCAGGCCTATCCAAAGTACGAGGCGTTCCTGAGCCGCTTGGTGTCGGCCCTTGACCCGCTGCTGGACGCCGCGCCGGTGGACCCCTCTGCCTGGAGCCAGGGCCCCCTGCTGCAGCGGCTCCGCGCCCTGCGAGGCCTGCAGCCCCTGATGCGGGCGGGTACGTCTGGCGCCGGAGGCTAGGGCCACGGGTCCATGCCCATCCAGTGGGGCACGGTGCTGGCGTTAGAGGGCGCCGGCAGAGCAGAGGGGGAGCAGCGCTTCCTGTACCAGGTGTCATGGAGTCCCTGGGCGATGCTCTGGAACTGCTCCCCATGAAGCCAGTCAGGACTCTGGGGCAGTCGCCTTTCTGTGAGCAGCCTGTCTTCAGGACACACAGCTCACACAGCTTCCACCTTCCTGGGTCTGACCTCCGAGCATTCAGCATCCTCTGCCCCTCCATGTGCTTCCCCCCAGCGAGTCCGCTCAGGCGGGGCTACTGGGGAAGCCAGAGGGTCCTGCACCCCAACTTCGCAGTCAGACGGAACTCTCAGCCAGCCAGTAAAACAGAAGGTTTATTAGACGACAGGAACATGGTCTAAAACAGAGTTTGCAGGTGCAGAGAACGGGACCCCTCAGCTGGGTCCATTTTGGGGGGCAGTGAGCCCGACAACCACGTCTGCCCTTCACTCCATGTCCCAGCCAGCCCCAAACTGAAACTCCCTCCAGCCCCTCCTCCTCTGGGCTTTGTCCCTTTCCCGGGCCAGGTGGTCACCTGATTCCTTTGTTCTCCAACCATTTAGCTCTCACCTCGCAGGGGGAGAAGGGCCCAGGCCATCAGTTGCCAGGAAACAGGGTGTCGGCCATTCTCTGTGTCCAGACTCCTGCACACACCGGCCCTCTAGGGCTCTGCAATGATCATACACCCTTACTCCACCCCCTAGATACTTAAGAACTGCCTAGGGGAAACTGAGGCACCCCCACACTATTCAGAGGAAACATTAAGAACAGTCCCACTTCGTCACACCAGGTGCCCCGGACACTGCCCTGGGGCTGGCAGAGGCCTGAGACCTTCCTCTGGGCAGCTAAGCCCCTGGCTCCAGTGTGAGTCAAGTACCCATCATCCCCGGGCAGAGACGGGCCCAGGGCTCACGCATGCACAGCCCACGCTGGGCCCCGGCTGCCCTCGCCGCCTGCCAAAGCGGGAAGGTGTCACAGAGTGTGGGGGAGTCAGCCAGCCAGTAAAACAGAAGGTTTATTGGACAACAGAAACACAGTCCAAAACAGAGCTTGTGGGTACACCCAGGACCCCTCAGTCAAGTCCTTCTGGGGGACCCTGGGGTTCCCTGTGTCCCTCCACCCAGCCCCAAACTGAAACTAAACCCACCCAGCAGGTTCCCTGCTGCAGTCTCCGTCCACATTCCTGGGCAGAGGTGTTACCTCCCCCTCCCCCTCCTGGCTCAGGTGACAGGCTCTCAGGTCTCCCATCCCCAGGGCACATTCCCAGGTCAACACTCCCCCCTCCCTGCTGTGTCACATCATCACATCTCTCCCCCCTTCGAGACTGAACTGAGCGGGGTCACGCTGACCAGTGACCTGGGGAAGTTCAGGGCCCCCTCTCCGGGACAGCGCATCCGCTATCAGGTTGGCACTTCCCTTCACGTGGACCACGTCCATGTCGTAATCCTGCAGGAGCAGGCTCCACCTCAGGAGTATGGCGTTGGCTCCTTTCATCGGGTGCAGCCAGGTCAGGGGAGAGTGGTCGGTGTAGACGGTGAAGTGTCGCCCGAAGAGATAGGGCTCTAGTTTCTTGAGGGCCCACACCATGGCCAGGCACTCCTTCTCGATGGCCGCGTAGTGTTGCTCCCGGGGTAGCAACTTCTTGCTCAGGTACACGATGGGGTGTCTCTCCCCCTTTTCATCCTCCTGCATTAACACCACCCCCAGTCTCGTGTCGGAGGCGTCGGTGAACACCACAAAGGGCTTGTCAAAGTCTGGGTTTGCCAGAACTGGGCCACTGACCAGAGCCTCCTTCAGCGCCTGGAAAGCCTCCTGGCACTGCTCAGTCCAGACCACCTTGTCTGGCTTCCCCTTCTTGCATAGCTCAGTGATGGGGGTGGCTATGGCGCTAAAGTGGGGCACAAATCTTCGGTAGTGTCCTGCCATCCCAATAAAGGCTTGGACCTGGTTTTTGGTGTGGGGAGCGGGCCAGTCTCTGATCACCTCCACCTTGGCTGGTTCCGGCTTTAGGAGGCCGCTCCCCACCCGATGGCCCAGGTAAGATACTTCAGCCATCCCCACCTTGCACTTCTCCGCTTCTACAGTCAGCCCAGCCCCCTGGAGTCGGTCCAGCACTTGTCTAACCTGGGACACGTGGTCCTCCCAGGTCTGGCTAAAGACACAGATGTCATCAATATACGCCACGGCAAAACTCTCCATCCCCCTCAGTAGCTGGTCCACCAGGCGCTGGAAGGTGGCCGGCGCTCCCTTGAGGCCGAAAGGCAGGGTCAGGAACTCATAGAGCCCCAGAGGGGTGATAAAGGCCGATTTCAGCCGGGCATCTGCATCCAGCGACACTTGCCAGTAGCCCTTTGTAAGGTCCATGGTGGTAAGGTACCGAGCTCCTCCCAGCTTGTCTAGGAGCTCATCCGGCCTGGGCATGGGGTAGGCATCAGGTACAGTGATGGCATTGAGCTTCCGATAGTCCACACAGAACCGGACCGACCCATCCTTCTTGGGGACCAGCACCACCAGCGAGGCCCAAGGGCTGGCCGATGGCTGGATCACCCCCAAAGCCAGCATGTCCCGGACCTCTCTTTCCAGGTCCTGAGCAGTTTTCCCTGTGACTCGGAAGGGGGAGCATCTTATCGGCGGGTGCGACCCCGTCTGCACCCGGTGGACAGTCAGATTAGTTTCAGAGGAACAGCCGTGTTAGTCTGTATTCGCAAAAAGAAAAGGAGTACTTGTGGCACCTTAGAGACTAACCAATTTATTTGAGCATGAGCTTTCGTGAGCTACAGCTCACTTCATCAGATGTTTACCGTGGAAACAGTCTGCTGCAGTTTCCACGGTAAACATCTGATGAAGTGAGCTGTAGCTCACGAAAGCTCATGCTCAAATAAATTGGTTAGTCAGATTAGTGCGTCCAGGCTGGTTGGAAAACAGCTGTCGGTACGGATGCAGCACCCCCTTGATCTCAGCTTGCTGGGCAGCGGTTAGCTGATCCGAGAGGGGAATTGTTTCCAGGGGGGAACCAGCTCTGGTCCCAGGGAATAGATCTACTAAAGGGTCATCTCCCTGCTCCTCTCACTGTCCACAGACGGCCAACACCACATTCCCCCTGGCATAATATGGCTTCATCATATTCACATGGTACACCCGGCGGTGGTGCGCCCGGTTCGACAGCTCCACCACGTAGTTTACCTCATTTTGCTGCTTGACAACCTTGAAAGGGCCCTCCCAGGCGGCCTGTAGTTTGTTCTTTCTCACAGGGATGAGAACCATCACCTGATCCCCGGTGGCGTAGGCACGGGCCCGCGCCGTGCGGTCATACCAGACCTTCTGCTTCTTCTGGGCTCTGGCCAGATTCTCCCTGGCCAGACCCATGAGTTCAGCCCGTCTCTCTCGGAAGATCAGGACATTCTCCACCACTGACTCTCCATCGGGAGTGGCCTTCCCCTCCCACTCGTCTCTCATCAGGTCCAGGGGGCCCCTCACCCTCCTGCCATATAACAGTTCGAAAGGCGAAAATCCAGTCGACTCCTGGGGCACCTCCCTGTACACGAACAGCAGGTGAGGTAAGTACTTGTCCCAATCCTGCGGGTGCTGGTTCATAAAGGTTTTCAGCATCATCTTTAGCGTCCCGTTAAACCTCTCCACCAGCCCGTTGGACTGGGGGTGATAAGCTGAGGCCCAGTCGTGCCGGACCCCACATTTCTCCCACAAGCACCGGAGCAGGGCCGACATGAAGTTGGAGCCTTGGTCTGTCAAGACTTCCTTGGGGAACCCCACTCGGCTCAAAATGGTCAGGAGCGCATCGGCCACGGTGTCGGCTTCAATGGAAGCTAAGGGCACTGCCTCGGGGTAGCGGGTGGCAAAATCTACCACCACCAGAATGTATTTCTTCCCCGACCGGGTCGTCCTGCTGAGAGGCCCCACGATGTCTATGGCCACCTTCTGGAAAGGCTCCTCTATGATGGGCAAAGGTTTCAAAGCCCATCATAGAGGAGCCTTTCCCCTTGTCCCGGGCCTTCCCCACCCTCCGACAGGGGTCACAGGATCGGCAATACTGCCGGACCGTGGTAAAGACTCCGGGCCAGTAAAAGTTCTGTAGCAACCTCTGCCGGGTGCGCCGGATTCCCTGGTGCCCTGCGAGGGGGATGTCATGGGCCAGGTACAGGAGCTTGCAGAGATACTTCTGGGGGACCACCAGCTGCCTCCTGATCCCACAGGACTCTACTTCCCTTGTGGGAGCCCATTCTCGGTACAGGAACCCCTTCTCCCACAGGAACCTCTCCTGGCAGCCTCTCCTCATGGTCCGTCCCACACTGAGGTCGGCCAGGTCCCTGAGCTTCCGCAAGGAGGGATCTTTCCTCAACTCAGCCTGGAACCCAGCGGCTGGGGAAGGGATGGGGCCCGGTTCCCTCTCGCTGGCCAGGTCTGGGGCCTCCGCCTCTCTGAGCCGTGCCCCTCGGCCCTCCCTCCCCACCAGGGTAGGGTCCTGCGCCTCCGGTGTGGTACCCTCCCCAAGGTCAGGGCGCAGTGCCCCTCGCCGGCTCTGGCTACAGGTCACAACCAGGGCGGTCTGGGGCTTGCTTGGCCAGTCCTCTAGGTCTCCCCCCATCAAAACCTCAGTGGGCAAATGGTGGTGTACCCCCAAATCCTTGGGGCCCTCCTTGGCCCCCCATTTCAGGTGTACCCTTGCCACGGGCACCTTAAATGGGGTCCCGCCCGCCCCTGTCAGGGTCAGGTAGGTGTTGGGCACCACCCGATCTGGGGCCACCACCTCAGGCCAGGCCAGCGTCACCTCCGCGCCCGTATCCCAGTATCCATTGACCTTCCTCCCATCCACCTCCAGGGGAACAAGGCACTCTCTCCGGAGGGACAGCCCCGCGCCCACCCTGTAAACCGAGCACCCTGAGTCCAGAGCCTCCAGCCCTCTGGCGGAGCTGGCCTGGGGTACTCTTCCCTCCTGAGCAGGTGGTAAACTGGTAGGCTCCCTTTCCTGGGTCGTCTGCCCCTCATCCAGCTGGGTCCCTACCCAGTTAACCCTGGGTAGGTTGGGTCTGCTCAGTCTGTCCCTGAGCCCGGGGCACTGGGACTGTACGTGGCCTCTCTGGCCACAGTGATAGCAGCTCAGGTCACGTTGGTCCCCTCGAGCGGGTCGGAGGGGCCCGACGCCAGGCGTTCCCCTTGGGAGGGGGTTCTCCCTATTTCCCCGCTGGGAGACCCCCTGGTGACTCTCTCTCTGCATCGGGGGGGGCCTGTTCTTTTGGGACTCCTCCCGGCTACCCCCTGACCGACTGTTCACAAACTCGTCGGCCAGCTGCCCTGCGTGCTGGGGGTTCTCGAGCTTTTTGTCCACCAGCCACAGCCTCAGGTCGGACGGGCACTGTTCATACAGTTGCTCCAGTACGATTAGGTCAAGCAGGTCCTCTAGCTTGGGCCCCAGCTGTCCACTTGCGGGCATACCCCTGCATCCGGTTGACCAGTTGTAGGTAGGTGACCTCCGGCGTTTTACGCTGACTCCGGAACCTTCTCCGGTACATCTCGGGGGTCAGCCCAAACTCACGGAGCAGGGCCTGCTTGAACAGTTCATAGTCCCCTGCCTCCGCCCCTGTCATCCGGCTGTACACCTCCACGGCTTTGGGGTCTAGTAAGGGGGTGAGAAACTGGAGCCTGTCTGCAGGGTCAACCCTGTGCAGCTCACAGGCATTCTCAAAGGCCGTCAGGAAGCTATCTATGTCCTCCCCCTCCTTCCGCTGGGCCAGGAAGCACTTATCAAAGTTCCTTGCAGTCTTGGGTCCCCCCGCACTCACCGCAGCCGGGGCCCCACTGCTCCTCAGCCTGGCCAGCTCCAGTTCATGCTGCCTTTGTTTCTCCTTCACCTGACGCTCCCTCTCCTTCTCCTGACGCTCATGTTGACGTTGTTTCTCCTTCTCCTCCTGCTCATGTTGACGTTGTTTTTCATGATCCTCCAGCTCCCTCATTTCATCTCCCTCTCCCATTCCAGCCGCCTCCGCTCCAGGGATGGGGAGCTCCGCCGGGAGGATCCCCTGCTGGCTGCTGGGGTCAGGGTGCCCTCAGTATTCGCCAGGCTTCCCCCAACCCCTCCCCCAGCATAGGTAGGAAGGGTCTCGGGATGTCCTTGGCAGCAGTCTGACCCCTCCCAGCCCGGTCAGGCCCCAGGGCCCACGCTGTGTCTGCTGGGCGGCTTCCCTCAGGGACAGGGATCGGATCATCCAAGCGATCCCTCTCCTCCAACTGGGCAATCAGCTGTTCCTTGATGGACCTCCCGATGCGCAGCCCCCTCTGCCTGCACAGCTCCACCAGGTCGCTCTTCAGGCGTTTAGCGTACATCTCCCTGCTGGCCACTCGCAGGCCGGGCAGCTTCCCACGGTTTCCAGGAAAAGCCCCTCGTGTGCCAGTCCTTCTTGAGGTCACCACCTCTTTGCCAAGGTCGAGCTGCAGACTCCTCCGCCCCTGGGACCACTCGCTGCAATCCCCCGGGGGACCCTGTTACTGCAAAAGTCCTTCTCTCTGGTCACACATTCCCAGGGGTTAACCGCCCCCCGAAACCGTCTCTCTCTGACTCTTCAGCACGCCTGGTCCCCGTCAATTCCCCTTCGTTTGACTGTTCCCCAGTCACTTACTGCAGGAAGCACCGTTCACGGGGTGCAGTACATCCCACCTCTGCCACCAGTTGTCACGGAGTGTGGGGGAGTCCAGGCCCTGCCCCCCTCTTCCTGGGATCCACTGAGACTCTCAGCCAGCCAGTAAAACAGAAGGTTTATTGGACAACAGGAACACAGTCCAAAACAGAGCTTGTGGGTACACCCAGGACCCCTCAGTCAAGTCCTTCTGGGGGAGCAGGGAGCTTAGACCCCAGCCCTGGGGTTGCCTGCATTCCTCCACCCAGCACGAAACTGAAACTAAACCCCCCCAGCAGGCTCCCTTCTTAGCCTGTCTTCACATTCCTGGGCAGAGGTGTTACCTCCCCGTCCCCCTCCTGGCTCAGGTGACAGGCTCTCAGGTCTCCCCTCCCCAGGGCACATTCCCAGGTCAACACCCCCCTCTCCCTGCTGCGTCACAGCCGGGCACCGGGAGGGTGTGGTGGGGCCCGGGGAGCCGTCCCCTCCCAGGCTGGGTGACACCGCCACTGACGCCCATTTCTTTCCCTCAGGCCTGGCGCTGGGGAAGCAGCTGCCCCAGTGTTACCAAGTGCTCACGGCCCCAGTCACCAGGGTGAGTAACAGCTCCGTACAAGGGGACACGCCCAAGGGATGGGAGACGCCCTCCCTGGGGGCAGGGGCCGACCAAACCAGGCCTGGGGCTGGGCCTCGGAGGGGGTTACGGGCTGAGTGGTGGCCCCCCCATGGGATCCAGCCCCCTGTGCCAGGCCTGGGGGGACCCGCCTCCTCCTCCCCCTCCCCCCCCCGCCATGGGATCCAGGCCCCCTGTGCTGGGCTCTCTTCGTTAAACACCATTTTCATTTTTCTCTCTCTCCAGATCTTGGATCTCTGGTTCGAGTCGGAGCCCCTGAAAGCGACCCTGGCTACGGATGCAGTGATCGGCGCCATGGCCAGTCCCCACACGCCTGGCAGCGGGTAAGGTGGCGGCTGAAGACTTCACAGCTCCCCAGGGCCCTCCTGTTCCCGTCCCCAACAGCTGGTGCTGGGGTGTCGCACCCCAGCACTCGCTTCCTCCCACTCCTGCCCCGCGCTGGCTACCATGTTCCCCCTCATGCCTGGAGAGCATCTGTGACGAAGTGGGACTGTTCTTAATGTTTCCTCTGAATAGTGTGGGGGTGCCTCAGTTTCCCCTAGGCAGTTCTTAAGTATCTAGGGGGTGGGGTAAGGGTGTATGATCCTTGCAGAGCCCTAGAGGGCAGGTGTGTGCAGGGGTCTGGACACAGAGAATGGCCGACACCCTGTTTCCTGGCCACTGATGGCCTGGGCCCTTCGCCCCTGCAAGGTGAGAGCGAAAGTGTTGGAGAACAAAGGAATCAGGTGACCTCCTGGCCCGGGAAAGGGACAAAGCCCAGGGGAGGAGGGGCTGGAGGGAGTTTCAGTTTGGGGCTGGCTGGGACATGGAGTGAAGGGCAGACATGGTTGTCTGGCTCACTGCTCCCCAAAATGGACCCAGCTGAGGGGTCCTGTTCTCTGCACCTACAAGCTCTGTTTTAGACCATGTTCCTGTCGTTTAATAAACCTCTGTTTTACTGGCTGGCTGAGAGTCCCGTCTGACTGCGGAGTTGGGGGACAGGACTCTCTGGCTTCCCCAGGAGTCCCGCCTGGGCGGACTCGCTGTGGGAAGCGCACGGAGGGGCAGAGGATGCTGAATGCTCCAAGGTCAGACCCAGGAAGGGGGAAGCCGGGTGAGCTGTGTGTCCTGCAGACAGGCTGCTCCCAGAGAGGAGACTTCCCCAGAGTCCTGCCTGGCTTCACGGGGAGCAGTTCCAGAGCATCGCCCAGGGACTCCATGACAGCATCCCCCAGGCACACACCAGGCTCAGGGGCCCCCTGCTCGAGCAGGTCCATGGGGTTTGCCTGGGCTGGCACTGTTGGGCCTGAATCCCTCTGCAGCCTGGCAGCTGTCTGTGCCCAGCCCTGCAGCCTGGTGGGACCGGAGCTGGGCTCAGTGTCCCCCGCTGGGGGGGGTTGGCAGCACGCGGGCATGGGAGGGGGATGGGTGTTCGGCTGTGCCTGTGGGGTCAGGGGGAGCGTGGGACCCTCTGCATGTACTCACCCTGCTGGGAGGCCGAGCCTGAGCCCCCTGGCTCGCAGGGCTGGATCAGAGTTAGTCCCAGGGCTGTGCCCCACGACCATGCACAGTGGGAATGCTGCCCGCCCCTGGCCGGTATCTCTGCCCTGCCCATACCCCGGCACCGCTTGCTGGGCGCTACCCTGACCCAGCTGTTAACCTTTGACCTCTCTCCTAGGTACGTGTTGCTGCACCACGTGATGGGCGAGCTGGAGGGGCAGAAGGGGGCCTGGGGCTACGTGGCAGGCGGCATGGGAGGGGTGTCCCAGGCCATCGCCAGCGCAGCTGCTGCCCACGGGACAGACATCTTCACCGAGAAGGTGCCCGGCTTCCCGGGGAGGGGGCAGAGAACACAGCTCCCCAGCACTGAGGTGCTCCCCAGCCCAAAGAGACCACAGGGCCCCAAATTCTTCCCTTCCCTCCTGCCCATTAGCCGCCATGGAACAGCGATCAGAGACTGTGGTGAGGGGCGTAAACCCCACGGGGTAAGAGTGGGGGGAGGAGGCTGGGCCAGCCCCACAGCATCCACACGGGAAAGGGTCACTCAGCCCCTCGGCAGCCGTACCTCAGGCTCCGCTCAGCACCTGCTTCCCCCACCCCGTGCATGGCTGGGCGCCCCAGCGTGCTCCAGGCTGATCTCCTGTCTCTCCCTTCGCTAGCCGGTCGCCCGCGTGCTGCTGGGCCCCCGTGGGGAGGCGCAGGGTGTCGTCCTGCAGGACGGGACCGAGGTGAAGAGCAAACTGGTTCTGTCCAACGCGTCCGCTCAGCTCACGTTCCTGCAGCTCGTTCCCCAGGTGAGACGTGCCGGGGGGGTGCCCTGGGGGAGACGAGCCTGGGTGGGACGCGCTGGGGGAGATGGGCTGGAGGGGAGGAGGGTGCCCTGGGGGAGATGTGTGCAGACCGGCAGGTACAGTCAGGGGGAGGGGTCGCGTTCCTCATGGTATGAGCCCCTCCCCCCACAATGAGTGTGACACACCCCAGCCCCTGTGGGGCAGCCGGAGGAGGCCACTTCCCCCTCCCCCCTCAGTGACTAAGGGGCCTCCCCGGTGCTGGCCTGGGAGCCCCCAGGCTTACAGCAAACACGGTGTGGTGGGTGGAGGCCGAGGCTGGAGCAACGCAGGGGAGCAGAGGGGGAGCTCGGCAGAGAGGAAGGTGTCTGGGGGCACGAGTTTGCTCCCCCTCCCCCATCAGTGGGGCCCGTCACTGTTGGGGGCCAGCCCCATGTGGCTGGGCTGCACCCCAAAGCATGGCGCTGGCTGTGGCCCCCAGGGGTCCTGGGCAGCTCCAGCCGTGCCCAGATGCAGCCCAGTGCTGGCTGCGCCTCCAGCCAGTTCCCAGGCTCGTTTCCAGCCCCTGGTGTCTGAGCCGGGCTCTCCCCGCTCCAGGGGCAGCTGCCGGAGGAGTTCCTCCAGCGAGTGGCACAGTTCGACACACGCTCCCCTGTCACCAAGATCAACGGTAAGTGTCAGTGCGGGACGTCCCACTCCCTGCCCCACTGGGGTCCCCTGGGGCTTGGCTGCAGCCTGGCGCTGGCTCCCTGGGGGAGCAGGGCCCCGTGAGATGCTGCTCCTGTGATCTGCGCTTCCCTGGGAGGAAGGAGCTGTCGCGGGCCTCCGTGAGGCTCCCTACTGCAGCCTGAGTCCAGAGGGGAAACTGGCCTTTCACGGCACCATCCCTCCGTGTCTGCCGTGCTCTCCTGGGGTTCAGCCATCTGCCCTGGCCCCTCAGGATGTCAGGACCATGGGAGGCTCCATGTCCCCTCTGCCCCTCGGAGTCACCCCGTCTCCAACATCCCCAGTGGCTGTGGATCGGCTGCCCAGCTTCGTGGCTGCGCCCAACGCCAGTGATGGCCGCCCGCTGCCCCATCACCAATGCTCCATCCACCTGAACTGCGAGGACACGCACCTCCTCCACCGTGCCTTCCAGGAGGCCAGCAGTGGGGAGCCGTCCACCAGGTAGGGCTGGAGCTGGCTGGTCGTTGGCAGAGCTGGGCCCTGCTGGGCCCTGCCATGGGGGATGGCAGCGGGGAGATAGCCCAGACTTCTCGGTGCAGCCCGGTCTGGTGCCCCTCGTAGAGCTCTTCTCAGGGCGACACTACCGGGGCTCTGGGGCAGCTGCCCACGCTCATCAGGGCAACAGGGCCTCTTGGGAAGGGAAGGACACAGGGGAGACACCAGGATTTCTGGAAGGAACGTAGGGGAGGTGCCCAGAGGAGAGCCTGAGGCTGGGTGACGTGGGGCTAATCCCTGCTGGAGGAGCCAGTGGGCAGGGGGTGAGGCGGTGAGGCGTTTGCATTGGCAGCATGCCAGGGTGCTGGGCAGGGCTCGGACTGGATTCCTTCCCGGGCTGCCCAGTCCGAGGGCTTTGACTCTCTCTTGCTCTCCCCAGGCCCATGATCGAGCTGTGCATCCCCTCTGCTCTGGACCCTACGCTGGCTCCCCCGGGCTGCCATGTGGTCTCTCTCTTCACGCAGTACACCCCATACGCGCTGGCAGGCGGGCGGCCATGGGACGAGCAGGAGCATAACGCGTACGCTGACAGGGGTAAAGCCAGCAGCTCTCGGCGCTCTTTAGCTTCCCATCCACGGCCCCTTGCCCACTGCCGCTCCCTGTGCGCCTGATCCCCGGGAGGCGTCCAGTGCCCGGCACCCTCAGTCCTGCCTTCCGAGCAGGGCAGAGAATTCCCCCCGTGTAGGGTTCCCAGGTGTCTGGTTTTCGACCAGAACGCCTGGTCAAAAAGGGGCCCTGTTGTCTCTGGTCGGCACCGCTGACCAGGCTGTTAAAAGTCCAGTCCACAGCACAGCAGGGCTAAGGCAGCTCCCTGCCCAGCTCCACATGGCTCCCGGAAGCAGCAACATGTCCCTAGGCAGAAGCGTGACCGTGGAGGCTCCACGCGCTGCCCTGCCCCAAGTGCCGGCTCCGTAGCTCCCATTGGCTGGGAACCATGGCCAATGGGAGCTGCGGGGGCGTGGCGCCTGCCGGCATGGGCAGCACACACTGTACAGAGCCGCCTGACTAGTCTTGCGCCTAGGGGCCCCAGGGACATGCCGGCCGCTTCTGGGAGCCACACGGAGCCAACACAGGCAGGGAGCCGCCTGAGGTAAGCGCCGCCTGGCTGGAGCCCGTACCCCAGCCCCCTGCCCCAGCCTGAGCTCCTCCTGCACCCAAAACTCCCTCCCAGAGCCTGCACCGCCTCCTCCCACACCCTGAACCCCTCACTTCTGGCCCCACCCAAGAGCCTGCACCCCCTGTCCCAGCCCTCACCCACTCCCACACCCCTTCCCCAGCCCAGTGAAAGTGAGTGAGGGTAGGGGAGATCAAGTGACAGGGATGGAGTGAGCAGGGGATGAGGCTGCAGGGCAGGGGTGTTCGGTTTTGTGCGATTCATAGAATATCAGGGTTGGAAGGGACCTCAGGAGGTCATCTAGTCCAACCCCCTGCTCAAAGCAGGACCAATCCCCAAGTAAATCATCCCAGCCAGGGCTTTGTCAAGTCTGTCCTTGAAAAAATCTAAGGAAGGAGATTCCACCACCTCCCTAGGTAACGCATTCCAGTGTTTCACCACCCTCCTAGTAAAAAAGTTTTTCCTAATATGCAACCTAAACCTCCCCCACTGCAACTTGAGACCATTACTCCTTGTCCTGTCATCTTGTACCACTGAGAACAGTCTAGAACCATCCTCTTTGGAACCCCCTTTCAGGTAGTTGAAAGCAGCTATCAAATCCCCCCTCACTCTTCTCTTCCGCAGACTAAACAAACCCAGTTCCCTCAGCCTCTCCTCATAACTCATGTGTTCCAGACCCCTCATCATTTTTGTTGCCCTTCGCTGGACTCTCTCCAATTTATCCACATCCTTCTTGTAGTGTGGGGCCCAAAACTGCACACAGTACTCCAGATGAGGCCTCACCAATGTCGAATAGAGGGGATTTGAAAGTTGGTAACCCTACCCCCGGGGGCCATCCAGCCCTGCTCCCCAATGCCCTGCAGGGAGCTGCAGGCCTGGGGCTAGGCCCCTGAGACACGCAGGCTGAGACACGCAGACACGTGAGACACGCAGGCTGAGCCACATCTCTCGCTCGCTCTCTAGTGTTTGACTGGGTCGAGGCCTACGCGCCAGGCTTCAAGGCGTCCGTCATCGGCAGAGACATCCTAACACCGCCGGCTTTGGAGAAGATCTTTGGGCTGCCCGGAGGGGTGGGTATATCATGAGATTCACAGAGCCCTCCCAGCCCAGCCTGCCTGGCATCTGCCCACCTGGTGCCTGCCCCCAGCCTGCCAGGCTTCTGCCCAGCCTGCCTGGCGTCTGCCCACCCAGTGCCTGCCCCCAGCCCAGCCTGCCTGGCGTCTGCCCACCCGGTGCCCGCCCCAGCCTGCCAGGCGTCTGCCCAGCCTGCCTGGCATCTGCCGACCCAGTGCCCACCTAGCCTGCCTGCCCCCTGCCCAGCCTGCCTGGCATCTGCCCACCCAGTGCCTGCCCCCAGCCCAGCCTGCCTGGCATCTGCCCACCTGGTGCCCGCCTAGCCTGCCTGCTCCCAGCCCAGCCTGCCTGGCATCTGCCTACCCGGTGCCCGGCCAATCTGGCACCTGCCTAGCCTGCCAGCCAGCCTGGCCCAAAGCCTAGTGAGGGAAGCTGGAGCCATGCAGCCCAGTTGTCTGGCTCGGAGCGCGGGAAGAGGAGGAGACAATTCCAGGACCTAACTCAGCCTGTTTGCAGAATATATTCCACGGTGCGATGTCTCTGGACCAGCTGTATTTTGCCCGACCTGTGCCCTCGTACTCTGGCTACAGGTCCCCGATCCCAGGCCTGTACCTCTGTGGCAGCGGTGCCCACCCCGGTATGTGAGCTGGGATCCCTCCCTTCGTGGCTACAGTGGGGAGAGCGCCAGGCGGAGGCTCACGCTGGGTCCAGCCCTCCCCGGGCCCTGCTGCTGCGAGCGCTGCCCTGGGGGCTGCACAGGCCCTTCTGGGTACAGGCGCGATTGCAGGGCGCCGTGCTGACCTTGCCAGCTCTGCCCAGGGTCTGAGCAGGAGAAGCCGAGGCCACGGACACCCCGTGGGTCACAGGCTGATGCCACGGGACACCACGTGCCTTGTGCCCTGTGGGGCGCCTGTGATGAGCAGCTGCCCCCGTGCTGGGATCCAGCAGATGGCTCTGCCCAGGGCTGGCACAAGTCCCACCGGGCGCTGTGCTCCTTCCGCCCAAGGGGTGGGCCCGGCACAGCAGGAGGGAGAAGTCGGTACGCAGGCCAGAGAGAGGCTGCACCCTCGAGCTGGGGCAGGGTGGGGGCCGCCCGGGTTCTGTGCTCCAGCCCCAGGTTTTTCCCAGCTGCCATGAAGCTGCCGTGGGTGGCGGGGAGTCTTCTCCAGCTGGAAACGTAGCCATTGCTGCCCTCTTGTGCATCTGGGCTCCTGCCCCTGCTCCCCATGGCAGCTCAGCCCTGCTACGCCCAGAGCTCCTGGGCCCCACATGCATCTGTTTCCTTGCAGGTGGGGGAGTGATGGGCGCTCCAGGCCGCAACGCAGCCAGCGTGGCCCTCAAGGACTTCAAGCACGTATGATGGCAGAGGTGACGCACCAGCCTAGCCCAGGGAAACGGATGGTGGCTGTCGTGACCTGGCCACGCGGGTGCCTCTCACCACCCCCCACACACCCCACAGCATGGTGCTGTTAGAGCGAGCCCTGCCCTGGGGCTGCTGCCTCCCCCCCGCCCCCGTGCTCTGAGTGTTTGCACCGTTGCTCTTACCTGTCTCTGGCATGGTAACCGGGGCGTGTGGGGCTGGCAGAGCCCTGTCTGCTCCTAGCCCATCCTGCCCTGGCAGTGCTGGTCCCAGCGCACACGCCGCAGAGCCCAGGGGATCAAGCCCCGTCCCAGAGCTGCCCACAGAGGGCTGTTGGCAGGGGCAGGTCTAGCTCTGCCTGGAGAGGGACACTGGCCAACCCTTTCTAGTGTAGACAAGGCCCAGGGCAGACTGAGCCCTTGCCTGCTCTCTTAGAACCGCCAGGCACAGCACTGGCCAGGGTCACTCATCCTTGCCCCTGAGCTAAGCTGAAGTCTGGACCATGTTACACATGTTCTCAGTCAGCAGCAGAATAAAAATCCCAACAGCTGCCACGCTTGTCGTGTCATGTCATGCCATGCCATAGAATCATGGAAGATTAGGGTTGGAAGGGACCTCAGGAGGTCATCGAGCCCAACCCCCTGCTCAAAGCAGGACCAATCCCCAACTAAATCAGCCCAACCAGGGCTTTGTCAAGCTGGGCCTTAAAAACCTCTAAGGAAGAAGATTCCACCCCCTCTCTAGGGAACCCATTCCAGCACTTCACCACCCTCCTAGTGAAAGAGTTTTTCCTAATATCCAAGTTAGACCTCCCCCACTGCAGCTTGAGACCATTGCTCCTTGGTCTGTCATCTGCTACCACTGAGAACAGCCGAGCTCTACGCACTCCCTATCCGTGGCCCCACAAAGTCACGGGACCTCCTGGTCAACCTCCTCCTGGCCCTGGCTAAAACGGCCATCTATAAAACCAGAGTGAGGAGGTTGGCCAATGGAGACTCCTGTGACTGTGGGGCCTGTTTCCAATCCTCGGTCCGTTCACGTATCCCTTGACGCCTTTGAGGAGCAGTGGGCGCTGTCCGGGGTTCTCTGCTCAGTGTCCCCGTCAGGCTCCCTTCTTTTGACCCTTTGACCGCACTCCTGTCCCTGTTATTTCATTAGTTGTCCCCCGGAATCATTTGGTTTCCAGGTCCTGTAGATCTTCCCCTTAGGCTGGGGCGGGGGGGGGGCGGTCCTTAAGCAGTGGGCTCCCACCTGCTCACTTCCCGGAACCCAATAGGTCCATCCTCTTCGGAACCCCCCTTCAGGTAGTTGAAAGCAGCTATCAAATCCCACCTCACTCTTCTCTTCCGCAGACTAAACATCCCCAGTTCCCTCAGCCTCTCCTCATAAATCATGTGTTCCAGTCCCCTAATCATTTTCGTTGCCCTCCGCTGGACTCTCTCCAGTTTGTCCACATCCTGTCTGTAGTGGGGGGCCCAAAACTGGACACAGTACTCCAGATGTGGCCTCACCAGTGCCGAATAGAGGGGAACGATCACATCCCTCGATCTGCTGGCAATGCTCCTACTAATGCAGCCCAATATGCTGTTAGCCTTCTTGGCAACAAGGGCACACTGCTGACTCATATCCAGCTTCTCGTCCACTGTAACCCCCAGGTCCTTTTCTGCAGAGCTGCTGCCGAGCCATTCGGTCCCTAGTCTGTAGCGGTGCATGGGATTCTTCCGTCCTAAGTGCAGGACTCTGCACTTGTCCTTGTTGAACCTCTTTTGGCCCAATCCTCCAATTTGATTTCTTTTGGCCCAAGATTTCTTTTGGCCCAATCCTCCAATTTGTCTAGGTATCCTATCCCTACCCTCCAGCGTATCTACCTCTCCCTGCAGCTTAGTGTCATCTGTGAACTTGCTGAGGGTGCTATCCATCCTGTCATCCAGATCATTAATGAAGATGTTGAACAAAACCGGCCCCAGGACCAACCCCTGGGGCACTCCGCTTGATACCGACTGCCAACTAGACATTGAGCCATTGATCACTACCCGTTGAGCCCGACAATCTAGCCAGCTTTCTATCCACCTTATAGTCTATTCATCCAGCCCATACTTCTTTAACTTGCTGGCAAGAATACTGTGGGAGACAGCGTCAAAAGCTTTGCTAAAGTCAAGATATATCACATCCACCGCTTTCCCCATATCCACAGAGCCAGTTATCTCATCATAGAAGGCAATCAGGTTGGTCAGGCATGACTTGCCCTTGGTGAATCCATGTTGACTGTTCCTGATCACCTTCTGTGACATTGAGTGTAATATAATATCTCATTGAAAGGTGACGGGGCCAGAAAGAGTTAATTAACTCCCAGACTGACCTGACCCCAGGCCGAACTTTAGAGGCTGGTTAGGAAGAGATGGAAACAAATAGAGCTTTGAAATGCAGCCTGCATTGTTAGAGATAGAAGGGGAGATGTTTGTTCAGGTCTTGTGATGTCAGCAAAGAAGTCTTGTCTATGGCTGTAGCTTTGATTCAAAGAACAAGAGAGGAATATTAACATTTAGGAAGACACTTGAGTGAAATCGTATTATTGTCTATATGTCTCTTTGAAGGTTGTGATAGCCTGTATCTGAACGGTTTAATGGATAAATTATCCTGTGCTAATTGCCATGGTGTTTGGGAGAAGGAAAGTTAAGCCTATTGTCTTCTCAGGCCAAAAGGCTGCAGGAAATGTATAAAAACCCTGGGACACGATCCTTCCTCATCTCAGATCTGCTTTGGGTTTCAAGAGGGGGAAACCTTAAGCCACAAGGATTGAGATCCCCAGTTGCTGACTGGAGTCACCCTGAACATGGACTTTGGACTATAACCTCTGGACTATTTCTAAAAGGACTTTTGGCCACTACAAACTCATCTCTGCTGTGTATCTGGACCTCAACAATTGAACTCAAGTCTGTATGTATACTGATCTTTTAACCAACACTCTTTCTTTTCTTTTTTTAATAAATTTTAGTTTAGTTAATAAGAATTGACTGTAAGCGTGTATTTTGGGTAAGATCTGAGTTATCACTTGACCTGGTGTAACAAAGCTGGTTCTGGCAGGACCCAACTGAGAATGCCAATTCAGGACAAATTGCTTAAAGCAGAAAGAAAAGGAGGACTTGTGGCACCTTAGAGACTAACAAATTTATTTGAGCACAAGCTTTCGTGAGCTACAGCTCACTTCATCGGATGCTTGAAGCAGGGCAGTTATAGCCCAAGGCTGGGGTTTCTTTGCACACCAAGGAAAACCAAACCAGCCAAACAGAGAAGACTTCAGTTTTACCCCACTGGCTAACCACAAGTCACACAAGCAATTCCCTTAGAGTCCAGTATCCCCACAAGTGCCACTCATTATTTGGACAGATGGTTATGAAAACCAATACCCCAATAAAAGAAAAAAGGTTCTCTCGATCCCAAAGGACCAAGCCCCAGGCACAGGTCAATATACAAATCAGATCTTACCCACAAATCACGCTATTGCCAATCCTTTAGAATCTAAAATCTAAAGGTTTAGTCATAAAAGGAAAAAGCTATAGATGAGAGCTAGAAGTGGTGAAATGGAATTAATGACTGTCACGGAGTCCCTGGGCGATGCTCTGGAACTGCTCCCCATGAAGCCAGTCAGGACTCTGGGGTAGTCGCCTTTCTGTGAGCAGCCTGTCTTCAGGACACACAGCTCACACAGCTTCCACCTTCCTGGGTCTGACCTCGGAGCATTCAGCATCCTCTGCCCCTCCGTGTGCTTCCCCCCAGCGAGTCCGCTCAGGCGGGGCTCCTGGGGAAGCCAGAGGGTCCTGCACCCCAACTTCGCAGTCAGACGTGACTCTCAGCCAGCCAGTAAAACAGAAGGTTTATTAGACGACAGGAACATGGTCTAAAACAGAGCTTGCAGGTGCAGAGAACGGGACCCCTCAGCTGGGTCCATTTTGGGGGGCCGTGAGCCAGACAACCACGTCTGCACTTCACTCCATGTCCCAGCCAGCCCCAAACTGAAACTCCCTCCAGCCCCTCCTCCTCTGGGCTTTGTTCCTTTCCTGGGCCAGGAGGTCACCTGATTCCTTTGTTCTCCAACCCTTCAGCTCTCACCTTGCAGGGGGGGAAGGGCCCAGGCCATCAGTTGCCAGGAAACAGGGTGTCGGCCATTCTCTGTGTCCAGACTCCTGCACACACCGGCCCTCTAGGGCTCTGCAATGATCATACACCCTTACCCCACCCCCTAGATACTTAAGAACTGCATAGGGGAAACTGAGGCACCCCCACACTATTCGGAGGAAACATTAAGAACAGTCCCACTTCGTCACATCTCTCCCCCCTTCGAGATCGAACTGAGCGGGGTCACTTTACCCGGTGACCTGGGGAAGTTCGTAGCCACCAATGTTCCCATGGATGCCCCAGCATCTCTCCCATTCCTTGGTAGGAGTTACACCAGGCCCTTCCAGTTTCACGCCCTCCCTTAGGTCGGGGGTGGTCGATAGCACTAGCAGGCTGCATGTGGGAAGGTTTCTGCAGCCCATGCCCTTTGGCCACCCCAAAACCCCAGGGGGTCAAACTGGGATTGGGTTTTCTCCGAGTGCTCCAGTCTGGAGGGCTGCAATTCGGGCTCTCTTGGTTAAGGGCCCCCATCTTGACCTGGGCCACATACTGTTCACTTACAGAACTAGCATGGAGACATCCCTTTCTCCACAACCTTGTCTCCCAACAAGCTGGCCAAACACAGCCACTTGGTTATAGGACGGTATACCTTTCTTAACAGCTTTCACTGCATCTGAGACCTTCTCAAAGCTCTCCACACTGGATCTTTCAACAGGAAAGTCAGTGGATCCATTCACAACAGAACATTTCTGGCTGTTAGGAACTGAAACTTTCTTGATTAAATCCTTTTCACACCCTTCAGTTGCAGTAAACTGCTTGCAAAGACTCCATGAGGATTCCTTTCCCTAGGGCTTTTCTATGCAACAATTCACCCCTCCCAGAAATTCTGCTCTTACCCTCTTTACCTAGGGCTTGCTCTAGGGGAACACTTTCCTGAGCAACAACAGACTCTTTCTGGGTCTCCCTTACATCCAGAATCACCTCTGGCCCATCAGGCGGATTCCTACATAATCCCCTTTGAGGCAAACTTACAGACTTCCTAGATAAAAGGTTAGAAGCATTCTCCTTCCCTTTGCCACACACAAGTTCAGGAATCTTTTCCTTCTTGCTACAGGTTTCCACACCCTCAGTAGGTAACACAATCACACACCTTCATGCTCTCCTTGTGCCCTGGCTAGGATCTCACCCTGATTAGACAGAGTTGCTCCACCCTTTCCAACAACACACTAGCAACAGGCAAAATACAAGCACCAGAATTGTCTGGTCTCGGGGATTTTACATAGACCCTAACTGGATGCGACCTAGTTACAGGGCCATTCTCCCGAGCAGACAGAAACTTAGGACCCTTCCCTTCCTGGGCTTTAGCTGAGTCCAGAACCAGCTCTGAGACAACTGCACGACCCTCAACCATCATAGGCTGAAAGGTCCCTTCTGTCTGCTCCACAGACCAAGAAGAGCCGGACACACTTTCTCCTTTACCAGACACACAGGTTGGGATCTCTTTCCCTTTGTCCCAGCACACAAGGCTGGTCACAGACAACTGCTTGGAGATCAGGGTAGCTCCCTCCATAGGCAAGTCAATACCCCTGACAGACAGAGACCCATTTCCTTCACTGTCCCAATTCTCCACCCAGCTAACAGGTAAGGTCCAGGGACTCTCATCTTCCGCTCTCCTCGCCTTCCCACCCTGCTGACTGGACACAGCCATCAGATCGCAAGGCTGCCTAGGCTCATCCAAACTTTCCTAACCAAGCACCTTGCCACTCCCCACAGATCCCCTGCCCTGCCTGTGTCTCCCCCCACTCAGCTGGGGTCTCAGCTCCCACTGTGCTCAGCACTGCCCTTGCTGTCCCAGTGGGGGCAGGCCACTGCTTTCCTCAATGCATCAGAGCCAGGGAGAGTCCCCACTCTTGTGTGCAAGGGGGCAGGGAGCATCTCTCTGTCCCACCCAGCCCCAGGGGTCTGGTTACAGGCAGGCAGGTATCCTGAGCCTAGCGGCTCCTCCCTGCTGCCAGCCAGGTCATCTGCATTTTCACTGACCATTTCCCTCTCCGCTGATTGGTTCCCTGGATTCAAATTCAAACCCTTGGCAGTTACAGGAACAGGGCCTGGATCCTGTCCCAAAGAGACACAGTCACCCCACAACAGGGTCTCGCAGCTGGTGTCCTGGGGCACCCCAACGACCAGTCAGCCCCACTCCTCCTGGGTCTGCACAGGGATCTGGGCCATAGGCAGGGCGAGGGGCTTCGTCCCTGGGACCCTCACCCAGCTCACACAGACCCTCAGCATCTGAGGCTGCACCACCCAGGGCCTGACACCAGTTCTCTCTGTCCCAGGATCTCGCCACCCCAGGAATGTCTCCCCATTGACCATCACCTTCCGCTCCCACTGGGGGTCCGAGGGGCCTGGCCCCAGGAAACTCCACACAGACATATAGGTTGGGGTCAGGAGTGGGAGCGTGTCCACCTCCCCACCCATCTGGCTGACGGAGTCTGTGGCCTTGGGACCCAGCAAGGGAGCTAGACACCGGGGCTTTTCCGCAGGGTCCCCTTGGTTCAAATCGCCAGCCTGCTCAAAGGCAGTGAGGTGGGCATCCACACCCCCCCCCTCCTTAACTAGGGGCAGCAATTTAGTCTCGAGGTTCCCTGTGGAACTGGCCCCCCGGGGTCTATCCCCACTCACCCCGGGGAGGTCCCCTAGGCCTCTCCGCTCCCCCACCGCCAGTTTATGCTGCTGCTGCTTCTGCAGCTCTTTCTCGGGCTCTCGCTGTCTCCCACGATCCTCTTGCTCCCTCGGACTCAGCTCCAATCCCGTCCGTCTCCGATCCCCCGATGGGGAACCCGATCGTGAAGACCCCCATCTGGTCGGGGACAGGAGTCTTGGCGATGCCTGGCTCCCACTCCAGCTGCTCCCAGATCCTGCTATAGCCCCATTGGGGGTCAGGAATCTGTTCCTTACAGCGGTCATCCTCCTCCAGCTGCATGATTAACTCTGCTTTGGTGAACTTTCCAACGCTCAACCCTCTCTTTCTGCACAGGGTTACAATGTCCTTCTTAAGGAGACGGGGACAAACCATCACTCCGCTCCTCCCAAGGTGTTGTGGACTCACAGGCCCGTGTGTTCTCAGCTCCCCACGGTTTCCAGGGAGAACCCCTAGTGTGCCAGCCCTTCTCGAGGTCACCACCTCTTTGCCAGGGTCGAGCTGCAGACTCCTCCGCCCCTTGGACTGGTCGCTGCAATCCCCAGGGGAACCCTGTTACTGCAAAATTCCTTCTCGCTGGTCACACACTCCCAGGGGTTAACCGCCCCCCGAAACCGCTCCTCTCCGAGCCTTCAGCAGGCCTGGTCCTCGGCAATCCCCCTTCGTGTTACTGCTCCCCAGTCACTTGCTGCAGGAAGCGCCATCCACGGGGTGCAGTACATCCCACCGCTGCCACCAGTTGTCACGGAGTCCCTGGGCGATGCTCTGGAACTGCTCCCCATGAAGCCAGTCAGGACTCTGGGGTAGTCGCCTTTCTGTGAGCAGCCTGTCTTCAGGACACACAGCTCACACAGCTTCCACCTTCCTGGGTCTGACCTCGGAGCATTCAGCATCCTCTGCCCCTCCGTGTGCTTCCCCCCAGCGAGTCCGCTCAGGCGGGGCTCCTGGGGAAGCCAGAGGGTCCTGCACCCCAACTTCGCAGTCAGACGTGACTCTCAGCCAGCCAGTAAAACAGAAGGTTTATTAGACGACAGGAACATGGTCTAAAACAGAGCTTGCAGGTGCAGAGAACGGGACCCCTCAGCTGGGTCCATTTTGGGGGGCCGTGAGCCAGACAACCACGTCTGCACTTCACTCCATGTCCCAGCCAGCCCCAAACTGAAACTCCCTCCAGCCCCTCCTCCTCTGGGCTTTGTTCCTTTCCTGGGCCAGGAGGTCACCTGATTCCTTTGTTCTCCAACCCTTCAGCTCTCACCTTGCAGGGGGGGAAGGGCCCAGGCCATCAGTTGCCAGGAAACAGGGTGTCGGCCATTCTCTGTGTCCAGACTCCTGCACACACCGGCCCTCTAGGGCTCTGCAATGATCATACACCCTTACTCCACCCCCTAGATACTTAAGAACTGCATAGGGGAAACTGAGGCACCCCCACACTATTCGGAGGAAACATTAAGAACAGTCCCACTTCGTCACAATGACACACAGCAATGGCAGAGTTCTTGGTTCAGGCTTTTAGCAGTGATGGAATAAGCTGCAGGTTCAAATCAAGTCTCTGGAGAACATCCCCAGCTGGGAGGGGTCTTTCAGTCCTTGGTTCAGAGCTTCAGGGTAGCAAAGTCCCTCCAGAGGTCAGAAGCAGGATTGAAGACCAGATGGAGGAGCTGCAGCAGGTTTTTATAGTCTCTTGCCATGTGGTCTTTCTTTCTTTTTGTCCCAAGGACAAGCTGCCCATCACACGGCCTGGAAAACCCTCAGAGTTCTGTCCATAGGCAGGTCCCTGCACACCTTGCTGAGTCCCAAGGCGTGTCTGCCTTCTCTCAAGGGTCAGTTGTATAACTGATGGTCCTTAATGGGCCATCAAGCAGGCTAGGCAGAGCTGACTCCAACTTATCTGGGATGTCACCCAGAAGCATAACACAATTTTGGAATACAGACAGTATAGAGCCAATATTCATAACTTTAACTACAAAAATGATACATACAGACAGCATAATCATAACCAGCAAACCATAACCTTGTCTTAGATACCTTATTTAACCCCCTTTATACAAGATTTGGTGCCACTCCAGGACCTTGGTTGCAATCATGTTCTATATGGTCCCAGTTCAAGTCAATAACATGACACCTGGGTCTGGGGCTTGGTCCTTTGGGGTCAGTAAAACCCTTTCGTTTATATGATATAAGGTTTTCAGAATTTATCATTATATATTTGACATGTGTCTGGACAGAGGCTTGAGGCTGGGTACTTCAAGGGAAGTGCATTATTTGGATGTCTGAGTAACCAGGGACTCGCTATAGAAGCTGGTTTGGTAAATCTAAGTATTGAAATATCCACCAGCGGTTGGGGTTTGTCTGCCCTGTTTTGTTTGCAGTTCACCCCCGCACCATAACACCTTCCTCTCCAAGTGCTTCAAAATGGATTCCTTGAGGACCTGCTCCATGATTTTGCTAGGGACTGAAGTGAGGCTGACCGGTCTGTAGTTCCCTGGGTTCTCCTCCTTTCCTTTTAAAAATATGGGGACTATATTTGCCTTTTTCCAATTGTCCGGGACCTCCCCCCATCGCCATTTCAAAGATAATGGCCAATGGCTCTGCAAACACATCAGCCAACTCCCTGAACACCCTCGGATACATTAGATCTGGACCCATGGACTTGTGCATGTCCAGCTTTCCTAAATAGTCCTGAACCTGTTCTTTCACCACTGAGGGCTGCTCACCTCCTCCCCATGCTGTGCTGCCCGGTGCAGCCAGCTGGGAGCTGACCTTGTCTGTGAAGACCGAGGCAAAAAAAGCATTGAGTGCTTCAGCTTTTTCCACATCACGTGTCACTAAGTTGCCTTTCCCCATTCAGTCAGGGCCCCCCACTTTCCCTGACCACGTTCTTGGTGCTAACATACCTGAGGAAACCCTTCTTGTTACCCTTCACATCCCTTGCTAGCTGCACCTCCAGTTGTGCCTTGGCCTTCCTGATCACACCCCTGCATGAGCTAGCGATATTTTTAAACTCCTCCCTAGGCATCTGTCCAAGTTTCCACTTCTTGTAAGCTTCCTTTTTGTGTTTAAGCTCCCCGAAGATTTCACTGTTAAGCCAAGCTGGTCGCCTGCCATATTTACTATTCTTTCTGCACCTCGGGATGGTTTGTCCCTGTAACCTCAATAAGGATTCTTTAAAATACAGCCAGTTCTCCTGGACTCCTTTCCCCCTCATGTTATTCTCCCAGGGGATCCTGCCCATCAGTTCCCTGGGGGAGTGAAAGCTGCTTTTCTGAAGTCCAGGGTCCGTATTCTGCTGCTCTCCTTTCTTCCCTGTCTCAGGATCCTGCAGTTGAGGTCGCTGTGCCTAGTAACTGATTGATTAACCTTCAGCTGAGACACTAAACTGCAACCCTGACACCCGCGCTCATGACAGAGCCCAGGGCAGCTGGGCAGTTACTTCAGCAGTTCTGGAGCCTCGTCAGTGCTCTGGTACAGAGCCGCCCCCCCCCGCCCCCCAGCCTGAGCCCCCTGCAGCCCCAGGTGTCTCCTGTTATCGCTGCTCCTTGCATTCAGACACACCTGCCCCAGCCCCGTGCGTGACAAGTCTCCTTGTGCCTCATCAGCCACCTGCTCTTGCAGAGCAGCCGCCGGGCTCATTTGGCAATGGGGGGCGGGGGGTGTCCCCAAAATCTGCATAGGCCACAGTATGCCAGCAGGGGTCACTCCGGTACCACCTTGGCCCATGTGCCAAATTCCGCAGGTGAATTTGGCAGCCTCTGGGAGCGGGCTCCGGCTCCAGCCAGGGCGGGAATGGCTTTCCCTGAGCCCGTGGAAGGGAGAGGAGGGGTTGGCCCAGCTGCCCTGGGCTCTGTCATGAGCGTAGGTGTCAGGGTTGCGGTTTAATGTCTCAGCGAAAGGTTAATTAGTGACTGCTCGCAGGGCCCTGCTGCGCCAAGGGCTAGCGAAGGGTGAGCATCCACGCAGCTGCCGGGCAGCGGCCCCAGGCTCGGAGATGTCGCGCGAGACCGCTCATGTCCCCGGCACGCCCCAGAGACGGCGCATGGGGCGACCCCGTGGCAGTTGTCTTGCCACGATGCACAGGCTGTCGCACTGAGATGGGGCTTTGCGTGACGGCAGCTCACGGGAATTTGCACGCGTGGGCTGGGGGGCAGAGGGAGCTGGCTTCCCTGCTGGGCTGGGCTCCCCGTGTGCGCCACTGAGCCGGCCCAGCATCTGTGCTGCCGACCGCTCATCCCCCTGCTCTTCTCCGGGCCAGGCCGCAGGCGGCTCCCAGGGCAGCATCAGCCTCGGAGTGAGACGCCCCACAGGCCAGGGAGCCCCCAGTCCATCACTGTCAGCCGTGAGCTGGTTTCAGAGCCAGCCAGTGCCGCCGTGGGAAACGCCAGCTAATGCAGGGAGCCAGGCTGCTTGTATAACTACTCAGGGCCTGGCTGGGAAACCACCCAGGGAAACACTGGTGCGTTAGTCACAGACAGCGCTCGGACCCCAGCAGTTCTTGGGGGGCTCCCCACTTTGAGTCTGTACTGGTTCCTGTGCCCCCCTGGAGCTGCCTCAAAACCCAAGGTCCCGACCCTGGGAGGCCGGCAGAACAGAGGCGCCCAAGCTCCCCTCGCTGGGCACTGGGCTAGAGACTTGGTCACGTCCGCCTCCGGCTCCATTCTCTGCTGACAACCCCCCTCGGTTCACTCTCTGCCTGCAAGAGGTTTTCCAGGCCTGGGGATCCTTGTCCCTCCCCTCCTGCACACTCCTGGCAGAGCCGGGGGGCCCAGTGCTGCCCACGGCCGCCGGAGGAGGGTCCCCCTGCGCTATGAACCCGCACAGTCACTGGGGAGGTGAGGGCTGGCTCAGCCCTACCTGGGCCTAGTTATCCATCCCCAGGTGACGGATTCGGGCTGGTGGTTGGGGCTGGTGACCAGGGCACATGATGGTGACAAGAGGGACTCGGAGCAGGAGGATCTCTGCCTTGGTGCAGCAGGGCCCTGTGTAGGGGGACTGGTTCTGCTGCGCCAGGGTCCCTGCCCCAGAGGGGTGGAGGGCTGTCTGCCTCTCCAGCCCCCTGCCGAGGGCGGCAATTCACCCTCACAAGCCCCCTACGCACTGGGAGAGAGAGAAACCAGCACAGACACCAGGGGACTGGCCCGAGGCCGTGCGCAGAGCCAGTGGCAGAGCTGCGACTGGATATCAGGCTGTCTGAGCTCTCATCTGAGCCCAGGCCAGCCACTGCAGAGGGTGGTGTGAACACCTGGCAGGAGGGGCTGCATGGGGCTGGTGCCCCCAGTGGCAGGTTTTGCTGGGCTGGCTGCTCTCCTCACAGGGAGGGGCTGGACTCTTGGCTGGGCTGCAGTGTCAGGTTAGAGCTGGGGGCCAGGGGCTGGAGCAGCAGGTACCGAGAGGGGCTGGGGCTCTCGTCCCCGATCCCTCTGTTCTGTGTTGAACCCCCCCATGCCGATGTCATGGCCGCCCCACTGAGCACAGCTGTGCATTGCAGGGCTCTGCTGCTCCGCGGCCGCTCGCTGAGTTGATACAGTTACCTGAACCCCTGTGGCGTTACTCGGCCCGAAGCACAGTGAATTTCAGTGCCATCACGAGGCCCGTCCTCCTGGCTGGCTCCGGGTTCGCTGACGTGCCTGGCAGTCCCCTCTGGTCCCCACTTACCTAAATAACCTGTCACCTGCAGCCTTGGACACCTCTGCTTCCCCCCCCACCCCGCACCATGCCCTTTCAGGTTTATAAATAGCTGAACCAACACGGGGCCGGGGCCTCGCACAGAGCATGCAGGCCCAGCCTGTGAACAAGGAAATGGCAGACGTTTGCCACTGAGTGAATTAAATCCCTATTAAAACCCTGGGTCTATATAAACATCCAACCAGCTCGTTTTGTATTCAGCGCTGGTACATTCGTCAGTTATTAGAACACCTGGTGCCCTGCCGGCAGCGCAGCCTGGAGCTTGTGCATTTCATTGTTCGCCCTGAAATAGCAGCGAGGAAACGTGGCTAATGCAGCCATTGAGAAAGATGTTTGCATTTCCGTGGCGTCTGCTCTTGGCACAGTGCAGGGGCCTGACCCAGGAGAAGAAAATAAACCACTTACAAAGCAGCCAGGCCTCGCCAGTGGAGCAGGCCAGAATGGTTCCAACAAAACGTAGCTCTCTTGGACAATCTGGTTTCCTGAGCCTGCCGGTCCCTGGGTGAGCCCTGGCTAGAGGGGTTTGGGGGGGAGGGCAGGCAATCCCCTCACTCTGCAGCCTCAGCTCGGGGAGCCCCAGCTGGAGCCAGGGCTCTTGTGGCTGCTAGGCTCTGCCAGGGTGTGAGGGAGTGTGTGCCTCAGTTTCCCCTATATGCTGCATGGGTAACTAGGTGTGGGGGGAAGGTTGTTTGCTTTTTGCAGAGAGCCAGGTGTGACTGACCTGGGGCTGTCTAGGGTCTGGGCCCCATGTCCATGGACAGTCCCAGAAGACAATGGCCACTCCAATTGCCCAGACATTTGGTACCTAGCAAGAAACACCCATGCACCTCTTCCCCTCCCTGCCCTTCTCCCCCCTACCCAAGCCAGCCGGATGTGACCAGCTGGAGAGCAAAGGGCTGAGGAAGAGCCAGGTGACAATGTTTGCCCCGGACAAAGGACCGAGGTGGGTCAGGGATGGGGGGGGACGGGGTTGTTAAGCGGGGGCTGCTGGAGGCAGAGGGAGAAGCTCTTCTGGGCTGGGACTACAGAGGGGCCGCGAGCTCTGGGCCCTGGGCCAGACCCAGCTGGGCCAGGCTGTAACTTCCTGCTCTCGGTGCTAACCGAGGCCGGGCTACGCCTGTTCCAGCCCCTCCTAGCCCCTGCGGTCACCCGCTGGCTGAGTCCCTGCAATGCAAGGAACCTGGGGGTGCCTGGCTCCCCTTGGGGCGTCTCCCTGCTGGACCCGCTCGCGGGGGAGTCACGGCGTGACCCAAGAGGGCTGCAGGCACTGAGGGTGGGTCCCAGGAGGTGGGGAAGCCCCGGGCCTTACCCCAGTGAGTGTGTGACCCCGAGGGGCTGACGCACTGAAGGGGGCTCCCAGGGGCTGTTCCAGAGCCTGGGGAGCCATGTGTGGGGACGGAGCGGGGCGGATTGACCTGGGGATGTGGCAGGGGAGTTTTACTGGGACTGTCTGCATGGGGGATGGGAGAGAAGGGGGTGACTTCACTGGAGGGACGATACCTGAGCCGGGAGGGGGGTTGGGTCCAGGTGACACCTGCCCAGGAAACTGGACACAGGCTGGAGGAGGAACTGCAGGGAGGCTGGGGGAGACGGCTGGAGGGGTTTTGTTTTTGGGAGTTGGCTGGGGAAAAGGAGGGAGCCCCCAATTCTGGGGTTTAATCTCCCTGCCCCCCAGAAGGACTGTGGGGTCCTGTTTGCACCTGCAAGCTCTGGTCTGGACTGTGTTCCCGTCATTGCTAATAAACCTTCTGTTCTTCTGGCCGGCTGAGAGTCATGGTGAATCGCAGGAAGTGGGGGTGCAGGCCCCTGACTTCCCCAATCTCTGTGACGGGGGGGAGGGGGCTTCCAGACTCTGCCTGGAGCCAGCAGCCTGGAAGCCCTGGGAGCACCCACTCCCCGCCCCCATCGCTCGCTCTTCCCACCCTCAGTCGCTTGCTCATTTTCACCGGGCTGACTCAGAGGTTTGGATGTGAGAGGGGGTGAGGGCTCCGGCTGTGGGGGTGGGACCAGGGATGAGGGTTTTGGGATGCAGAAGGGGGCTTTGGGGAGGGGGGGTGGAGCTGAGGGGTTCAGAGTGTGGGCAGGGTCTCTGGGTTGAGCCAGGGAGTTGGGGGTGTGGGAGGGGGTGAGGGCTCCAGCTGTGGGGGTGGGACCAGGGATGAGGGTTTTGGGATGCAGAAGGGGGCTTTGGGGAGGGGGGAGTGGAGCTGAGGGGTTCAGAGTGTGGGCAGGGTCTCCGGGTTGAGCCAGGGAGTTGGGGGTGTGGGAGGGGGTGAGGGCTCCAGCTGCGGGGGTGTGGGTTCTGGGGTGGGGCCAGAAATGAGAGGTTCAGGGTGCAGGAGGGGGGCTCCAAGCTGGGGCAGGGGATTGGCGTGGGGGGGGGCTGAGGACCCCGGCTGGAGCCGTGGGCTCTGTATGGGGCCGGGGATGAGGAATTTGGGGTGCAGGAGGGGGCTCCAGGCTGGGACCGAGGGGTTTGGAATGTGGGAGGGGGCTCTGGGCTGGCACAGGGGGTTGGGGTGCAGGGGTGTGTGAGGGCTCTGGATGGGGGTGCAGACTCTGGGGTGGGGCTGGGGATGAGAGTTTTGAGGTGCAGGAGGGAACTCTGGGCTGGGACTGAGGGGTTCAGAGGGCAGGAGGGAGCTCAGGGCTGAGGCAAAGGGTTGGGGCATGGTGGGGTGGAGTGAGGGCTGGGGGTGCAGGCTCTGGGCTGGGGATCCTTTTTTCTGTCACAGGCCATTGACCCACAGAAAAAAATCAATCATGGGTCACTCATCCGTGAGAGGGAATGGGAGGGGCAGAGACTCAGGGCTTCCCTGCTTGTGGCTCCAGCCGGGTGGGGGGGGGGGCTTTTCCCCCATAGCAGGACAAGCTGGCGCAGTGGCTCCAGCCCTGTGGGGGGGGGGGGGTGCTGAGACTCAGGGCTTCCCCCCCCACCCCCAAACTGGATGAAATTAACCAAGGGGCCAGATCCAGCCCATGGGCCCTAAGTTCCCCAGCCCTGCCCTGGGTAAGCAAAGAAGGCCGTATTTACATGGCGGTAACCGCTCGTGATGGGGAAATGTGCCAGCTGCCATTTCTGTCATTACGCAAGCTGCTTCCCGGGAGCCGCACGGCGCAGGGAGCCTGCCAGCCCCTCTCTGCCGCCAACCACCAAGATCCCGCAGGTCGAAAACCAGACACCTGGTCTCCCTAGGCTCAGCCTGGCAGCCCCCATGTGGCCCCCCCCGGGCAGGAGTCTCCAGCATCGCTCCCAGCTGACCTCGCAGGGGTTCCCCAGGGAACGCACCAGTTCCTCCCTGTGGAGGGTGGGGATGGAAGGGGGTGTCCCTGGCGGCTGGGCAGTGGGGGCTGCCGAGAGCATGGAGCCCCCAAGGCTGGGTGCGGGGAGGTGGTGAGGGATTCATGCATTTTAAGTCCAGCACAGCCCATGAGTGCACCTGCTCTGAGCTCCCACAGGGCACGGTGCCGCCCCCCCAGCCCAGTACCCCTGTGCGAGCCAGCGACGTGCACTTGGCTAAGGCCTCTCTGCTGAAGATCTCCAGGAGCCTCCCTGGGGGGCTTGTCCCAGCGGCGTCGCTGCAGGAAACCGGGGCCTGAGTTCTGCTCAGCCCCAGCCAGGGCCCGCTGCCTTTCCCACTAGCGGGCTCTTCAGCACCCGGGTTTGCTCCCCAGAGCCCTCAGTTAGCTGCCCCCTCACCCCGCCCCGGGTTGCCCTGGGGGTGGGCCAAGCCTGAGTGAGGAAACCCCACCCTGGGGAGGGGCTGCAGGGAGGGACGCCCACGAACAACAAAAGACCTATCTGGCTTCAAGATTAAGCTCGATAAGTTTCTGGAGGAGATGGTATGATGGGAGAACATGGTTTTGGCAATTAATTGATCTTTGACTATTCGTGGTAAATAGGCCTGTGACGCAGCAGGGAGGGGGAAGAGTTGACCTGGGAATGGGGGCAGGGGAGTTTCCCTGGGGGTGGGAGACCTGAGAGCCTGTCACCTGAGCGGGGGGGAGGGGGAGGTAACACCTCTGCCCAGGAATGTGGACGGAGGATGCAGGAGGGAACCTGCTGGGTGGGTTTAGTTTCAGTTTGGGGCTGGGTGGAGGAATGCAGGGAACCCCAGGGCTGGGGTCTAAGCTCCCTGCTCCCCCAGAAGGACGTGATTGAGGGGTCCTGGGGCTACCCACAAGCTCTGTTTTGGACTGTTCCTGTTGTCCAATAAACCTTCTGTTTTACTGGCTGGCTGAGAGTCTCAGTGAATCCCAGGAAGAGGGGTGCAGGCCCCGGACTCCCGCACACTCCGTGACAAGGTCCAATGGCCTGTGATGGATGTTAGATGGGGTGGGATCTGAGTTACTACAGAGAATTCTTTCCTGGATATCTGGCTGGTGAATCTTGCCCATATGTTCAGGGTTCAGCTGATCGCCATATTTGGGGTTGGGAAGGAATTTTCCTCCAGGGCAGATTGGAAGAGGCCCTGGGGGTTTTTCATCTTCCTGTGCAACATGGGGCACGGGTCACTTGCTGGAGGATTCTCTGCTCCTTGAAGTCTTTAAACCACAATTTGAGGATTTCAATAGCACAGACATAGGTGAGAGGTTTATTGCAGGAGTGGGTGGGTGAGATTCTGTGGCCTGCGTTGTGCAGGAGGTCGGACTAGAAAATCATAATGGTCCCTTCTGACCTTAAAGTCTATGAGACACATATAGGGACCAGGGCGTCTCCCCAGGCAAGGAGGAAGCCCAGGGAGGTGCCAACGAGGAGTCAGGTGAGTGACCCTGGAACCAGCGCAGAGGCCAGGCCAGGCTCCCCTACCTGTGTCACAGAGTCCCTGGTCGATGCTCTAGAACTGCTCCCCACGAAGCCAGTCAGGACTCTGGGGAAGTCTCCTCTCTGTGAGCAGCCTGTCTGCAGGACACACAGCTCATCCGGCTTCCACCTTCCTGGGTCTGACCTCGGAGCATCCTCTGCCCCTCCGTGCACTTCCCCCAGCGAGTCCGCCCATGCGGGGTCCTGGGGAAGCCAGAGGGTCCTGCCCCCCAACTCCGCAGTCAGACATGACTCTCAGCCAGCCAGTAAAACAGAGGTTTATTAGACGACAGGAACACGGTCTAACACAGAGCTTGTACGTGCAGAGAACAGGACCCCTCAGCTGGGTCCATTTTGCGGGGCAGTGAGCCAGACAACCACGTCTGCCCTTCACTCCATGTCCCAGCCAGCCCCAAAACTGAAACTCCCTCCAGCCCCTCCTCCTCTGGGCTTTGTCCCTTTCCCGGGCCAGGAGGTCACCGGATTCCTTTGTTCTCCTACCCTTTAGCTCTCACCTTGCAGGGGGGAAGGGCCCAGGCCATCAGTGGCCAGGAAACAGGGTGTCGGCCATTCTCTGTGTCCAGACCCCTGCACACACCTGCCCTCTAGGGCTCTGCAATGATCATACACCCTTACCCCACCACCTAGATACTTAAGAACTGCCTGGGGGAAACTGAGGCACTCCCACAATATTCAGAGGAAACTTTAAGAACAGTCCCGCTTCATCACAACCTGTCCCAGGGAAGGTGGCGTGAAGCCCCCAAGAAGGGGATACGGGCTGATGGGAGCCCTGCGAGAGGGGGGAATGGACCACAGGGCCCAGATGTGGGGGCGGCAGACCCGACGGAGGGTCCAGACGTTTGTTTTGCTGGACTTTGGAGCCCCAGGAGAGCTGGGACCGGACATGGCTGCAGGGCTGAGAGCCGAGAAGAGGCTGAACGTCATGGGACCGTCAGCAGGGGGCGCTAGAGGTGACGTGCCCCATGCCCAGCCCCAAGGGGCGCGCAGGGGGTGAGCTTGGCAATGCCAAGTGCAGCGTGACCCCTGCCCAGCTGGTGCTGCCCCCCCCCGCCCCCACCAGCCCATTGGAGCCAGTGGCTTGAGTGCCAGGCGCACCCAGGCTGGCTCTGGGGGGCTCGGCTCCAGAAGGGCCTGTTGGGGGCGGGGGGAGCTCGCCTTCCTGCTGCAGGTGGGCGGCTGCTGCCTTGGGGGATGTGGCCACGTTTGCTGTGCCCCGGGGTGGGGTGGGGAGGACGGAGCAGAGCTCCCAGCTGTGCTGAGACACCGGCCCGGGGCGTCTCTAGCCACCCCTACGGGCTCAGCACAAGGGGCTGGCTCCTGGTGTCCCCCCCGGGGCCTGCTCTAGGGCACTTTGCTCCTCTGAGTGAGGTGCGGGTGTCGCCGGGTGCCAAGTGGGGACCGTGTGCACATCAGGTGGTTCAAACCCTTCCTCCTGACCCCTGGACTGTGCACTGCGGGTCAGTGGGTCTCCCATGGGCCCTGCCCAGCCCCATGGTACTCGGGGTGGCCTGTGCACCTCGGGCTGCTCCTTGCACTGCCGCTGCCTGGTCTGCCTGAACTCGCCAGAGGGGGGTGGCCCCCACCCCATGGCCCCCAGGCAGGCAGCCAGATCCCTTAGGGGCACCGTGTTCTGCAGGATGAAGGCTTGTCCAATGTGCACCACCAGGGGGCAGCAGCAGCTCGCCACTGCCCAGAACCGACAAATTCAGTGAACCCCATTGCACCCGAGGGGGCTGCTGCCCTGTGCCCCTGCCCGGTGCCCCCGCCCGGTGCCAGGCCGGCTGCAGTCACACGGGGAGGGGTCCGCGACCATCCCATTCCCCCTGCCTGGTGCCCCCACCCGGTGCCCCTGCCCGGTGCCCCCGCCCGGTGCCAGGCCGGCCGCAGTCACACTCCCAGAGGCCCCATTCCCAGAGCCTCCCACAGCCCCAGTGCTGGCAGGCGGAGCCGGGCACTCAGCCGTGCTGAGAATAATGCCCAGCAAACGGCCGGGCATTCTGGGAGATGCTGGGCTCAGCCCCTGGCACTGGGGTGATCTGTGCGGCGCCCGCCCCTGATCTGGGCCTGCCTGAAGGGGGCACCCTAGCCGAGGCTCGTCAGGGTGCCCAGAGCAGCAGCCCCGGTGCTAACGGGCCAGAACAGGGGCTCACGGCGGCAGAGCCTGGATCCTGGTGCCCGGCCCCTGCCTGCCCCTCCTGGGAGCCCGAGGCAGAGCGCTGGGCACGGCTCCCCTGGGCAGCCAAGAAACAAGGCAGCTCTAGATGGTGCAGGTGGATTGTGGATCACACCCCATCTTCCCCCCTGCCCTGCCCCTGGGGGGTGCTTTGCCTCGCAGGGCTGCTCTGAGCCATAATTCACCAGCCCACGAGGTGGGGGGGGCCCAGACACCCCCCTGAGCCCCTGCCACTGACCCCCACTCCCCATGGGCAGGTCCCCTGGTGCACTTCAGCTGCTGTTCACTGGTTCCTGAAGCCGTGCTCAGGGCCACCGGGTGCAGAGGGTCCCTGGGCCAGCGTTTGCCCCAGGCTGGAGGGTCCCAGCTACCTGCTCAGGGTCATGGATCCAGCGGTGCCCCCCGGTGCCAGCCACATCCCCGCCTGCAGGGCTGGAGCAGAGTCCCACTCCCTGGCTGCCCCTCCAACCCCCCCACTGGCCCCCCCAGGGCCGGCCTTGGTGTGAGTGTGTCTAGCTCCGGGCTGACCCCTGGCACAGCTCACCCCCAGCCTGCCCGCTCATGGCAACGAGCAGGGTGTGTCCTCACCCATGAGCCGAGCCCTCCCAGCCAGCACCCCGCACGCTGCCCCGTCCCTGAAGATTACAGGGCTCAGTGCCTTGCCCAACCCTCTTCCTCCCCGGGGACAAGGCTGGATTGAGCGCCCAGCCCGCCCCCCACCGCCCGAAATAAAACAGCTCCAGACCCAGCTGCACCTGAGCTGCTGAATCAATATTGACTGGCTAAGAATAGCCCCTGGGCCCTCCGGGTGCCTTCAGCACTTCCTGCCAGCCCCGTGCACGGGGCTGCACGGCCTGTACCTGGGCCCCACAGCCCCTCCCTCCCGGCCCCGCCAGCCAGCCAGCAATGCTGTCGCTGTGGTGTGGGAGTTTTCCTTTTTAGTCCAGTGTTGCCCGCGTAGCTCTCTGCGCAGGCTGCCAGCCCCCCACGGTAACAGCCCCCCCTTGGAACGTGTCCGTGGGGAGGCCTTGCCACCCCAGGTCCTGGAGCTTCGCTGGAGTGAGGAAACCCCAGCCAGCCATGGGCTCTGTCCCATTGGCACGGGGGGCTGCCAACAGCCCGAGGCAGTGGTACAGCTAGGTGAGAACCCAGGAGTCCTGCCTAACTCCCCCCGCCCACAAAAAAAACAACACTAGACCCCTCTCCCCTCCCAGAGCCAGGGAGAGAACCCAGGAGTCCTGTCCCCCCCGCAACAAACTAGACTCCTCTCCCCTCCCAGAGCCAAGGAGAGAACCCAGGAGTCCTGGATCCCAGCCCTCCCCCTGCAATCTACTAGCCCCCACTCTCGTCCCAGAGCCAGGTACAGCGGAGTTCTCTAGAGCCCTCTTATACCCCTCCCGCTGCTGAGCTGCCCTTGCCGAAATCTCCTTTGGCTCCGGGCAGCTGCCCTGCAGCCCCCTTCCCCATCCCCAAATGCCCCAGCTTTGCCGCTTGGCTGGCAGCTCTGGGTCCCGTGATGGGGGGCTCCCCCCGCCCCCGCTCTGGGTGATGACTGTGGCTCTCCTGGCCCAGCCTGGCCCTGTCTGACTCACATCCCCTCACGTGTCACCACCCACAGCTGGGCAAAGCGGGTACCAAGCACCCAGACTGGCCCCCCAGGGCACAGGGCAGAGTATCCCCTGAGCAGCTGGCATCAGGCCTGTCCCCACCCCTGAACTGGGGAGCTCTGCAGCCCCCCTGCCCAGCACGTGCCAAGCACTCAGCCAGGCGCTGCCAGCTCTGCCCGTGGGCCCTGCACCCGCTGCCTGACCGCAGGGGTCTCGCTCTGCTGAATTAATGCAGCACCCAGCCCAGGTGCCCCCTGGCCACCTTAGGCACCATAATCAGCTGCAGGGCGCAGCCCAATGCAAAGGGACAAATGCCCTCTGCCCCAATCATCAACCAGGTGGGTCTGCAGCCTGCGCCAGCCGGGGAGCCTTCGTCCAGCCCCTGGGGACCCAGCCCACACCCCTCCACCCTGCCCTCCAGCAGTGACACTGGGCAGCCCCCTACCCCAAACCAGCTCCTGCCCCGACCCTGAGGCAACCCCCCAAGAGCAGCACTGAGGGCCCCTGCCCTGACCCGAACTGACCCCTAGCAGCCAAGCACCTCCTGCGAGCCAGACTGGAGGTACGTGGGGACTCCCTGGGCCTGGCGGGGGGGTTGTTTAATTGCACTCTCCAGCCGGGGCTGGGTGGGCACAGAGCTCCCTGGTCACCCATAAATCACAGGTGTCACGGCCTGGGCCCAGAGCGCGATTGGCAGCCCAAGGCCAGGGAGCCGGGGTCCCCGACCCATGACTGCCCGGCTCTGCTCCAGCGTCCTGCCCCAGCTGTGCGGGCTCTGGCCCCGCCTGCAGGTAACGCTCTGGGGCTGGCTGGAGGCTGTGTACATCCAGTGCCATGGCCCCGGCGGGGGACCCCATGCAGTGGGGACCGAGGCCAGTGGTTCCCTGGGCAGGGGCAGTGTGGAGAGCCCTGGGAGCCCCAGGCACTGCGCATACTGTGCAGGAGGCTTTGCAGGTCTTTCCTCTCTGCTGGGAGTCAGTGGGCACCCTGGGCCGCTGCCCCCGCCCCCCCGCGGATGTGGTGATGAGCTCACGGGCTATTCCAGGCCCTGTGGTTCCTGGCTCCTCCCGACAGGAACCTGCTCCTTAAACGCCAAATAAACAGCCCGTGGCCACTGGCACATCCCTGCAAGGGACAGCTGGGGGAACGCAGCTTCCTGTTTATCCGCGTCCCAGCGCGTGGGCACCGCAGCTCCGGGGGGGCGGCTCAAGCAGCGGCCCTTGGGCACCAGAGATGCCATCCCAACACCTGCTATGGCAGTGAGAGCCGCTGGGGACAGATTCAGGGGTACAGCAGTCAGAGGAGACCCAGGCTGGGGGTAGCAGGGGGCTGTGGGTCGGGCTTGAGCGGCACCGGCAGAATTGTGGGGACCTCAGGGCTGGGACAGCAGGGGGCTGCGGGTCGGGGCTGAGGGGCCCTGGCAGGGCAGAGCGGGGGGACCCCATGGCTGGGACAGCAGGGGGCTGCGGGTCGGGGCTGAGGGGCCCTGACAGGGCAGAGCGGGGGGACCCCATGGCTGGGACAGCAGGGGGCTGCGGGTCGGGGCTGAGGGGCCCTGACAGGGCAGAGCGGGGGGACCCCATGGCTGGGACAGCAGGGGGCTGCGGGTTGGGGCTGAGGGGCCCTGGCAGGGCAGAGCGGGGGGACCCCATGGCTGGGACAGCAGGGGGCTGCGGGTCGGGGCTGAGGGGCCCTGGCAGGGCAGAGCGGGGGGACCCCATGGCTGGGACAGCAGGGGGCTGCGGGTCGGGGCTGAGGGGCCTTGGCAGGGCCAGAGTAACAGCACAAAGGTGGCCTGGGGCGAGAGCCCTGCCCACCCCCACCCTGGTAGGGGTCGGGTCACCCCCTGTCTCGGTTGCTCAGAGCAGGGCTGGCAGGGGTCCCGGATGCCAATGCCAGCCAGTGACCAGTCTGGCCCCCGGGTCAGTGAGGAGAGCCCAGAGCCGGCTGCGTGACATGGGGCTCTCCCAGCGGGGCTGGCTCCGGGCACCGGGCCCCTGGCGGGTGGCTCATTCGGGCCCAGAGGGTTTCTAACTTCGGCAAATTGCTCCTTTCTGGGCGTGCCCATGAACTCCCAGCCGGGAGGCCCAGGAGCTCGGCCCAGGTAGGGGGCTGGGGGTTCAGCCCAGGCAGGAGGTTTTGAGGAGGGAGTCCTGTTCAGTGGGCAGGTGGGTGGCTGGGGGTAGGGTGACCAGATGTCCCGATTTTTGAGTCTTTTTCTTATATAGGCTCCTATTACCCCCCACTCCCTTCCCGATTTTTCACATTTGCTCTCTGGTCACACTAGCTGGGGGGCAGGCGGGGTCCCAGCCCAGGGCATCCCGGCAAGGTCAGGGACCAGGTGGGGGCTGGGGAGGCCCGGCAGGGGGCCCAGCAGGGGGCAAGGGGCCAGATGGGGGGACAGGTGGGGGTCGGGGGGCCCCCAGCGCATCGGGAGGCAGGCGGGGGCCCGGCGAGGGGCAGGCGACCCGATGGGGGGACAGGCGGGGGTCGGGGGGCAGGCGGGGGGGCAGGTGGAGACCAGGGGCGCCGGGAATCAGGGGGCAGGCGGGGGCCCGGCGGGGGGCAGGCGGCCCGATGGGGGGACAGGCGGGGGTCGGGGGGCCCCAGCGCATCGGGAGGCAGGCGGGGGCCCGGCGGGGGGGCAGGTGGGGACCAGGGGCGCCGGGGGGCCCGGCGGGGGCCCGGCGGGGGGCAGGCGGCCCGATGGGGGGACAGGCGGGGGTCGGGGGGCCCCAGCGCATCGGGAGGCAGGCGGGGGCCCGGCGGGGGGGCAGGTGGGGACCAGGGGCGCCGGGGGGCCCGGCGGGGGGCAGGCGCGGCTCGGGGGTGGGGCGCGGGGACCCGCTGGCTCTGCGCCCGCCGGTGCGGAACCTGCTGGCGCGGAGCCTCCCCGGGGCCGGGCTCAGGCGGGGGCTGCCCGGAGCGGGGCCAGGGCGGCTGCCGGGATAAAAGGCCGGGCGGGCCGGGCCCCAGCAGCTCGTCAGTCCCCTCGGTCCTGCCTGGCCCGGCCCGGCCCGCGCGGTGAGTGGCGGGGAGCGGCGGGATCGGGGCCCTGGTGCCGGGCGCTGTGCACAGGGGCTGTTGGAGGGCACAGGGTGGATGGGGGGCTGTTGGGGGGCATTGGGGGCACAGGGTGGGGGGCATTGGGGGCACACGGGGGATGTGGGGCTGTTGGGGGGCACAGGGTGGGGGGCATTGGGGGCACACGGGGGATGTGGGGCTGTTGGGGGGCACAGGGTGGGGGGATGTGGGAGCCTTGGGGGGTCGCAGGTACAGGATGTGGGGCTGTTGGGGGGACACCCGGTAGGGGGATATGGGGGGCAGGCGGGGGGATGTGGGGGCCAAGGGGGCACAGGGCGGGTGGGAGGATGTGGGGGATTTGTAGGCAGGAGGTTGTGGGGGGCACAGGACGCGTGGGGGGGTCAGGCTGGGAGTGGCAAGGGCTCTGCCTGGGGGCGCCGGGAGCAGTTCGGGGGGCAGCAGCCCTGTCACCTTATCGCTGGTTACGGTGGGGGAGGTGTCGGTGCTGGGCCAGGCAGCCCCCCAGCGACTGGGCAGCGGGCTCTGGGGGAGACGGCGAGACACCTGCGGGGGTCTGAGCTGGGTCGCGCTGGGCTGGGCATGGGCAGCGCCGGCTCCCATCGGCCGCTCCTTGGATCTTTGCCAGCAGCTACCTGGGCTGTTGATTTTTGGGACCCTCGCTCCCCCGGTCCTCCAGGGCTTCACGCTCGTGGGGTCCCTGCCCGCGAGTGGGGTCCAGCCAGCTCGGGGTGGGTGTCCGGCTGTGACGGTTGCAGGGTGAGGTGGGACCAGCCCTGCTCTCTGGCACCCGGGGGCTGCGTGTGTCCACGGCCCCTGGGGAGCAGGGCGAGACTCGCAGCCACACCCCTAGAGGGGAAAGGCCCCATCCCAAACCCTGCCCCCGAGCCAGTCTGTCCCCCTGGAATCAGTGGGATGGGGCGCCCCTGGGGACCCCTGCCAGGCCCGGACCCCTGCCATGCCACGCTGTTTCTAGGAGTCTGTCTGGGGAGGATCAGTGATGCTGGCTGGACCCATCCCCACCCTGCTCCTGCTGTGCCTGGCGACCCCCAGCTGGCAGCAGCCCCCCCAGGTTCAGGTGCGGCTGGTGGGGGCCAGGAGCCAGGCAGGCGAGGGGCGGCTGGAGGTGCTGTACGATGGGCAGTGGGGGACCGTGTGTGACGACGACTTCGACATCCACGTGGCCAGTGTGGCCTGCAGGGAGCTGGGCTTTGAGTCGGCCGTGACATGGGCCCACAGCGCCAAGTATGGCCGAGGGGAAGGTAAGGCTGCGCCCCCCTGCTCACAGGGCAGCCGGGGCATGGCTCCCAGGCATACCCCCAGCCATGCTACCCCAGAATGGAGTGCGGGCTCCTGTGGGTGGAGATATGGGGATGAGAGCCCCCCAGCTGCAGAACTCTCCCCTCCCCAAGGCCTAGTGCTGGCTGTGGGGCAGCTCCCAGCGACTCCAGCCCTGGCCTGTCCCAGCAGGGGGTGCTGTGGGGGCAGGGCATTGGTTGTGGGGGGAGGTGCTGGCTACTCCCAGCAGGGGGTGCTGTGGGAGCCGGGGGGGAGTGGTGGTGATGTAGTCAGAAGCACAGCCCCTGAGCTCTCCCAGGGGGTGGGGTGTCTGCTAGTAATTTGGGGCATCCCATTTGGTACCCCATGGTCAGTGAGCCCCCTGCAGCCCCACCCCGATGCTTTTGGGAGCGGGGGCTGCTGGCATGGGGCCCTGTTGCTGAGCCCATGGAGGGAGGGGGGTGTCCCAGCCCAGGCCCCTTCCAGGCCCTGGGGGTGCCAGAGCTCCTGGCCTGGGCCTGTCACTGACCCGCCCCTGCTGCGTCAGGCCCTGTCTGGCTGGACAACGTGCAGTGTGCCGGCACCGAGGGCTCCCTGGCCGAGTGCAACTCCAACGGCTGGGGCGTGAGTGACTGCCACCACGGAGAGGACGCCGGCGTCGTGTGCTCGGGCCGGCACCCGCCTGGTGCCCCTGCCCCGGGCCCAGGCGCCGGCCTGCAGGTGAGCGGGGACCGGGCTCACGGGGTCCTGGGGCTGGCTGGGGCGCTTCCCACCTGGGGCTCCTGCTGCCGGTCGCCCTGCCCTAGTGGAACAGCCAGCAGGGAAGGGCCTTCGCTCCGCAGCGCAGGGCCAGGGGATCCCTGGTTTGCCGGGCCAGGAGCTTCAGCTAGTCTGACCCATGTAACAGGCCCGAGCCCCTCCCCCAGGAGCCACGGCCCGGGGGTGCAAAGCAGGAGTGCTGGGGGAGGACAGCCCAGGCCCATGGGGGCAGATCCCTGCTGTGACTCCGGCCTTCAGCTCCCCCTCCCGGCTCCCTCCTATCCCTCCCCAGGCCTTCCCCCACAGCTCTGCTGGTGCCCCTTGCTCCCGACCCGCAGCCCTGGGCATCCTCCCGCCACCCCTCCATGCGCTGCCCTGCCCAGCTTCCCCCAGTCCCGAGTGCCCCAGGGGCTGCCCATGTTTCCCGGGCCCATCTCACCCGGCATCTGGCCTGGGGCAGGGAACGAAGCTGGAGGAGGTGCGGCTCAAGCCCGTCCTGGCCTGGGCTAAGCTGAGCATGCCCATCACCGAGGGCGTGGTGGAGGTGAAGCACGAGGGGCGCTGGAGGCAGGTGTGCGACGCCGGCTGGACCAGGAACAGCAGCCGCGTGGTGTGCGGGATGCTGGGTTTCCCCCGGGAGAAGCGGCTCAACACCGGCTTCTACAGGTAGCGCCGGGCGCCGCGGGCGGGTGCAGAGCGGGGCGGGGGGGTCCTGCGGTCAGGGTCGCGTGGCTGGCTGGGGGGTGTCCGGGCAGGTCCCCTCGCAATGGTCTGAGGTGCTTCGACGAGATGGCACGGGAGGGGTCCAAGGTCACAGAAGGTTGAGTGTTGCACACGCATGTGCATTGGTGCGAGGGGTGGGTCACAGGCTCCCTGGGGTGTGAAGTCCTGGATCCAAGGATGAGGCGGAAGACATGCAGACCCCTGGGGGGGCGCAGGGGTGGGGGGCGGAGGGCACGGCGACCCCTGTGGGGGCTGCCCACGGCCCTGCTGACCAGCCCTTTTGAACCCTGCAGGAAGCTCTGGAACCTGCAGTTGAAGGATCCCAAGTCGAGGTACGGACTCGTCCCTGCCTGAGCGCTCCCGTCCGGGGCTGACCCGCCGGGTGCCAGGCTTCCCACGGGGTGCGCCCGTCCCATGGGGCGGCTGCACCTCGCTAGGGGTGCCCCTAGAGCCGGGCGCTGTTAGCGCCAGCCGGGCAGGACCTAGCGTGGGCTGACCTGACCCCCCTGGTTTGCAGCCTGAGGACCCTGAGCCGGAAGAACGCGTTCTGGATCCACCGGGTCAGCTGCCTGGGCACGGAGCACCACCTGTCCCACTGCCCGGTGCAGGCGTCCCCTGCCAGCCGGCTCCAGCCCGCCTGCCCCCGCGGCATGCACGCCGTCGTCAGCTGCGTCCCGGGCGCCGAGTTCCAGAAAGCCAAGGCCAGGCCGTTCCGCCAGGGCCGGCGCGCAGAGGTGAGCCCTACCAGAGCCACGGCCCCGGGTCTGGGGGACATGGGGGGAGACCCCATGAGAGACCCCGGCCCCGAGGGAATGGGCCACAGCACGGCGTGGGCCGGGGGTGGGAAAACGGTTCCTCTTGGGACTGACGTCAGCAGCACAAACCGAGCAACGGTTCCGGAGGGGGAGCGAGGCCACACGCCGGCTGGGGGGTGGGGGGACTCCTGGCTGCTCTTGTCCCAGCAGGGGGCGCTGTGGGGGGCAGGGCAGGAGCTGGCTGTAGGGGGCGCTCCCGCTACTCCAGCCCTGTCCTGTCCCAGCCGGGGGTGCTGGGGGGACACAGGGGGCAGGGTGTTGGGTGGGGTGGGGGCTCCCGGCTGCTCCAGTCCCAGCCTGTACCAGCAGGGGGCGCTGTGGGGAGCAGGGCAGGAGCTGGCTGTGGGGGGCCCTGGCTACAGGCCGGACCCCAGCTCTCTACCCCAGCCATTCCCGGGGGGGTGCACGAACACATTTGGCCCCTCCTAATCCCCCCCCCCCGCTCTCGCAGGGGCCCCAGGTGCGTCTCCGGGCTGGCGCCCAGGTGGGCGAGGGCCGGGTGGAGGTGCTGCACCGTGGCCACTGGGGCACCGTGTGCGACGAAAAGTGGAACCTGCTCGCAGCCAGCGTGGTGTGTCGGCAGCTGGGCTACGGGACGGCCAGGCAGGCCCTGGCAGGGGCCCAGCTGGGCCAGGGTGAGCGGCTGGAAGGAGCCAGCGCGTGGGGAGCCGCGGTGATGGAGACCTGGGGGGCCGGACCCCGGGTGCCGTGCTGGGGTGCTGGGGCCCCGCTCCCATGTGCCTGTGTCCCAGGAGCAGTTATGGGGGTGTAGCGGACGAGCCACTGAGGGTGAGCTCTGGGGTGGCATGGGGGGTCCCTCTGCAAAGGGTTTTGGGGTGTCCAGGTCTGGGCTCCCCAGTGGCAAAGGGCCCTGGGATGGAGCAGAACCGGCAGGGAGAGCCTGGAGCTTCGGGCTGGGCAGCGTCTGGGAGGGAGAGCGGCCGGATCCCGGCGTGAGGCCTTGGGGAGCCGGGCACACCAGGGACCGGCAGCCAGGCCCGGTCCAGTCCCCAACGTGCCGGGCGGCTGGGGAGCCCCAGGACAAGCTCCCGGGGAGCGGGGATTCCCCAGCTCTCCATGGCTCAGCCCCTGAGGCCTGTCTGGGGCTGCGGGGCTCTGGCCTGTGCTCTGCAGGAGGCCAGGCTGGAGGGTCTAAGGGGCCATTCTGGCCTCCCACCCTCCCGAGGGAGGCGGGAGCTGCCCTGTGCAGGGAGCCCCTTGGGCGGCACCGGAGCAGCCTGGGGGCGGGGATGGGGTCCCTGCAGGCCCCAGGGGTGAGTCAGGCTGACGCTGGGCTCTGGCTCCAGGCCTGGGCCCCATCCACATGACCGAGGTGCAGTGCACGGGCTCCGAGCGCTCCCTCCACGAGTGCCGCTTCCAGGAGGCAGCGCAGAGCGGCTGCCGGCATGAGGCCGATGCTGCCGTCCGGTGCAACGTGCCCCGCATGGACTACCAGAGCCAGGTGAGCCCCGCGGCCCCGGGGGGCTGTCAGTCAGGCTGGGGGGTGGGGCGCATAGCTAGGGAGGGGGCCTTGTGGCACCATCTAGAAGCGGGTAGCCTGGGGTGGGGTAGGTGCCATGGGGTACAGTGGGGCAGGGAGGCCTGGGGGAGTGGGCACTGGGGGGTGCTGGGAGATCTTGGGGGGTGAGTGCCGTGGGGCACTTCTGGGGGAGTGGGTGCTGTGGGGCGCTCAGGGGCCTGGGGGAGTGGGCACTGGGGGGTGCTGGGAGATCTTGGGGGGTGGGTGCCGTGGGGCACTTCTGGGGGAGTGGGTGCTGTGGGGCGCTCAGGGGCCTGGGGGAGTGGGCACTGGGGGGTGCTGGGAGGTCTTGGGGAGTGGGTGCCGTGGGGCACTTCTGGGGGAGGGGGTGCTGGGGGACGCTCAGGGGCCTGGGGGAGTGGGCACTGGGGGGTGCTGGGAGATCTTGGGGAGTGGGTGCCGTGGGGCACTTCTGGGGGAGTGGGTGCCGGGGGTGCTGGGGGACGCTCAGGGGCCTGGGGGAGTGGGCACTGGGGGGTGCTGGGAGGTCTTGGGGAGTGGGTGCCGTGGGGCACTTCTGGGGGAGTGGGTGCTGGGGGTGCTGGGAGGTCTTGGGGAGTGGGTGCCGTGGGGCACTTCTGGGGGAGTGGGTGCTGGGGGTGCTGGGGGACGCTCAGGGGCCTGGGGGAGTGGGCACTGGGGGGTGCTGGGAGGTCTTGGGGAGTGAGTGCCGTGGGGCACTTCTGGGGGAGTGGGTGCTGGGGGACGCTCAGGGGCCTGGGGGAGTGGGCACTGGGGGGTGCTGGGAGGTCTTGGGGAGTGGGTGCCGTGGGGCACTTCTGGGGGAGTGGGTGCTGGGGGTGCTGGGGGACGCTCAGGGGCCTGGGGGAGTGGGTGCTGGGGGTGCTGGGAGGTCTTGGGGAGTGGGTGCCGTGGGGCACTTCTGGGGGAGTGGGTGCTGGGGGACGCTCAGGGGCCTGGGGGAGTGGGTGCTGGGGGACGCTCAGGGGCCTGGGGGAGTGGGCACTGGGGGGTGCTGGGAGGTCTTGGGGAGTGGGTGCCGTGGGGCACTTCTGGGGGAGTGGGTGCCGGGGGTGCTGGGGGACGCTCAGGGGCCTGGGGGAGTGGGCACTGGGGGGTGCTGGGAGATCTTGGGGAGTGGGTGCCGTGGGGCACTTCTGGGGGAGTGGGTGCCGGGGGTGCTGGGGGACGCTCAGGGGCCTGGGGGAGTGGGCACTGGGGGGTGCTGGGAGGTCTTGGGGAGTGGGTGCCGTGGGGCACTTCTGGGGGAGTGGGTGCTGGGGGTGCTGGGAGGTCTTGGGGAGTGGGTGCCGTGGGGCACTTCTGGGGGAGTGGGTGCCGGGGGTGCTGGGGGACGCTCAGGGGCCTGGGGGAGTGGGCACTGGGGGGTGCTGGGAGGTCTTGGGGAGTGGGTGCCGTGGGGCACTTCTGGGGGAGTGGGTGCCGGGGGTGCTGGGGGACGCTCAGGGGCCTGGGGGAGTGGGCACTGGGGGGTGCTGGGAGGTCTTGGGGAGTGAGTGCCGTGGGGCACTTCTGGGGGAGTGGGTGCCGGGGGTGCTGGGGGACGCTCAGGGGCCTGGGGGAGTGGGCACTGGGGGGTGCTGGGAGGTCTTGGGGAGTGGGTGCCGTGGGGCACTTCTGGGGGAGTGGGTGCTGGGGGTGCTGGGGGACGCTCAGGGGCCTGGGGGAGTGGGTGCTGGGGGTGCTGGGAGGTCTTGGGGAGTGGGTGCCGTGGGGCACTTCTGGGGGAGTGGGTGCTGGGGGACGCTCAGGGGCCTGGGGGAGTGGGTGCTGGGGGACGCTCAGGGGCCTGGGGGAGTGGGCACTGGGGGGTGCTGGGAGGTCTTGGGGAGTGGGTGCCGTGGGGCACTTCTGGGGGAGTGGGTGCTGGGGGACGCTCAGGGGCCTGGGGGAGTGGGCACTGGGGGGTGCTGGGAGATCTTGGGGGGGTGGGTGCCGTGGGGCACTTCTGGGGGAGTGGGTGCTGTGGGGCGCTCAGGGGCCTGGGGGAGTGGGCACTGGGGGGTGCTGGGAGATCTTGGGGGGGTGGGTGCCGTGGGGCACTTCTGGGGGAGTGGGTGCTGTGGGGCGCTCAGGGGCCTGGGGGAGTGGGCACTGGGGGGTGCTGGGAGATCTTGGGGAGTGAGTGCCGTGGGGCACTTCTGGGGGAGTGGGTGCTGGGGGGTGCTGGGGGCACTCAGGGGCCTGGGGGAGTGGGCACTGGGGGGTGCTGGGAGATCTTGGGGAGTGGGTGCCGTGGGGCACTTCTGGGGGAGTGGGTGCTGGGGGACGCTCAGGGGCCTGGGGGAGTGGGTGCCGGGGGTGCTGGGGGACGCTCAGGGGCCTGGGGGAGTGGGCACTGGGGGGTGCTGGGAGATCTTGGGGAGTGGGTGCCGTGGGGCACTTCTGGGGGAGTGGGTGCCGGGGGTGCTGTGGGGCACTCAGGGTCCTGGGGGAGTGGGCACTGGGGGGTGCTGGGAGGTCTTGGGGAGTGGGTGCCGTGGGGCACTTCTGGGGGAGTGGGTGCTGGGGGACGCTCAGGGGCCTGGGGGAGTGGGTGCTGGGGGACGCTCAGGGGCCTGGGGGAGGGGGTGCTGGGGGTGCTGGGAGGTCTTGGGGAGTGGGTGCCGTGGGGCACTTCTGGGGGAGTGGGTGCTGGGGGACGCTCAGGGGCCTGGGGGAGTGGGTGCTGGGGGACGCTCAGGGGCCTGGGGGAGGGGGTGCTGGGGGTGCTGGGAGGTCTTGGGGAGTGGGTGCCGTGGGGCACTTCTGGGGGAGTGGGTGCTGGGGGACGCTCAGGGGCCTGGGGGAGTGGGTGCTGGGGGACGCTCAGGGGCCTGGGGGAGTGGGCACTGGGGGGTGCTGGGAGGTCTTGGGGAGTGGGTGCCGTGGGGCACTTCTGGGGGAGTGGGTGCTGGGGGTGCTGGGGGACGCTCAGGGGCCTGGGGGAGTGGGTGCTGGGGGACGCTCAGGGGCCTGGGGGAGTGGGTGCTGGGGGACGCTCAGGGGCCTGGGGGAGTGGGTGCCGGGGGTGCTGGGGGACGCTCAGGGGCCTGGGGGAGTGGGTGCTGGGGGACGCTCAGGGGCCTGGGGGAGTGGGTGCCGGGGGTGCTGGGGGACGCTCAGGGGCCTGGGGGAGTGGGTGCCGGGGGTGCTGGGGGACGCTCAGGGGCCTGGGGGAGTGGGTGCTGGGGGACGCTCAGGGGCCTGGGGGAGTGGGTGCTGGGGGACGCTCAGGGGCCTGGGGGAGGGGGTGCCGGGGGTGCTGGGGGACGCTCAGGGGCCTGGGGGAGTGGGTGCTGGGGGTGCTGGGGGACGCTCAGGGGCCTGGGGGAGTGGGTGCTGGGGGACGCTCAGGGGCCTGGGGGAGTGGGTGCTGGGGGTGCTGGGGGACGCTCAGGGGCCTGGGGGAGTGGGTGCTGGGGGACGCTCAGGGGCCTGGCGGAGTGGGTGCTGGGGGACGCTCAGGGGCCTGGCGGAGTGGGTGCCGGGGGTGCTGGGGGACGCTCAGGGGCCTGGGGGAGTGGGTGCTGGGGGACGCTCAGGGGCCTGGCGGAGTGGGTGCCGGGGGTGCTGGGGGACGCTCAGGGGCCTGGGGGAGTGGGTGCTGGGGGACGCTCAGGGGCCTGGGGGAGTGGGTGCCGGGGGTGCTGGGGGACGCTCAGGGGCCTGGGGGAGTGGGTGCCGGGGGTGCTGGGGGACGCTCAGGGGCCTGGCGGAGTGGGTGCTGGGGGACGCTCAGGGGCCTGGCGGAGTGGGTGCTGGGGGACGCTCAGGGGCCTGGGGGAGTGGGTGCCGGGGGTGCTGGGGGACGCTCAGGGGCCTGGGGGAGGGGGTGCTGGGGGACGCTCAGGGGCCTGGCGGAGTGGGTGCCGGGGGTGCTGGGGGACACTGCAGGACGAGAGGGTGGCACAGGGAACCATGGGGAGGATGCCACAGGCTGAAGGAGGTGGTGAATGACATGGAGGGAGACATGGGGTGGGGCAGGCAGCCGGTGTGGGGGCCCCCAGGTGCCCCAGCTGGGGTGGGGGTCTCCAGCCCTCCAGTGGCTCTCCCCGGGCTGGGGCAGGAGCTGGCAGCTAACCCCTGCTCTGCCCAGGTGCGCCTGGTGGGGGGCCGTAGCCCCGAGGAGGGTGTGGTGGAGGTGCTGGTGCCGGGGGGGGGCACCCTGAAGTGGGGCTCCGTGTGCGGTGAACGGTGGGGGCTGAACGAGGCCATGGTGGTCTGCAGACAGCTGGGGCTGGGCTTCGCCAGCCACGCCCTCCAGGTGAGTCCCAGAGCCGGGGGAGGGGCTGTGCCCAGGCTGGGGGGGATGCATGGGGGAGCCCTGTGCCCTGGTGGCAGGGGACGTTGTGGGGGGGGGAGTGGGGAGGGGCAGGGCAGGACCCCAGGTGCTGTGGTGTCGAGGGGCAGGATGGGGAGGGCACGGGCATTGAGGGGCAGGATGGGGAGGGCACGGGCATCAACGGTGGGGATGGGGGGCCCTGGGCCCTTGTGTCCCCGCTGAGCACTGGGGTGTCTCTCCCCCCCCCCCCCAGGAGACCTGGTACTGGCAGGGCAGCCCGGAGGCGGGCGAGGTGGTGGTGAGCGGCGTGCGCTGCACGGGCTCTGAGCTCAGCATCCAGCAGTGCCAGCGCCATGGCCCCGTGCACTGCCCGGCTGGCGGTGGGCGCTTCTCTGCCGGGGTCAGCTGCACCGAGAGTGAGTGACGGGCCTGCCCGCCTGGGTGGGCGGGGGCAGCAGGTGTCGCGTCCCCAGGGCGGGGGTGGGACTGGGGATTTCCTTGGCGGTCAGCCCCCTCGATCTCACCGAGCCGGGCCAGCCCTCGGTTGCCCACGGCCGCCGGCGGGGGCGGGTGTCTGTAGCTGGGCCACAGGGGCCGGGCGGTAACGCCCCGGCTCTGCACCTGCCGGGGCCGGGGGGGCCCTGCACGGCCCCGTGTCCCAGGGGAAGCCAGGCCAGCCTGACCCCGCGGATCCTGCAGCCGCCCCGGACCTGGTGCTGGATGCGCAGCTGGTGCAGGAGACGGGCTACCTGGAGGAGCGGCCGCTCGCCATGCTGTCCTGCGCCCACGAGGAGCGCTGCCTCTCACGCTCGGCCGACCACGCCAGCTGGCCCCACGGGCACCGGCGTCTGCTGCGCTTCTCCTCCCGGATCCACAACCTGGGCCGAGCCGACTTCCGGCCCCACACCGGCCGCCACGCCTGGCTCTGGCATCAGTGCCACAGGTGAGCGCCCCCCGCAGGGCTGCACAGCCGGGCTCTGGGGCTGCCTGGGCCCCCAGGGATGCCAGCTCCCCACTGCAGCAGCTGCGAGCAGCACCCGGAGCTAGGGCTGCTGGCCGGGTGCCCTGGCAGACGAGGAGAGGAACCAGAGCCAGCAGCAGGACGCTGGGCCGTGCCCAGCGAGCCACTGCCCCAGAGCCCCACGCCCAGGCCCCACGTGGCCCCTGGCTGGCTGTCCCCTGCCCCCTGGCTGGCTCTGTGGGGCCGGCCCCGCCGGGTGTAAGGGGCAGCATCTGGGCCAGGACTGTCGTTACGGCTTCATGTGGACGCAGAGCTGCAATTCTGGGCCCAGCCCTCGGCCTCTGGCCCCCACCCCCGGCAGCTCCCTCCTGCCCTCCCCGGCCAGGGGTCTGGCTCTGCCCACTGCAGGGGCATGTCACGGAGTGTGGGGGAGTCCAGGCCCTGCCCCCCTCTTCCAGGGATCCACTGAGACTCTCAGCCAGCCAGTAAAACAGAAGGTTTATTGGACAACAGGAACACAGTCCAGAAACAGAGCTTGTGGGTACAACCAGGACCCCTCAATCACGTCCTTCTGGGGGAGCAGGGAGCTTAGACCCCAGCCCTGGGGTTCCCTGTGTTCCTCCACCCAGCCCCAAACTGAAACTAAACCCCCCCAGCAGGTTCCCTCCTGCAGCCTTTGTCCACATTCCTGGGCAGAGGTGTCGCCTCCCCCTCCCCCTCCTGGCTCAGGTGACAGGCTCTCAGGTCTCCCCTCCCCAGGGCACATTCCCAGGTGAACACCCCCCCTCCCTGCTGAGTCACATCGTCACAGGGGGCTTCCCCGAAACGCCCAGGGGCTTCACCCTCCGGCCTCCCCGTCCCGCTCACCAAGCAGGGGAGACCGGGCCCGATGTCTGGGGGGGGGCACTGCTCCCCCCCCCGTGCGCTCAGCTGCCCCCTCTCGTCCCCCACAGGCATTACCACAGCATGGAGGTTTTCACCCACTACGACCTGCTGACGCCCAACGGCTCCAGGGTGGCCGAAGGGCACAAGGCCAGCTTCTGCCTCGAGGACACCAGCTGCCCCCCAGGTGTGGGCCGGGCTCTCGGGAACCCCTCCTCAGACCCAGCGCTCCCCGCGGCCAGCCCCGCCCCGCCCCCCACAGCGCCCCCTGCTGGGAGCTCCCCCCACAGCCAGCCCTGCCCTGCTCTGCCCTGCCCCCCACAGCGCCCCCTGCTGGGAGCTGCCCCCACAGGCAACGCCCTGCCGTGCCCCCCCAGCACCCTGCCCCTCCCCCCACAGCACCCCCTGCTGGGAGCTCCCCCCACAGCCAGCACCCTGCCCTGCCCCCCACAGCACCCCCTGCTGGGAGCTCCCCCCACAGCCAGCACCCTGCCCTGCCCCCCACAGCGCCCCCTGCTGGGAGCTCCCCCCACAGCCAGTGCCCTGCCCCCCACAGCGCCCCCTGCTGGGAGCGCCCCCCACAGCCAGCAGCCCCGAAGGGAGAGCTCTCCGCTGCGTGGTGGGTGTGGGGGGGAAGCGGGTGCTGGGGGGACTGGGGGAGGGGGGCTGCCTGAGTCCTCCTGTCCCCTCACCGTCTCCCCCAGGGCTGCAGCGGCGCTTTGCGTGTGCCAACTTCGGGGAGCAGGGGGTGAGCGCGGGGTGCTGGGACACCTACCGGCACGACATCGACTGCCAGTGGGTGGACATCAGCGACGTGGGGCCCGGCAGCTACGTCTTACAGGTAGGAGCCGCGTGCCCGGGGCCGGGGCCGGGGCCTGTCCGCGCTGCCCGCCCCCGGGCCGCGCCTCCCCCCAGCGCCCGCTCAGGGCCTGGCTGCGCCCTGGGAGCCGGCCAGGGCGGGAACCCGCCGGCCTGGGCCAGAGGCCAGAGCCCCGACGCCTGCGGCTGGGGGCAGCCGGGGAGGGGCCGGGGGCCCCGGTGTGAGGCTGCCCAGCCCCCGTCCCTCTCCCACCAGCCCGGGCACCAGCTCTGCGTGCCTGGCCTTGCCCCCCCGCGGGCCCCCTGCCCCTCCTCTCTCCTCCCTCCCCTCCCCTCTCCTGCCCAGGTGGTCGTGAACCCCCAGCACGAGGTGGCCGAGTCCGATTTCTCCAACAACGTGATGCGCTGCCAGTGCAGGTACGATGGGCATCGCGCCTGGCTGCACGGCTGCCACACAGGTGAGGGGGGCGCCTGGGGGGGCGGGGCCCCGGGGGGAGGGGGGCGGGGGAGCGGGGCCGGCTGGGCCTAGGGGAGGCAGCTGGGGGGGCAGCCGGCCCAGCCCGGGGTAGCTGAGCCCCTCTGGCCCAGCTGGCAGCATACCCCTCGGGGGCGCGACCGGGGCACCAGGCCTCCAGGGGACAGGCCCTGTGCCCCTCCCCCGCTCAGCCAGGCAGGGGGGAGCAGGCCCCCCTCACCCGCCCCCTCCTCTCCCCAGGTGACCAGTACGGCGCCGAGGCCCTCCGAGAGCTGGAGCAGCAGCAGCGCCTGGCCAGTAACCTCCTGTGACGCGTGTGGGGCGGAGCGGAGCCCTGGCGCCGGGGGAGCAGCCCGAAAGGGGGCAGCGTGGGGCTGAGCGCTGCCCCCTGCACAGCAGCCGCGGGGGGGGGGGGGGCTGGACACTGCCTCCCTCTGCTTGGGCCTTCCTGCCAGCCCCGGGGCTCCCCCGAGAGCACCCCCACAAGGCCCCTCTGGGCTGGGGGGCAGCTTCTCTCCTGGGCCGGTGCTGGGGTGGCACGCCAGGCCTGCCCCCCCAAATCCTGGTGGTTGTCCCCCTGGCCCTCCCGCGCTGGGGCAGCCCCGACTGCACTCAGGGAGCCTTGGTATTTATTGGTGCTGGAGGGCGAATGGGGCTGGTGCTCGCCTAATGCCCGGGGGGCACCGCCGGAGCCAGCAGCCGCCCACCACGGGGGCGGGCACCACGACTCACGCTCCAGCAGGAGCCTTCCTCCGCATCCCCTCCCAGGCCGACTACCTCAGCCGCCCCAGTGGCCAGCACAGCCCTGTGCCTGTGGGGCCCAGGCCCCCTCGTCTCAGGAGCGGCCGCGGGCCGACCACCACGTCTGCAAGCACTAGCATGTCACTAATAAAAGTTCTGTGCAAGTCAAAGGCTGGTGTCTGGATCCAGGGGGTGCTGGGATGGAGTGGAAACTGTCCATACTATTTTGTGTGAAGAGCACGTGCGTGCCTCAGTTTCCCTGCGGTGGTGCCTGGTTAACAGGGGTGGGAGTGTTTGCTCTTTGCAGAGACCCAGGGCTAGAGGTGGGACTGTGCCCCAGCTGTGTGGGGCCCGGGCCTAGGGGAGAAGGGCCCAGCCATGTGGTACCTAGCAACCCAGGGGCCCACCCTCTGCAGGAAGCCAGCCAGGTTCGACCAGCTGGAGACCAAAGGGCCAGGTGCCCAGGAGCCATGCATCTGGACGGGGACTCAAAGGGGGGGATGGGAGCTCTGGGCCTGACCCAGCTGGAGAGCAAAGGGCTAGGGGGTGTCAGGGCGGGGCTGCTCAGGACTGCCCAGAGGATTCAGGGGGCCTAGGGGCTTTGGCGGCAGCGGGGGTCCTTCTGCTTTGGGTATTCGGGGCACTTTGCCGAAGACCCCGAGTGGAAGAAGCGGCGGCAGGTCCTTCACTCCGGGTGTGTCTGGTGGCACTGAAAGACCCCCCCGCCCCCGAATTGCTGCAGAAAACTCACGTGGGGGCCCCTGTGGGGCCCGGGGAAAATTGCCCCACTTGGCCCTGGGGCTGCTGGAGGCAGAGGGAGAAGCTCTTCTGGGCTGGGACTACAGAGGGGCCGCGAGCTCTGGGCTCTGGGCCGGACCCAGCTGGGCCAGGCTGTAACTTCCTGCTCTCGGTGCTAACCGAGGCCGGGCTATGCCTGTTCCAGCCCCTCCTAGCCCCTGCGGTCACCCGCTGGCTGAGTCCCTGCAGTGCAAGGAACCTGGGGGTGCCTGGCTCCCCTTGGGGCGTCTCCCTGCTGGACCCGCTCGCGGGGGAGTCACGGCGTGAGCCTTGGGGGCTGCAGGCACTGCGGGTGGGTCCCAGCAGCTGGGGAAGCCCCGGGCCTTACCCCAGTGAGTGTGTGACCCTGGGGGGCTCACACACTAAAGGGGGCTCCCAGGGGCCGTGCAAGCACCAGGCCTGAGGAACCGGACAGGTGTGGATGTGCAGCAGGCAGGGGAGGCTCAAGAACCCAGCCCGGGGCAGCCCTGGCCCCAGCCCCCTCCCACCCCACTGATACCCCACTGGGGGCTGCAGTGGAACACGTCGGGGTAGCCGTGCAGCCTGGGGGACCTGCCGCCCCGGGACTCAGCCTTCCCCCAAGCCCTTTCCCCAGCACCTGCCCCACCTCTTCCTGCAGCCAGGGCCCTGCTCATGCGCCCCTCCAGCTCCAGGGGGCTGCCTGGGGGAACAAGGACGCAGCCCCAAGAGCTCAGTGGGGGTTGGGGGCCTCCCTGCTCCACAGCAGGGGGGTGCTCAAGGGGGCCCCCAACATGGGTGACTGGGTCAGCAGAGGCTGCTGGGGAGCGGCAGACAGTGACCCCCACACCCATACGGCCACATCTGCTACTCCCCCCGCCCTCCCAAAGAAGAGCGAGAGGGAACCTGGCTGTAGGGAAGATGCTGGGGCCAAGGTGCAAGGCCTCAAAGGAGCACCCCCAACCCACCCTGGCCTGGCACGCTGGGGACAATGGCGGGTGGCCATGTGGGGGGCTGGGGGGGAACGAGCTGAATGTGAGCCTCTGGCACAGGGGCTCTGGGGCCATGGCAGGGCGCTGGCATGGGGACTGGGGGGCTCCAGGGCTGGCGGAGGGTGGGGTGCTGGGGCTGGCAAGGAGACTGGGGGGCTCCAGGGCTGGCGGAGGTGCTGGAGGGCCGGAGCCAAGCGGGTCGCTGGGGCCAGCGCAAAGTGGAGCACTGAGGCTGGGGGGCTGAGCAGGAGGCTGATAACGGGTGAGGGGGCCACATGGCAGATTAAAGGCCGAGAAACCTGCCTTGGGGGCTCGGGCTCATGGAGCGGCTGCAGCCTGACCAAGGTTGTGGGGTGATCACAGGCTGGAAGTAGCTGCCTGGGGAACAACCACTGAACCTAGGTCTTGCAGAGACTGACCCATGGCAGCCCAGAACCCAGCCCCACTCACACCAGTGCTGCTGTGTGCGTCCTTACCAGTGAGCCATGAACCCTCGGCCCAGCGGACCCGGTGGCGGGGTATCACGGAGTCCCCGGGCAATGCTCTGGAACTGCTCCCCATGAAGCCAGGCAGGACTCTGGGGAAGTCTCCTTTCTGTGAGCAGCCTGTCTGCAGGACACGCAGCTCACCCGGCTTCCACCTTCCTGGGTCTGACCTTGGAGCATTCAGCATCCTCTGCCCCTCCATGCGCTTCCCACAGCGAGTCTGCCCATCCTCTGCCCCATAACTCCACAGTCAGACATGGCTCTCAGCCAGCCAGTAAAACAGGAGGTTTATTAGACGACAGGAACAGGGTCTAACACAGAGCTTGTAGGTGCAGAGAACGGGACCCCCTCAGCTGGGTCCATTCTGGGGGGCAGTGAGCCAGACAACCCGTCTGCCCTTCACTCCATTTCCCAGCCAGCCCCAAACTGAAACTCCCTCCTGCCCCTCCTCCTCTGGGCTTTGTTCCTTTCCTGGGCCAGGAGGTCACCTGATTCCTTTGTTCTCCAACCCTTTAAGGTGATTAAGAAAAAGCAGAAAGCATACAGGGAGTGGAAGATGGGAGGGATCAGCAAGGAAAGGTACCTTCTTGAGGTCAGAACATGTAGGGATAAAGTGAGACAGGCTAAAGGTCAAGTAGAGTTGGACCTTGCAAAGGGAATTAAAACCAATAGTAAAAGGTTCTGTAGCCATGTCAGTAAGAAGAAAACCAAGAGAAGAAGTGGGACCCCTAACACTGAGGATGGAGTGGAGGTTAAGGATAATCTAGGCATGGTCCAATATCTAAACAAATACTTTGCCTCAGTCTTTAATAAGGCTAAAGAGGATCTTAGGGATAATGGTAGCATGACAAATGGGAATGAGGAGATGGAGGTAGACATTACCATATTTGAGGTAGAAGCAAAACTCAAACAGCTTAATGGGACTAAATCGGGGGGTCCAGACAATCGTTATCCAAGAATATTAAAGGAATTGGCACCCAAAATTGCAAGCCCATTAGCAAGAGTTTTTAATGAATCTGTAAACTCAGGGGTTGTACCATATGATTGGAGCATTGCTAACATAGTTCCTATTTTTAAGAAAGGGAAGAAAAGCGATCTGGGTAATTATAGGCCTGTTAGTTTGACATCTGTAGTAGGCAAGGTCTTGGGAAAAATTTGAAGGAAAAAGTAGTTAAGGACATTGAAGTAAATGGGACAAAATACAACATGGTTTTACAAAAGGTAGATCGTGCCAAACCAACCTGATCTCCTTCTTTGAGAAGGTAACAGATTTTTTAGACAAAGGAAACGCAGTGGATCTAATTTACCTCGATTTCAGTAAGACATCTGATACCGTGCCACATGGGGAATTATTAAATTGGATAAAATGGGGATCAATAGGAAAATTGAAAGGTGGATAGGGAATTGGTTAAAGGGGAGACTACAACGGGTCCTACTGAAAGGTGAACTGTCAGGCTGGAGGGAGGTTACCAGTGGAGTTCCTTAGGGATCGGTTTTGGGACCAATCTTATTTAATCTTTTTATTACTGACCTTGGCACAAAAAGTGGGAGTGTGCTAATAAAGTTTGCGGATGATACAAAGCTGGGAGATATTGCCAATACAGAGAAGGACCAGGGTATCATACAGGAAGATCTGGATGACCTTGTAAACTGGAGTACTAGTAATAGGATGAAATTTAATAGTGAGAAGTGTAAGGTCATGCATTTAGGGATTAATAACAAGAATTTTAGTTATAAGCTGGGGATGCATCAATTAGAAGTAACGGAGGAGGAGAAGGACCTTGGAGTATTGGTTGATCATAGGATGACTATGAGCCGCCAATGTGATATGGCCGTGAAAAAAGCTAATGTGGTCTTGGGATGCATCAGGAGAGGTATTTCCAGTAGTGATAAGGAGGTTTTAGTACCGTTATCAAGGCACTGGTGAGACCTCACCTGGAATACTGTATGCAGTTCTGGTCTACCATGTTTAAGAAGGATGAATTCAAACTGGAACAGGTACAGAGAAGGGCTACTAGGATGATCCGAGGAATGGAAAACTTGTCTTACGAAAGGAGACTCAGGGAGCTTGGCTTGTTTAGCCTAACTAAAAGAAGGTTGAGGGGAGATATGATTGCTCTCTATAAATATATCAGAGGGATAAATACCGGAGAGGAAGAGGAATTATTTAAGCTCAGTACCAATGTGGACACAAGAACAAATGGATATAAACTGGCCACCAGGAAATTTAGACTAGAAATTAGACAAAGGTTTCTAACCATCAGAGGAGTGAAGTTCTGGAACAGCCCTTCCAAGGGAAGCAGTGGGGGCAAAAGATCTATCTGGCTTTAAGATTAAACTCGATAAGTTTATGGAGGAGATGGTATGATGGGATAACATGGTTTTGGTAATTAAATATTCATGGTAAATAGGCCCAATGGCCTGTGATGGGATATTAGATGCGGTGGGATCTGAGTTACCCAGGAAAGAATTTTCTGTAGTATCTGGCTGATGAATCTTGCCCATATGCTCAGGGTTTAGCTGATCGCCATATTTGGGGTCGGGAAGGAATTTTCCTCCAGGGCAGATTGGAAGGCCCTGGAGGTTTTCCGCATTCCTCTGTAGCATGGGGCACGGGTCACTTGCTGGAGGATTTTCTGCTCCTTGAAGTCTTTAAACTAAGATTTGAGGACTTCAGTAGCACAGATATAGGTGTGAGGTTTTTTGCAGGAGGGGTGGGTGAAATTCTGTGGCCTCCGTTGTGCAGGAGGTCAGACTAGATGATCACAATGGTCCATTCTGACCTAGATATCTATGAATCTATTTAGCTCTCACCTTGCAGGGGGGAAGGGCCCAGGCCATCAGTGGACAGGAGACAGAGCGTTGGCCATTTACGTACCCTGGCCCTTTGCTCTGCAACAATTACAGCCCCTTATCCCACCCCCTAGAGACTTAAGAACTGCATAGGGGAAACTGAGGCACCCCTTGTCACCAAGTTCCTGGGAGATGCTCTGGAACTGCTCCCCATGAAGCCAGTCAGGACTCTGGGGCAGTCTTCTTTCTGGGAGCAGCCTGTCTTCAGGACCCACAGCTCACACAGCTTCCACCTTCCTGGGTCTGACCTCGGAGCATTCAGCCTCCTCTGCCCCTCCGTGTGCTTCCCACAGCGAGTCCGCCCAGGCAGGGTCCTGGGGAAGCCAGAGGGTCCTGTCCCGCAACTTCGCAGTCAGATGTGACTCTCAGCCAGCCAGTAACACAGAAGGTTTATTAGACGACAGGAACATGGTCTAACACAGAGCTTGCAGGTGCAGAGAACAGGACCCCTCAGCTGGGTCCATTTTGGGGGGCAGTGAGCCAGACAACCACGTCTGCCCTTCACTCCATGTCCCAGCCAGCCCCAAACTGCAAATCCCTCCAGCCCCTCCTCCTCTGGGCTTTGTCCCTTTCCCAGGCCAGGAGGTCACCTGATTCCTTTGTTCTCCAACCCTTTAGCTCTCACCTTGCAGGGGGGGAAGGGCCCAGGCCATCAGTGGCCAGGAAACAGGGTGTCGGCCATTCTCTGTGTCCAGACCCCTGCATACACCTGCCCTCTAGGGCTCTGCAATGATCATACACCCTTATCCCACCCCCTAGATACTTAAGAACTGCCTAGGGGAAACTGAGGCACCCCCACACTATTCAGAGGAACCATTAAGAACAGTCCCACTTCATCACACAGGTGCCCCTCCTCTTTCCCCCAGACCAGCGTTACATCAGGGCGGGGGGGGGGGGGGGCTTTGCCCTGTGCAGCTGGACTGATCACAGGGGTCACTTCTGGTCTTGATCTCTAGGGAGCTGCCCGTCCCTGTGGCATGGTGGGTGTGTGTGGAGGGAGGCACCTGTTGCCCTAGTCCCAAAGCTGGGGCTGGGGAGCGGGGGCGGTAGAGCCTGCAGGGGACAGAGACAGAGAGCTGTCAGCTCAGCAAGACGAGTGTGTGGGCACACGCCTGTCCTGGGACTTGGGGACCAGGCCCCTGCAGCCACACAGGAAGCAATCCCCCACCCCAGCCCTCGGCAGCCCCCCCATAGCTCCCCCACTCTCCTGCAGCCACACAGGGTGCCCAGCCGACTGGCTCTGGCCCAGGTAGCCTGTAGCAGCAACAGCCCAAAGCCAGGACCCCTCCTCTGCCGCACCCCAGCTGGAGCTGCCATGGGCAATGGGGTGCCTGCACCCGGCTCCACCCAACTGGGCAGCTGCACCCTCAACCCCTAAACAAAGGAGCAGCCCTGGGGACAGCCAGGGCCTCTGGCCTTCTCCCTGCCACTGCCCCAGCCCTGCTGGGCCTTCCCCACTGGCTGTGCCCCATTGTGCCAGGGGCAGGACACACAAAGGCCATTGTGCAGCCAGGGGCACAGCAAAGGCCCCGCACCACTTACAGCTGCTGGCCGGCAGTGCCCGTGGCCAGAGCGACTCCAGGACTGCAGGGGGTGAGGAGCCGGCCTGGGGGCCCAATGCCCTCCCCTGTGGGTTACTCCCTCCCCAAACGGCTCCCTACGGCACTATACGGAGGTAACGGCCCCTCCCTGCTCCGACTGCCACTCCCCAGGGACACAGCGCGGTTCACGCTCCTCTTCGCTGCAGGGCCCTGCTGGGAGCCCTGGTCCATTGGGTTCATGCCCCCCCAGTCCTCTCCTGAGTCACTGCTTTCCAGGCCACCGCCTGCCAGCCGGGCAGCCTGACCCCTATGCCTGGTTCCCAGCCTTAGCACCTTGCATGCGACTGCATTTAACGCGCACGTTGTTCCCAGGAGTCCAGCTCATGCAGTCACGCTGTACACGCACCCTGCCCTTGCTCGCCACTCCACCATTTTTGTGTCATCTGCAAACTTTGCACAGGCCACCCACGGTCCCGCTTGGAGTGCGGGACGGCCCCTCACTGCACTTTCACTGTGTGTGTCATTATTGGCTTTTTACAAAAGCAAACTGAGAAACCCACAAATTCTATCACACCGCCCTATATTGACACCCGTCTGGGGCAGCAGACCTTCAGGGCCATCGCACACAGGTCTGCCGCTTGAGCTAACTGAGTAACTGACAGCAGTAGTAGGTTGTCATCCTCCCTGTGGGCCAGACAATGGCACAGGTGAGACACACACTTTGCTGGGGGTTCACAGCTTGGACCGCAGAAAAATGCAGACAGCCAGGAATCCTGGACTCTAGGCCAGGGCTAGCAGGTCTCTGGCACCCATGTGAACAGGGGTTTTTCAGATCCAGATGTGGCCGGATTGCAGGGAGGGCAAAAGGCACATCCCTGGCAGCAGGGTGACGCCTCTCCCCCTAGCCTCTCCAGTGCAGGGCTGTATGAATTCTTTCACATGGACAAACTGACTTATGCCCCTGCCCTGGTCCTGGCGGCGCCGGCTGACACTTCTGTGCAGGTGCCCAGGCGTCAAGCTTGGCTGACACTGAACACGGTCACACAGTGAGCAGCGTCCGGCAGCCCAAGGAGCGGGCCGGCCACGCGCACTGCTGCCAAGGAGCTGGGAAAGCGGCTGGTAAAGGAGGGGGCCACATTCACAGAATATCAGGGTTGGAAGGGACCTCAGGAGGTCATCTAGTCCAGCCCCCTGCTCATTGCCCAAGGCCCCAGCGTTAGTTCGGGTCGTCGGGCCCAGAGCGGGCTGGGGGCCGAGTGAGGGGAGGTGGCAGCACGACGGCAGCTGAAATTTGGTGCCGGCAAGCGCGCAGTAAACCAGGAACCGTTCACACCCATTGCCTGGTTCTAGATGAATTGAAGCCGCTCCGAGAAGAGACGAGAGCATGGCTCTGGCCAGCTCTGTGCAAGCTGCTGATGGGGCAGCAGCTGCCAGCCACACGGCCCCATGGTTAGGGTGGGTAACGAATGGGATGGAAAGCGCGATGATATCACTGAAGGGCAGCAGTGCCCACGGCTGGCCATCTGCTCAGTTCTCAGAGCCTCTGCTTAGAAAGGTTACAGCAGACCATGAGCATGGCCAGACTGGGTCAGACCAACAGTCCCTCGAGCCCAGTACCTACCTCAGACAGGGGCCCGTGCCAGAGCCTCAGGGGCAGTGCAGGGAAGAGGGTAAGTTTCCAGAGATCCCCCAGCCCCATCTTCCTCTCCCAGTCACCTCTACAGGACCTGGGGGGAGAGAGGCCATGGGGCATGGCTGTTTAACGTCCAGAAGAGACAAACATCAGGAGACATGCTGGACAGTAAATAGAGCCTGACACAAGGCAGGGCATCTGGCTGCTGTCAGCCCAGCTCAGGACACACGGACAAGGGGGCGGCTAAGGGCATTGCTAGGGGCTGAGTGAAGGGAACAGCACTGCCCAGGTGAGCCAGGGGCTGCGTGAACTCCCTGCCCCTGGACCAGGAGCTGCCGTCCTGCTAGACAGACAGACGCGTCTCTTGCTGGGGGCACAATGCCCTGGGCAGGGCATGAGCGCCCGGCCTGACGGGCTGGGGAAATGGGGTCCATGGGCAGGTCACCCAAGAAGCCCAGTCCAGGGCTCCTGGGGGCAGTGGGACCGGCCCCATCCCCACGTGGGTCCTGTCTCCCAAGGGCAGCATGGTATGAATGGGGCAGAGGAACCTTAGGCTCCCTGCCAGGCCACATCTGCCATCCAGGGACAAGCAGCAGCTCAGAGCAGAAGGAAGCTGTTTCCAAGGAGCAGGAGGGGCCCAAGGCTGGCAGGTGGTTAGAGCTACTGCGAGCGCCAGGAAAAGCAGGTCCCATGGTGCTGGGCAGGAAGCCACCCGCCTGCCCGCCCATGTCCCGGAATGCTGCCCACATGACACGTCCCACAGAGGGGCTGCGTCTGCCCCTTCCTAGACAGGGCACACCCCGCTGTTCTGGGCAGGAGGCCAGCACATTCCTGCCAGGAGGGCGTCCTTGGGACCTGCACCTTCCTGACACTCGGTGCAGCGGCCAGGCCCTGCACATGGCCAGAGTCCCTGGGAGAGCGCAGCAGGGCCTCCACCTGGGCTGCCTTCACTGCCCCCTTAGCCCTGCCAGGGCGCTCGGGGGAGATGTGCCCCCCCACAGTGGCAGCAGGAGCATGGTGCCCACTGCCCCTTGCCGCCTTTGGGCCCCAGGCAGCACCTCTTGGCACAGCAGCCCTCACCTCCCCCGGCCCTCTGGGCACTGCCAGCACCCATCCCCAGCCCTGGCAGCTGCATCCAGCTAGAGCTGGGCCCAGCAGGAGCAGGAGTCGGTGGAGCTGCTCCCCCGAGGTCCCTGCTGCCCAGGTCCAGACCCAGCTCAGTGCCAGGGCTCTCGACCGCTCTCCTCCCCTGTGCACACAGCACACACGGCCCCTTGTTTGGGGCTGCTCCGTGGCCAAGTGCCCGGAAACCAGCCCGTGACCTTTCTGACAGACAGAGGCGGAAGCCGACGCTCGTGCTGCACTAAGTGTTGGCTGCTATTTACGGGACGCGGTGGTCACAGGGCACAGCGGCTGCCAGCTCACTGCTGGAGCCGTTCCTTCAGAGGCAGGGTGCCCCGCCTGCTTGCCCGCCGGCCACGTTCCCCCAGGAGCCCCCGAGCGGGCCCGTGCGACAAAGGGGGGGATTTTCTTGGTTTTGTCAATGGTTTGCATGCCGAAGGGGTGGGACTCAGTGTCCCTGGGTGTTACTGGTTTAACGAGGGGATGGGAGAGGGGGTTTGTTAGGACACAGGACTAGCGAGGGAATTGGGACCCCGGCCAATGGCCTGGAGAATGGAAACCCCAGCGACTGGTGACCTGGGGACCTGGAGGCCCAGCTCGGGAGTCACAGCTCGTTCTGCCCAGTGGGAGGACAATGGGCTGCAGAGAGAGGACCCCGGTGACCTGACCAGCCAGTCTGGCCAGAGGGGGCCAGAGGACGGAGGAGGCCCAGGTGACCCTGTTTACCTGGAGAGAAGACAATGGACAGAGGGGGGCTTGGGGTCGGTGATATTGGATGCCCAGCTGGGCAGCAGGGGGGCTCAGGGCTGGAGAAAGGGAGCAAGCAGAACTCCCCTGGATGCAGGGGAGACTTGGATGTGCTGTGCTGAGGGAGGCCAGGCCTGATAGCCCTGAGAGTTTCCTGTATTGTGTTCAGACGCTCAATAAACCCTCCTGTTTGACGCCAGCTGATAGTCGCTCTGGTCTAGAGAACAGGGGGCATTATTCCCTCTGGGAGTGGAGGCTCCAGGGCTCCAGAGTGAGTGGACTCCCTGAGGGGCCCACGCCGAGAGACAGGTGGGCTAAGGCTCAGAGAGGTGCGGCTCCAGGAGGCAGAGGGGCTTCCGAGAAAGAGTGGACTCCTGAGAAGGGCTGTCACACTGAAGGGGTTTCCCCAGGGACTGTACGGGCCAGGAGTGGGCACGACCTGAGAGCCCGTGACAGCCCGGCCCGGCGCTCACAGAGCTCTGAGATGGGACCAGCTTGTAGGGAAGCTTCCCAGCAGGCCCCAACTTCCCCAGTGCCCCATCCTAGGTGGGACCTCCTGGGGCCGGGTCCTGGCTGGGAAACACCAGGAGGGTCTGACTGAAATCCCCTTGAAACTGTCCCGTTTCCCAAGGTACCCGGGAGGCGTCTCAGCGGCCCCGCAGCCTGCAGGACCCTGCGCACGGACCGCAGCCCTGGGGCTCCTTCTCAGAGTGACTGAGCAGAAAGGGTTTGGGTTTTCTATAAAAACGTTCAGGAAAGTGGCATGTGGGACCCGAACTGGTGCAGTAGCCAGGGCAGGGCAGGGCAGGGCAGGGCCGGGCCAGGGGCCAGCTAGGCCAGGGGCCAGGGCAGCCAGCGGCTCCAAGTGCTGAGGGAGGGAGGGTTCCCCAGTGCCTGCCTGTCTCACCTCTCATTCAGGTTGACATTGTTAACCCCTTGCTGTCCAGGCCCCATCCCACAGGGCAGGAGAGATGCCCGGGCAGTGCAAAAGGTCTCCGGTGCGCACCTGCTGTGTGCTCTGCAGGCAGAACGGTACCCCTGACTCCCAGTGCATGGCACGGGGGGCTCCCGCCCTTACAGCGCCACGCCCTCCCCGCGAGAACCTGACCCTGCAATGCCAGTCTGAGCCCATCGCGTTGAAGCTGTTCACTCTGAAACCTAATACTGTGTTAAATGTCCATACATTAACCATTTCACTACTGACCATTTCACCAGGAATACCCAGCTCCAGCACTTCTGCCACTGTCCTAAACAGCCTCTCCAGGTGCTGAGACGGCCAGTTGCAAGGGAGCGTAGCTCCCTCTGCCCCCCATATCACTCCTTTGCCAGGGTTACGAGGGGTAAGTACAGAGATCTGCAGCCCGGAGCCTCTGGGCAGTGTAAAAACCAGGCAATTTAATAGCAAAATAAAGGACAGGGAATCTCCATCTCACACGGCTTCTCACTCACTCATGCTTGGCACGCCCCCAGGCTGCGTTGGCTCGGCTCGGCACAGCACAGCACGGCATGGCTCACCAAAGCACAGCTCACGCAGAGTCCTGCAAAATCCCCTCCCGCTGCCTAGGGCTGTTTGCATGGTCCAGGCTGCTGCAGGGAGCAAGGGGGTTACCATCTTGAGAGCGAGCTGGGCAGCCTGGAGGCCACGTTCCCAGCAGCAAACGAGGCTGCAGCCAGTGTGTCAGGACAGCGTTACCCAGCACCAGCATAGCCTGGGCAGTGCCAGGCACAGGGCACAGCCACCAGACTCAGCTGAGCTCTCGCTGCCCCAGCCCAGCGTTCAAACCCTTCCTGCCCCAGATCACTGACTCCCTGTACTCCAGGGTCTCAAAGGGCAAGGGACGGGGACGGGGCAGGCCAAGGCCCCCTTCCAGGGTGCACACAGCTGGCAGCAGGGCCTGCCAGCCCCCACACCCCTCCAGGGGTGCACACAGCCGGCGGCAGGGCCTGCCAGGCTCCCCCACTAAGAGTCCTAATACAAACAGCTGCTGTGTTTTGTCAGCCAGACCCCGCTTCCCCTGCGCCAGGCTCCAGACAGGCCTCTCCCCTTCCCCCCTCTGACACAGCCTGGCCAGCCTGCGTGGGTGCAGCTGGCACTGGGCTGCACTGGCATCTGAAACCCATGGCACCACAGTGCCCCCCATCATGTGCCTGCCAGCAGCCCTGGGTGCTCCGGTCGTCTCCGCTGCAGCCCTGGCTCAGTCCCGGCCTTCCCAGATGTCCTCCCGCTGCTTGTTCTCCAGGCGCTTTCTCTCTGCAGAGACAAGGGAGGGAGGGTGAAGCTTGGCTCCAGGCCCCTGGGTTCCGAGCAAGGGCCCGCACCAGCCCCGGCTGTCCCAGCCACAGCGTGTTCCATGTCCCATGCCCCCCGCTCCTGCTACCCTACTGCAGCACCCCTCCCAGGCCGTCCACTAGACGGGCAGGGGCTCTCGGGGCTGAGAGCAGTGAGGCAGAGGGCCGGAAAGGGGGGCCTGGGAGCTCCCAGCCTGTCTGTCACCCCCACCTGTGAGCTGGCTCTGGTGCCCCACACCGAGCGCGCTGCTTGGGCTCCACCTAGTGGCACGAGCTGATCCCTGCAGCCCAGGAGAAATGCACCTGCTGCCAGAGGCAGGTGGGGAGGGCAGTTGCCCCTGGCCTGAGGGGGCCCCTCACTCAGCTATTCCGAGGGGCGCAGTGGGGTGGACCCACAGGAATGGGAGGTCTCTGCTCAGCTCCAGGCTTTTCCCTGCCACTGTGCCCCCCCCCACAGCACCATCATGCCCTGGGTAAGAGTGGCAGGGACTCCTAGTCCCAGAGAGCACTAACACCACCCCACAAGTGGGCAGGAGGGAGGGGGCCTGGGCAGGGGGCGAGGGTCTGCATGGGCAGGCAGGCACACATGGGCACACCACGAAAGGCAGAGTGCTCTCGTGGCAGGCAGACAGGTAAGGGTTAATCTCCTGGCCCGTTCCATGCTCACGACAGACAGACACGCTCTGGACATTCACCGTGACCTTGTTACACTCGGTCTGTTTCCTGGCCCGCCCGGCTCGCTCCATCACCGGTTATCTGGCCGTTGCAGCTGGAGGGCCGCGAGCCAGCTGCCATGCCTGCCAGAGGGGGCCGGGCAGACTGACAGCCTGCAGCAGGCTCTGCCCAGCAGCCCAGCCGATTGCCAGATGCTGCCCCAGGTGGGGCTGTAGAGGGGCTGCAAACCGTGGAGCCGAAGACAGGTCCTGGGGTGGAGAACCCGCTCCCCCTTCCCAGAGCTGCCTGCACACCCCCAGGCAGAGCGCTCCCCCTTCAACCAGCAACAAAGGGCTGAGCTGGGCAAGGCCCGGGGGGCACTGCAGGGAACAGGCCCCACCATCGTTCTCCCGGAGCTAGCCAAGACAGGCAATGAGATTTGCAGCAGGCACTAAATGGGGGAGGGGCTGCAAGCACCAGCAAGTGGCGGGTGAGGGCACCATGGCACAGGGACCCCGCCTCAGAGCGAGGGGAAAGCTGCGGGCAGGACCAGAGAGGAGCTGGCACTGCACAATGCCCTGGGCCAACCTCACCCAGCGCACGCACCCAGCGACAGATGGGGCAGGGCAGAAAGGAGCCAGGCCGGGCAGTGCTGACGTGGGAGGAGGGCTGGTGGAGCAGGCTAAGCCAGGACGGGGGCAGGAGTGTGCAGCCCTGGGCGGGCAGGGCCAGGAGCCACTGGACAATCTGCGGGAGCCACCAGCCCCAGGGACTCACCAAATGCAAGTGTGGGGCCTGCTGGGGTTACACGAGGCAGGACCCAGGATTTGTTCCTGCCCCACCGTGCTCTGGTCTGTGAAGCAGCACAGAGCGGCCCCCGGCGGGGCTAGGAGCCAGGCAGCTTGGCCAGTGAGCTGGGGGAATGGCTTCCCCACCAACCCTGCATCCCCGTGTGGGGAGGGAAGGAGTGCCCGGACTGGCCATGTGGGCAGCATTTGCCCAAAGCCTGGCCCATGTCCTGGCAGCACCAAGCTGTGCCAGGAACGAGGTGGGCATGGAGCTGAAGCGCAGGGGCTGGTCGTGGGGCTCCGCTGCCCGGTCTCACTGCTTGCCCAACTCCCAGAGCGGCCAAGGGCCAGGGCGTAGCACAAACTGGCATCTAACCAACGCTGCCCAGCACCACCGTGCCACAGCCTTTCACCAGCCGCTCCGCCCGCACTTCCCCACCCACGAAGCTGCAGCCGCCTCTGGGGTGGGCTGGGGCGAATGCCTAACCCCCCCCCACAAACGGCAGGGGGATTTACTTTCCACAGAGGGAATTTGGCCAGAATGCCTGGGATAGGGCCCGAATTGGGGGCAAGGCCCAGGGTCAGGGCTCAGCCGCCCCCTAGTGAAGAGCACTGAACATCAGCACTGCTTCCCGCAGCGCCTGCAGCCCCCCGGGTTCTCCCACGCAAGCACAGATCCCAGCGTGGCTGCAGGTGCAGCCAGCCAGCCTGACGGCTCTCCACAAGCAGACAGCGAGGCCTGGGCCAGGCTCTCCCTGAACAGCCAGCAGCAGCAATCGGGCAGCGGGCAGCAGATGGCTGAGAAACCCCTGCATGCCCCCACTGCCCCGACGTGACACCCCCAGCGCCTGCAAGCCGAACAGCCCAGGCTGCAGGGATGAAGGAAAGCAGCAGGAAAGCAGCAGCTAGGAGCCAACCTCGGGCCTCCTGCAGCTTCTTGCGCTCGGCCTCGCGCTCGGCTCGGCTCTGGTTGCTCCGCACTCCGAGGGCTCCGATCACCAGCCTCCGGGCCAGGGCCGCAGACGTCTCCGGACGCTCTTTCGCTGGCTGCAGGAAGTCTGGAGAGAGGAGATAGCCATCACCCCAGGGACTGCAGCACGGAGCTAGCAGGGACGCGTGTCCCAGGCCTGGCTGTGGGGAGCGCTAACCCGCCCCACACTGTGATCGCTGCCAGACGCCAAGGCCCTGTCTGCAGTGGGCTCCCCCATGCGGCTGGCTGCACTGGGGCCAGATGAGTCCTAGCCCTGCTCCCTGTCCGGTCCCCGCCCCGTGGGCACCTCCCTGCTCTGGGCCATGCAGGCAGCTGTCCTCCCTGTGCCAGGCCACTTAGCACCGGGCCTGGAGCAAGCAGCCACCTGTTCCCAGGGGATCACGGCAGACCGAACCAGACGCTGGCATCCATGGCCAGTCCCACGCACCCTGACCCTGCAGGGCACTCTGAGCACAGCACGGGGGAGGTACAGCTCTCTCCTGGCTCCAACACTGCCCTGCCCGTGGGCCAGTTGAGCCGCGATCCGGGTGCTGCACGGCCCCAGACCCTTGCAGCAGCATTCCCATGTGATGACTCCACTCCTGGAGCCCAGCAGCTGGGATGGGGAGGTTGCCCCCCTCCGCACTCACCAGCACAAGCCCTGGCTTTGGCTTTGGCTGCTCTTGTGCCTTGCGCCAGGGGCCGGGTCTTCACCATCACGTGCCTGCTGCTCAGGGCGTCGCGCGCTGCGGGAAGAGGGCGGGGGCCAGAGTCAGGGAGGGACCCCCAAGGGAGCTGCACCAAGAGCCGGGGAGCCTGCCGGGCAAGCCCTGAGAACAGGGACCAACAGGGCTCTCCCAGCTCCTTGGCCCCCAGGCTCAGCAGTGCCGTGCCCAGCCTGCCCTTGCGGTAAGGGAAAAGGAGCACGCCGGGCAAGGTCCCATTTCTGTGCCATGCCCATGCCCGAGCAGCCCATGCCCACCCGGAGACCAGTGCCGGGGCACCTGGACCCAGCCTCCCCACGCCCCACAGGCAACAGCAGAGCAACGAAACCAGCCCCAGGCTGTGCCAGGTGGGGGGAGGGCACACCCAAGAACACCCCAGCAGCCACAGCTGGCAGTCTCAGCGGCCAGCCTCGACTAACAGCATCGCTTGGCTGTCTGCCAGTCGCTGATCCACAGCCCTGCCCATCCCAGCAGGAGCCCAGGCAGGTCAGCCAGCCCTGTGGCCAGCACACGGAGCCCAGTGCCTAGCACCCTGGGGGCGAGCGGGTGGACACAGCACTGCCCATCTCACCCAGGCTGCTCCTTCAGCAGAGACTCCAGCCTGGGCACCAGCAATGGGCAGGACTTTACCCAGGAGCCTCACAGCTGCACCCGCCCCAGCTCTGGAGGTGCACGTACCTGCAATGGGGCTGGAGAAGATGCCCAGTGCGTGCGTGTCGTCCACCCATTTGATGTCAAAGCCTTTTTTCCTGCCAGGGAGAGCGAGCAGCTGAAATATGAGGCATCGATGGCATCAGCACCGTGGGGGCGAAGGACAGGGGGCACCGGGGCCGCCAAGGACAGGGACCCTGGGGAGGGGCTAGACAAGGCTGGAGCACTTTCTGCAGCGCCATTTCGGGAGGGAGGACAGGCAGAGCCCAGAGGCTCAGCGGGCAGGAGCGGGAACTGGCTGGGGAAGGCCTCGATCCAGAGCCCTGTGGCCATCTCGGGGGCGTGCAAATCTGGCAAAGGAGCTTGCAGAGCTGGGCGCTGCTGGGGGGAGGGTCGGGGACAAGATTCCTGGCCTCTGGCGCAGAGCGACCGTGCAGGGCTCTGGGGGCGGTGTTCTCTGCCTGGGCCGGGGGGACTCACTGGTAGCTGCAGAAGATGTGCAGCAGGTCAGCGGTGCCGAAGTCCTGCGGGAAGTCGTAGATCTCGATGACATGGGGCAGCTCCGAGTCACTGAGGTCCAGCTCAGCAGGCTGCCAGCCGGAGTAGTCGAAGCGGGGCTCCTGCAGGCTGCTCCTGGGCTTTTCACCGCCCAACAGCTGTGGGGACATACATGGGGCTGTGAGCTACCCCCTGGTGCCCAGGCTGGGCACCCCCCGCCCTACCCAACAGCCCGGTTCAGTGTGACGGCTCGCAGGACTGGCTGCTCCATTCAGGAACTTGCCCCATTGCACACTCTGCAGCTTGGCAGCCTGGCTGGCTGCAGTCTCTGTGTGGAGAGAGCAAGCAGGCTGATAAATGGGGTGAGCTCCTGGGCCCGCATGCCGGCCATCAGCCCGGGAGATGGATTAACAGCCCTGGGGACGCAGGGAACTATCGATCGGGCCTCCACGCTGCAGCTGGGCCTCTCCCATTACTAACCTCCCTTGGCTTTGCTGTGCCACTGGGGTCCCGAGACAGGGGGCAGGGCACAGCCACGGCTGGTGCATTGGCTGCTGGCTCCCTGGGAACCCTTCACATGCTGGTCATGCTCACTGCTCCTGCCAGGGCACGCTGCCCCACACAGGGACAGTCACATGGCACCTCCCCAAAACAAGGCCAGCACACCACACGCCCAGCTCAACCCCAGTGCCCCGGCTGGACCTCCCCGGGCCTGCACCAGGCAGGCAAAGGGCCACACTGGGCACTGCAAGCTGCCGCATGAGCACTGGAGATGGAGCGGTCCCAGCGACTCTCCAAGGGATCTGGACCAAGGGCCGGACACACTAACCAGCCCCTGACATGGCGCTCATAGGCTAGGTGTCACCCCTGGGTCCTGGGAGGGGCAGCAGGGCACAGGCAGGGCCTGGGGCACCTGCAGCTTTGGAGCAGGGGAGAGGCCCCGGGGCACAGCTGCTGGAGCCGGAGCCAGAGTATCATCTGCAACATGGATCAAAGCTGGGGCTGACTGATGGGATGGAGTCAGAGCCTGGGGACTGCACTCCACTTGCATGAGGAAGCCAGGCTGCCCCTTCCCACATTACGGCGGTCCCCCTCAAGTGGGTCCTATGCCAGCCTGCGCCTCTGCCCGAGAGACAGCGAACAGACCTGGGTGGCAAACCTTTCACCCAGTCCAGGCTCTGCCCTGGGCTCCCCCGGTTCTCCAGAGCAAGGCACATTCCCACCCAGCAGCCAATGTGTCCGCTGGGCACAGGGACACAGAAGGCACTGAAAGGCTCTTATCTACAGAGTCTCCTGGGACCCCGCAGAGAGACAGGCCGGCACAGAGTCCTAGTAACAACAGCAGCTCATGCTTCCACATCGCACGGGCACAGCAGTTCCCAGCCCCACAGAGGTAACCGCAACGCACTGCATGGGGGATCCTGTCCCACCCTGAACCAGCCCCCCGGGGCGTCGCCGGGCACTGCAGGACAGCCCCAGGGACGCCCAGCGCTGCCAGCGGTCACAGCCACGTGCCGAGACCCAGCATCGCCAGGCACTGCAGGACAGGCCCAGGGACGCCCAGCGCTGCCAGCGGTTACAGCCACGTGCTGAGACCCAGTGATGACGCCAGGGGCAGCGATCTGTCTCATGCTCTCCCTGCTGTGCTATGCCCACCAGCGGAACCCTGGGTCCAGCCCAGCCCCAGAGGATCTCAGAGGGGCAAAGCGCATTTCCAGCACAGGATGCAGCCAGGATGCTGGGGTCATGTCTGGCTCTAGAGCAGGGCCCAGGGATCTCTGTCACCGAGTCTCTGCGCGATGCTCTGGAGCTGCTCCCTACGAAGCCAGGCAGGACTCTGGGGAAGTCTCCTCTCTGGGGGCAGCCTGTCTGCAGGACACACAGCTCACACAGCTTCCACCTTCCTGGGTCTGCCCTCGGAGCATTCAGCATCCTCTGCCCCTCCGTGCGCTTCCCCCAGCAAGTCCGCTCAGGTGGGGTCCTGGGGAAGCCAGAGGGTCCTGCACCCCAACTCCGCAGTCAGACGTGACTCTCAGCCAGCCAGTAAAACAGGAGGTTTATTAGACGACAGGAACATGGTCTAAAACAGAGCTTGTAGGTAGAGAGAACAGGACCCCTCAGTCGGGTCCATTTTGGGGGGCCATGAGCCAGACAACCCCGTCTGCCCTTCACTCCTCGTCCCCAGCCAACCCCAAACTGACTCCCCCTCCAGGCCCTCCTCCTCTGGGCTTTGTCCCTTTCCTGGGCCAGGAGGTCACCGGATTCCTTTGTTCTCCAACCCTTTCGCTCTCACCTTGCAGGGGGGAAGGGCCAGGCCATCAGTTACACTCCCTTAATCCCACCATCGAGAGATTTAAGAAATGCACGGGGGAAACTGAGGCACCCCTTGTCACGGAGTGTGGGGGAGTCCAGGCCCTACACCCCTCTTCCTGGGATCCACTGAGACTCTCAGCCAGCCAGTAAAACAGAAGGTTTATTGGACAACAGGAACACAGTCCAAAAACAGAGCTTGTGGGTACAACCAGGACCCCTCAATCACGTCCTTCTGGGGGAGCAGGGAGCTTAGACCCCAGCCCTGGGGTTCCCTGTGTCCCTCCACCCAGCCCCAAACTGAAACTAAACCCTCCCAGCAGGTTCCCTGCTGCAGCCTCCGTCCACATTCCTGGGCAGAGGTGTTACCTCCCCCTCCCCCTCCTGGCTCAGGTGACAGGCTCTCAGGTCTCCCATCCCCAGGGCACATTCCCAGGTCAACACTCCCCCCTCCCTGCTGAGTCACATCGTCACATCTCTCCCCCCTTTGAGACTGAACTGAGCGGGGTCACGCTGACCAGTGACCTGGGGAAGTTCGGGGCCCCCTCTCCGGGACAGCGCATCCGCTATCAGGTTGGCACTTCCCTTCACGTGGACCACGTCCATGTCGTAATCCTGCAGGAGCAGGCTCCATCTCAGGAGTTTGGCGTTGGCTCCTTTCATCTGGTGCAGCCAGGTCAGGGGAGAGTGGTCGGTGTAGACGGTGAAGTGCCGCCCGAAGAGATAGGGTTCTAGTTTCTTGAGGGCCCACACCATGGCCAGGCACTCCTTCTCGATGGCCGCGTAGTGTTGCTCCCGGGGTAGCAACTTCTTGCTCAGGTACACGATGGGGTGTCTCTCCCCCTTTTCATCCTCCTGCATTAACACCGCCCCCAGTCCCGTGTCTGAGGCGTCGGTGAACACCACAAAGGGCTTGTCAAAGTCTGGGTTTGCCAGAACTGGGCCACTGACCAGAGCCTTCTTCAGCGCCCGGAAAGCCACCTGGCACTGTTCGGTCCAGACCACCTTGTCTGGCTTCCCCTTCTTGCATAGCTCCGTGATGGGGGTGGCGATGGCGCTAAAGTGGGGCACAAATCTTCGGTAGTATCCTGCCATCCCAATAAAGGCTTGGACCTGCTTTTTGGTGTGGGGAGCGGGCCAGTCTCTGATCACCTCCACCTTGGCTGGTTCCGGCTTTAGGCGGCCGCTCCCCACCCGATGGCCCAGGTAAGATACTTCAGCCATCCCCACCTTGCACTTCTCCGCTTTTACAGTCAGCCCAGCCCCCTGGAGTCGGTCCAGCACTTGTCTAACCTGGGACACGTGGTCCTCCCAGGTCTGGCTAAAGACACAGATGTCATCAATATACGCCACGGCAAAACTCTCCATCCCCCTCAGGAGCTGGTCCACCAGGCGCTGGAAGGTGGCCGGTGCTCCCTTGAGGCCGAAAGGCAGGGTCAGGAACTCATAGAGCCCCAGAGGGGTGATAAAGGCCGATTTCAGTCGGGCATCTGCATCCAGCAGCACTTGCCAGTAGCCCTTTGTAAGGTCCATGGTGGTAAGGTACTGAGCTCCTCCCAGCTTGTCTAGGAGCTCGTCCGGCCTGGGCATGGGGTAGGCATCAGATACAGTGATGGCATTGAGCTTCCGATAGTCCACACAGAACCGGACCGACCCGTCCTTTTTGGGGACCAGCACCACCGGCGAGGCCCAAGGGCTGGCAGATGGCTGGATCACCCCCAAAGCCAGCATGTCCCGGACCTCTCTTTCCAGGTCCTGAGCAGTTTTCCCTGTGACTCGGAAGGGGGAGCATCTTATCGGCGGGTGCAACCCTGTCTGCACCCGGTGGACAGTCAGATTAGTGCGTCCAGGCTGGTTGGAAAACAGCTGTCGGTACGGATGCAGCACCTCCCTGACCTCAGCTTGCTGGGCAGGGGTTAGCTGATCCGAGAGGGGAATTGTTTCCAGGGGGAAACCAGCTCTGGTCCCAGGGAATAGATCTACTAAAGGGTCATCTCCCTGCTCTTCCCACTGTCCACACACGGCCAACACCACATTCCCCCTGGCATAATATGGCTTCATCATATTCACATGGTACACCCGGCGGTGGTGCACCCGGTTTGACAGCTCCACCACATAGTTTACCTCATTGAGCTGCTTGACGACCTTGAAAGGGCCCTCCCAGGCGGCCTGTAGTTTGTTCTTTCTCACTGGGATGAGAACCATCACCTGATCCCCGGTGGCGTAGGCACGGGCCCGTGCCGTGCGGTCATACCAGACCTTCTGCTTCCTCTGGGCTCTGGCCAGATTCTCCCTGGCCAGGCCCATGAGTTCAGCCAGTCTCTCTCGGAAGATCAGGACATACTCCACCACTGACTCTCCATCGGGAGTGGCCTTCCCCTCCCACTCGTCTCTCATCAGGTCCAGGGGGCCCCTCACCCTCCTGCCATATAACAGTTCGAAAGGCGAAAATCCGGTCGACTCCTGGGGCACCTCCCTGTACGCGAACAGCAGGTGAGGTAAGTACTTGTCCCAATCCTGCGGGTGCTGGTTCATAAAGGTTTTCAGCATCATCTTTAGCGTCCCGTTAAACCTCTCCACCAGCCCATTGGACTGGGGGTGATAAGCTGAGGCCCAGTCGTGCCGGACCCCACATTTCTCCCACAAGCACCGGAGCAGGGCCGACATGAAGTTGGAGCCTTGGTCTGTCAAGACTTCCTTGGGGAACCCCACTCGGCTGAAAATGGTCAGGAGCGCATCGGCCACGGTGTCTGCTTCAATGGAAGCTAAGGGCACTGCCTCGGGGTAGCGGGTGGCAAAATCTACCACCACCAGAATGTATTTCTTCCCCGACCGGGTCGTCTTGCTGAGAGGCCCCACGATGTCCATGGCCACCTTCTGGAAAGGCTCCTCTATGATGGGCAAAGGTCTCAAAGCCGCTTTCCCCTTGTCCCGGGCCTTCCCCACCCTCTGACAGGGGTCACAGGATCGGCAATACTGCCGGACCGTGGTAAAGACCCCGGGCCAGTAAAAGTTCTGTAGCAACCTCTGCCGGGTGCGCCGGATTCCCTGGTGCCCTGCGAGGGGGATGTCATGGGCCAGGTACAGGAGCCTGCAGCGATACTTCTGGGGGACCACCAGCTGCCTCCTGATCCCACAGGACTCTACTTCCCTTGTGGGAGCCCATTCTCGGTACAGGAACCCCTTCTCCCACAGGAACCTCTCCTGGCAGCCTCTCCTCATGGTCCGTCCCACACTGAGGTCGGCCAGGTCCCTGAGCTTCCGCAAGGAGGGATCTTTCCTCAACTCGGCCTGGAACTCAGCGGCTGGGGAAGGGATGGGGCCCGGTTCCCTCTCGCTGGCCAGGTCCGAGGCCTCCGCCTCTCTGAGCCGTGCCCCTCGGCCCTCCCTCCCCACCAGGGTAGGGTCCTGCGCCTCCGGTGTGATACCCTCCCCGAGGTCAGGGCGCAGTGCCCCTCGCCGGCTCCGGCTACGTGTCACAACCAGGGCGGCCTGGGGCTTGCTTGGCCAGTCCTCTAGGTCTCCCCCCATCAAAACTTCAGTGGGCAAATGGTGGTGTACCCCCACATCCTTGGGGCCCTCCTTGGCCCCCCATTTCAGGTGTACCCTTGCCACGGGCACCTTAAATGGGGTCCCGCCCACCCCTGTCAGGGTCAGATAGGTGTTGGGCACCACCCGATCTGGGGCCACCACCTCGGGCCGGGCCAGTGTCACCTCCGCGCCCGTATCCCAGTATCCATTGACCTTCCTCCCATCCACCTCCAGGGGAACAAGGCACTCTCTCCGGAGGGACAGCCCCGCGCCCACCCTGTAAACTGAGCACCCTGAGTCCAGAGCCTCCAGCCCTCTGGTGGAGCTGGCCTGGGGTACTCTTCCCTCCGGGGCAGGTGGTAAACTGGTAGGCCCCCTTTCCTGGGTCGTCTGCCCCTCGTCCAGCTGGGTCCCTACCCAGTTAACCCTGGGTAGGTTGGGTCTGCTCAGTTTGTCCCTGAGCCCGGGGCACTGGGACCGTACGTGGCCTCTCTGGCCACAGTGATAGCAGCTCAGGTCACGTTGGTCCCCTCGAGCGGGTCGGAGGGGCCCGACGCCAGGCGTTCCCCGTGGGAGGGGGTTCTCCCTATTTCCCCGCTGGGAGGCCCCCTGGTGACTCTCTCTCTGCATCAGGGGGGGCCTGTTCTTTTGGGACTCCTCCCGGCTACCCCCTGACCGACTGTTCACAAACTCGTCGGCCAGCTGCCCTGCGTGCTGGGGGTTCTCGAGCTTTTTGTCCACCAGCCACAGCCTCAGGTCGGACGGGCACTGTTCATACAGTTGCTCCAGTACGATTAGGTCCAGCAGGTCCTCTTTAGCTCGGGCCCCAGCTGTCCACTTGCGGGCATACCCCTGCATCCGGTTGGCCAGTTGTAGGTAGGTGACCTCAGGCGTTTTACGCTGACTCCGGAACCTTCTCCGGTACATCTCGGGGGTCAGCCCAAACTCACGGAGCAGGGCCTGCTTGAACAGTTCATAGTCCCCTGCCTCCGCCCCTGTCATTCGGCTGTACACCTCCACGGCTTTGGGGTCCAGTAAGGGGGTGAGGAACTGGAGCCTGTCTGCGGGGTCAACCCTGTGCAGCTCACAGGCATTCTCAAAGGCCGTCAGGAAGCTATCTATGTCCTCCCCCTCCTTCCGCTGGGCCAGGAAGCACTTATCAAAGCTCCTTGCAGTCTTGGGTCCCCCCGCACTCACCGCAGCCGCAGCCGGGGCCCCACTGCTCCTCAGCCTGGCCAGCTCCAGTTCATGCTGTCTTTGTTTCTCCTTCTCCTGACGCTCATGTTGACGTTGTTTCTCCTTCTCCTCCTGCTCATGTTGACGTTGTTTTTCATGATCCTCCAGCTCCCTCATTTTCATCTCCCTCTCCCATTCCAGCCGCCTCCGCTCCAGGGATGGGGAGCTCCGCCGGGAGGATCCCCTGCTGGGTGCCGGGGTCAGGGTGCCCTCGGTATTCGCCGGGCTTCCCCCAACCCCTCCCCCGGACATAGGTAGGAAGGGTCTCGGGATGCCCTCAGCAGCAGTCTGACCCCTCCCAGCCCGGTCAGGCCCCAGGGCCCACGCTGCGTCTGCCGGGCGGCTTCCCTCAGGGACAGGGATCGGGTCATCCAAGCGATCCCTCTCCTCCAGCTGGGCAATCAGCTGTTCCTTGGTGGACCTCCCGATGTGCAGCCCCCTCTGCCTGCACAGCTCCACCAGGTCGCTCTTCAGGCGTTTAGCGTACATCTCCCTGCTGGCCCCTCGCAGGCCGGGCAGCTTCCCACGGTTTCCAGGAAAAGCCCCTCGTGTGCCAGTCCTTCTCGAGGTCACCACCTCTTTGCCAGGGTCGAGCTGCAGATTCCTCCGCCCCTGGGACCGCTCGCTGCAATCCCCCGGGGGACCCTGTTACTGCAAAAGTCTTTCTCTCTGGTCACACATTCCCAGGGGTTAACCGCCCCCCGAAACCGTCTCTCTCTGAATCTTCAGCACGCCTGGTCCCCGTCAATTCCCCTTCGTTTTACTGCTCCCCAGTCACTTACTGCAGGAAGCGCCGTTCACGGGGTGCAGTAGATCCCACCGCTGCCACCAGTTGTCACGGAGTGTGGGGGAGTCCAGGCCCTGCACCCCTCTTCCTGGGATCCACTGAGACTCTCAGCCAGCCAGTAAAACAGAAGGTTTATTGGACAACAGGAACACAGTCCAAAAACAGAGCTTGTGGGTACAACCAGGACCCCTCAATCACGTCCTTCTGGGGGAGCAGGGAGCTTAGACCCCAGCCCTGGGGTTCCCTGTGTTCCTCCACCCAGCCCCAAACTGAAACTAAACCCACCCAGCAGGTTCCCTGCTGCAGCCTCCGTCCACATTCCTGGGCAGAGGTGTTACCTCCCCCTCCCCCTCCTGGCTCAGGTGACAGGCTCTCAGGTCTCCCATCCCCAGGGCACATTCCCAGGTCAACACTCCCCCCTCCCTGCTGAGTCACATCGTCACACCCCTACAGTATTCAGAGGAAACATTAAGAACAGTCCCACTTTGTCACAATCTCTAATAGCACCAGGCTGCCTGGAGCTCTGTTTTACATCCCATCCAAGGACACTTGGATCCCACGGCGGTGAGCACCTTCGACATGCCCAGGGGACAGAGGAAACCCCCCCTCGCAGCAGAGCCACTGGCCTGGCACACCTAGCCGTACTGCAGCCCAGGAGCTGCTCCTCCCGCGCTGCCAGGGGTCAGCCACCACCAGCTGCTGTGCGGCTGCGTTACCCTTGGCACCCGGTCACTGAGCGCCTAACGCATCCCCTGGTAGACTGGACGGGGCCGTTCTCGCTGTCACAGGCCCCGCAGCAGTGCTGAGTCCCGGGCAGAGCCGCTCCCTCGGCCAACCAGCGGATTTACTGCTCCAGTCAGGCCGGCTCCCGCGCAAACAAAGCAGCCATTTGTTAGCGTGACTCACTGCCTCCCTTCCTGGCCCATCGCGCAGGGCCTGAGTGCGGAGGGCAGGTACCGTGCAGGGGGCGTCTATAACCTAGAGGTGCTGGGACTATTTGTAGGGGGGGTGCTGAGAGCCGTTGAAGCAAACTGTAAACCCTGGATATGACAGAAACCACGTCAAGCCAGGGGGTGCAGCAGCCCCCCCTAGTTCCGGCAGCTCTGCCCAGCCCCAGTCCCTGCCCGATCCCCAGGCAGCCGTAGCAGGACGCAGCGGGCTGCCAGGCTCGAGGCTGTAAACCCCAGGCAGCTCAGTCACTGCGCAGTATTAATTCAGACCCTTTGCCAGTAAGGAGGGAGCGAGGGGGCTGGCGGAAGGGACGGCCGAGTTGCGAAGCACGTGGGACACACTCCGGCTATCGGAGAGCGTGCCAGCAGCACTGTGGGGCCGGGCCAGCCCTGCGTTCACGAGGAGCGCTCTCAGAGCTCTCATCCAGCAGGCTGAGCCCCTCTGTTGCCCCGGCATCGGTGGGAATTGTGCTGCGTGGCTCAGGCAGGATCGGGCCCTGCGGAGATGCTCCAGGAAGCAGAGCACTCGGGTAACTCCGATGATCAGACACCATGGAGTGCAAACTGCTCCAGCTGCTTAGCCCCTGCCAGCCCTGACCTTCACGAACCACTGAGTGCAGGGGAGGGGGAAGAGGGATGACAGAGATGGGCTGCCAAGCGGCTGCTTCCAGGCCTAACGGCACAGGTCAGGGCAGCGCTCTGCGAGCTCTCCAGCCCAGGTGGCCAGACGCTGCCAGCTGCAGCCCTTCTGCCTGAACCTACCTGCTTGCTCCTGGCAATGCCTGCTAGGAATGCGGGAGGCCTACCCCACTGCAAGGGCTCCCTGCCCTGCTCCTTGGGCAGCTGCTCAGTCAGGGCTGGAGTGACTGAGCTGCCCTTCCCCTGGCTCACCAGCTAGTGCCAGCCAGCGACACGGCACCAAGAGGGCAGGCTAGAGCCAGAGCTGCACCCCCAACCCAGGGCAGAGCTCAGCCGCCATCCATCCCCACATGGTGGGGCTTCAGGACACTAGCTGCTGGGCAAACCTGGCAGGTGAGTGCTATCAGGGGCATGGGTGGGGCTGCCCCAAGCAGGACTCCAGCCCCACACCCCCAGGGCGGCCTGTTCTCCACCGCGGTCCCACGGTGGGGGCTGAAAGAATTCCCAGGAGAGCCCAAGCATGGCCCGGCCCCACGGCCGCACTTTCGGGGCCACGGGCTGGCCGGCGGGGAGCCCAGGGGCATCGGGACCGCTGGGCCCACACACACCTTCAGCGTGTGCTCAGCCGGGAGCGAACGCTCACCACATCTCACAATAACCGACAGCAACAACCGCGGTTGAGAGGAGGTGCACAAGTCAGCCAGAGCTCCCGCAAATGTGGTGGCCTTCTGCTGGAGCCCAAGGCCTGTGGGAGATCATGCCAGGCACACAGGAGAAGTGCCTAGGAATCAATGGAGCAAAATGGGTGTGCCGGAAATTGGTGGACAAAACATCGAGGGGTGGGGTTATTTCACCCCTCACCCTCATTTTGGGGTCCTCTGACAGAGCCCTGGGGGGGGAAGGCTGGCTACTGCAATGCTGGCTGACAGAAAGAAAGGGAAGAAGCACGCTCCTCTATCGGGGCTGTCACGCCCACCCTTTCCTGGGACCCCATGGGGCCTCACAGGAGTCCTGACCAGCCAGGGCAAAGACAGGGACCCAGATGACATCACCAGCTCCTCTGGTTCCAGCTGTATCCCGACCATTGCCTGGGATGTGAGATTCAGTCAGCCTCCGCTCCCCTGGCCCCAGGCCCTTTCCTTCCTACTGACCGCTATTCCTATCTACATGCCTCCAGCTTTCACCCAGACCACACCACACGGTCCATTGTCTACAGCCAAGCTCTATGATACAACTGCATTTACTCCAAACCCTCAGACAGAGACAAACACCTACAAGATCTTTATCAAGCATTCTTACAACTACAATACCCACCTGGGGAAGTGAAGAAACAGATTGATAGAGCCAGAAGTCACCTACTACAGGACAGGCCCAACAAAGAAAATAACAGAACGCCACTAGCCGTCACCTTCAGCCCCCAACTAAAACCCCTCCAACGCATCATTAAGGATCTACAACCTATCCTGAAGGATGACCCATCACTCTCACAAACCTTGGGAGACAGGCCAGTCCTTGCCTACAGACAGCCCCCCAACCTGAAGCAAATACTCACCAGCAACCACACACCACACAACAGAACCACTAACCCAGGAACCTATCCTTGAAACAAAGCCCATTGCCAGCTGTGCCCACATATCTATTCAGGGGACACCATCACAGGGCCTAATCACATCAGCCACACTATCAGAGGCTCATTCACCTGCACATCTACCAATGTGATATATGCCATCATGGGCCAGCAATGCCCCTCTGCCACGTACATTGGTCAAACTGGGCAGTCTCTATGTAAAAGAATAAATGGACACAAATCAGATGTCAAGAATTATAACATTCATAAACCAGTCGGAGAACACTTCAATCTCTCTGGTCACGCGATTACAGACATGAAAGTTGCGATATTACAACAGAAAAACTTCAAATCCAGACTCCAGCGAGAAACTGCTGAATTGGAATTCATTTGCAAATTGGATACAGTTAACTTAGGCTTGAATAGAGACTGGGAGTGGCTAAGTCATTATGCAAGGTAACCTATTTCCCCTTGTTTTTTCCGCCTCCCGCCCCTCCTCAGACATTCTTGTTAAACCCTGGATTTGTGCTGGAAATGGCCCACCTTGATTATCATACACATGAAGTGAGCTGTAGCTCACGAAAGCTTATGCTCAAATAAATTGGTTAGTCTCTAAGGTGCCACAAGTCCTCCTTCTCTTTTTCTTAATAAAATTGTCTGGCTGAGCTGGCCAAGACGCAGACAGTATTTTACAGCACTGCCCAGAAAGGCAGCTCCACGCAATGCCCAGAACAAGTTTGCCAGTCTCCGAGGGGCTGATAAGACCATGTGCTGGGCCTGCGTTTTTAGCACTGAGATTGCAAGTGACGTCAAGACCAGAGCTGCATTTTTCTCTCTTTGCCGTTTTCTTCCCCCTTGTGTGTGTCTGTCAGGAAACAGGATCAGACTGTAACAGCAGCAACAGCTCCAGCTAAACTCACTGCTCCCCCGCCAAGCACAGCTGGACTTTAGGACATGAGGAAAATCTTCCTGTCAGGGTGGTTAAGCCCTGGAACAAACTACGCAGGCAGGGTGTGGAATCTCCATTGCTGGAGGTTTTTAAGAGCAGTTCGACACACACCTGTCAGGGATGGGCTAGACCAGGGCTTCTCAAACTTCATCGCACTGCGACTCCCTTCTGACAACAAAGCCTACTACACGACCCCAGGAGGTGGGACCGAAGTCTGAGTCTGCCCAAGTCCCACCACCCCGCGTGGAGTGGGGCAAAGCCTGAGCCTCACCATCCCTGTAACCTGAGCCCCACCGCTCAGGGCTGTGGGGCTCAGGCGTCAGCCCCAAGCCCCAGCAATTCTAAGCCAGCCCTGGCGACCCCATTAAAAGTGGGATTGCAACCCACTTTGGGGTCCTGACCCACAGTTTGAGAACTGCTGGGCTAGATAATACTGAGTCCTGCCTCAGTGCAGGGGGCTGGACTAGACAACCCAGTGAGGTCCCTTGCAGCCCTACACTTCTAGGATTACCATCTAGGAGACTGTCAGACAAGGGGATTTCCTTCCACAGACTCTCGGCAGCTGCAGGGGGAGGGAACAAGGGATGTTAATAAAAAGACAGCCTTACTTCATCCTCTATACTTCAAATGCTCCAATGTTTTCTCTTCTTTTCTGTACCTGTAACAAAAGGTTAAAGGCTGCTGAAGGGTGCGCGGGCCATGGCTCTCGGCAGGCTGCATCTGTAACAGCAGGGTGCGGAAAGGTGCGCGGGCCATGGCTCTCGGCAGGCTGCATCTGTAACAGCAGGGTGCGGAAAGGTGCGCGGGCCCTGGCATTCGGCAGGCTGCATCTGTAACAGCAGGGTGCGGAAGGGTGCGCGGGCCCTGGCGTTCGGCAGGCTGCATCTGTAACAGCAGGGTGCGGAAGGGTGCGCTGGAGCAGCACCATGGAAGTTTGCTGCTCTCCCACGAGGTGAAAAGCTCCCACACCAGCGGTCCCCACTGGGAGAAGACATCGTCGAGAATTGAACGGTGAATCTCCCATGCGTGATTTGCAGAAAACTGTCTGCACAGGCAGCCCGCTAGGGAGTTTTGCACCCCAGTAAACATGCTGCTGGTACGGCTATGCGATGGCTGATGCACCAGTTCCAGAGGACAACTACCTCTATGCACCCCCAGGCACGTTTATATAAAATACCAGTCTGTCGTCTGACATTGCTGAACTCGATGAGAGGGAGGAAGGTGTCGCAGGCTCCATGGACCACCCACAGTTCAAGTAAATGGATGCATTCCCTGGATCCCGTACGGTTGAGATGCCACAATTGTCCGTGTGAACAGCCCAACCCAAGAGGCAGGTGTCGGTAACAACGGTTGTCTTGGGAGTTGGGGTGAGGAAAGGAATTCCAGCTGAATCCACCAGACGACCGTCTAACACCTGCCTTGCCGTGTTTCTTGCCTTCTCCGTGGAGTGCATGAAGAGAAGCCAGGCTTGTAGGCAGCAAAGATGAAGGCCAGTGAACAGCATCACGTGTGTGCATCAGGCCACGTGACCAAGGCAGAGAAGGCGAGTTCTGACTGATGTCCTGAGGGATGGTCACCTGATGTGGAGACCCTGAACTGGCGGAAGGTGGAAGAGAAGACCTTTCTCCCTAGAAGGCCGAGTAGCTTGTGTCCCTTCTCAGAGGGAGTAGCCTTTGGGTGCCATTGCTTGGACCACTCTGTAGACACCAAAGAGCTAAGTGGGGGGTGACCAACAACAACTCCCCCTTGGACAGAGCAAAGCAGAGCTCCTCAGCCCTCGTAGGGGTGGGAGCGAAGAAACCGGAGTGTGCCCACAATGGCCAAGGCCACGCCACTGGGAGTGGAAGGCTGCAGAATGCCTAGTTAGCTGTCCTGGGGCTCCTGGGCTTCCTCTGGCTCAACCTGTAGCTCTGCAGCCCCCGAGCACGAGCTCTGGGCATTGCGTCCGGCCGAGTCAGAGCGATGGAGTAACCAGCTCCTCCAGGGAGGACGACGAGATGGCTGGCTCCCCGCCAAATATGCTGACGAGGCCAGTACTAGGTGGCCAGGTGTAACGATGCTGGTTCTGGTGGGACCCAACAGGAGAGTGCCAATTCAGGACAAATTGCTTAGAGCAGGGCAGTTACAGCCCAAGGCTGGGGTTTCTCCATCTCTAAGGCAAACCAAACCAGCCAGCCAGAGAGGACTTTGGTTTTACCCCACTGGCTAACCACAAGTCACACAAGCAATCCTCTTAGACACTCCAGTTTCCCAGTATCACCACCAGTGCCACTCATTATGGGGACAGATGGTTATGAAAACCAATACCCCAGTAAAAGAAAAAAGGTTCTCTCGATCCCAAAGGACCAAGCCCCAGACCCAGGTCAATATACAAATCAGATCTTACCCAATCACGCTGTTGCCAATCCTTTAGAATCTAAAATCTAAAGGTTTATTCATAAAAGGAAATAAATATAGATGAGAGCTAGAAGTGGTTAAATGGAATCAATGACACACAGTAACGACAAAGTTCTTGGTTCAGGCTTTTAGCAGCGATGGAATAAGCTGCAGGTTCAAATCAAGTCTCTGGAGAACATCCCCAGCTGGGGTGGGTCCTTCAGTCCTTGGTTCAAAACTTCAGGGTAGAAAAGTCCCTCCAGAGCTCAGAAGCAGGACTGAAGACAAAATGGAGGAGCTGCAGCAGGTTTTTATAGTCTCTTGCCATGTGGTCTCTGCTTTCTTTGTCCCAAAGACAAGCTGTCCATCCCATGGCCTGAAAAAACCTCAGAGTTCTGTCCATAGGCAGGTCCCTGCACACCTTGCTGAGTCACAAGGGGTGTCTGCCTTCTCTCAATGGGTCAGTTATGTAGCTGATGGTCCTTAATGAGCCATCAAGCAGGCTAGGGAGAGCTGACACCAACTTATCTGGGGTGTCACCCAAAAGCATATGTCACAGAGTCCCCGGGCAATGCTCTGGAACTGCTCCCTATGAAGCCAGGCAGGACTCTGGGGAAGTCTCCTTTCTGGGAGCAGCCTGTCTGCAGGACACACAGCTCACACAGCTTCCACCATCCTGGGTCTGACCTTGGAGCATTCAGCATCCTCTGCCCCTCCGTGCGCTTCCCACGGCCAGTCCGCTCAGGCGGGGTCCTGGGGAAGCCAGAGGGTCCTGTCCCCCAACTCCGCAGTCAGACGGGACTCTCAGCCAGCCAGTAAAACAGAAGGTTTATTAGACGGCAGGAACATGGTCTAACACAGAGCTTGTAGGTGCAGAGAACAGGACCCCTCAGCTGGGTCCGTTTTGGGGGGAAGTGAGCCAGACAACCATGTCTGCCCTTCACTCCATGTCCCCAGCCAGACCCAAAACCGAAACTCTCTCCAGCCGCTCCTCCGCTGGGCTTTGTCCCTTTCCCGGGCCAGGAGGGCACCGGATCCCTTTGTTCTCCAGCCCTTTAGCTCTCACCTTGCAGAGGGGAAGGGCCCAGGCCATCAGTTGCCAGGAAACAGGGTGTCGGCCATTCTCTGTGTCCAGTCCCCTGCACACACCTGCCCTCTAGGGCTCTGCAATGATCATACACCCTTATCCCACCACCTAGATACTTAAGAACTGCCTAGGGGAAACTGAGGCACCCCCACAGTATTCAGAGGAAACATTAAGAACAGTCCCACTTCGTCAAAGCATAGCACAAGTTTGAACTACAGACAGTATAGAGCCAATATTCATAACTTCAACTACAAAAATGATACACACATATAGACAGCATAATCATAACCAGCAAACCATAACCTTGTCTTAGACACCTCATTTGACCCCCTTTATATAAGATTTGGTGCCACTACAGGACCTTGGTTGCAATGATGATCTATACGATACCAGATTATGTCAATAACATCACACCTGTTTACCTGGACAGAAGACAATGGACAGAGGGGGGCTTGGGGCCGGTGACATCAGATGCCCAGCTGGGAAGCAGGGGGGCTCTGGGCTGGAGGGAGGGAGCAGGCAGAGCCCCCCTGGATACAGGGGAGATTTGAATGTGCTGTGCTGAGGGAGGCCAGGCCTGAGATCATGCGAGTTTCCCGTGTTGTGTTCAATGCTCAATAAACCTCCTGTTTTATGCTGGCTGAGAGTCACTCCTGTCTAGAGAACAGGGTTGCATAGTCCCCTTCGGGGGGTGAAGGCCCCGTGGGTCCAGAGCAAGTGGACTCCCTGAGGGGCCCACGGCGAGAGAAAGGCAGGCGTGCTAAGGCTCAGAGAGGTGTGGCTCCAGGAGGTGGAGGGGCTTAACCCCGACAGAGAGTGGACCCCCGGGAGAAGGGCTGTCTCACTGAAAGGGGCACCCGCCATGGACCACATGGGGCCAAGAGTGGGCACGATCGGTGAGTCCGTGACAACCTGGTAACAGAGGATGGTTCGCGGACGCCCCCTGTAGACGGTGGCCTGCAAGCGCAGGCGCTTGGCAGCAAGTGGCTGCCAGCGAAAGAATGAGGGTATTGAAAGAAACCAGCCTGGAAATGGTCTATAACCAGCTCCATAAGAGCGACCTGGCACATCTCTGCAGGGAGAGAGGGCTGAGCATCAGGAGGCTCACTAAGAAGTAGCTGATTGCTCAGCTTATAGAGAATGACGAGTCTGAGGAACAGGCTTCAGACCCCAGGGGGGCACCATCTTTTATGCCCTTGGTTTGGAGCATGAGGAGAGCTGAGGGTGGTGAAGCGCTGGAATGGGTTACCTAGGGAGGGGGTGGAATCTCCTTCCTTAGAGGTTTTTAAGGCCCGGCTTGACAAAGCCCTGGCTGGGATGATTTAGTTGGGGTTGGTCCTGCTTTGAGCAGGGGGTTGGACTAGATGACCTCCTGGGGTCCCTTCCAGCCCTGATCTTCTATGTGCGGCCAACAGATACGGCTTGCAAAAAATCCCAGACTCAGGTGCCTGGTGCACACGCCTACCCCATGCGTGCAGCACAGCTAGGGGCCGTCACCTGAAGAATGTGAATTTTTGAGAGCCCAGAAAACTGATGAAGTTAGCGCTGCCCTGAGAAGTTGTGCTGGAAATCTGGGGGCAGACACGTGTGTGTCTTGCATAAAAAAGAAAAAGGCTGAATCATCACTGTAAATAGGATGGAACCTTAAGGACATCTTAGCCACAACATCCACACTCCTCACTGCACAGCCGCCCCTCTCCCGCAGGCAAAGGGGCCTGATAACAGAGGAAGCCCAGGTGTCCCCACTAACAGGCTCTTCAGCAAAGCATGAGGGGCTTCCAAATCTTTAAGGTGCTCTGTTTCCATCCTGCCCTGCAACGCCACCTCCGCATGGCTTGGGGAAACCCCAGAGTCCCTGCAAACGCTGCCCAGCCGCTCTCAGGGACGTCCCAGCACAGGGCATTGTGGGATGCCATCCTGGGACCAAGGGGGGAACGTTTGCAGAAAAGGCTAAACCCACATTGCTGTGCTGACTGCCCCCGCGGACAATGGGAACGCAGAGAGCAGCACACCCAGGTCCCCACTGGTCCATCTCCACAGGGCTGCAGCTAACGGCTCTGCCAGAGACCCTCCCTGCTGCTCCGCAGCCACCCAGCAACCCTGGACCAAGCCACAGAGATTTTGACTCCAGCAACCCGGGGACAGTTTCATCTCCCCCGCACCCCAGACCCACACAGTACCTGTGCACCCTCACATTACAGCGACACCTCCCCCAGCCCCACCCAGACACATCCGCCCCCGCCACACACAACCTACCTCCCACCCACCCGCAGGCCTGACTGCTGGGGTGAGCACAACCCTCAGGAGACAGCGCACTGCAAGCTCTGTACTCACGGCTGCTGGCGCTTTGCCCTGGCTGGCCGTCCCTCCCCCGAGCCCACACCCTCCAGGTGCTGATTTAGCTGTCGGCCGGGCAGTGATTCTGCACTGGTAGCATCACAGGCTGACTCCTGCCTGCGACGAGCCCCATCGCCCACTGGTTACATTTTCAAACAAGCACCTCTGTGTTTCTCCCAAGCTGCCCCTTGCTTGGGAGGGGCTCCCTGTGCATGTCCACAAAGTCTCTCACAACCCTCCTTTGCCATGAAGCCTACAAAATACTTAACAAGGATAGGGCGTGCTGAATGCCCCGCCCAATCCTGTCTCATTGCTCCCTGGACGCCCTCACCTGTCTGTCTCCAGCTGCTGACTTGTATCATACTCGACTGGATGCTTGCCGGGGAAGGCACCATCTTTGTTCTGTCTGTGCAGCGCCTAGCAGAGCAGGGTCCCAGTCTGTGGCCGGGCTCCTAGGCACTACACTAATGTAGATGAATAATAATCAGAATATTGCTAGGAAGGTGCTCGGACTGGGATAGCGTAGTTTGTATATTGATGGGAATCCACTTCAGATACCAGCACCCTTACAACAGGGTAACCAAACCCACAACAGGGGCCTGCATGGCTCTAACTGGACTGGCCGCAGGCTGATAAAGGCCAAGCGACATGACCACTGTGTGCAGCCCTGCCCGTACACGCAGGCAGATTATTTTCTGATTTCTAAGTTTGTTCTTTATTTTAAACAGCAGAAGGAAGTTCCAGATGCTTCCCGTTACCATGCAGCAGCAATGCCAGGGTGGCAGAGCTAGGGAATGCAGAGGTTAAGCTGAACTCTTGCTTCACCTTAACTCCGCCCCTTGCACAAACACACTGCAATGCAGTCTCTGGTTCCGGTGGGCACACAGTCCTGCATCTGTGTCACCCCCACTCATGGTACATCAGGCAGACATCAGGTGTGCTGCAATTCACAGATGTCTGCTTCTTCAGCAGCACCAAGGTCTTTCCTAGCCCAGATTAGATTCTCTTCTCTGTATAAAATGGCCAGAACAAGTTCCATGGAGACATGAACAGTGGCGTAAGTGGCTGTCACGGAGTCCCCGGGCGAAGCTCTGGAACTGCACCCTGCGAAGCCAGTCAGGACTCTGGGGAAGTCTCCTTTCTGGGAGCAGCCTGTCTTCAGGACACACAGCTCACACAGCTTCCACCTTCCTGGGTGTGACCTCCGAGCCTTCAGCGTCCTCTGCCCCTCCGTGCACTTCCCACAGCGACTCCGCCCAGGCTTCCTGGGGAAGCCAGAGGGTCCTGCCCCCCAACTCCACATTCAGACGGGACTCTCAGCCAGCCAGTAAAACAGAGGTTTATTAGACGACAGCAACATGGTCTAAAACAGAGCTTGTAGGTGCAGAGAACAGGACCCCTCAGCTGGGTCCATTTTGGGGAGCAGTGAGCCAGACAACCACGTCTGCCCTTCACTCCATGTCTCAGCCAGCCCCAAACTGAAACTCCCTCCAGCCCCTCCTCCTCTGGGCTTTGTTCCTTTCCCGGGCCAGGAGGTCACCGGATTCCTTTGTTCTCCAACCCTTTAGCTCTCACCTTGCAGGGGGGGAGGGCCCAGGCCATCAGTGGCCAGGAAACAGGGTGTCGGCCATTCTCTGTGTCCAGACCCCTGCACACACCTGCCCTCTAGAGCTCTGCAGTGATCATACACCCTTACCCCACCCCCTAGATACTTAAGAACTGCCTAGGGGAAACTGAGGCACCCCCACACTATTCAGAGCAACCATTAAGAACCGTCCCGCTTCGTCACAGTGGCAAAGCAGTGGGACTTGCTCTGGGGACAAACCAAGGGGCCAATGGGGCTCTGGCAAGACCAGCCACTAAGAGCAGAGTGTAAGGAAGCAAGGGTGACGGCTACACATGCTTGTGAACATCCCCCACCAGTGCGGGCAAGTTACACATGGCTGAAAAGCCACCCCGCAGCACGTGAGTTCCACTGACCCCAGACGTTTAGCTTGTATCCCCATTCCCAACCCCCTGAATTTAGCCCACATCTTTGGGAGGAGTCACAAGTGCCTCCCTCAGGGCTGGGGCTGGCCTGCCAAGCACTGCAGTCCTGAGAGGGGTTTTACTTCGGCACAGATACGCACATGAATTAAACTGTGTTAAATCTGAAACTGCTTCCCACCGATGCTCTCTGCGGAGCTGTAACAGCTGATGTTATCCCACGGTTTGGAGGGTTTATTAGCTAACCCCTCGGTAATGAAGCTGTTTAGTTAATTTCAGCTCTTCATAGACACTAGAATGACACGCTCAGACGGTACTTGGGAACCAGGCTGGACATTCATTTGAACAAGATTAGGCCTGTTTGTTACTTTAGGGACATTAATGTCATTCTGCAGATTACCGGTTTCAAACTATCGCTTGAAAATGTAATAATGGATTTCCAGCTTCACAGCGAAAGCTGAACTTTCCTCCTCAGTCAACAGGAAAACTGCTTCCTAGTGCTAACCAGCTCATTGCAGTAAATTTAGCCCTGTGCTTGCGGGAAGATATGGTAATGAACCACAACTGATTAAGAAGCTGTCGTTTCCCTGAAACTTCACGGTGCTCTTTCAGTGGGAAGCCATGTGTCTCAGCCTGTTTCTTTCTTACAAGTCTGTGTCACGAGGGCACAGGTGCAGCACGTGGCCTTTTCCGGGCACACTGTAGGTACTATAACTGAAAAGCATTTCCCTCCCTTCCCCCACACTCAGGGTGACCCAAGGACAGCCAGTCAGGCCCATCTCCCAGTGACCAGGCCCAGACACTGCAGAGGCAGGTTTCTCTCCAGCCTCTGGCAGGGAGTGGGTGGCTCTGGCCCTGCATCAGACAGGTTTGGGCCCTTCCATTTTCCCCTGTAACTCTGGATGTTCTCCTCAGCCACAAGAACATCGAACCCTTTCCTAATCCCCCAGCCACTCGTGCCAGCAGTGAAGCCAGAGGCCGTGCGTTCCACAGGCTAGCTACACCCTGCCTAGCGAAGTGCTGATCCATCGGGGTGACATTTATCACCACCACGCACGAGGACAAGACCACAGGTGCACAGGGGCTGCAGGGAACAGGGCTCACAGCATGGTCTATGGTACCATCTGAGGCCTGGGCTGGGGTACAGACCACTCCTGCAGCGCCAAAGCAGCCTGACCGGACGCGTCGGGAGCTGTTCCCCACCCCGTACACGCAAGCACGGGCAGTGAGGGCAGCTGGCGGGTGGGGTCAGCCCCTTTGGCCCGGCCTGAGCCCAGCCGACAGAACATACCTCTTCCAGCAGGCGCTGGTCCAGGCAGTCTCCATCGGCGTTAAACAGCGAGTCCCAGCTCCCCTCTGCCGCAGCACTGCTGTCGCTCCGGGCTCCGGCACTGGACTGCTCAGGCCCTTCGGTGTTGCTGTCCCAGCAGGACATGCCGCCTTCGATCACACCACCATCATCCTCCCTTTCCGTCCCAGGCTCTCCATCAGCTCGCAAGCCATGTAATGGCCTCGCCACCCCGCCTGGACAGTCCAGCTCCTCAGCCAGGCTCCCTGCCGAGCAGCTGCCCGGGATCTCCGGAGACCGGCTGTGCTCCCTGCTCCCATGAGCTGGCGAGTGCTCGGTGTCCCCCAGTGCACTGGGGCCTGAGTCGCAGGGCATTTCCTCCCCACACAGCGGTGCGCTGCCTCTGGCCTTGTCCACACGCTCCGGGAGGGCCCCAGCGCCAGAGTCTGTCCTATGGGCTCTGCTGTGCGCTCTCGCCCTGGCACGCTCAGGCATGCCTCCTTCCTGCCCACACCCCTGCTCTGGACAGACAGCAGTGCTCCCCCCCTCGCTGTCAGACACGCTGCCTGCCCTCCCGCACGGCTGATCTGCGGCACCCTCCCCTGTAAGCTCGCACGCGCTTCCTGCGCTCTCCCCGCTTGAATCTGCGGCACCCTCCCCTGTAAGCTCGCACGCGCTTCCTGCGCTCTCCCCGCTTGAATCTGCGGCACCCTCCCCTGTAAGCTCGCACGCGCTTCCTGCGCTCTCCCCGCTTGAATCTGCGGCACCCTCCCCTGTAAGCTCGCACGCGCTTCCTGCGCTCTCCCCGCTTGAATCTGCGGCACCCTCCCCTGTAAGCTCGCACACGCTTCCTGCGCTCTCCCTGCTCAGATCTGTGGCACCCTCCCCTGTAAGATCGCACATGCTTCCTGCACTCTCCCCACTCTGATCTGTGGCACCCTCCCCTGTAAGCTCGCACATGCTTCCTGCGCTCTCCCTGCTCAGATCTGTGGCACCCTCCCCTGTAAGCTCGGCCACGTTTCCTGCGCCCTCCCCATTCTGATCTGTGGCACCCTCCCCTCTGAGCTCGCACATGTTTCCTGCGCTCTCCCCGCTCGGATCAGTGGCACCCTCCCCTGTAAGCTTGCATGCGTTTCCTGCGCTCTCCCGGCTTGGATCTGCGGCACACTCCCCGCTCGGATCTGTGACACCCTCCCCTGTAAGCTCGCACGCGCTTCCTGCGCTCTCCCCGCTCGGATCTGCGGCACCCTCCCCTCTGAGCTCGCACGCGCTTCCTGCGCTCTCCCCGCTCGGATCTGCGGCACCCTCCCCTCTGAGCTCGCACGCGCTTCCTGCGCTCTCCCCGCTCGGATCTGCGGCACCCTCCCCTCTGAGCTCGCACGCGTTTCCTGCGCTCTCCCCGCTCGGATCTGCGGCACCCTCCTCTGTAAGCTCGCACGCGTTTCCTGCGCTCTCCCTGCTCGGATCTGCGGCACCCTCCCCTCTGAGCTCGCACGCGCTTCCTGCACTCTCCCTGCTCGGATCTGCGGCACCCTCCCCTCTGAGCTCGCACGCGCTTCCTGCGCTCTCCCCGCTCGGAGCTGGGATGCTCTTGCCTGCACATTCAGATGCGCCACCTGTGCTCCCCGCTGCCTGCTCTGATATTTCATCCCTGCTCTCATTCCTAGGCTGAGAGGAAGGGCCTCGCCGGGCCAGTGAGCCCCCAAGCCTCTGCTTCTGTGCCTGCTGCTCCCCTCCACGTGGCGGCACGAGCAGGGGACTAGATGTTTCCACCAAGAGATAGGAACAAGGCCCAGTACCTGTCCTTGAATCCCAGCACCTTGGGCTTAGCTCCCGGAGCCCTGGCTGGCTGGGCACCTGCTCCTCACTGCCCCCTGGCCGAGCGGGAGCCTGATCCAGGCGGGGCTCCTGAGGGCTGGGCTGTTCACTGTGGAGGTTTGTTTCCAGCCGCACACACGGCTGCTCCTCTGGGGCCAGATGGTTTTGGTGGCGTGTGCGACGCTGATCCCAGCCCTCAGCAGAGGCTCCTTGGGACTGCCCTGGGGCGCTGCCCCGTTTCCTGTCCCCCAGGGGTACGCGCTTCCTTGTTTTCCCCTCCGACCTCCTCCCCTCTCTGGCCACGGGCTCATGGGCTCCAGTGCTGGGGCTCTGCCTCTCGCAGCTGCCTTTGGCACCCTCCTTCTGCAGCACACGGCGGTTTTCCTCCTCCCTCCGGCTCCCCATGGTCCATGCACCACTGGCAGGGCCTGCTCCTTGGGCTGCCATCTCCCGTCGCGCTTTGGGCACGTAGAGGGCCATGTCAGGCTTCCTGGGCCGGACCCGGCTCTTCTCCCCCTCCTGCTGCATGGTGACACCTCCACCTGCCAGGGAGAGAAAGCATTAAATCATTGCCAAGGCAGCAATGCGACGGGACCCCCCGGGGCCGAGCCGACGGGACCCCCCGGGGCCGAGCCGCACAGGCTGTTGGGGGCCTGGGACAAAATCCAAAACTAAGGCCCCCTCCCTTCCAACCCATTGCCATGGAGACCAAAGGGGCCCTGGGGAGGGGGCTGGAGAGACAGCCTGCCCTGCACTCGCCCTGCAGCAGCAGCTCCTGTCCCAGGGGCAGGGCCCTGCCGCCCGTCCCTCACCATGGGGCTGGCCAGGCTGAATTGGAGTGAGTTGCACTGCAACCCTACAAGACAGGTCTCTACACGGCTCACTCTAACCCCAGGGGCTCCAGGGCCTCCGACAAACTATCCCTCCCCTCCCAGGCAGCCCGGCCCACAGGATCCAGTGGGGCAGCCCCATAGCTAGGTCCTGCTGCTGAGCTTGCAGCAAGGGCAAGCCAGTTACAGCCCCGCAGACAGGACCGTGCCCCAAGGGGCATAACCACGCAAAAGATCCTCTGTCCTGGAGGACAGCAGCTCGCTGGGCCTTTCCGGCCACAGCCCTGCTCCCTGCCTGCCCTCGCTGCACAGCACCAGCACCAAGGCTCCCTCCTGCGCTACGTTACCCCCACTTCTCCTCCGGCCTCCAACCGCTCTACCGCCTTGAGCGATCTCAGAGCCTCCAGCGTACAAAGGGGTGGGGGGGTCCCTACAGCTGTAAACTCCTCTGCGCGCGAGCGTGTGTGCACCCACGCCCGCAGAGCCCACCACGAGGCCGTGTGCACCCACGCCCGCAGAGCCCACCACGAGGCCGTGTGCACCCACGCCCGCAGAGCCTCTATCTCAACTGGGATTTCTGGATGCCACTGAAATACACCAAGCCACCACTGCAGTTCTGGCCAGCCTGGCTGCACAGGACACTCCAGTGGAGAAGACCCCAGTGCTTAATTTGTGACAGGGCTTGCCAGGGGAGAGCCCCGGTGTCTCCGGGCCGTGGCAGGGCCAGGCCCTGGCCCCTCTGGGCTTTGCCACCTCAGTTATAAAGTAAACAAATGGTCTGAGCCCCGGCCCCTCCTTCATGACACTTGACGCCCTGGATCACCCAGCACGGTGCCCAGGCCAGTGTCCGTAGGGGACACAGCGCACAGTGCCAAACACTCACCCCAGTGCTAAGGTGACTCTGACCTCAGGAAAGGGGGGACCATGGTGCCCCAAGCAAGGCTAGTTAATACATCCACCCACCCCGCCTCCAGTAAACACAGACCGGCTACGACATACTGCCCCACAGGGAACACGACACTGCGCCAAGATGGGGCCAGCCCCCCAGTGAGCCCTTCCCAGCCCAGCTCCTGACTCGGTAACACCACAGCCTGCAGCTCACTGCAACAGCCAACACGAAACCCTGCAGGCGGATTTCCGAGGGGCTCAGAGCCACCGGCCCTGCCGCTCAGCACTTCGCACTGTCAGTCCTCTACTTTCCTGGAGGTTTCTAAGCAGCGGAACGTGGCCTCCATCACTGCCCGGGCCTGCGTGTGCAGAGCCACCGGCAGACAATCAGTACCGAGCTCTGCCGGGGCAGCCCTGCCTGCAGAACGGGCTCATGAGGGGCCGGGCACGCAGCCGCGCCCAAACAGCGAAAGAAGAATGGTGTGCGGGGCTCCCCGCAGCCTGGGCCAGCTGGGTTACAGGTCTGCGCCTGGAGAGCCACCGTAAGACAATCATAAGAACATAAAAACAGCCACATTGGGTCAGCCCAAAGGTCCACCTCGCCCAAGATCCTGTTTTCCGACAGTGGCCAATGCCAGATGCCCCAGAGGGAATGAACAGACCAGGTAACATCCAGTGAGCCATCCCATGTCACCTGTTCCCACCTTCTGGCAGACAGAGGCTCGGGACACCATCAGTACTGAGCTCTGCAGCCTGCAGCTCACCTGCGGCAGAACGGGCTTACGAGGGGCCGGGAACGCAGCCGTGCCCGGAGAGCGGCAGCAGAATGGTGTGCGGGGCTCCCTGCGGCTTAGCAGCTCCACAGCTCGTGTCCAACGTACGAGGGTGGTTTCCTACCTGCCAGCCCCACTTCTCCGCCTGGCGCCAAGAGTTCGCTCTCAGGCCTTGGCCCCAGCAATGACAGCTCTGCCTCTGTCCCCCATCACCCGTGCAGCCCCGCTGCCTGCAGCGAGCACAGCTAGGTGTCACCGACAGGCCGCAGCACTGGGGCTCAGGCCAAGGAGGGAGAGGTTGGCTGGGCTAAGGAGCAAAAAGCAGGAAACCGTTATTAATGTCATCAAGATGAGAGACAGCCCCAAGCCCCCAATCAGCAGAGACGACCCTCCTACCTCGGGGCAGTTCTGCCGAGTAGGAGGCAGCTGGTTTTTAGTCACTGTTCACAGCAGGACCAGCTAAGGACACAGCTGTCCTACTGACACCATCCGCACGGAGAGACTCCTGTAGACATCAGCTCTGCTGCTACCACGGCCCCGCAGATGGTCTCGCAGAGCCAAACATCGCCAGGCATTTGAAGGTGTGCTTAAGGAAGCGCATTCTAATAGCTTATCGTTCAGGGTTTGTATTTGCTGGCCTGGCGTCACCCCTCACTGAGGACTAGCCTCTTGCCTGGGTTAAACACTAGCTCCATTTTATTGGGCACTTGTTACCGACCTTTTGAGAGCACTTGGTGCCGTAACAGCTGCAGAGCAGTCAAGCTGGCCTGTGTGCAAAGCCCATCCGACATTTGGGGAGTGGGCTTCTTCTTCCCCTTCATAGAATCATAGAATATCAGGGTTGGAAGGGACCCCAGAAGGTCATCTAGTCCAACCCCCTGCTCAAAGCAGGACCAATTCCCAGTTAAATCATCCCAGCCAGGGCTTTGTCAAGCCTGACCTTAAAAACCTCTAAGGAAGGAGATTCTACCACCTCCCTAGGTAACGCATTCCAGTGTTTCACCACCCTCTTAGTGAAAAAGCTTTTCCTAATATCCAATCTAAACCTTCCCCACTGCAACTTGAGACCATTACTCCTCGTTCTGTCATCTGCTACCATTGAGAACAGTCTAGAGCCATCCTCTTTGGAACCCCCTTTCAGGTAGTTGAAAGCAGCTATCAAATCCCCCCTCATTCTTCTCTTCTGCAGGCTAAACAATCCCAGCTCCCTCAGCCTCTCCTCATAACTCATGTGTTCCAGTCCCCTAATCATTTTTGTTGCCCTTCGCTGGACTCTCTCCAATTTATCCACATCCTTTTTGAAGTGTGGGGCCCAAAACTGGACACAGTACTCCAGATGAGGCCTCACCAATGTCGAATAGAGGGGAACGATCACGTCCCTCGATCTGCTCGCTATGCCCCTACTTATACATCCCAAAATGCCATTGGCCTTCTTGGCAACAAGGGCACACTGCTGACTCATATCCAGCTTCTCGTCCACTGTCACCCCTAGGTCCTTTTCCGCAGAACTGCTGCCTAGCCATTCGGTCCCTAGTCTGTAGCTGTGCATTGGGTTCTTCCGTCCTAAGTGCAGGACCCTGCACTTATCCTTATTGAACCTCATCAGATTCCTTTTGGCCCAATCTTCCAATTGGTCTAGGTCCTTCTGTATCCTATCCCTCCCCTCCAGCGTATCTACCACTCCTCCCAGTTTAGTATCATCCGCAAATTTGCTGAGAGTGCAATCCACACCATCCTCCAGATCATTTATGAAGATATTGAACAAAACCGGCCCCAGGACCGACCCTTGGGGCACTCCACTTGATACCGGCTGCCAACTAGACATGGAGCCATTGATCACTACCCGTTGAGCCCGACAATCTAGCCAGCTTTCTACCCACCTTATAGTGCATTCATCCAGCCCATACTTCCTTAACTTGCTGACAAGAATACTTTGGGAGACCGTGTCAAAAGCTTTGCTAAAGTCAAGAAACAATACATCCACTGCTTTCCCTTCATCCACAGAACCAGTAATCTCATCATAAAAGGCGATTAGATTAGTCAGGCATGACCTTCCCTTGGTGAATCCATGCTGGCTGTTCCTGATCACTTTCCTCTCATGCAAGTGCTTCAGGATTGATTCTTTGAGGACCTGCTCCATGATTTTTCCAGGGACTGAGGTGAGGCTGACTGGCCTGTAGTTCCCAGGATCCTCCTTCTTCCCTTTTCTAAAGATTGGCACTACATTAGCCTTTTTCCAGTCATCCGGGACTTCCCCGGTTCGCCACGAGTTTTCAAAGATAATGGCTCTGCAATCACAGCCGCCAATTCCTTCAGCACTCTCGGATGCTGTCACGGAGTCCCTGGGCGATGCTCTGGAACTGCTCCCCATGAAGCCAGTCAGGACTCTGGGGTAGTCGCCTTTCTGTGAGCAGCCTGTCTTCAGGACACAGCTCACCCAGCTTCCACCTTCCTGGGTCTGACCTCGGAGCATTCAGCATCCTCTGCCCCTCCGTGCGCTTCCCCCAGCGAGTCCACTCAGGTGGGGCTCCTGGGGAAGCCAGAGGGTCCTGCACCCCAACTCCGCAGTCAGACGTGACTCTCAGCCAGCCAGTAAAACAGAAGGTTTATTAGACGACAGGAACATGGTCTAAAACAGAGCTTGCAGGTGCAGAGAACGGGACCCCTCAGCTGGGTCCATTTTGGGGGGCAGTGAGCCAGACAACCACGTCTGCCCTTCACTCCATGTCCCAGCCAGCCCCAAACTGAAACTCCCTCCAGCCCCTCCTCCTCTGGGCTTTGTTCCTTTCCCGGGCCAGGTGGTCACCTGATTCCTTTGTTCTCCAACCCTTTAGCTCTCACCTCGCAGGGGGAAGGGCCCAGGCCATCAGTTGCCAGGAAACAGGGTGTCGGCCATTCTCTGTGTCCAGACTCCTGCACACACCGGCCCTCTAGGGCTCTGCAATGATCATACACCCTTACCCCACCACCTAGATACTTAAGAACTGCCTAGGGGAAACTGAGGCACCCCCACACTATTCAGAGGAAACATTAAGAACAGTCCCACTTCGTCACATCTCTCCCCCCTTCGAGATCGAACTGAGCGGGGTCACTTTAGCCGGTGCCCTGGGGAAGTTCGAAGCCACCAACGTTCCCATGGATGCCCCAGCATCTCTCCCATTCCTTGGTAGGAGTTACACCAGGCCCTTCCAGTTTCACGCCCTCCCTTAGGTCAGGGGTGGTCGATAGCACTCGCAGGCCGCATGTGGGAAGGTTTATGCAGCCCATGCCCTTTGGCCACCCCAAGAATGTCTCCCCATTGACCATCACCTTCTGCTCCCACTGGAGATCCGAGGGGCCTGGCCCCAGGAAACTCCACACAGACATATAGGTTGGGACCAGGAGTGGGAGCCTGTCCACCTCCCCAACCATCTGGATGACGGAGTCTATGGCCTTGGGACCCAGCAAGGGAGCTAGACACTGGGGCTTTTCCACAGGGTCCCCTTGGTTCAAATCGCCAGCCTGCTCAAAGGCAGTGAGGTGGCATCCACATCCCCCCCTCCTTAACCAGGGGCAGCAATTTAGTCTCGAGGTTCCCTGCGGAACTGGCCCCCCGGGGTCTATCCCCACTCACCCCGGGGAGGTCCCCTAGGCCTCTCCGCTCCCCCACCGCCAGTTCATGCTGCTGCTGCTTCTGCAGCTCTTTCTCGGGCTCTCGCTGTCTCCCACGGTCCTCTGGCTCTCTCGGACTCAGCTCCAATCCCGTCCGTCTCCGATACCCCGATGGGGAACCCGATCGTGAAGACCCTCGTCTGGTCGGGGACAGGAGTCTTGGGGATGCCTGGCTCCCACTCCAGCTGCTCCCAGATCCTGCTATAGCCCCATTTGGGGTCAGGAATCTGTTCCTTAGAGCGGTCATCCTCCTCCAGCTGCACGATTAACTGTGCTTTGGTGAACTTTCCAACGCTCAACCCTCTCTTTCTGCACAGGGTTACAATGTCCTTCTTAAGGAGACAGTGACAGGCCGTCACTCCGCTCTTCCCAAGCTGTTGTGGACTCACAGGCCCGTGTGTTCTCAGCTCCCCACGGTTTCCAGGGAGAACCCCTCGTGTGCCAGCCCTTCTCGAGGTCACCACCTCTTTGCCAGGGTCGAGCTGCAGACTCCTCCGCCCCTTGGACTGCTCACTGCAATCCCCAGGGGAACCCTGTTACTGCAAAAGTCCTTCTCTCTCCCCGGGCCAAGCTGCAGGCTCCTCCGCCCCTGAGACTGCTCACTGCAGTCCCCAGGGGGACCCCATTACTGCACAGTCCTTCTCGCTGGTCACACACTCCCAGGGGTTAACCGCCCCCCGAAACCGCTCCTCTCTGAGCCTTCAGCAGGCCTGGTCCTCATCAGTCCCCCTTCGTTTTACTGCTCCCCAGTCACTTACTGCAGGAAGTGCCATCCACGGGGTGCAGTACATCCCACCGCTGCCACCAGTTGTCACGGAGTCCCTGGGCGACGCTCTGGAACTGCTCCCCATGAAGCCAGTCAGGACTCTGGGGTAGTTGCCTTTCTGTGAGCAGCCTGTCTTCAGGACACACAGCTCACCCAGCTTCCACCTTCCTGGGTCTGACCTCGGAGCATTCAGCATCCTCTGCCCCTCCGTGCGCTTCCCCCAGCGAGTCCACTCAGGTGGGGCTCCTGGGGAAGCCAGAGGGTCCTGCACCCCAACTCCGCAGTCAGACGTGACTCTCAGCCAGCCAGTAAAACAGAAGGTTTATTAGACGACAGGAACATGGTCTAAAACAGAGCTTGCAGGTGCAGAGAACGGGACCCCTCAGCTGGGTCCATTTTGGGGGGCAGTGAGCCAGACAACCACGTCTGCCCTTCACTCCATGTCCCAGCCAGCCCCAAACTGAAACTCCCTCCAGCCCCTCCTCCTCTGGGCTTTGTTCCTTTCCCGGGCCAGGTGGTCACCTGATTCCTTTGTTCTCCAACCCTTTAGCTCTCACCTCGCAGGGGGAAGGGCCCAGGCCATCAGTTGCCAGGAAACAGGGTGTCGGCCATTCTCTGTGTCCAGACTCCTGCACACACCGGCCCTCTAGGGCTCTGCAATGATCATACACCCTTACCCCACCACCTAGATACTTAAGAACTGCCTAGGGGAAACTGAGGCACCCCCACACTATTCAGAGGAAACATTAAGAACAGTCCCACTTCGTCACAGATGCAACTCGTCCGGCCCCATGGTCTTGTGCACGTCCAGCTTTTCTAAATAGTCCCTAACCGCCTCTATCTCCACAGAGGGCTGGCCATCTCTTCCGCATTTTGTGATGCCCAGCACAGCAGTCTGGGAGCTGACCTTGTTAGTGAAAACAGAGGCAAAAAAAGCATTGAGTACATTAGCTTTTTCCACATCCTCTGTCACTAGGTTGCCTCCCTCATTCAGTAAGGGGCCCACACATTCCTTGGCTTTCTTCTTGTTGCCAACATACCTGAAGAAACCCTTCTTGTTACTCTTGACATCTCTGGCTAGCTGCAGCTCCAGGTGTGATTTGGCCCTCCTGATAACATTCCTACATGCCCGAGCAATATTTTTATACTCTTCCCTGGTCATATGTCCAACCTTCCACTTCCTGTAAGCTTCTTTTTTATGTTTAAGATCCGCTATGATTTCACCATTAAGCCAAGCTGGTCGCCTGCCATATTTACTATTCTTTTGACTCATCGGGATGGTTTGTCCCTGTAACCTCAACAGGGATTCCTTGAAATACAGCCAGCTCTCCTGGACTCCTTTCCCCTTCAAGTTAGTCCCCCAGGGGATCCTGGCCATCCGTTCCCTGAGGGAGTCGAAGTCTGCTTTCCTGAAGTCCAGGGTCCGTATCCTGCTGCTTACCTTTCTTCCCTGCGTCAGGATCCTGAACTCAACTGAACTCAACCAACTCATGGTCACTGCCTCCCAGATTCCCATCCACTTTTGCTTCCCCCACTAATTCTACCCGGTTTGTGAGCAGCAGGTCACAGAATGCAAGAAAGGCTGAAAGGGCTTGGTTGAGACTGGCCTTCCTCTCTCCACCACAGCAGCTCCCCTGCTCAGAGACAGCGCCCGGCTCAGCCCAGCAAGGAGGGGTTTAGAACGTTTGGGCAGCAGAACACAGGGGCTGCGACGGAAGTCCTGCCACAATCCAAGTATAGAGTTTGCTAACTTAGCTAGCAAATTTCTCTGTCTCTCTCACAACCACACACCAACCACACAACAAACAACATTTACTGCCCTGTGTAGTTCTTGGAGGCCTTGGAAGAGTCCCAAGTGTGAAAGAGAGGAAAGATGGAGGCCGTTGAGTTGAGATAGGAGAGGAATAAGAGGCAGGAAGAGACAGATGCAGATGAAGTCTGACACGGAGCAGGGAGCTCAGGCACCAAGATTTCCCTTTCAAGAACAAGAGATTCAGTGGAACTGAACATCAAGACTTTTGAAACTGATACAAGGAGACACACACACATGCTTAGCCAGAGGAACTCAGTGCCACCAGGTACCCCGGGGCCAAGCGTGCGGCAGCTCAGCAAAGGAGCAGCTGTGTAATGGGGATGATCAGGGCATTCAACGGATGACAGACACCAGGCTTCTCACACCTGGCTCTGAAGCAGCAGGTGCGGAGTGCAGTGAGAGGCTGGGCACTGAGCCAGGCCATTTCTACGTAACCATTAGGCAGAAGGAATGAACCTGCTCCTGAGAGACAAGCAGAAGTAGAACCACAGAGGGGTCACAGCCCTGTCTTTGTGCCCAGACAGGGAGCGCCCCCAGACCCTCCACTCCCCACCTCTGTCCACCCCACACAGAGCCAGAGGGAGTCTGGGGCTGCCCTGCCATTGTGCCCGGATCCCCCGGCTCTCCAGCAAACGCCTGGCGCTCTCACCAGCACAGCTTGGGGTTGCCTTAAGGGCAGGTGAGAGAAACTCAAGGGAACACACCGCAACTTCTCCTCTCAGGAGACTCCAGCAGTGCACCCCGCCCCCTTCCACAGCCAATCCCTGGCCTACAGAGCCATCCATTAGAGAGGTCAGTGAGTAATTAGCTGGGCTGTAATGAAGCTACATTCATCAGCGCAAGAATCAATTTCCTCTTGAACATCTGCGCCTACAAGCCCCTCTCTGGCAGCACCTTCCCTGCTCTCTGCCATCTGCAGAGACAGCACCCAGACACGCTGAGTCTCTGCCCTGCCCCTTAGCCAGGGCATGGTACCCCACACCACAGGCAGGCTCAGAGATCTGGGGCACAGGTAGGGTTGCCTGCACAGGACGGCGAGCACACACCCTCCCCTGCCAAGCTGGCACATTCTCTGGTAAACAGCCATGGCAGAGCAATAACCACATGTGGCAATCCCACGCGAGGAGCAGAGTGCTGCAGAGGAGTCATTTCCCAGCCAGGAAGGGTCACTACCCCCGTTGTACTGATGGGGAAACTGAGGCAGCCAGATGCAACCAACCCAAGGTCAGAGTGATGCCGTGGCAGAGCTGGGAGCAAACCCAAGAGTCCCGACTCCCTGTCCTGTGTTCCAACCACTAGCCCACGCTGCCTGCAGCTTGGCCACACAAGGTGGAGGAGCCCCGCTTGCCCACCGCACCTTCCTGGCAGAGATTTATTTTTCATAATCTTTGGCACAAAGAAGCACCTTGCTATCTGCCAGGCCCCAGCCCCCTATCAATATGCATCAGGCAGTGTTTATGGAGACGGATGGCTCAGGGGTCTGTCCTGTGGTTTGGGGGAAGGGAGCGTGGGGGAGGGGCGTGGCTGTGTGATGAATCACTGCCCACTCTGTTTAGGGGTATTCATCACAGGCCACTGTCAGGTAAATCACTGGAAAAACACCTCTCCAGTAATTAATGTGAAGTGACGGATGGACAGCTCCCGAGCCCATTAATCTGGAACCTCAGAGCCGCCCAAGATTACGAATGTCAGGATGCAGAAACTGCCAGCGGATCAATAGGGCCAGGAATCCATCCAAGGTTCTCATTTCCGAGGCACCTCCGGTGCATTAGGCTCCTTCCCCTGCCCCCCACCCCAACTGAAAACGGATCCCTCCAGAACCAACAGCAGGCGCCGGGGGGCGGCCCGCTGGCTGAAGAGGGGCAGGAGCCGGGGGGGAGCACAGCTTGGCTGCACGCCTCGGGCCGGCAGTGCCGGGAAGACAGGTGCACACCCACAGCAGGCCAAACCACAGGTGCACTTTGTGGTCGGGCCTCAGCCACGGCCCATTTGTCGGTTAGAAAATGTCCCCGCTGCAGGGCCACCTGTTCCGCCAAATCTCATTCCATCCTGCTGATGGATGGATGGACGGCCGCCTGCCTGGGGAAAGCGGCGCTTGCAGGCAGCTCCCGTGCAGCCTGTGTGATGCACGGGTCCCTCATAGCTCTCCCCAACCTGCCGGCACTCCAGGCCCCAGGAGATGGAGACACACTGAGGCACAAACACCCAGCCCCGGCACAGTCTTGCCCTCCCCTACCCATGCCAGGGCTCCCCTCGTGCCATGCCCAGGGGGATTCCCATCCCCACGCAGCGCCCACCAAATGACTGCACATGGCTCGGCGACTCTCATGCTGCTGAAAGGTGCCAGAGGCACAGCCCTGCAAGTGGAAGCCCACATGACCCACCCTGCCCAGTGCTGAGCTGGAGGAAGGGAAGGGAGCTCCGTCTCTGGCCTCCACCCACGCCCCTTGAGCTTTTGTCCGGGAGTGCCAGCAAGGGGGCCATTAGTGCTGGCTCTACAGGGGGTTTGGGCAGTGGGCACACACTCCACCACCCCTGCAGCAGCCAGAGACCCTGTCCGAGAGCAGAGACCACGAGGCATCGCCCAGGGGACCAGATAGCAACTAGCTACGCGGCGGGGAAGGCGCCATGTCCCATTTTAGCGCTGCACAGAATGAAGGCAGCCGGCCCATGGAGGACAGGCCCTGAAGCACAGGACTATAAGCCAGCCCCTTTAACATAAGAATGGCCATACTGGGTCAGACCAAAGGTCTATCTAGCCCAGTATCCTGTCCTCTGAGAGTGGTCAATGGCAGGTGCCCCAAAGGGAATGAACAGAACGGTTATCCTCAAGTGATCCACCCCGTCAGCCAATCTCAGCTTCTGGCAAACAGAGGCCAGGGACACCATCCCTGCCCATCCTGGCTAATAGCCACTGATGGACCTCTCCTCCATGAATCTATCTAGCTCCCTTTTGAACGTCTGAATGCGTATCTTTGTCTAGCCAGAGATGCACATACAGCCGGTGTCATTCCACTGACAGAATGGTCCCTTTCTCTTTATTGACTGCATGAAGAGAACACATCCTGGAAGCCGCTCACAGCCTGGGTAGTCATTTTTCAGCACCAAGGCATGATTTGTTTTCTTTCCGAGGGGCAGCACGGTCTTCCTGAAGGGCAGCTCAGGGGAGGAGGCAGTGCTGGGCTTCGCCATGGACTCTGCGGGCTTTCTAAGCCAGTGAGTTTTCACTCTGCAGAGTTTACAGGGTAAGTACGGTATATTTCATGTGTACTCTCACTGGACAGGCTCGGCAGGACCTTCTGCCTGCCCCATGCAGAGGAGTGCACGGCTGTACACCGAGGCCTCCAGAACCAGTGGCACGAGACGCGACAGCACTGGCCAAGCAATGACCTGCACTCATTTCACTAAAGGGGGTATCTGAAAAATGCCACTGCCCGAAGTGGACAGGGATAGGGTTAAGCAGGAAACCTTCACTGTGACATTGGCCAATCTACAGCATGTCAGTGAGCAACATGAATGGTCCAGCTCAAACAGCAGCAGCTTCTCCGAAGGATCGTGAAGCTCTGTTAGCACAGAGAAAAGCTAAGACCTCCCCAGCACACCCTGCCCCATCACTGTCAAGGGACAATGGGGCAAGACTCTGGCACACAGCAGCCTCCCTATCCCCTCTGCTCCTCACCCAACGGTGCAGGGACAAAGCATCTGCCACAGGCTGCCGGGCTAGCACAGCCCTGGCTGCCCTCCCTGGGAACGAGACATGCTCAGCAAGAAACAAGGGCAAAGAAGCCAAGGCCCAGCAGAGAATTCCTGACGGCTCCGAGCTCACTCGCACCCAGGTCAGCCTTCAGCAGGACATCCACAGCCGCCTCTCCGCCAGGGCTTCTCCCCACCAGCCCAGCAGCTTCAGAACCAGAGTGGGAAAAGAGCTGGTCCCCCACCCAGCCTTGAGAAACTCTCTGCAGGGCGACAGGCCAGAAGGGCTCCCCCCACGAGGAGCAGGAAAGTCACTGCACAGCCTCAGTACACCCACTGCACCTAGCTTCAGCTGGGCTGGTAGCCACTCTCTCTAGGGAGAATCAGAGCTGGGGGGGCAGCCGGAGCCCCACCTCCGGCACCATCTTCAGTGTGTTATCGTCCTACAATGCACGGAAGGGAGCCTGCCTCCCCCGACGGCAGCCAGCTGGGCCCTGCCATTCCAGACCCGTCCCCAGATGCCTTCCCACCATTGCACCGGAACGCCAAGGCAGCAGGGCGGGCGGCACACTCCCCTCGGCGCTGTGCGGCACCACGGAGCTCTCCTACGGGGCAGTCAGCTGCTTGGAGATTCTGGCCTGGGGACCCCATGCTCCAGGGCCAGCATCCTATGGACCAGCCTCCCCCCAGTCCAGCCGGGCCCTCAGCTGCATGCGGTGGGGCCAGTCCCGGCAGCCGGCTGGGCTCAGGCTACTCAGCTGCCGAGCTCCAGGTCACCGACTGACCACGTCCGCCTTTCTCAAGGCCCAATTCTGCACACAGTCACCCTTCCTGAGAGCTGGGACGCAGAGGGGAGCTGCTAGGACAGCGGACAGGCCCGGAACCTCCCCCATCAGCAGCGGCACTCGGCTGGAGCGGCTCCCCGCAGTCCCAGTCACCTCCAAGGAGAACCGTCCTATTGAGGATTTACGGCCTTCTCAGAAGAGCTGATTCCCATTCAGCTTGCCTCCCGTTCCCAGCCAGATGGGATCAATTAGCAGGCGCCTGGTGCTGGGAGGAACCGCCCCCCCACCCTGCACCCCTGCCAGCCACCTCTCCATTGGGGCACAGCCTGGCAGCCCTCCAGTGCCAGAGCCAGCCACACGTCCAGTGGCGTACAGGCACATGGATAGTTGCCAGCCGAGGCCACAGCAGGCCGGCCACAAAGCGCTCTCCTCTCAGTGGATTCCTAGCAGGGACATGGCCAGCCCAGTGAGCAGGGGTCACACTGGCAGCTGGGGGCAGATGGACCACACCGCAACTTTGGCACCAATCTCTGGTGCAGCATATGCCAGGAGCAGGGCTGCTCGTTTCAGGGCCAGCCGGGCTCACTGCACAAGGCAGCCCCTGGAGATCCCCAGGAGCGTGGGTGGGACACAGGCACGCAGAGCCTGCCCGTGCAGGGAACATGCTGCAGCGTGCGGAGGTTTATTTCACAGGGTAATGCAGCTCATGCCCCCAGCCCATTACACACTCCACCGCACGGCCCCGCCATGCGTCACCACGAACCCATTTCACGCTCCGGGGGCAGGGCAATGGCCCTCAGCTCAGCCTCATTCACGCTGCCTGAGCAGGTGACCCCATAGCTCACCCCCTTCACACCGCCGGGGCCCACCACACAGTATGAAGCTCCAGCCCCAGCTGAGCAAGCTGCCACCAAGAGGAGCCCGAAGAAGCCTCTGTGCTGTGCCGGGGCGGAGGGCACAAGCAGGGGCACGGCAGAGGCTGCGGGACCCCAGGCTCTGAGGGCAGCATGAGCACAGGCTGGCTCTGCCGCCCAGCCAAACACCGAGCAGGGGCCGAGACCTGCCCGGACTCACAGCGGTGCATTTCTGTGGGGACATGCCTTGCTAGGGACGTCCCATTCCTCCAGTCAGCCAGACTAGACGATGCAGGAACAAGGAAGGTGGCTTGGCCCAGCGGCAGCCAAAGCCCAGTCACATGCAGAGCCAGAGGTCGCACCAGCCAAGTCTGGTTGTGCCTTTAGCAGAAGTCCAGCTCCGCCTGTTGTGTGAAATGACTCATCAAATCAGCAAACGCCAGCACGCGCACCTGGGACAGACTGGGCTGGCTCAGTTCAAAGACCCGGGCCAGGAGGTTGCAGGGCTCCGGGTAGGTCACGGGCTGCCGTGAGAACCAGCGGGAAGGTTCCAGATGTGGGAGGAAACATGTATAGGTAAAATAATCAAACTGTGTTTCACCTAGTTAAAGTCAAAGGATGAGGCTACCCCTGCCCGGGACGCTGCTCACACGGGAGAGGAGTACGTGGACTGGAAGGAGCAAGCTTTACCCCCCTTCTCCTGTGTCCCTGCGGCCACCGGACACCACTGGGCCTTCCTCAGCCCCACCAGAGAGGGAACTAACAACATCCCCCCTCCAACAGCACCAGCTACCTTCTGACCAGCCTCTGGCCCAGGAGCATGGGCTGCCTGCTGTCGCCCGCCCCCCACCTTCGTTCCCCTCTCTCCTCTCTCTTTCGCTTCTGGGTAGAGTCTGATTTAGCTGGCCGAGGCAACTCCACCTTTGCAACACTGCTGTGAACCTGTCACCACAAAGGCTGCTAAAAGCAAGGCCCAAAACAGCCTGCCGTGGGTACGTGTGTGCCAGGTGTCACCGTGAGGGATCACACTGTGTCTGGGCCCCTGCCCCTCCAGCAGCAAGGCCGAAGGGAGTCAGCCCCAGAAACAAAAGCTGCCCGCTCCATCTCAGCTATTGTTTTCTCTCCTCTTTGTGTCCGCCTCTGAGAGGAGAGAGGACTGGACTCCAGCACCAGCAGCTGCTCAGCCCAGCTCAGCTGTTGCCCTGTTCCCCCAGAAGAGCAGCGAATACTATCTAGGAGATAAGACTCTGCAGCTAAAGGGAACAAGGAATATCATGACATCAAAGCCTGACTGATTCTTTCCAGGTCAGATGCTTTCACAGTTCTCCCTTCTTTTTCTGTCTCTTCAATAAAAGATTGCAAAGCTGTAACATACTTGTTACAATACCAGTAAGCCAGCGATAGCCTGCAGCAACCCCCAACCTGTTAACACGGGGCTTTGTTGGGCCCTCAACAGTCCCAGCAGCAGATGGCCTTGTATCCTGCCCACACCGGCCTACAGTGAGGGCTCAGCTCACGCTCCCCAACACCGGTCTCTGCGTCGGAGCAGTCGTGAGGCCCCCAGCCCAGCCCCAGGCGGAGCAGCACCTGGGCTGGCATGCCCTATGATGCAGCAGAACATGCACCCTTTCCTACTGAAGGGTGTTGGGGTCAGCAGGAGGCACAGAGGGAGCTAAACGATGCAGGCCGCGTGCTGGGCATCACAGGGCGCGGATCCCAGGTTGCTGGGTCCACACTTGGTGTGCCCGTTCCTGGAAACGCTGGAAGTGCCACGCTCCCAGCACGCTGCCTCGTTTCCTGGCAGGGAGCTGTATTTTTAGCCTCCGAGGTTTCTAGTTCCACTCAATCCATAGTTCTGTCAATAGAACGTTTAACCTTAAAGCCTTGACAACCAAATGAAACAGCAACACCTTGGGCAGGAGCGGGAGGCATGTGCCGTTCTCCCCGCAGACTGGTGTGCCCGTGGTGGCTGGGCTGCAGCAGTGAGCCAGCCGAACATGGCATCAGAACGCACCTGCCCTATCCCTGGCTAGAGGAGTCGCCCTGCCCTGCCCTGCCCCCTTCCCCCCAGGGACTGGGACATGCCTGCCCAGCCTCCCCTCCAGGATTCATGGGCTCCTGCCGGCTGGCAGCAGCACTGAGGGAGCTGGGAAGTGCCCTTGTGGGACAGCGCAATGTGTCAGTACAGCACTTCCATGCACACAATGTCACTCTTCGCAGCTTGCTGCAGACTGGGCTCTTCTCACACACTGCAGGGACAAGGAGACTCTCTAGCCAGCCCAGATGACGAACCCCTTTGGGCTGCAGAGCTCGTCCCACCTCCTTGCACGCCCCATCAGCGCTTGCACCTACACGGCAGAGCCCCATGCCACCCGCAGCTGCAGAGCTGAGAACTGGCCTGGGGCGCTGTGACGAAGTGGGACTCTTCTTAATGTTTCCCCTCAATAGTGTGGGGGTGCCTCAGTTTCCCCTAGGCAGTTCTTAAGTATCTAGGGGGTGAGGTAAGGAGCCCTAGAGGGCAGGTGTGTGCAGGGGTCTGGACACAGAGAATGGCTGACACCCTGTTTCCTGGCCACTGATGGCCTGGGCCCTTCCCCCCCTGCAAGGTGAGAGCTAAAGGGGTGGAAAACAAAGGAATCCGGTGACCTCCTGGCCCAGGAAAGGGACAAAGCCCAGAGGAGGAGAGGCTGGAGAGAGTTTCAGTTTTGGGTCTGGCAGGGGACATGGAGTGAAGGGCAGACGTGGTTGTCTGACTCACTGGCCCCAAAATGGACCCGGCTGAGGGGTCCTGTTCTCTGCACCTACAAGCTCTGTGTTATACCATGTTCCTGTCGTCTAATAAACCTTCTGTTTTACTGGCTGACTGAGAGTCACATCTGACTGCAAAGTTGGGGTGCAGGACCCTCTGGCTTCCCCAGGACCCCACCTGGGCAGACTCGCTGTGGGAAGCGCATGGGGGGCGGAGGATGCTGAATGCTCCGAGGTCAGACCCAGGAAGGTGGAAGCTGTGTGTCCTGCAGACAGGCTGCTCACAGAAAGGAGACTTCCCCAGAGTCCTGCCCGGCTTCCTGGGGAGCAGCTCCAGAGCATCGCCCAGGGACTCCGTGACAGGCCCCCACAAGGGGCTGCCATGGGGAGCGTGTCAGTCGCCTACACGTCCCATTCCTCGGGAGCACACAGCCCTTTTGTCCCTGCGAACCCATGACCTGGATTCCTTTCGAGTTTCTCCGATGCTTCAGAGCCATCTGGGCACTCAGTCCCAGCCAGCCAGAGCCACCTACTGCCCTGGTGCTGGCACGAGTCTGCCCAGACACACCCCAGAGTGCACACTGTGTGCACACTCACTCCCCCCCCCCCCATCTGCTTCCCAAAGCCAGGGGATCTCTAACTGCACTAGCAGCAGCAGACAGATTGCTAACTGGGCACTGGGGGTGGGACACCAGACTGAATATGTTCATGGACCATCTGGTCTGGGAAGTGCACTGTTTCACAAGCACAGGGAAGGTGGACTGCAAATGCCAGGGCCGAAGCAGGTACTGTATAGGGAAGGCAGGTGCCCCAAGCACTGCTGCACCCCAGGCATTCCACTCCCAGCAGCATCCGCTGCCACCATGACAGACACACAAATCCAAGTGTCACGATCTGCACCGTGCCGGATTAAACACACCCAAGCAGGCACATCAAGAACAAGGGACACAGCCATTCAACACAAATGGCCATGCCAGGCCAGAGCAATGGTCCACCTAGCTCAGTGTCCTGTCTTCTGACAACAGCCAGTGCCAGATGCTTCAGAGGGAATGAACAGAACAGGGCAATTACCAAGTGAGCCATCCCATTGGCTAGTCCCAGTTTCTGGCAGTCAGGGGCTTAAGGACACCCAGAGCATGAGGTTACATCCCTGACTATCTTGGCTAATAGCTGTTGATGGACCTGTCCTGCAGAAACTTATCTAATTCTTTTTTTGAACCCACTTATACTTTTGGCCTTCACATCATCCCCTGGCAACCAGTAACAGGCTGACTGTGCATTGTGTGAAATATTTCCATATGTAAACCTGCTGCCTATTCGTTTCCCTGGTTTGTCTGTTATGCGAAGGGGTAAATAACACTTCCCTGTTCACTTTCTCCACATCAGTCATGATTTTAGACCTCGATCATAGCCCCCCAGCCCCCGTCATCCCTTTTCCAAGTAGAACAGTCCCAATCTTATTAATCTCTCCTGGTACAGAAGCTGTTCCATCCCCTGATCATCTTCGTTGCCTTTCTCTGCGCCTTTTCCAGTTCTAATTTTTCTTTTTTGAGATGGGGCAACCAGAACTGCACGCAGTATTCAAGGTGTGGGCCTACCATGGATTTATATAGAGGCATTATGAAATTTTCAGTCTTATTATCAGTCCTTTTCCTCATGGTTCCTACCATTTGGTTAGCTTTTCTGAGTGCTGTGGCAAATTGAGTGGATGTTTTCACAAAAATATCCATAATACCCTCCAAGATGTTTTTCTTGAGTTGTAACAGCTAATTTAGACCCTATCATGTTGTATGTATAGTTGAGATTATGTTTTCCAACGTGCATTACCTTGGCACTTATCAATTTGAATTTCAACTGTCATTTTGTTGCCCAGTGACCCATTCATTTGTAACTCTTCGGAGTCTACCTGGGACTTAACTACCTTGAGTAGTTTTGTATCATCTGCAAATTTTGCCATCTGACTGTTCATCCCCGTTTCAGATCATTTATGAATATATGAACAGCACTTGTCCAGGCACACTCCCACTATGGGACACACCACTATTTATCTCTCTTCATTCTGAAAACTGACCACTTATCCCTACCCTTTGTTTCCTATCTTAGAATCATAGAATCATAGAATCTCAGGGTTGGAAGGGACCCCAGAAGGTCATCTAGTCCAACCCCCTGCTCAAAGCAGGACCAATTCCCAGTTAAATCATCCCAGCCAGGGCTTTGTCAAGCCTGACCTTAAAAACCTCTAAGGAAGGAGATTCTACCACCTCCCTAGGTAACGCATTCCAGTGTTTCACCACCCTCTTAGTGAAAAAGTTTTTCCTAATATCCAATCTAAACCTCCCCCACTGCAACTTGAGTTAGAAGTAATCTTCTAACCAGTTACTGATCCATGAAAGGACCTTCCCTCTTATCCCATAACTGCAGAGTTTGCTTAAGAGTCTTTGGTGTGGGATCCTGTCAAAGTTCTTTCTGAAAGTCCACGTACACTATATCCACTGGATCTCCTTTCTCCAAATGCTTCCTGACCCCCTCAAAGAATTCTAGTAGATCGGTGAGTCATGATTTCCCTTTAAAAAAAGCTATGTTGACTCATAGAATATCAGGGTGGGAAGGGACCTCAGGAGGTCATCTAGTCCAACCCCCTGCTCAAAGCAGGACCAACACCAACTAAATCATCCCAGCCAGGGCTTTCTCAAGCCTGATCTTAAAAACTTCTAAGGAAGGAGATTCCACCACTTCCCTAGGTAACGCATTCCAGTGTTTCACCACCCTCCTAGTGAAAAAGTTTTTCCTAATATCCAACCTAAACCTCCCCCACTGCAACTTGAGACCATTACTCCTTGTTCTGTCATCTGCTACCACTGAGAACAGTCTAGAGCCATCCTCTTTGGAACCCCCTTTCAGGTAGTTGAAAGCAGCTATCAAATCCCCCCTCATTCTTCTCTTCCGCAGACTAAACATCCCCAGTTCCCTCAGCCTCTCCTCATAACTCATGTGTTCCAGTCCCCTAATCATTTTTGTTGCCCTCCGCTGGACTTTTTCCAATTTTTCCACATCCTTCTTGTAGTGTGGGGCCCAAAACTGGACACAGTACTCCAGATGAGGTTGAATAGAGGGGAACGATCACGTCCCTCCATCTGCTCGCTATGCCCCTACTTATACATCCCAAAATGCCATTGGCCTTCTTGGCAACAAGGGCACACTGTTGACTCATATCCAGCTTCTCACCCACTGTAACCCCTAGGTCCATTTCTGCAGAACTGCTGCTTAGCCACTCGGTCCCTAGTCTGTAGCGGTGCATGGGACTCTTCCATCCTAAGTGCAGGACTCTGCACTTGTCCTTGTTGAACCTCATCAGATTTCTTTTGGCCCAATCCTCCAATTTGTCTAGGGCCCTCTGTATCCTATCCCTACCCTCCAGCGTATCTACCACTCCTCCCAGTTTAGTGTCATCTGCAAACTTGTTAAGGGTGCAATCCACACCATCCTCCAGATCATTTATGAAGATATTGAACAAAACCGGCCCCAGGACCGACCCTTGGGGCACTCCGCTAGATACCGGCTGCCAACTAGACATGGAGCCATTGATCACTACCCGTTGAGCCCGACAATCTAGCCAGCTTTCTATCCATCTTATAGTCCATTCATCCAGACCATACTTCTTTAACTTGCTGGCAAGAATACTGTGGGAAATGTGTCAAAAGCTTTGCTAAAGTCAAGGAACAACACGTCCACCGCTTTCCCCTCATCCACAGAGCCAGTTATCTCATCATAGAAGGCAATTAGATTAGTCAGGCATGACTTGCCCTTGGTGAATCTATGCTGACTGTTCCTGATCACTTTCCTCTCCTCTAAGTGCTTCAGAATTGATTCCTTGAGGACCTGCTCCATGATTTTTCCAGGGACTGAGGTGAGGCTGACTGGCCTGTAGTTCCCAGGATCCTCCTTCTTCCCTTTTTTAAAGATGGGCACTACATTAGCCTTTTTCCAGTCGTCCGGGACTTCCCCTGATTGCCATGAGTTTTCAAAGATAATGGTCAATGGCTCTGCAATCACATCCGCCAACTCCTTTAGCACTCTCGGATGCAACGCATCCGGCCCCATGGACTTGTGCGCATCCAGCTTTTCTAAATAGTCCCGAACCACTTCTTTCTCCACAGAGGGCTGGTCACCTCCTCCCCGTGCTGTGCTGCCCAATGCAGAAGTCTGGGAGCTGACCTTGTTCGTGAAGACAGAGGCAAAAAAGGATTGAGTACATTAGCTTTTTCCACATCCTCTGTCACTAGGTTGCCTCCCTCATTCAGCAAGGGGCTCACACTTTCCTTGACTTTCTTCTTGTTGCTGACATACCTGAAGAAACCCTTCTTGTTACTCTTAACATCTCTTGCTAGCTGCAACTCCAGGTGTGATCTGGCCTTCCTGATTTCACTCCTGCATGCCCGAGCAATATTTTTATACTCGTCCCTGGTCATTTGTCCAATCTTCCACTTCTTGTAAGCTTCTTTTTTGTATTTCAGATCAGCAAGGATTTCACTGTGAAGCCAAGCTGGTCGCCTGCCATATTTACTATTCTTTCTACACATCAGGATGGTTTGTCCCTGTAACCTCAATAAGGATTCTTTAAAATACAGACAGCTCTCCTGGACTCCTTTCCCCCTCATGTTATTCTCCCAGGGGATCTTGCCCATCAGTTCCCTGAGGGAGTCAAAGTCTTCTTTTCTGAAGTCCAGGGTCCATATTCTGCTGCTCTCCTTTCTTCCATGTGTCAGGATCCTGAGCTCAACCATCTCATGGTCACGGCCTCCCAGGTTCCCATCCATTTTTGCTTCCCCTACTAATTCTTCCTGGTTTGTGAGCAGCAGGTCAAGAAGAGCTCTGCCCCAGTTGGTTCCTCCAGCACTTGCACCAGGAAATTGTCCCCTACATTTTCCAAAAACTTCCTGGATCTGTGCACCGCCATATTGCTCTCCCAGCAGATAACAGGGTGATTGAAGTCTCCCATGAGAACCAGGGCGTGCGATCTAGTAACTTCTGCGAGATGCCGGAAGAAAGCCTCGTCTACCTCATCCCCCTGGTCCGGTAGTCTATAGTAGACTCCCACCACGACATCACCCTTGTTGCTCACACTTCTAAACTTAATCCAGAGATTCTCAGGTTTTTCTGCAGTTTCATACTTGAGCTCTGAGCAGTCATACTGCTCTCTTACATACAGTACAACTCCCCCACCTTTTCCGCCCTGCCTGTCCTTCCTGAACAGTTTATACCCATCCAGGACGGTGCTCCAGTCATGTGAGTTACCCCACCAAGTCTCTGTTATTCCAATCACATCATAATTCCTTGACTTTGCCAGGACTTCCAGTTCTCCCTGCTCGTTTCCCAGGATTCGTGCATTTGTGTATAGGCACTTGAGATAACCCGCTGATCACTCCTCTTTCTCAGTATGAGGCAGGAGCCCTCCCCTCTCACGCGTTCCTGCTCGTGCTTCATCCGAGTATCCCACTTCCCCACTTACCTTAGGGCTTTGGTCTCCTTCCCCTGGTGAACCTAGTTTAAAGCCCTCCTCACTAGGTTAGCCAGCCTGCTTGCGAAGATGCTCTTCCCTCTCTTCGTTAGGTGGAGCCCATCTCTGCCTAGCACTCCTCCCTCTTGGAGCACCATCCCATGGTGAAAGAATCCAAAGCCTTCTCTCCGACACCACCTGCGTAGCCATTCGTTGACTTCCACAATTCGACGGTCCCTACCCAGGCCTTTTCCTTCCACGGGGAGGATGGACGAGAACACCACTTGCACCTCAAACTCCTTTATCCTTCTTCCCAGAGCCACCTAGTCTGCAGTGATCAGCTCAAGGTCATTCTTGGCAGTATCATTGGTGCCCACGTGGAGAAGCAAGAAGGGATAACGATCCGAGGGCTTGATGAGTCTCGGCAGTCTCTCCATCACATCGCGAATCTTAGCTCCTGGCAAGCAGCAGACTTCTCCATTTTCCCGGTCGGGGCGGCAGATAGATGACTCAGTCCCCCCTGACTCTTCCCCAACATATTGTGCTCATCTGTGTGTGTGGGATAATTTTGTTCTTTAGTTTCAACCAGTTGCCCTGGCACAGAAGTCAGGCTCGCCAGCCTGTAATTGCCAGGATCGCCTCTGGAGCCTTTTGTAAAAATCAGTGTTACATTAGCTATCCTCCAGTCATCGGGGGGCTGATTTAAGCAATAGGTTATGTACTCCAGTTACTGGTTTTGCAATTTCATTTAAGTTCTTTCAGAACTCTTGGGTGGATAACACCTGGTCTTAGTGACCTATTACTGTTAAATTAAACAGTTTCTTCCAAGACCTTCTCTACTGACACCTCCATTTGGGACAATTCCTCCGATCTGTGCTGAAAAAGAATGGTTCAGGTGTGTGACTCTCCCTCACATCCTCTGCAGCAAAGACCAAAGCAAAGAATTAATTTAGCTTCTCCAACACAGCCTTGTCTGCCTGGAGTGCTCCTTTAGCACTTCCATTGCCCAGTGTCCCCCATTGTCGGTTTGGCAGCTTCCTGCTTCAGATGTACTTTAAAAAATTTTGCTGTTGGCTTTTGTGCCTTTGGCTAGTTGATTTTCAAAGTCTTTCTTGGCCTGCCTCATTATACTTTTACACTTGACTTGCCAGAGCTTATGCTCTTTTCTATTTTCCTCATTGGGATCTGAGTTCCAATTTGTAAAGGATGCCTTTTTGCATCTAACCACCTCTTTTATTCCATTGTTTAGCCAAGGTGGTATTTTTTGGTCCTCTTTCATTTGAGCCTCTATTGGGTGTTTAAGTCGTTTCCATGCAGCTTGCAGGCAATTCCCTCTTGTGACTGTTCCTTTTAATTTCCATGTAACTAGCTTCCACATTTTTGTGTAGTTCCCCTTTTTGTTGTTAAATGCTGCTGTGGTGGGTTTCTTTTGTATATTCCACCCTACAAGGATATGAAATTTAATTACATTATGGTGACTATTTATGACAGAGTGGAAAGTTTTTCAAATATTTTTCTGAAGCCTATTTGTGCCTCAGTTTCCCCTATGTGATGTAGGGTTACCCCAGGGATAGAAAGGGCTGTTTGCTCTCTGCAGCAGCTCAGAGACTCAGGTGTGGATAATTCCCAGCTGTCTGGGGCTCGGGCCCCATATCCAGGAAGTTCGTGAGAAGACAATGGCAACCCCTATCACTGGGACTTTGGTACCCAGCGGCCAGCCACCATGGATGGCCCCAACTCTCCGCAGAAAGCCAAGCCGTGTTTGCCCAGCTGGGGAACAAAGGCCTGGGGGTGAGGTGGGAGTTAAGTGGTGGCTATGGGAAGCTGTCCCAGGTCAGGTGCCCCGACTAAGAGAGGTCAGAGGGACGGAGGTTGGGCTCTGTGCTGAGCAGGATGGACTAAGCTGTCACTTCCTTTTCTCTGGGCTAACCAAGGACTTTCTGTGCCGTGTCCAGTCAACTAACAATGGCTTCTGTGTGAAAGTGCTGGCTGAATGTCCCTGCAGCCACTGGCAGAGCAGGTGCCTGGCTCCCTAAGCCTGCACAAGTCTCCCTTAGGGTTTGTCCCAGTTGGACTCACTGGCCAGAGCTCAGTGTGAGGTACAGGTGCTGAAGGACCAGAGGTTCAGCTTAAGGAGGTGGTGAAGCCGTGTGGCTTACTCTGGAGAAAAGTGAAACCTTTAGGGGGTCTGGCTCATTGAAGGGCTCTTCCAAGAGACTGTTCCAAAGCTGGGGTCACAGCACCAGCCCTATGGATCTGTGATGCTATTACCAAGCGGTTCAGCTATATTCACATCTTGGACCAGATCCTGTGCTCTACTGAGGACTAAATCAAGAACTGCCTCTCTCCTTGGAGGATCCAAGACAAGCTGCTCCAAGAAGCAGTCATTAATGGTGTCTAGAAATTTTATCTCTGCATCCTGGGCTGAAGAGATATGTACCTGGTCAATATAGGGTAGCTGAAATCCACTATTACTATTGGGGTTTCTGTTTTTGTCGCCTCTCTAATCTCCCTGAGCATTTCACAGTCACTGTCACCATCCTGGTCAGGGGTTGGCAGTATATCCCTACTGCTAGACTCTTACTATTCCAGTACGGAATTTCTGTCCAGTGCGATTCTCTGGCACCATTTAACATTTTTACTATATTTGACTATGTTTTCTTTCACATACAGTGCCCCTCGTTCAACAGCGTGACCTGCTCCATCCTGACTACATATTTCGTACCCTAGTATTACAGCATCCCATCAATTATCATTGTTCCACAAAGTTTCTGTGATGCCTATTATAGCAACATCCTCCTTTACTACCAGGCATTTAAGTTCACCCATCTTAGTATTTAGACTTCTAGCATTTGTACACAAGCACTTACAAAATTTGTCACTAGTTGGTTGTCTGCCTTCATGTGATGGAACTGAATGGGTCTTTTTCATTTCTCTTCAGTTCCTACCTGTATTTTACCAACTTCTATCATCTCCTCTTTACTAGGCTATCCTCCTTTCCCCAAATATTCCCCCGTTCCTAATAAATCTAGATCCCTCCTCCCAAAACCATCGTCTTATCCATGCACTGAGACGCTGCAGTTCTGTCTACCTAGCCCTGAGCATGGAACTGGAAGCATTTCAGAGAATGCGACCATGGAGGTGCTGCACTTCAATCTCTTACCTAGCAGCCTACATTTGGTCTCCAGGACCTCTCACCTGCTTTTCCCTATGTCATTAGTATCTACATGTACCATGACCACCAGCTCCTGTCTAGATGTCTCAAGCGGTCTGCAACCTTCGCACCCACCAGACAAGTCACCATGCGATTCTCCTAGTCATCACAAACCCAGCTATCTATATTTGTAATAATCAAATCCTGGGAACTACAGGCCAGTCAGCCTCACCTCAGTCCCCGGAAAAATCATGGAGCAGGTCCTCAAGGAATCAGTCCTGAAGCACTTACATGGGAGGGAAATGATCAGGAACAGTCAGCATGGATTCACCAAGGGAAGACTAATCTAATCGCCTTCTATGATGAGATTACTGGTTCTGTGGATGAAGGGAAAGCAGTAGATGTGTTGTTTCTTGACTTTAGCAAAGCTTTTGACACGGTCTCCCACAGTATTCTTGTCAGCAAGTTAAAGAAGTATGGGCTGGATGAATGCACTATAAGGTGAGTAGAAAGTTGGCTAGATTGTCGGGCTCAACGGGTAGTGATCAATGGCTCCATGTCTAGTTGGCAGCCGGTGTCAAGTGGAGTGCCCCAGGGGTCGGTCCTGGGGCCGGTTTTGTTCAATATTTTCATTAATGATCTGGAGGATGGTGTGGATTGCACCCTCATCAAGTTTGTAGATGACACTAAACTGGGAGGAGAGATAGATACGCTGGAGGGCAGGGATACGATACAGAAGGACCTAGACAAATTGGAGGATTGGGCCAAAAGAAATCTGATGAGGTTCAACAAGGATAAGTGCAGAGTCCTGCACTTAGGACGGAAGAACCCAATGCACTGCTACAGACTGGGGACCGAATGGCTCGGCAGCAGTTCTGCGGAAAAGGACCTAGGGGTGACAGTGGATGAGAAGCTGGATATGAGTCAGCAGTGTGCCCTTGTTGCCAAGAACGTCAATGGCATTTTGGGATGTATAAGTAGGGGCATAGCGAGCAGATCAAGGGACATGATCGTCCCCCTCTATTCGACATTGGTGAGGCCTCATCTGGAGTACTGTGTGCAGTTTTGAGCCCCACACTACAAGAAGGATGTGGATAAATTGGAGAGAGTCCAGCGAAGGGCAACAAAAATGATTAGGGGTCTGGACTTATGAGGAGAGGCTGAGGGAACTGGGATTGTTTAGTCTGCAGAAGAGAAGAATGAGGGGGGATTTGATAGCTGCTTTCAACTACCTGAGAGGTGGTTCCAGAGAGGATGGTTCTAGACTATTCTCAGTGGTAGAAGAGGACAGGACAAGGAGTAATGGTCTCAAGTTGCAGTGGGGGAGGTTTAGGTTGGATATTAGGAAAAAAATTTTCACTAGGAGGGTGTGAAACACTGGAATGCGTTACCTAGGGACATGGTAGAATCTCCTTCCTTAGAAGTTTTTAAGGTCAGACTTGATAAAGCCCTGGCTGGGATGATTTAATTGGGGATTGGTCCTGCTTTGAGCAGGGGGTTGGACTAGATGACCTCCTGAGGTCCCTTCCAACCCTGATATTCTATGATTCTATGAAATCCTGCATTACTATTACCTTCCTAATAACTGGGGACCTCAGTGCTAGAGGATACCATTGCATCACCTGGAAGAAGGGTCCCAACTATGGGATTGTTTCCCTCCACTCCAGCCTGATGTTCTCTTTCCCCGAGACTTTCATCCTCCTCAACAGCACAGAGGCTGTCAGACAGGGAGTGGAACCACTCTGCTGTGTCCTGGAAAGTCTCCTCTATGCACCTCTGCTCCCTTAGCTCCTCCAGTTCAGCCACTGTAGTCGCCAGAGCCCGCACTTGGTCTCTGAGAGCCACAAGCTCCTTGCACTGAATGCGCCCATGTACATGTTGCATTCAGTGCAATACACTGGACAGCCCCCACTCCACTGCTGGATGGCTGCCTGTGATCTTTGCATTATTTTTACTCTTGCAGAGATTTCATTTGTTTGTTCGTTCTTTGGTGGGGTTACTGGCCTACGTGTAGTGCATGTTTGTTAGGTGTATCTGGCTGTCACGCTCCCTCTCTACACTCCCTTGCAAAACTCCCATCTGCTAGCTCCTCTGGTCACTTAAGAACCAGCCCTGCCGCCTTGTCAAGAATCCCAAAGGAATTAGGGACCAGAGGATAGCAGTACCCTTTGCAGGCAGAGCCACGGCCAGGGGGAAGGTCCAACACCTCTCCACAGGGCGGCCTTTCAGAACACAGCTCCTGGCACTCACCTGACCCAGACCAGCTCAGAGGCAAGCAGGGGTAATGGACACTACAGCGACCCCCATCCAACCTGTTCCACAAGGGACTAGCTCAGACACTCAGGTGAGGGGCCACAAATGTACCTAGAAAACTGCCAGGGAGAGGCAGAGCTGAGGATACAGGAAGCTGCCCTGGCAATGGAGAAATGCGGGGGACTGAACCCACAGACACAGAGCCAAAGAAAGGCACAGAGTAAAGTACAAAGCTAGTCAGTTCTCAAAAGTGCCTGGAGAGTAGTTCCACAGCCTCCTCCTGCCCTGAGACCCCTGCCAACTGGTGTTCTTTTAAAATGTCTCTCTCCCCAGTTGCTGTGTGAAAGATCCACTCAAACAGCAGGGGAAATAAACTGCAAAGGGAAGACAGTGAAAGCTGGAGAGCTGTCAAAGGTACACAGGAATCTCACTGGAAAAGAGAGAGATTTCAATCAAGCCTTTCCCCTGATGCTCTTAAGAGATACCTGCAACAATAGAAAGGAAACATTTTCAGACAGGACTGTGATTTGTAAGTTGATACTGTCCCTTCAAAGCTGCAGGGAAAAGAAAAGGCAACAAAAAGCAGAATGAGTTAATGACATGAAGGGCTAAGGGAAACACGAAGGGATTTTACAAATCTATCAGGGACAGGATCAGCGCTAGAGAGAAAGCAGGTCTAGTAATAAATAAGGAAGAAGATAAAATTAACCAGGACTCAAAAAAGGCTGAGATTATTTAAATGTCTTTAGCCACCCAAATAAGGACTTGTGAAAACAGCTGCTGGTAAAAGAAAATAGAACACCGAAGATCGCTCTCTATCAAATCAGCTCATCAGGGTGCCAGGCACTGTCGGGTATCCAGGAGTCAGCTAATTAACCTACCGAACTACAGACAATATTGGTAAAAAATCATGGCGCTCTGGAGAGGAGTGAAAAACGTAAAGGAGGTACTGATTTTCTATCCGAGAAAGAACAGTAACCCCAGCCCCCATCGTATGGCAAATCCAATTGCAATCCCTAGTGAAAGAATGGAACAAAAACCAAAGAGACTCTGCAAACGTAGAGTGACAGCCATGGGGGTTATCCAGAACACAAGTTATTTCACTAGGATTACTGGCCAGAGCTTTTGAACAAGCACAGTAGACACAATTTAACTGACCACCAGGGTATCGTTTGACACTTGAATAATGAATTATAATTAAATTTGCAGATGAGCTGGAGCAGAGAGGTGTTGCAAACACCAGAAAGCACAGATAAATAATTCAAACCAACCTAGCAAGGTTAGAAATACAGGAGAATTCAGCTTGGAAAAGTGTAGTGAAAACAGCCCAATGCAGACATTCACTGGGACAGCTGAGAAATACACGGGGCGATGCTGAAAGCATCTGAGTTATTTCAGGCTGCAGAGGCAGCTCAAGCTCCGCATCCTGAATGCCGTGATCCAGCCAGGCCCTTCAGTACCAACCTGTTCTGGCAAATGGGAGAATTCAGAGAAAAGCACCAGAAATGATGAAAGAGGCTGGAGGGAGGATGCTCAAGGAGAGGCTGCATGACCACAAAGACAACCTCCCCTCTCTCCACCCCCTCCAAAATCCTCCTCACTGGCACACGATGCCTCAGCCATGGCGTCCCCCCGCACCTTGAATTTGATCACAGAGGGCTCCTCACCCAGCAGACAAAGGTCTAACGAGATCCAGTGGCTGGAAGCTGAAGCTAGACAAATTCAGACTGGAAATAAGGGGCACATTGTAACAAAGGGTAACTAACCATTGGAACAATTTACCAAGGGCCATGGTGGATTCTCCATCACTGGCCATTTTTCAGTCAAGATGGGATGTTTTGCTCTAGTTCCATCAGGAATGAATCCAGGGCAGCTCTCTGGCCTGGGCTGCACAGGGGGTCAGAGCAGACAATCACTATGGTCCCTCAGCCTTAGAATCTGTGCTCCCCAAGGCGCTGAGCGTGGATCCCCGGACATGCCTCACACAGCCCCTGCCTGCATCTCTTACCAGGTCACTTTTCGGATCTGTTCCCTCCACCCTCCTGGCACCAGCTCCATGCCTCCTTCACCTCCTCCCCGCACAAAGGCTTCCACACGGCCGGGCCGGCCTGCACCAGGCTCCTAGAGCCTGCAGACCAAAGCCCCTGCCTCACCTCACCCAGAATCCTGCTGATGCTCCATTCCTGTTTGCTGCATGCAGAAGGCCCTGATCACCCCTATGCCGGGGCAATGCAAAGGGGAGGAGCTCATCCCAGCCCCAAAGAGCTGCCAGCAACCTCACGGAGAACAGAACCCCGTGAGCATGACAAACAGGAAGAGGAGGGAGTCTGAAAGCAACGGTAAGCCCCAGGGCTGCACACAACTGGAGGCCCCAACTCCCCCCTGCGACAAGGGGGGACTTAACAAAGACTTAGACAGCTACCAAGAGGCACCCCTGCCTTAGAGCCCGTGGGAGCTTAGCTTCCAACACCACTCACTGGTCTTTGCTGGGAGACCTTCCGACTGACACCCTGTACCGGCTCACTGCCATGGCACATCAGGCTAAGGGAGGAAGTGCTTTGGGCAGGGACCCAGGCAACGTGTGGTCTGGGAGGCCCCAGGCACAGGGTAGGGTGCTGTAAGAATGAGCAGATTAAAAGAGCAAAATCTGTATAACTTGGCAACTGACAACACAGACAGGACAGCAGCAGCCCACTCGCCCTGCCTGCCGCCTGGGGCCCCGCCAGATCTCACCGCCAGCCAGGACAAGCCCTAAAATGCTGCAGGAGGTAACACTTCCCCCGGGGTTAGGGCTCAGTCCCCGCCCCGCCACCTCCTTCACAGGAGGCGTGGAGCAGGGGTTGCCTGCTTGTGGTCAAAGAGCCCCCGGCTGCATCCCAGGTGCAGGCCTGTCACCCTCTTGTCTTGGCCACCTCCCAGGCCGGGCGATTCCCTTCTGCCTCCCTAACTGACCCGCACCACTTCCCCTTCCTCTCCTCACCGCAGGGATGGCGATGCCATGCCCTGCTGAACAGCCGTCAGGCCCTTCTTTGAAGGTACAGCTCCCTGGGGTGAGCGATTCCTACCACAACCCCGGGGTCTTCATAACACACCAGCAAAGCCTTCGAGCTCTGTACATGAGCGGCTCTAGAAGGGCAGAGGACCACCACTTTCAGGAGTCCTGCCAACTACAGTCCTTGTACCACGCACACTTCACACGGGCTGCTGGCACTGCTCCGGCCCCAGTTCCAGAGCAGGGGCTGGCGGCTGCCTGCACCGCCCACCCCCGCCTCAGGCCCCCCACGCCGGGGGCTGCCTGCACCCCCCACGCCGGGGGCTGCCTGCACCCCCCACGCCGGGGGCTGCCTGCACCCCCCACGCCGGGGGCTGCCTGCACCCCCCACGCCCACCTCATCCCCTCCATACTGGGGGCTCCCTGCACCGCCCACCCCCGCCTCAGGCCCCCCACGCCGGGGGCTGCCTGCATTGCCCCCCCATTCTGTCTCACGCACCCCGGACGAGGGCTGCCGGCTCTGCCCAGACATCCTGGCTCAGCGCCCAAAGCGCTGCTGTGATTTCAGGGCTCCCCCGTGCAGCCCGTGGCCTGTCCGCAGGTGCTGCGGAGCCCTGGCCCCCCGGCAGGCCCAGGCCACGGGAGGGGCAGTTCCCGAGGGCCCAGGCCAGGGTGGCGACTGGAGGGGAGACCAGGGCTGGCAGGAGACCGTGAGAACCGGAGCCGGGCGGGCAGACGGTTTACGGGGGAGAGGGAGCCTGGAGCGGCAGGGGAGCAGCGGAGTCACGGAGCTCTTGGGGGTCAAGGGGCTCCCCCCATCCCGCTGGCTCTGTGACCACCCCTCCGGCCCGCTGCCTGGGGACAGCCTGGCCCGAGGGGAAAGGACCCCTTCCCGGGGGGGGGGGGGCGCAGCTCGGGGACCCCTTCCCGGGGCGGGGGGGGAGGGGCTGCAGCTCGGGGGCCCCTTCCCGGGGCGGGGGGGGAGGGGCTGCAGCTCGGGGGCCCCTTCCCGGGGCGGGGGGGGAGGGGCTGCAGCTCGGGGACCCCTTCCCGGGGCGGGGGGGGAGGGGGCGCAGCTCGGGGGCCCCTTCCCGGGGCGGGGGGGGAGGGGGCGCAGCTCGGGGACCCCTTCCCGGGGCGGGGGGGGAGGGGGCGCAGCTCGGGGACCCCTTCCCGGGGCGGGGGGGGGAGGGGGCGCAGCTCGGGGACCCCTTCCCGGGACGGGGGGGGAGGGGCCCCTTCCCGGGGCGGGGGGGGAGGGGGCGCAGCTCGGGGGCCCCTTCCCGGGGCGGGGGGGGAGGGGGCGCAGCTCGGGGGCCCCTTCGCCCCCCAGCGCCGGCGCCCCGCGATCCGCCCGGGGGGGGCCGTGGCGGGGGTGAAGGGGCGGCGGGGGCCCGGGGGGCAGGATCGGGGGTCTGGGGGAGGTGAAGCCCTGGGGGCGGGGCGCGGGGGGGTCCGGGGGGGGTGGTTACCAGGTGACCGAACCGGGGTCGCCGCCGCCGCTGCGTCCTGCCGCCGCTTCCGCTTCCGCCCGCCGCGGGGGGTGATGGGAAATGTAGTGTCTGCCCCGCCCCCAGCCACTCGGGGGGGGGTGACCCCAGCCCCTCCCCCGCTTCCCCAGAGACTCGGGGGGCGACCCCAGCCCCTCCCCCTCACCTCCAGAGACTTGGGGGGGCGACCCCAGCCCCTCCCCCCGCCCCCAGAGACTTGGGGGCGACCCCAGCCCCTCCCCCGCTTCCCCAGAGACTTGGGGGCGACCCCAGCCCCTCCCCCGCTTCCCCAGAGACTTGGGGGCGACCCCAGCCCCTCCCCCGCCCCCAGACACTCGGGGGGCGACCCCAGCCCCTCCCCCGCTTCCGCAGAGACTCGGGGGGCGACCCCAGCCCCTCCCCCTCACCTCCAGAGACTTGGGGGGGCGACCCCAGCCCCTCCCCCGCTTCCCCAGAGACTCGGGGGGCGACCCCAGCCCCTCCCCCTCACCTCCAGAGACTTGGGGGGGCGACCCCAGCCCCTCCCCCGCTTCCCCAGAGACTCGGGGGGCGACCCCAGCCCCTCCCCCTCACCTCCAGAGACTTGGGGGGGCGACCCCAGCCCCTCCCCCGCCCCCAGACACTCGGGGGGCGACCCCAGCCCCTCCCCCGCTTCCGCAGAGACTTGGGGGCGACCCCAGCCCCTCCCCCGCCCCCAGACACTCGGGGGGCGACCCCAGCCCCTCCCCCGCTTCCGCAGAGACTCGGGGGCAACCCCAGCCCCTCCCCCACTCCCAGAGACTCGGGGGGCGACCCCAGCCCCTCCCCCCACCCCCAGAGACTTGGGGAGGTGACCCCAGCCCCTCCCCCCGCCTCCAGAGACTCAGGGGGCGACCCCAGCCCCACCCTTTTGATTTGCAGCTCTGTGGGGGGCAGGGCCCAGCCTCCCCCCGGGAGCGTTCGGGGCAGAGGGCTGGACTCGGGCGCCTCGCTCTGCATCGGCAACAGCTGCCAGGCCCACAGGCCCCTGGCAGGCAGTGGGGGGCTTGTCTCACCTGGGCCTGCCCGCCCCCACCCAGGGGCTCTCAGGGGCACCCAGAAACGGGGGATCCGGGTGTCTCGATGCCACGATAACGACCCTGCTCTGAGAGCAGGAGCCTGAAGGCCCGTGGCACACGAGGGCCCCCCGGGGCGGACAGGGCCCAGCGATCGTCACCCCAAACAGGCCGACCCGGTGTGTCGGAAAGGCTGTCGGGGTTCGGAGTGGATGCTCTCTCCAAGAAGGGTCTGGTAACCAGACACCCCCGGCCGCTTCCTTTCTGCCATTGGCTCCTTCCTTTGCCCCCATAGACCCTTGTTAGGGTTAAACCCATTTCCCACTTGGAGTGAAAGGGCCGAGCCATGTTCTCTGGGGTCCTGTAGGGTCAGAATTCAGAGTGCAACTCCAGGCCCCCTCCCTGACCTGCCCAGCGCTGCCCGGGGGCACCAGCTCTGGCAGAGGTCAGGGTTTTGCCCGGCTCTGCAGGGCTTTTGGGTGAAGGAGGTTTGGATGATCCCACAGCTCCTGGGTGTCGGGGAGCCTGAGAGTCTGCAGAGATCGCTCCATCTCTGTCTCCACAGCCCCTCAGACCTGCAGCGCAGCCCGGGCGCAGGTCCCACTGGCTCTGACAGGCCTCATGGGGCTGGACGGTGCTTTCGTTCCTGCTGCTGCCAAGGCCGCCAGCCGACTCCCTGCTCAGCGAGGCTCCGGGAGGCCAGCTCCAGCCACTGCCCCTCGCACTGCACCTGAGTACGAGCCTGGGTACTGGGCACCTGGGTACTGGCCTTCAGGCTCCCCACTGAGCCAGACTGACCACCAAGGGGAGCCCAGTCGTTACTGATCCAAATGGGGATGGGGGGGCCTGGGGAAGGGGTCTGAGCGGGGCGGGGGAGGCAGAGAGCAACCAGAGGAAAGGCTCCATTCTCAGAGTGTCTGGGGGAACCCCAAGCCCCTTCCTGCCAGGTAGGCTCGGAGTTGGCTGGCTTCAGGACACCACCCCCCTTTAGCCCTTAGCCGGTGTCTCCTGCGTGCAGATTGCTCGCTCAGCCTCCCAGCAGAGAGGTACAGTGACGGGGCCAAGGCCACCATGGGCCTGTCACCAAGCCCCTAGGCTACCCCTCCCTCCCCAAGCCCTGGGCCGGTGTGGTGAGGTCACCCTGTGCTGGGGGTGCGGGGAGCTGCTCACACCTCCCTGCCGGAAGCTCTGGGTTGCTCTGGCCCCATTCCCTGCTTTCCGGTGTGCAGAGCGGAGAGGGTTTAATAGACTTGCAGGCCGAAGGAGCACTTCTCTGACCCGCATGGCACCCAGAGGGCTGCCCCACCGTTCCCGGGGAACAAGAGCAGCTCTTCCTGAGAGCCTCTGCCCCGCCAAAGCGAGCGCTCAGTCACGGGGCCAGGTTTGCTGCCCTTGCTCCTTCCACTGATTGCAGCGGATGCAGCGCTGCTCGCGCCTGGGACCGGCAGAGCCACTCTCGCCGGGAGTCACTCTGGGGTCTGCCAGGAGCGGGGCTACAAATGAGAAAGCGATAACGGCCCCAGCCAGCACCTGGCCCAGCCTCCTGCTTCCCAGCTCCTTGTGCACCAAGGCAGATGTCAAGCCCAAGGAGGGTCCATGTGAGACCAGGCCTGCGAGGCTCCCTACGGGACTCTGTCTGTCCCCACCGAGGCTCCACCGGCTCACAGATCACAGCAAGTTTGTCCTGGATTCAGCCTCTCAATTCCCCCCGTTCTGGGAGCTTTGAGAAGAGCCATGGAGGAGTCCTGCCAATAAGGCCTGGAGTCCTGGGGGTGGGTTGGCAGACCCCAGCCTGCACATTCAGCAAGGGAGCAGTGTCCCCAGGCCTTGGGCATTCGGGTTGTCCCGAGGCATCCCCGTGGCTGGTGCTTTAGGGCCCTGCTCCCAGGACCCCCTGCAGCCTGGGCTGTCACACTTGGTGTCTCACTGGCATTGTCCAACTTAAAACTACAGTCAGGCACCCACCCCTCCCCCTGCCAGCCACCCACTGCAGGGGTCCCCAGAGCTCCCCAGGGAAAGGGCCGTAGGGGGGTCACACTGCAGGCACTTCCCACTGAATCCCAGCCACCAGCTATCCTGGGCATGGATGGTACAGGCAGTGAGTGCGAGGCACACAATGCAGGGCCCCCAATTCTCCCCCTTGGGAAGGCATGGCTGTGACACTCTATCGCAGGGGAACACCCTGCACCCCCACGTTCATCCTGATAATATGATTGTCCGGTATCCAGTGCAAAGTTTGTCATGTCGGGTGTCTTCGGAAGGCTGAGCAGTGGTGCTATAGTGATGTTATAGGTCGTAATTTAATGTATAATAGTTATGAGGCTGAAAATGTGTCCTCCCAGCTTAAAACAGGCCCAGGCAAAACTCTCCAGGAGCAGAGGGGCCGTTCACCCCTCGTCAGGACATGTATGGGACAAACCCAGCCCAGCTTCCCAGGAACAAAGGACACTGGTCTAGGCAGCAAAAAGGCTCTGTTGGACTCTCCAGTGAGTCACCCCCCTTCCCTTGGTCAGGTGGGGACTGCGGTGAGGTAATGCTCCCCTGACTCTGAAGGGGGGGGCAAAGCCAAGGGGAAAGAAAGAACACAATAAAAGGGAGAGACATTTGCCATGTTTCCTCTCTCTTCCACCTCCATCTACAGACAGCACCACCAAGCGACTGAAGCGCTGATCAAAGGGGAAAGCCTGGCTGAAGGGCAACCAGCCAGCCCATCCACTGGGCCCTCCGTCCTTTCAGTGCCACCACCTAGCCCCACCTACCCATCCACCGGGCCCCCCATTCTCCCAGTGCCACCACCCGGCCTTGCATGCCCATCACTGGGCCCCCGTCCTCCCAGTGCCACCACCCGGCCCTGCCTGTCCATCACTGGGCCCCCCCATCCTCCCAGTGCCACCACCCGGCCCTGCCTGTCCATCACTGGGCCCCCGTCCTCCCACTGCCACCACCCGGCCCTGCCTGTCCATCACTGCACCCCCGTCCTCCCAGTGCCACCACCCGGCCCTGCCTGTCCATCACTGCACCCCCATCCTCCTAGTGCCACCACCCGGCCCTGCCTGCCCATCCACCAGGGCCCCATACTCCCAGGGCCACCACCCGGCCTTGCATGCCCATCACTGGGCCCCCGTCCTCCCAGTGCCACCACCCGGCCCTGCCTGTCCATCACTGGGCCCCCCCATCCTCCCAGTGCCACCATCCGGCCCTGCCTCCCATCACTGTGCCCCCTCATCCTCCCAGTGCCACCACCCGGCCCTGCCTGCCCATCACTGCACCCCCGTCCTCCCAGTGCCACCACCCGGCCCTGCCTGCCCATCACTGCGCTCCCATCCTCCCAGTGCCACCACTCAGGTCAGCCCCTGTGTCCTCCCAGTGCTCATTGCCCAGCCCAGCTCCCTGTTCTCCCAGTGCCAACCAATCACCCCCCGACACTATATGGTTGGCACCACCACTCAGCTTGGCTCCCTGTCCACCCGCCTCACATGCAGATTTCAAGGCTCATATATCCCGGCAGGGAAGTGTGACGAAGCGGGACTGTTCTTAATGGTTCCTCTGAATAGTGTGGGGGTGCCTCAGTTTCCCCTAGGCAGTTCTTAAGTATCTAGGGGGTGGGATAAGGGTGTATGATCATTGCAGAGCCCTAGAGGGCAGGTGTGTGCAGGGGTCTGGACACAGACAATGGCCGACACCCTGTTTCCTGGCCACTGATGGCCTGGGCCTTCCCCCCTGCAAGGTGAGAGCTAAAGGGTTGGAGAACAAAGGAATCAGGTGACCTCCTGGCCCGGGGAAAGGGACAAAGCCCAGAGGAGGAGGGGCTGGAGGGAGTTTCAGTTTGGGGCTGGCTGGGACATGGAGTGAAGGGCAGACGTGGTTGTCTGGCTCACTGCCCCCCAAAATGGACCCAGCTGAGGGGTCCTGTTCTCTGCACCTACAAGCTCTGTGTTAGACCATGTTCCTGTCGTCTAATAAACCTTCTGTGTTACTGGCTGGCTGAGAGTCACCTCTGACTGCGGAGTTGGGGGGCAGGACCCTCTGGCTTCCCGGACCCCCCCTGGGTGGACTTGATGTGGGAAGCGCACGGAGGGGCAGAGGATGCTGAATGCTTCGAGGTCAGACCCAGGAAGGGGGAAGCCGTGTGAGCTGTGTGTCCTGCAGACAGGCTGCTCCCAGAAAGGAGACTTCCCCAGAGTCCTGACTGGCTTCATGGGGAGCAGTTCCAGAGCATTGCCCAGGGACTCCGTGACAGGAAGTATGTTCTGTCCTGTGTCCGTCCGAGGTGGCTCAGCCGCTCACCCAGTGCCAGGGAGGCTCTGAAGAGGTTAAGGACACAGCTGGCCGCCAGGCTGCGTCCCAGTCCTGCTTCCTCTCTGCTCTGTAAGGGTGACAGGTCGAGAGACAGAGTGAGACATTCCCAGCACTAGCAAAGGGACTGTAACCCCTCGGCCACAAGCTTTGCTGGTGGGGCCACGTCTGGCCACCTGTCGAGTTCTTTTCCCAAAGATTCATAGATTCCAAGGCCAGAAGGGACCATTGTTGTTATAAGAATGGCCACATTGGATCAGGCCAAGGGTCCATCTAGCCCAGGATCCTGTCTTCTGACTGTGGCCAGTGCCAGTTGCTTCAGAGGGAAAGAACAGACCAGGGCAATTCTGAGTGACCATCCCCTGTCCTGCAGTCCCAGTTTCTGGCAGTCGGAGGCTAGGGACACCCACAGCATGAGGTTGCGTCCCTGCCCATCTTGACTAGTAGCCACTGATGGACTTGTCCTCCAGGAACTTAGCTAATTCTTTTTTGAGCCTAGTTATACTTTTAGCCTTCACAACACCCCATGGCAAAGAGTTCCCCAGGCTGACCGTGTGTTGAGTGGAGAAATACTTCCTTGTGTTTGTTTTAAACCTGCTGCCCATTAATTTCATTGGGTGACCCTGGTTCTTGTGTAAGCAGGGTCTGCATGAGCTCTCCCCTGACATCTAGCCGTGAGCTGGGGGAAAAGACTTCATGAACTGACCTTGTTTGCTTAGACCCGCCCACCGTGCCTAGGTGCGCAGCATGATGGGGCGGCTTTGCCCCGGTGATCACTTTTGGCTGGTGTTGGGCTGCAAGTCACTCTGTTACTGGGTGCGGGGTAATAAAGGGGGTTATCCTGGTGGGCTTGGCAGGCCCCGACTGAGGGGTTCAGCCTGAACGGAACTGCACTCACTGAGCAGGGTGCAGGGGTGCCAAAGCGCGCTGTAAATGACACCACTTGCGCCTCCCCTCTCCACTGTGTAACGACAGAGCTGGTTACAACTCAACTGAGAGTCTCGGTTGTGTCACTAGAGCTGCAATCACTGATGTAAATAACCTGGTGTGCATGATAGACCTGGGCTGGGACCTGCCCACCCCGCACTACAGTGGGGCTCCCCTACTAACAGCTAAAATCACGCCGAGCTGTGGTAAGTGGTGGAGATGACAGGCACATAGTCCAAACCAGAGCTTCTAGGTACAAACAGGACCCCACAGTCAGGTCCTTCTGGGGGGCAGGGAGATTAGATCCCAGACTTGGGGGCTCCCTCCTCTTCCCCAGCCAACTCCAAACTGGAAAAACTCTCCAGCCATCTCCCCCAGCCTCTCCCCAGCTCCTCCTCCAGCCTTTGTCCAATTTCCTCGGCAGAAGGTGTCACCCAGCCCCAACCCCGATCCTGGGCTCAGGTTACAGGCTCAGGTATCGTCCCTCAGGTGAAGTCTCTCCTCCTCAATGCAGACAGTCCCAGTAAAACTCCCCTGCAACATCCCAGGTCAAATCTGTCCCACTCCCTGCTGCGTCACGGGGGCTCAAGCTGGTTCTCTTCTGTGTTGTCAGAAGGACCCCCTAGATGTTGGACCCGTCCCTTGTTGCTGCTGACTCCACCTGGCAGCAGGGTGCCACATACATTATAACACTTCCTTATTCACTTGCTCCATACCCATCAGGATTTTACAGACTTCTATAACCTGGGCAGTCTCAGACTTTTTAATCTCTCCTCGTACAGAAGCTGGATCATTTTTGTTGCCCTTCTCTGTCTTTTCCAATTCTAATATATCTTCTTTGAGACGGAGCGACCAGAACCGCATGCAGTATTCAAAGTGTGGGCATATCGTAGCTTTATATAGAGACCTTATTATATTTTCTGCCTGATTATCTCTCCCTTTCCTAAGGGTTCCTAGCATCCTGGTCGCTTTTTTGACGGCTGCTGCACATTGAGCAGATGTTTTCAGAGAACTCTCCACAGTGACTCCAAGATCTCTTGCTTGAGTGGGAACAGCTCATTTAGATGCTATCATGTTGTATGTATAGTCGGGATGATGTTTTCCAATGTGTATTACTTTGCATTTGTCAACATTGAATTTTATTTTATTACCCAGTCACCCAGTTTTGTGAGATCCTTTTGTAACTCTTCACAGTCTGCTTTGGGCTTAACTATCTTGAGTAATTTAATATTGTCTGCAAACTTTGTCATCTCACTGTTTACCCCTTTTTCCAGACCATTTGTGAATATATTGAACGGGACTGGTCCAGTACAGATCCTTGGGGAACCCTGCTATTTACTTTCTCCACTGTAAACACTGACCACTTATTTACCCTTTGTTTCCTATTTTCTAACCAGTTACTGATCCCTGAGAGGACCTTCCCTCTTATCCTGTGACTGCCTACTTTGCTTAAGAGCCTTTGGTGAGCGATCCTGTCAAAGGCTTTCTGAAAGTCCATGTACACGATATCCACTGGATCCCCCTGGTCCACATGCTTCTTGACCCCCTCAGAGAATTCTAGTAGATTGGTGAGGCATGATTTCCCTTTACAAAAACCATGTTGACTCTTCCCCAACATATTGTGCTCATCTGTGTGTGTGATAATTTTGTTCTTTAGTTTCAACCAGTTGCCCTGGCACAGAAGTCAGGCTCACCAGCCTGTCATTGCCAGGATCGCCTTGGAGCCTTTTGTAAAAATCTGTGTTACATGAGCTCTCCTCCAGTCACCTGGTACAGATGCTAATTGAAGCAATAGGTTACACACCACAGCTAGTTGTTCTGCAATTTCATATTTGAGTTCCTTCATCTGGTCTTGGTGATTTATTACGGTTTAGTTTATCAGTGTGTTCCAAAACCTCCTCTATTGACACTTCAGCCTGGGACAGTTCCTCAGCTTGTCACCTAAAAAGACTGGCTGAGGTGTGGGGATCTCCCTCGCACCCTCAGCCGTGAAGACCGAGGCAAAGAATTCATTTAGCTTCTCTGCAATGGCCTTGTCTGCGTGGAGCGCTCCTTTACCACCTCGATTGTCCAGTGGCTGCACTGATTGTTTGGCAGCTTCCTGCTTTTGATGTACTTAAAAATATTTTTGCAGTTAGTTTGTCTTTTTCTTTTCAGATTCTTTCTTGGCCTGCCTCATTATACTTTTACACTTGACTTGCCAGAGTTTATGCTCCTTTCTACTTTCCTCCTGGGATTTGACTTCCAATTTTTAAAGGATGCCTTTTTGCATCTAGCTGCCTCTTTTACTCTGCCAGTCTCGTTTGGTCTGATCTCCTGTACAACACAGGCCATAGAATTTCCCCAAAATAATTCCTAGAGCAGATCTTAGAAATACATCCCATCTTGATTTCAAAATTGTCCGTGATGAAAAATCCACCACCACCCTTGGTAAACTGTTCCACTGGTTAATTACCCTCCCTGTTAAACATGTACACCTTGTTTCCAGTCTGAACTTATCTGGCTTCAGCTTCCAGGCATGGGATCGGGTTAGACTTTTCTCTGCTAGATTGAAGAGCCCAGTATTAAATATTTGTTCCTCAGGTAGGTACTTATAGACTGCAATCAAGTAACTCTTTAGCTTTCTCTTTGTTAAGCTAAATAGACAGAGCTCCTTGAGTCTGTCACTATAAGGCAAGTTTCTAATCCTTTAATCACTCCTGTGGCTCTTCTCTGACCCCTCTCCGATTTATCAACATCCTCCTTGAACTGTGGACACCAGAATTGGACACAGGATCCCAGCAGTGGTCGCACCAGTGCAAAATCCAGAGGGAAAATCACCTCTCTGCTCCTACTCAAGAGTCCCCTGTTTATACATCCCAGGATCGCATTCGTTGTTCTCGCCACAGCAGCATACTGGGCGCTCCTGTTCAGCCAATTACCCATCACAATCTCCAGACCTGCTTCAGAGTCACGGCTTGCCAGGCCAGAGCCCCCAGCCTGGAGGTGTGGCTGGCGTTCTTTGTTCCCAGATCTAGACATTTACATTTAGCTGTATTCAAATGCCTGCTGTTTGCTTGTGCCCAGTTTACCAAGAGATCCAGGTCGCTCTGTATCAGTGACTCATCCTCTGCATTATTTACCACTCCCCCAATTTTTGTGTCATCTGCAAACGTTAGCAGTGATGATTTTCTTCCAGTCGTTGATAAGCATGTTAAATAGGATAGGGCCAAGAACCAACCCTTGTAGGACCCCAATGGAGACAGGCCTGGTCAATGACGATTCCCCAGTTACAGTGACATTTGGAGACCTGTCAGTTAGCCAGTGTTTAATCCATTTCATGTGGGTCAGGTTCATTTTAGATCATTCTCATTTTTTAATTAAAAGGTCTCATGCTACCAAGTCAAAGTATTACCTCTTTCAGCCAATCTTGTCATAGCATCAAAAAATGTTATCAAGTTAGTTTGATGGGATCTATTTTCCATAAACCCCTGCTGATTAGCTTTAATTATATCACCTTCCTTTAATTTTTTATTAATTGGGTCCATATCAGCTGCTCCATTATCTTAAACATTTGCACAACATTAGCTTTCTTCCCATCTTCTGGAACTTCCCTAGTGCTCCAGGACTTATTGACAATAAACATGAATGGCCCAGCCAGCTCCTCAGCCAGCTCTTTTAAAACTCTTAGATGTAAGTTATCTGGACCTGCTAATTTAAAAATGTCTGACTTTGGCAGCTGCTGCTTAACATCGTTGTGAGATACCAGTGGAATGGAAGGAGTGGTAGCATATGCTATGACTACATCAATTATTTTTTTCCCAAATACAGAACAGAAATGTGCATTGAACACATCTGCCTTTTCTGCACTACTCTTTGGTGTCAAGCTGCAAAAAGCCCGTGCCCCACAGGAATGCAAACCTGCTGGGGAATCCCCTGGAGCTGCTGGCCAGCTCCCTGAGCTGCTCTGCTTAGATATCTCATAGCCCCCTTCCTTCTGCCTGTCTTGTAGCCAGCTGTGACTGCAAAGGCCTGCGGTAGGGCTGGGTTCATTCAGGAAAGGCACAGGAGGACTGGGCTAGCACATACTGCTTTCCTCTGTACTACAGGGCTGCTCACCAAGTGTACTGCACTCCGTAAGTCTTGTTGTTGTAGGGTCTACTCCAAGTCCTGCAGCCTGGTTTGTTGTCTGACAGTCCCCCAGGAGGACTGGGGCGGTGCATGGTAGGGTTTCCTGGGGGGGCTGGGAGCAGAGTGTTCTGGAGACACCCCACTCTGTGGATTCCCATGGATTTTGGCTGGCAGGGTGTGTGGTCAGGGCGGTGTTGGGGGGCTGCCATGCAGTCTGTGCATGTCCTGGCTGATGAGGAGTCTGTCCCAGCCACCTGCAGGGTGATAGGCCCCCTGGCTGTGGAGGGGCTGGCGTTCACCCTGGGCAGAGGGCTGCCTGCCCCACACGCCGTATGGGCTGATGTGGGACATGAGTCCTTGCACCAGCTCCTACCAGGAGACACAGCCCAGCCTCTGAATGTTGGGTGGGGCTGCCGGAGAGCCTGGCTGCAGGGGTGCCTGGGGGGAGCTAGCCGCCCTGCGGCCGGCAGTGCGAGGGTGGCCGCTGGCCGCATGCCCTTGGCGCCAGCAGGGCTGCAGTTTGCTGCCTTGTGCTGCTGGGGTGGCGATGCGACGGGACCTGCCTGTCCGTCCGTCTGTCCTGCGACCCCCGGCAGCACAGCAGCCATGGGGCTCTGAGCAGTCGGGCCTGGGTGGTGGCTACAGCCCGGCGCCCGGGTTGCGGCTCTGGGCCCAGGCGCAGCAGGCTGGCGAGCAGGTCGGGGGGTCTCAGAGGTCCTGTCCCACCCCCCAGGCTGGGCGCGGGCTCCCCATGGGCACGGCACAGCCCACAGCTCGGACTGCAGGGCTGGCGACGGGAGTCTCCTCCCTCCGGTCCTGCGCTCCTTGCTGCTGCGGGGCCTTGGGGGGAGAGCGCGCCCCTGCCCCAGCCCCTCTCCCGTTCCCGTGGCCTGGAGGCAGCCCTGAGCCACCCCCAGGTGCCCCCTGGCGCCGGGGCCCCCACGGCTTGTGCCCTGGAGGCAGGCCTGGGGCTGGCACCGGTGCAGGGCCCAGGCCCGGCTCCACCTCGCCGGCAGGTTTCATTTCAGCGGGAGGAAGGCTTTGCTGACGGAGCGATAAGGCCCCGTCTCGCCGCCGCGGAGAGGATGTAATAAGAGCTGCCAGCAAGATACGGCAGCTCCTCCTAATAACCCCAGTCCTGCCGCCATCGCCCCCTCCCCGGCAGGCTGGGCTCCCAGCCCCCCACGCCTGACTCTGGGCGACAGCCTCCGCACCAGCTCCCCCCGGCCCCCCGCCCCGGCTCCCCCGTCCGCCCTGACCCCCACACTGCCACCCCTGACCCATGGCACTGGTGGAAGCGCATGGGGGGCAGAGGATGCTGAATGCTCCGAGGTCAGACCCAGGAAGGTGGAAGCCGGGTGAGCTGTGTGTCCTGCAGACAGGCTGCTCACAGTCAGGACTCTGGGGTAGTCGCCTTTCTGTGAGCAGCCTGTCTGCAGGACACACAGCTCACCCGGCTTCCACCTTCCTGGGTCTGACCTCGGAGCATTGCACACGGCACTGCACACACCCCCACACACCCCCATCACACTCACTCCCAACTGTACTGCGCACACACACACACACACACACTGCACACTGCACACTGCACACACCCACACCCACACGGCACTGCACACTGCGCGCACACACACCCCCATCACACTCACTCCCAACTGTACTGCGCGCACACACACAGGCGCACACACACACGGCACTGCACACACACACACAGACACACACAGAGTACTGCGCACAGCACTGCGCACACACACACACCCCCACACGGCACTGCGCACACACACACAGACACACACACGGCACTGCGCACTGCGCACACCCCCCACACCGTGCTATGCACACGCGCGCACACATGGCACGGGGGGTGGCAAGCGGCAGGGCCAGCTGCTGCTAGGCAGGCCGGAGAACGGGGGGGGGTTAAATCTCAGCGGGGGCTCAGCTCCAGGCCCACCTGCCTGCCCGCCCCTCGCCCCACTGGGGGCTCCTGTGAGCAGAGGGGGCGCTCGGGGCGGCAGTGTGTCTGACGGCCGGACAGACGGAGCGGGTGGCTGGTGTCCCTGGAGCTGGCTCCCCTTCGCCAGCATCGTGACGGAGCCATTTCCTGGGGCGCCGCGAGCTCAGCACCAGCCTCAAACGGGGCTCGGCTGCCAGCGCCGTTGTGAATGGCGCCCGAGCGGGGCGAGAACGTTCTCCGGCTACGAAGGAGGCGAGGGGAGGCCAGGCGGAGCTGGGGAACAGGGACCCGCTGGCAAGCGGCAAGGGGGGTGTGACATTATTGACCCAGTCTGGGACCGTATAGAACATCATTGCAACCAAAGTCCTGGAGTGGCACCAAATCTTGTATAAAGGGGGTCAAATGAGGTGTCTCAGACGAGGTGATGGTTGGCTGGTTATGATTATGCTGTCTGTATGTGGGTATCATTTTTGTAGTTGAAGTTATGAATATTGGCTCTGTACTGTCCGTAGTTCAAACTTGTGCTCTGCTTCTGGGGGACACCCCAGACAAGTTGGTGTCAGCTCTGCCTAGCCTGCCGGATGGCCCATTAGGGACCATCAGCAACACAACTGACCCACTGAGAGAAGGCAGACACGCCTTGCGACTCAGCCAGGTGTGCAGGGACCTGCCTATGGACAGAACTCTGAGGTGTTTCCAGGCCATGGGATGGGCAGCTTGTCCTTGGGACAAAGAAAGAAAGACCACATGGCAAGAGACTATAAAAACCTGCTGCAGCTCCTCCATCTGGTCTTCAATCCTGCTTCTGACCTCTGGAGGGACTTTGCTACAAACAGAAGCTCTAAACAAAGAACTGAAAGACCCATCCCAGCTGGGGATGTTCTCCAGAGACTTGATTTGAACCTGCAGCTTATTCCATCACTGCTACAAACCTGAACCAAGAGCTTGGCCATGACTGTATGTCATTGATTCCATTTCACCAATCCTAGCTCTTATCTTTATCTTTTTCCTTTTGTGACTAAACCTTTAGATTTTAGATTCGAAAGGACTGGCAACAGCGTGACTGGTGGCTAAGATCTGATTTGTGTATTGACCTGGGTCTGGGGCTTGGTCCTTTGGAATCGAGGGAACCTTTTTTCTTTTACTGGGGTATTGGTTTTCATAACCATTTATCCCCCTAACGAGTGGCCCTGGTGGTGATACTGGGAAACTGGAGTGTCTAAGGGAATTGCTTGTGTGACTTGCGGTTAGCCAGTGGGGTGAGACCAAAGTCCTCTCTGGCTGGCTGGTTTGGTTTGCCTTAGAGATGGAGAAACCGCAGCCTTGGGCTGTGACTGCCCTGCTTGAAGCAATTTGGCACTCTCAGTTGGGTCCCGCCAGAACCAGCATCATTACAAGGGATTCACCGTTAGCAGGGGTCTTCCTCTGGCCAGCGGGCAGCCAGGGACAGAGACCCCAGCAGGTCCATACCCCGGGGCTGGGACTGGCTGGTATTCCCTGGCCCCGCCCCTCCCTGCCTGGTATATCCCGGCCCCGCCCTGCCCTGCCCAGCATTTCCCAGCCCCACCCCTCCCTGCCTGGCATTCCCCGTCCCCATCCCGCTCAGCATTCCCTGGCCCCGTCCCTCCCTGTCCAGCATTCCCTGGCCCCAGCCCCGCCCCACCTGGCATTTCTCGGCCCCGCCCTGCCACTCTCCCACATCACCCGGGGGCTCCTCCCTGGTCATTCTGTCTGGCCCAGACCCGGGGAATCCTCCACGGGGTGAACCTGCCGGCCTTACACCAAGGATTGAGCCAGCCCAGCTGCGGCCCTGGGACACACGATGCCAGGCAGGTCTGCGGGACCCACTTGGCAGGTGACGTGCCAGGCTGAAGCCATCTGGCTTTACATTTCTGCCCCCAGTGAGAGGGGCCTGTGTGGGTCCAGCAGACTGGGGTTGTGTTAGACACTTCGCCCCATGTGCCCTACTGGGGAGCGCAGTGTAGGGCGGGAGCCAGGGCACCCCAGGGCACTGGTGCTGCAGTGCCCACAAGGGGCCGGGGCCCTGCCAGCAGAACGGTGGCACTGAATGCAATGAGCACGTGGAGAAAGGCTGTCTCTGGGCCAGCGTCTACTGCCCAGCCCAGGCACGAGCACTGAGAGGTGCATGGAGCACGGCTGGGGCTTGCCCTTCTGCAAACAGGCAACAGCCCCAGGGACCCGCCCCTGAGCCAGGGCCAGCCCTGAACCCCAGGCAGGTGCCATTCCCCGGCGCAGGACCAGAGAGGGACCCACCTCGGCCTTCCTGGGGCTGAGTACAGGGGGCAGCTGTTTGCCCAGCGGGAACCCTGCCCGGGAAACAAGAAGGCATGAATTGCAGGGAAAGTGGCCGTTCACACAGCCAATCGATGGCGGCAGATCCTGATCCCCTTCATTATTAGGGTTTTCTTATGCATGTGCACGCAGCAGATTGATCGCTGGCTGCGAAGGCAAAATCAATTATTCATGTTAGAAATTAGAGAATGATTTATGTCTGCGGGAGGCTGAGCGGCGCGGATCCCTGGCAGCGTGATGGCTGGAATCAGCTGGGCACGTCACCAGGCACAGTGCCCCGCCCATCCTGGGCCCTGCCGCCCAGCCCTGCCATGGGCCCCCCAGCCCTGTCCCACCCTGGCCTGCCACCCAGCCCATGCAGCCCATTCCTGTCCCAGGGCCCCTCCAGCCCTGCCCTGGGTCTCTGTCACTGCCCAGCCTCCCCTTCGAAACCCGCTGAGGAGGGCAGTGCCCCGCCTCCTTTAGACACCCTGCTTCTCTCCCCAGTCCAGTTCTCTTTATCTGTCCCGGTGTTTCCTCCCCCCCACCCCGACCACAGAACTCCCTGTCCCTGTTTCGCCCCAGTCCAGATTGTATCAGAGGCAGCTGCTGTGGTGGGGTTACCCCATCCCCTGACGGGCAGCGCTTTGGGGTGGCGGGCCGGGGCACTGGCATTGATGACCCCAGACCCTGGGCGTGGTCCTAGAAGAGGGGCTCTTTTCAGCAGTGCTCAGGGATTAAGGTCATGCCCAGTGGCTGGCTCTGACTGGGGCGGGGAGAGGGGCCGTGGGTGGATGACACCCAGCTGGGTGCTGGGGAAGGAACCTGACCTGCATGGGTAGGCGGTGATTTGATCCAATTCGTCGGCGGGATCCACTTGGAGCTGACCAAGTTTTGGCAGAGGAGGCTGGGCTGGGCCAGGCATGCCCCCCCGCCTCCCCAGCAACCCTGGGCTGAGCTGCGCCCAGGGCCCGTTGGACATCGGCCCCCCAGGGGCAAGGGGCCCAGCCGGTGAGATGTCCTCCCGCTCCCCGGCGCACCGGGCCCAAGTTCAGAGCTGTTCAGCCCGCAGGTCTGAGCCGGTCTGGCTCCAGCTGGGGAGGCCCCCTGCTCCCAGCTCAGGCAATGGGCTTGCAACCGAGGGCCAGCAGCATGCCTAGCACTAGGGTTGCCAACTTTCTAACTGCTCAAAACTGAACACCCTTGCCCCACCCCCTTCCCTGCCACTTTTGTGAGGCCCCCCCATCTTTTCATGTTCTCTGTATATATATATATATATATATATATATCGTCCTACTGTATTTTCCACTCCATGCACCTGATGAAGTGGGTTTTAGCCCACAAAAGCTTACGCCCAAATAATCTTTCTAATGACACCATACAAGGGGTATTTAGTGTAAAGTATATTCCAGTTATGTCATATTCATAAGCATATTTCCATAAAGCATACGGAGTCAACGTCACACTGGGGATGGGGGGTTTGGGGTGCAGGAGGGGGCTTCAGGCTGCTGCCAAGAGGTTTTGAGTGCTGGGGGCGGGGGCTTAGGGCTGGGGCAGGGGGTTGAGGTGTGGAAGGAGGTGCAGGCTCCAGCTGGGGGTGTGGGCTCTGGGGTTAGGCCAGGTATGAGGGGCTTGGGGTACACGAGGGGGCTCTGGGCTGGAGCCAAGAGGTTTGGAGTGCAGGTGGGGGTGCAGGGTCTGGGAGGGAGTTTGGGTGTGGGAGGAGGCTCAGGGGTGGGTAGGGGGTTTGGAGTGCAGGTGGGGGTGCAGGGTCTGGGAGGGAGTTTGGGTGTGGGAGGGGGCTCAGGGGTGGGTAGGGGGTTGGGATGCAAGAAGGGATTCCGACCTGGGGCAGGGGCTCGGGGTGCAGGCTCTGAGAGGGAGTTTGGGTGCGGGAGGGGGGTCCAAACTGGGGCAGGGGGTTCAGGGTGTGGGCTCCAGCCGGGCGTCACTTACCTCAGGCGGCTCCCGGTCGGTAGCGCAGTGGGGCTAAGGCAGGTTCCCTGCCTGCCCTGGCTCTGTGTGGTTCCCGGAAGCAGCCGCCATGTCCGGCCCCTAGGCGGAGGCACAGCCAGGCAGCTCTGCGTGGTGCACACTGCCCGCGCCCACAGGCACCGCCCCTGCAGCTCCCACTGGCTGCAGTTCCTGACCAATGGGATCTGTGGAGCCAGCACTGGGGACGGGGGCAGCACGCGGAGCTTCTCTGATCGCCTCTGTGCCCAGGGGCCAGACATGCCGGCTGCTTCCAAGAGCCGCACAGAGCCAGCTGCCTTAGCCCCAATGCACTGCTGACCGGACTTTAAATGGCCCAGTCAGCAGTGCTGACCAGAGCCGCCAGGGTCCCTTCTCAACCAGGTGCTCAGGTCGAAAACCAGATGCCTGGCAAACCCTACCCAGCACCCCAGCCTGAGCGAACTGGTGCCTCCTCGGCTCCTGTCCGGTGCCTGGTGCCCTTGTCCTTTGCTTCTCTGCCCAGGGGTTCTGGCTGCAGCCTGGCACCCTGCCACAGGGCCCCTGGCTGCCCGGCAGCCCCCTGCCAGAGCCCCGCTGGGCCTGATGCCTGGGCTAGTGGCCGAGTTCCCTGGAGCAGCTTTCAGGGCTTGTGTGCAAAGCACTGCCCAGCCAGGTGCAAACGGCCCCCAGGTTGGAGGTGGTGGCCCGGCAAGCCGTGGAGCCCTGCCCAATGGAGGGGGTGGTCCGGCGAGCCGTGGGACCAGGGCCGGTTCTAGGGTTTTTGCCGCCCCAAGCAAAAAATTTGCCACTTCAAGCTCCGAGAGCGCAACTGCCCAAGTGAAAAAAGAAAAGACGAGGGCGGCCGGAGTGCCACCCAAGCAAAAAAAGACAGGCCTGCCCTGCCCCGTCTCTTCTGTGCCCATGGCCCAGCAAGCCTGTCGCCTCGGCCAAGTCCGGGCCCAGTGCATCTCCTCCAGGCCCATCCGTGGTGCCGCCCAGAGCTGCCCGGGGTTGGGAGAGGGCCTGAGCGGAGCTGTCTTGCTGAGGGCGCGGTTTGCCGCGTCCCCCGGGGGTGTCTGGCGGGGGCTGTGTCAGCACGTCCGGGCCTGGCGCCCCCGGCCTGGGCCGGAGCGAAGGGATTGCGAGGCAGGGACAGGCGCGGGATCTGGTTACAGGCAGCGCGGGGCAGAGCTCGAGAACAGACGCAGCACAAGGGCTTTTAGTGATAATTAATAATTAACATCGCCAATGGCGACCGGCGACAGGAAGCAGCTGAGCGGGGCCTGGCCCCAGCCCGCAGCGAGGGGACAAAGGGGGACGCAGCACTGAGTGGGAGCAGGGCAGCCTGCAGCATGGCCAGGGGGCTTGCGCCCGGAGGGAGGGTGCTTGGGAGTGGGGAGTGCCGGGGGGGGGGGCGGGGGACTGGCTGGCCGAGGGAGGTGCCAGGCTGATGTGTTTCACGCAGGCCCTGCCGGGTGGGCGTGTACCATGGGTACCTTCGCTCTGGTGCCCCCGTGCCCCGAGCGAGAGCCCTGCCTGGCCCTCAGGCTGTAACGGGCAGCAGGCCAGCGCAGGGAGAGGGAAGCGCAGGGATTACCGGATCCTGCCCGGGCCCGTGACCCGCGCGTGTGGGAGCTGTGTCAGCCTGGCATGCTCTGGCCCCCGGCACTGCCCCAGGGAGCCGAGCACCCCGTAGCGGGGCCCGTAGCGGGCCGGGGGTCTAGGCCTGGCTGGGCAGGGTGGGTGGCCTGTGCGCTCGGGGGCTGCTGGGGGCACGGGAGCAACTTGGCCCCACAAGTTATTGTGAGCTGCACATCATGACCCCTCCCCCCCACGGGAGCATTTGGTCGGGTTTATTGGGTCCCTTTAGGAGGGCAAGAGCCAGGGCCCCACAGAGCTTGGGGGATGGGGGGAGAATGGGAACCCCACAGAGATCGGTGGGGGGAGAACAGGAACCCCACAGAGCTCAGGGGAGGGGGGAAGAACGGGAACCCCACTGGGGGAAGAGGGAGAACGGGAACCCCACAGAGCTCAGGGGCAGGGGGAGAACAGGAACCCCACAGATCTTGGGGAGGGGGGAGAAGGGGAACCCCACTGGGGAGGGGGGGAAATGGGAACCCCACAGAGCTCGGGGACCGGGGGAGAACGGGGCTGGAACTTGTACTTTCCTTTCCGTCACTGCAGACTAGGCCACAGGGAAATGCACCAGAGACTCGAAGCCAAGAATCAGCCCAGCGCAGTCAGTTGGTGGGAGTTGGCATCCGCAGAGCCAGAGAGCACCGCCCCGCTGGGTCCCAGGGCCTAGGGTGACTGTATTTCCTAAAGGGCAAATGGGGCTAGCCCAAGCCCCCCTCCCTGCCTGGGGCTGGCCCGAGCCCCCCCATGGGCTGGCCCGAGCTGCTCGCCGGAGCCCTGCCTCCCCCCACGCAGGGCTGGCATTGCCCCTTGCTTCTCCGCACCCCACGTGTTGGGCAAAAGCCAACAGGACAAATGCCCACGTTCGCCAAAAAAAGTTGGGAAGTCCAGGACAGGGCTTAAGAAGGGACTGTCCCAGCCAAACCGGGCCTTATGGTCACCCTACCAGGGCCCCTCCCTGAGGCCAGTCAGCCGGGGGAGAAGTGAGCCCAAGAGAGGTGGGACAGGACGAGCCAGGCCAGAGGAACAGACGGTCCCCAGCCCTGCCCATCTCCTGCAAAGAACTGACCCAGCAGAGCCCCAGAGATCTCCACGGCAGCCCTGGCGCTCAGGCACCCAAGGACCAGACTGGGGAGTGCTGGGCACTGCAGCCCGGGGGGCAGAGCCAGGGAACCGGGAGCAGCGCCGGTTGGCAGGGGACATGCTGCACGGTGCCCTGGCCCAGGCGTCAGCGCCCGGCAAGGTAAAGCTGGGCACTCAGCGAGCGCTGGCGTGAGCCCTGCTGGCTCCAGTCTGCTGCCCCGGGCCTGGAGACTCGCTGTTTGCCTTAGGCTGTCACCCCGGGAGCGGAAGGCGGTAGGGGGCATTGCGGGGGCGGTAGGGGGCATTGCGGGGGCACGCGCTGTTGTGGCACCAGTTTTTGTCGAGCAGCTCGAAGAGACCTGCTGACAAGGAACAAGCGTGTGCACAAGATGCTCTGGGACCTCTGCCCCCCGGCTCCGGGTGGGTGGGTGTGGCCGTGTGTCCGGGCAGGGTGGGAGCTCCCATGGCTCACGCACACTGGAAGAGGCTCCACGTCCTCTTTGTCTGGTAAAGCTGCCCTGATGTCAAGGCTGGTGGATTTGAACTGGATTTAGACCCTCGAGGCCCCATGTGGACACACGCAGGCCGGGTCTACACCCCGTGCAGAGTGCTTAGGTTGATCTAACTCGCAGGGTGTGTCACGGAGTCCCCGGGCGATGCTCTGGAACTGCTCCCTACGAAGCTGGTCAGGACTCTGGGGAAGTCTCCTTTCTGGGAGCAGCCTGTCTGCAGGACACACAGCTCACCCAGCTTCCACCTTCCTGGGTCTGACCTCGGAGCATTCAGCCTCCTCTGCCCCTCTGTGCGCTTCCCACAGCGAGTCCGCCCAGGCAGGGTCCTGGGGAAGCCAGAGGGTCCTGCCCCCCAACTCCGCAGTCAGACAGGACTCTCAGCCAGCCAGTAAAACAGAGGTTTATTAGATGACAGGAATATGGTCTAAAACAGAGCTTGTAGGTACAGAGAACAGGACCCCTCAGCCAGGTCCAATTTGGGGGGCAGGGAGGCCAGACCCCCATCTGGGACTCCCTCCATGTCCCCAGCCAGCTCCAAAGTGAAACTCTCCAAACCCTCTTCTCACTTTTGTCCCTGTCCCAGGCCAGGAGGCCACCTGATCACTTTGTTCTCCAAGACCTTCAGTTGGCACCTCGCATGGGAGGGCCCCAGGCCATCAGTGGCCAGGAGACAGGGTGTCGGCCATTCTCTGTGCAGTCACCCTCACACTGGCCCTCTCGGGCTCTGAAACAATCACACCCCCTTATCCCACCACCTAGAGACTTAAGAACTGCATAGGGGAAACTGAGGCACCCCTACAATATTCAGAGGAAACATTAAGAACAATCCCACTTCGTCACATCTCCCCCCACTTCAAGACCGAACTGAGCAAGGTCACTTTAGCCAGTGACCTGGGGAAGTTCGAACCCACCAACGTTCCCATGGATGCCCGAGCATCTCTCCCGTTCCTTGGTGGGAGTTACACCAGGCCCTTCCAGTTTCATGCCCTCCCTTAGGTCGGGTGAGCTTGATGGCACTTGCTGGCGGCATGGGGGAAGGTTTAAGCGGCCCATGCCCTTTTGCCACCCCAATACCCCTGGGGTTCAAACTGAGATCAAGTCTTCTCCCAGCTCTCCAGTCTGGAGAGCTGTGATTTGGGCCCTCTTGGTTAAGAGCCCCCATCTTGACCTTGGCCACCTTCTGACCATGTGTCTCTGTCACCAGCAGCTCGGTCTGGAATTCAGGTGCTGGGGAAGGGATGGGGACCTGTTTCCTCTCGCTGGCTGGGCCTGGGTTCACAGCCCCGCTGAGCCCTGTCCCTGTTCGATCCCTCCCTGCCGTGGACTCACTTCCCAGCAGCGCCTCTGGACCAGGCAAACCTGGTTGGCAGCCGATCTGCCCTGCCTCTGGGTCCCCCCACTCAACTGGGGTCTTATCTCCCCCCTTGCTCAACACTGCCCTTGCTGTCCCAGTGGGGGCAGGCAGCGAGCTCCCTGCTCTCCTTACAGCATCAGAGCCAGCGTGAGCCCCCTTTTTGGTGTGCAAGGGGGCAGGGAACATCTCTCTGTCCCACCCAGTCCCAGGGGTCTGGTTACAGGCAGGCAGGTAGCCTGAGCCTAGCGGCCCCTCCCTGTTGCCAGCCAGGTCATCTGCATTTTCACTGACCATTTCCCTCTCCGCCGATTGGTTCCCTGGATTCAAATTCAAACCCTCAGCAGTTACCGGAGCAGGGCCTGGATCCTGTCCCAAAGAGACACAGTCACCCCACAACAGGGTCTCGCAGCTGGTATCCTGAAGAATCCCAACAGCCAGCCAGCCCCACCCCTCCTGGGTCTGCACAGGGATCTGGGCCATAGGCAGGGTGAGGGGCTTCGTCCCTGGGACCCTCACCCAGCTCACACAGGCCCTCAGCCTCTGAGGCTGCACCACCCAGGGCCTGACACCAGTTCTCTCTGTCCCAGGATCTCGCCACCCCAGGAATGTCTCCCCATTGACCATCCCCTTCCGCTCCCACTGGGGGTCTGAGGGGCCTGGCCCCAGGAAACTCCACACAGACATATAGGTTGGGACCAGGAGTGGGAGCCTGTCCATCTCCCCACCCATCTGGCTGACAGAGTCTATGGCCTTGGGACCCAGGAAGGGAGCTAGACACCGGGGCTTTTCCGCAGGGTCCCCCTGGTTCAAATCGCCAGCCTGCTCAAAGGCAGTGAGGTGGCATCCACACCCCCCCCTCCTTAACCAGGGGCAGCAATTTAGTCTCGAGGTTCCCTGCGGAACTGGCCCCCCGGGGTCTATCCCCACTCACCCCGGGGAGGTCCCCTAGGCCTCTCCGCTCCCCCACCGCCAGTTCATGCTGCTGCTGCTTCTGCAGCTCTTTCTCGGGCTCTCGCTGTCTCTCACAGTCCTCTTGCTCCCTCGGACTCAGCTCCAATCCCGTCCGTCTCCGATCCCCCGATGGGGAACCCGATCGTGAAGACCCTCGTCTGGTCGGGGACAGGAGTCTTGGGGATGCCTGGCTACCACTCCAGCTGCTCCCAGATCCTGCGATAGCCCCATTGGGGGTCAGGAATCTGTTCCTTAGAGCGGTCATCCTCCTCCAGCTGCACGATTAACTCTGCTTTGGTGAACTTTCCAACGCTCAACCCTCTCTTTCTGCACAGGGTTACAATGTCCTTCTTAAGGAGACGGTGACAGGCCGTCACTCCGCTCCTCCCAAGTTGTTGTGGACTCACAGGCCCGTGTGTTCTCAGCTCCCCACGGTTTCCAGGGAGAACCCCTAGTTTGCCAGCCCTTCTCGAGGTCACCACCTCTCTCCCAGGGTTGAGCCGCAGACTCCTCCACTCCTGAGACTGCTCCTCTCTGAGCCTTCAGCACGCCTCATCAATCCCCCTTCGTTTTACTGCTCCCCCGTCACTTACTGCAGGAAGCGCCATTCACGGGGTGCAGTAGATCCCACCTCTGCCACCAGTTGTCACGGAGTCCCCGGGCGATGCTCTGGAACTGCTCCCTACGAAGCCAGGCAGGACTCCGGCGAGGTCTCCTCTCTGTGAGCAGCCTGTCTGCAGGACACACAGCTCACCCGGCTCCACCTTCCTAGGTCTGACCTCGGAGCATTCAGCATCCTCTGCCCCTCCGTGCGCTTCCCCCAGCGAGTCTGCCCAGGCAGGCTCCCGGGGAAGCCAGAGGGTCCTGCCCCCCAACTCCGCAGTCAGACGGGACTCTCAGCCAGCCAGTAAAACAGAAGGTTTATTAGACGACAGGAACATGGTCTAACACAGAGCTTGTAGGTGCAGAGAACAGGACCCCTCAGCTGGGTCCATTTTGGGGGGCAGGGAGGCCAGAGCCCAAGTGGGCCTCCCTCCATTTCCCCAGCCAGCTCCAAACTGAAACTCTCCCGCCCCTCCTCTGGCCTTTCTGTCTTTCCCGGGCCAGGAGGCCACCTGATCTCTTTGTTCTCCAACCCCTTCAGTCGGAACCTTTGCAGAGGAGGGGCCCAGGCCATCAGTGGCCAGGAGACAGGGTGTCGGCCATTCTCTGTGCAGACAGCATCACACTGGCCCTCTGCTCTGCAACAATCACACCCCCTTATCCCACCACCTAGAGACTGCATAAGGGAAACTGAGGCACCCACCCAGTATTCAGAGGAAACATTAAGAACAGTCCCACTTCGTCACAGGACTAGAGCTAGTGCCTCCCAGAGAGCAGGGCAGAACAGCCCCTGCCAGCGAGGGAAGAGAGGCCAGCCCTCCAGCGGCGTAGCCGCAGTGCCATAGCACACTGCAGACACAGCCTAGCTACCGTGGCTCAACAATCCCTGGGCGGATCGTCTGCCAGGGCAGTGCAGGGGCTCAGATGGGGTGGTCAGAATGGGCCCTTGGGGCTTCTGCCTCTGCCAGTCCAGGAGCTAAGTGACACTGCCCGACACTGGGCTTAGAGCCCCTGCACAGCCTCCCTCCGCACGGGCCTTCAGCATGGACGGGGCCTCATCCCCTGAGCACGTGCAGCCGGGACCCGCACTGCCACGGGCAGGCAGGGCACCGCACATGGCTCCCGCGGGTGCATGCAGGTGCTGAACCAGCCAAGGTGCACACCCAGCCCTCTGCCTTCTCTGTGCCCTGCGGCACCCATCTGCAGGGACATCTACCGCCCCGCTGCCCCCGTGTCGCCGGCCACCGATGTCCACTAACCCCAGCCCCTCCTGTCGCCCCATCCCGCGCCGGGCGAGGTGTCTGGGTGGGGCTGTGACCTGCGCAGGGAGGGTGAGCAGTGGGGTGAGGCAGGTAGGGGGGACTGGGCGTTCCACCGCCCAGTGAGGGGGGAGGCGCCAGTTCCATGGGGCTACGTGGGGATCTTGGGAATGGCAACGTTGGGGTGTCCGCAGCCATGCAGTACACGTTGGGGGTGGGATGGGACGGACCCTCTGGGGAGCCCAGCGCTGGGTGCCCCCCTGCCATGGGTGCTGGGGGACCCTATGGGGCTGGGGTGGACCCATGGGTAGGGCTGGACGCCGGGAGGTGGATGCTGCGCGTGGCACTCACAGCCCTGGCTACACCCGTGCCAGCCCACCAGCTGCACAGCCCCCCATCCCCACGTGGCACTGCCTCTGTGTGTGCTCCCCCCGCAGCCCTATCTCGCTGCCAGCTCGGCTCTAATTTCCTGTCCATTGTCCCCGCTGCCAGCCCCGCCTGCCGCGTGGGGCCGAGTCCTGCGCCCAGCCCTCGCTCACTCCAACGGCTCCTTTCCACAGCCATGTCTGTGCCTCCTGCCCCCGGGCGCCCTCCCCCACACCCTGCTGCTGCTACGCCCCCCCTCCGCCCCCTGCCTGCCACATGCCAGCCCCCGGGCGCCCTCCCCCACACCCTGCTGCTGCTACGCCCCCCCTCCGCCCCCTGCCTGCCACATGCCAGCCCCCGGGCGCCCTCCCCCACACCCTGCTGCTGCTACGCCCCCCCTCCGCCCCCTGCCTGCCACATGCCAGCCCCCGGGCGCCCTCCCCCACACCCTGCTGCTGCTACGCCCCCCCTCCGCCCCCTGCCTGCCACATGCCAGCCCCCGGGCGCCCTCCCCCGCACCCTGCTGCTGCTACGCCCCCCCTCCGCCCCCTGCCTGCCACATGCCAGCCCCCGGGCGCCCTCCCCCGCACCCTGCTGCTGCTGCTCACCCCCCCTCCCCACCTGCCTGCCACCGGGGCCAGCCCCCGGACATCCTCCCCCAGACCCTGCTGCTGCTCAGCCCCTCCCCACCCATGTGCTAAGGTGGGCTGGGGGAGGGGTGGATGCTGGGGGGGGGGAGTGTGCAGGGTGGGAGAGGGGATGGGTGCTGGGTTGGAGTGTGAAGGGGGAGGGGCTGGGTGCTGGGGTGCTAGGATAGGTCACTGGAGTTAAGGGGGTTCCTGTTCCTTCTATCCCATGGAATGTGACTCTGGCCAGTCTCACTCAGCGAAATGTCCCATCTCGTTTTGGCTCCTGCTCAGGTTGTGGCCTCTGTGGCTTCCAGTGGCTGTGAGTTCCCCGGGCTCATTGTAGCTTGGGTTAAGAGCACCTCCTTTGATCAGCTGGAGTGTGCTTTCCTCACCTGCCCCCAGGGTCCCCTTGTCCCTGTGCTAGGGGCAGGGTGGGGGAGAAGCTGTCAGTGCCATCCCTGTGCTAGGCAGCTTGTGCCCTGCTGTCCTGTCCCCCCATGGCCCCCCACTTCCTGCACCAGCCGCTCCCACTGTTCCACCCCCAGTGCACGCCTCGGAGCCCCCCTTTCTGAAACAGGGTGGCCAGAAGGGAAGGTCCAAGGGCAGGGGCAGAAGAAGGGCTACCCTGTGCTTAGAAGCCTGGCCTGGGGCTCTACCCGCCCTCCTCGGCCCCAGACTTCCTAGGTGGCCCTGGATGAGTCCCTCAGTCTCTCGGAGTCTCCCCACCTGTGCCCGGCCACTGGGGGGTGAGGGGCACACAGGTACGGGGGGAACAGACAGACCAGCGCCTCGGATGGATAAAACCACCCGCAACATCCCAGGGCTGAAACAACCCAGTGGCCCGGCCCCCGTGTGCCCCAGCAGGAGAGGGCTGGAGGGAGGGCAGAGGCTCTCCGATCGACCCGTCCGGGGCAAAGACGGGTGTGAGGCACGGACGGGCGCCAGGCGTGAGCCGGTGATGGACAGCGAAGCGGTGATGGGACGTGGATACGCTCCGATGCTCACACAGGAGGATGGTGCATGTTGCATCCCCAGTGGCGTAATGAGCCTGCTTGAAGGCCCCAGGGAGCCAGCGGGCCCGGCCCCATTGGCAGTCTCAGCATGCTCGGCCTGGCTGCCTGCCTGCTTGTTTTGGTACCTGGCTGTCGTGGGGGGCAGGGGAGCAGTGCTGATAACACCAAGCTGGTCACTGAGGCTGAGAGACATCCAGCTGCGGCTGCTCACAGCTCCGCAGGGACTGGGGGAGTTGGCAGGGGCGCTGGCTGAGGGACCGGTTGCAGCGTCGAGGCCTGAAGCAGCTGGATGGGCTCCTGGGCCCCCGCACTGCCCCGGGGGGCACAGAGCAGGGGTTGTGGCGCCTGGAGCGGGTGTGTGGCTGGGGCAGGCCCTCTTCCTGGGCCCCAAACACCTGTGCACCCGGGGCACGGCGTGCTGGGCGGAGTGCTCGGGCGCAGGGCGGCAGCAGGGGCCGGGCATGGGGACAATTGCTACGGCAGACCGGGTGCTTCCGACTTTGGACTGGGACTAAGGTGATCCAGGTTCAGTTCCTGGCTCTGACGCCAACTCCCTGCTACCCTCGGGCAGCTCCTGGCTTCTCTCTGAGCCCCAGCACCCCGTACAGTGTGGGGGGGACAGTCCTGCCTCCTCCCTCTGGGTAGGAAAGATTGCGCCACAGGAGTCCGGGCAGCACCGGGCACAGCGGGCAGTGCTGCTATTGGCCGCGGGCAGCGAAGGGTGCAGGTCCCGCACGTGTGGCCTTGTTTCTGTTTGTGGGGGATGGAGATGGCAGCCCAGCGACTGGCCGGCTCCCGGCTGCCAGGCCAGTGGGACTGCCATGGGATCAGCTCCTCACCCATCACCAAACCCATCTCCAAGCCACCTGGGCCAGCGAGACCCGAGGGCCCAACCGGCGGCTGGGCCAAGGCTCTGCACGGGGCCTGCCTCGGGGACCGTGGGGCCCAGCCCCTGGCGGGATCCCACCAGCAGCATCTTCCACCCCCCGGCCAGGACTGAGCCTCGGGCTGCAGGCTCAGACACGGGTGGGAACCTCCCTGTGCTCTGGCTTCCCATGGCAGGAGACTCCCCCCGCTGCCCTGGCTCCAGACCCCCACCCCGGCCCCTCCCCAACCAGCGAGCAACCCCCACTCCTCGTCCCCACCCCTGGGGCTCCCCCCACCAGGCTGGGCCTCTCCCGCCCCGAGCCCCTGGCTCCAGGACTGCTCCCCAGGGCGCTCGCCTGACAGCCCCACACCTCGGGCAGCAAGGGAAGGGAAGGCAAAGGGCCAGCGCTGGGTGCGGGGGGCACCTGGGGGTCCAGGGGCCGGGAGCTGCCGGGCCACGTGCTACCGTCCTGCGAGCGCCGCGCAGCGCCGCGCCGCGCAGCGCAGCGCCCCGGGGTGCAGGACCCGCCCGGGCAGCGCCGGGCTCCCACCGCCCCTCCGCGCCCGGGCCCCGGGAGCTCCTGCCACGCCGGGTAGTAAATCAGCGCCGCCGGCCCCGCCTCCCAGCTCCCCATTGGCCGCCGCCGGCGCAGCTCCCGAGCCCATTGGCCGCCGGGCCGTGGCCGGCTCCCTATAAGTGGTCCGCGGGGCTGGCCGGGCTGCAGCCGCGGGAGCCGGGCCGGCAGCGGGGAGCAGCGTGCGGGCTGCGCCGGGCCCCGTGAGTAGCCGTGGGCGGGTCAGGTTCCCCGAGGCTGGGCAGGAGGCGACGGGGATGGGCGCAGGCGGCGGGGCGTGGGGGGCTCGGTAGCCCCTGGGGCAAAGTTCTCTTCTGGCTCCCCGAAGGGCTGCCATGGGGTGGGGGCAGTGGCTGGGGTGAGGGATATTGGGGAGGGGGGCTGATGGGGAAGGAGGCGGTGTGGCTGGCGGTAGGGCTCTGGGGCCAAGGGAAGGGGGTGGGTGACAGGCATGGGGAGGGATGGTAGGGAGTGGTGATGGATGGGAGGGCATGGGGGGGTGATGGCCTTTGGAGGGGTTGGGGGCTCTCTATCCGCAGAGTCCCCTGGCACAGCGGGCGGCTGGCGGGCAGCCTGCAGGTGGAAGTGGCCGCTCTCCTCTGAGGAGCCCACGTCCCGTCGGGCTGGCGCTCGGATGCTAAAGGTGACTGCCCAGCGCCACACTGCATTAGCAGCTGGCTGAGCCCCAGGGCTCCAAAGCCGGGGGGGCTGAGTGGCACCAGACTGGCTGGGGGAGCCGGCTATCCAGGTTCTGCCGGTTACAGCCCCTCAGAGCTGCCCAGTGCAGCGATGGGACCGTGCCGGCTGGGTCAGTGGGGGGCTGGAGCAGGGTGTAGTATGGGGGGGCTGAGAGCCACTGAACCAGACCATAGCCCCTGGATACGATGGAGACCACGCCAAGCCAGGGCATTTGGCAGCGTCTCTGGGGGTCCGAACACCCTGGGGCTGTCGGCGCTTGGCGGATTCCTCCAGCCGGGGTCCAGCGTGACCAGCTGCTTGCAGCCCTGGGCTGGATCTGCAGGCTCCGGGCTGGGACCTGGGTTCGCTGCGGCACCACCTGGTACCTGGCACTTTGCTGGGCTCTGGTTCCAAGCGGTGCCTGGACGTGACCAGCAGGAGAGCTTTGGGTGGGATGAGCTCCCTGGGCTGCCAGCGGGGGGGCTGTAACCCCCCTGGGGTGCTGGGAGGTCATGGCATGTGGCTGCGTGGTGCTCTGTGATGCCATTCACCGAGGCGGTGGCTGGGGAGTTGTGACCTCACCAGGATGCTGCGAGGGGTGCTGGACTGTCCCCGTGGCTGGGAAGTGACCTGGCCCAGCCCACCTGGGGTGGGGTCCCTGCACACTGAGAAGGTGGGGCTGGGGTGGCCTGGGCTGTGCTTCCCCCTGCCCGGGCACCTGGAATGCTCAGGGATCCAGCCTGCGGGCGCAGCTTCTGGAGGGGGTGGGAGAGGTTGGGGCTACCTGGGGGGCTGTGGGACCTGGACTGCCCACAGGAGAGAGCCGTGAGTCAGTCACCTGGTGCCAGGAGCTTGAGAGGGAGAGAAGAGAACCAGGCATGGTGGAGTGATCCATCCCATCTTCCAGCCCCAGCTTCTGGCAGAGGTGACCCCAGCTCAGTGCTAGGTGCCCTGTCTGCTCTGAGCCTTGGGGGGCTGGGATGTTGCCACTCGCTCCCCCTTGGCGTCCCCCAGGGAGGCCTCAAAGAGCAGTCTCTGCCTCCCCCATTCCCACAGGATTGGGCCCCATGGGCCGGGCCAGGCCAGCACAGCACTCTTTACTGGGCTGCTCCCTGCCCTGGAGGTGGTGCTTACTCCAGCACCCCCTACTCCCTGTGCCCCTCTTCTCTCTGGCCTTGCCCCATGGCTGCCCCTGGGCTTAGAGCCAGGCCAAGAACTCTCTGAGGCTCACCTCTGCCTCCTGCCTGAGGGTGAAGCCTCATGCCCTTCCCGGCCCTGAAGGCTGCCCAGGAGCTCTGAGCCCCACATCTGGCCCTTGGGTCTGCCCCTTGTGCTTTGTTCCCTGCCCTGGAAGTGTGATTGGGGGGGGGGGAGACTAGGCAGAGGTGGGAGCCTGGGGGTATTGTCCCCAGCAAAGGGAACCCCATTGCAGCTGGGCTGGGTTACTGGGGAGGGGTCAGGGTGACTGTTTTGGCCTGGGTCCCAGGCTGCCCAGCCCCTCCCTGCCCCTTCCTTGTTTTCTGGCTCTGGGTTTATCCCATGCAGGAGTGAGGTCCCCCTGTCTGGGCCCAAGGGCTGGCTGCAGCTCTGGGCCTAGCCGTGGCATGATGCCGCTCGCTGCTGGGCTGACTCCCTGGGGGTCAGGGCAGGGGCAGCCACCCAGGGGTCTGCTGGCATTGGGCCCGGGGCTGTTTTCAGTTGCTTACTCGGCCCCCAGCCCTGCCAGGTCCCACCTGGGGTTGGGGTGGATGGGCAGACTGCTGAGCGAGACGGTGCCGCATGGGGCGGCCGTCCCTGTCCTTACGGGCTGTGACCTTGCTGCTGGGCCGCACAGAGCTGCGCTGCGGGACACGGCCCCCGCCCCTGCTGCAGGTTGCCCCCGGCCCCACCCCGTGCCTGCGGGATCATCTGATGGCACCTGGGCCCCGTCCTGCCCGTGTCTCCTGCAGCAGGTGCCCCAGGGTAGGGCCCATGGGGCTGAGCACAGTCAGTGGGAGCTGCAGGCCCTCGGGGGTTGCAGCCCTTTGAGAGGCTGCCGGGAGACGTGTTTTTTTGAGGCGAGCCTGGCCATGGGTCTGTGCGGCATGGGGCCCGGGCAGAGCCAGGCTGCAGCCTGCAGGTGCTGGGCACAGCACCCTCCATCTCCACACAGCCAAACCTGGCTGCCCTTGGGAGCCATGGGACACGTGCTTGGCTTCTCCCAGCCCAGGGTCCTGCGCAGCCCCCAGCAGGGAGCTGGCTCCAGGCCACACCGCCCCCCTGGGTGTCGCTAAGGAGCGGATCCCTGGGGAGGCCTGTTGTCGCCAATCAGGGACATTGTTCCCTCCTGGAAAGACTCCATCAGCCCTGGAGGATTTTGCCTGCAGCTGGGCGGGGGGGCAAGCTGGAGAGAGCAAGAGCTTCAGGGAGCGAGGGACTGCCCAGAGTGTGGGGGTGCCAGCACCCCCTGCCCAGGGGCACCCACAAGGGCCAGGCTCTGTCCTGCCACCTGCCCATGCAGCCTCTGCCTCCTGCATGAGCCTCTTCCCCAGGGCAGAGCTGGGCTGGGGCTGGGGCTGGGGCTGGGGCTGGATGGTGTGGGAGGGGCTGGTGTAGAGGTGGAGGTGTGTGCAGTGTGACAGGTTTTGCTAATTAATGGGCTTTTCCCTCCCAATCTTGCCAAGGAGCCCTCTGATGTATTAGTTTAATTAGCCAAATCCGAGGGCCGGGTGTGCAATGAGCTGGCCCCGCGCTCGGTGCCGATCACATCCTCCTTTCTCAGGTAATGACAAGCTAGTCTCAGGCCGAGTCCTGAGCCTGCCAGCGGCTGGTCAGGTTGAGCCCAGGGGATCCAGCTGCCTGCCTGTCTCTGTTGTGATGCACACCTAGTCCTGTTAATGGGCCCCAACAGCACGGGCGGCTGTTGGCTGGTCTCGGGGGGGAGCCATGAACCTCCATCGAATGCCCTTATTGCACAGGGTGATCCAGCCGCTCCCATCTCTCCCCACGACCTCGCAAGGGAGGGGCTTTTCTAGCCCCCAGGTCCATAGTGTTGGGCATCTCACAACAGTACTCTGTTTACCCTCGCCCCGGCCACCAGGCCGGGCAGCCCACAGCCAGAGCGACAGACTGGCCAAGGCCACACGGTCTGCCGCAGAGCCAGGAATCGACCCCCAGGGTTGCAGGCCACGGCCTGAGTCACTCGGCAAACCCAGCCCTCATCTCCTGGGGGGTGTCCTTCCGGCCTCTCAGGCCGGCCGAGCACGGCCTCTGTTACTGCCCCACAGTAGGTATCTGGCCTGAGTTCAACTGGGGCACCTGTGGGGCTGCCCGTCCCTGGGCTAAGAGCCAGGCCCTCTGGTGATGGCCTCGCTGGCCCTGAGGGAATTGGAGCTGGTGGCAAAGGGCCAAGGGGCACACAGCTCTGCTCAGTGTCCCTCTGGCTCGGAGCCAAGAGGCTGCGTTATGCCCCCAGAGGAGCTGCTGCTGCGCCACGGGAATGGCTCGGTGTGACGTTCCCCGATGTTATCTGGACCAGTGATCTGCTGGGTCACTCCAATCCGTGACTGAGAGCCAGCCTGACCCTGCTCTGCTGTGAGAACCCCCACGCCTGGGCTGGTCACTCACAGCCTCTGGCATGTCAGCTGCTCCTTGGATTGTGCAACCGAATGACACTAGCCAATACCTCCAGTCCCAGACACAACCCCAGGAACCTCCATCTTGCAGAGTCCAGTTATGCCCGCTGGATGCTGCAAGCTTATGAGTTTGTCGATTTCTTTGTTAAATTGACATACCAGGTTTGTTATCCCAAGCGGAGTCTCTGACACGCTGCAAACCAAACGCTGCTTCAGATAGAAGAAACCAACAGATTTATTAAGTGATTGACCAAGTCTGACTTATATTTTGGCTTATAAACAAAATAAAAGCAAAACTCATTCAAAGCTGATCTTAACACTTTCAGTGCCCTTACAAACTTAGATGCTTCTCACCACAGGCTGGCTGGTTGCCCTTCAGCCAGGCTCTCCCCTTTGATCAGTGCTTCAGTCACTTGGTGGTGGTGTCTGTGGATATAGATGGAAGAGAGAGGAAGAGCATGGCAAACGTCTCTCCTTTTTATCATGTTCGTTCTTCTCTCTTGGCTTTGCCCCCTCCCCTTCAGAGTCAGGTGAGCATTACCTCATCGTAGTCCCCAACTGGCCATGGGAAGGGGGGTGACTCACTCCAGAGTCCAACAGATCCTTTTGTTGCCACCTAGGCCAGCGTCCTTTGTTCCCGTGGGCCTGGGCAGGGTTTGTTCCATACCTGCCGTGATGAGGTGTGAACTGCCTCTATGCTCTTGGAGAGTTTTTGCCTGGGCTTGTTTTAAGCCGTGAGGACACACTTTCAGCCTCATAAGTATGTATGTGTAACTATATAACCTATAATACTGCTCAGGGCATCATGAGCCTTCCGAAGACACCTGATGTGACAAACTTTGCACTGGATACCACACAATCTTATAAGGACAAACATGGGGGTGTAGAGTGTTCCCATGTGGTACAAAGTGTCACACTCGGCCTGGCCTGTTACTGGGAGCACCGTGCTGCCTGGCTGGGACTGACCAGCTCCTTCTCAGGGGCTCTGGCTTCCCCCTCTAGGAATTGCCTGGGGAATTTTCTACTACAGACCCCACCCTGGCTGCAATGATCCAGCGGCTGTCCGGGAATCATTGTGCCCATGCCCTGGGAACTCACTGAGTGAGGGCAGCTCTGCCCTGTCTGTGCAGCACCTCAGCCCAGTCCCAGCTGGGGCCTCGACCCTACCGTCATACACGTCCCGTTTGGCTCCAAGCCATGCTGTCCACAAATCTCTCTCGTGCTGAGATTGGGCCAGGTTCTGGAGTCTGCCAGCCGCAGGTGAGTGGGAGCTGCCAGCCAGCCCTCCTGAGCGTGCCAGCCGCTGAGAGCTGGCGCTGCTGCAAGACAAAGTCCTTTGACTTCAGGGATGTGCCCTGGGCGTGAAGCTCAGCGGCTGGGAAGACGCTGGTCCTGGCTGAGTGGAGGGGGAGAGCCAGCAGCTGGGCTGATGGTGGTGCCGCGTGAGGGGCTGCTGGCATCCCCATCCGTGAGTGCTGAGCAGGTGGCTGAGCTGCTCTAGGTGTCTCGGGGCCAGGGCTGCTGGGGGCAGCTCTCACCGGTGCTCCAGCCTGGCAGTTGACCCCTCCTAGGGGCATCCCCACTCTGCACTTCCTCCCTGCCCTGGGGAGGGTGTTAGCGCCATGCTGGCTGCTGCGGGCCGGGGCTCACAGCAGCGAGGGTCCGGGTGGCTGTGGGTTCATCTCAGGGACTCCCAAGGCCCTGGAGCACCTGGAGATGGGACTGGCGCTCCATCTCCTCCCTGCTGCCTCTCCTGGGGTGCGGCAGAGCCAGTTCCCCTGGGAAGAGCTGTGGTAAGTGGTGAAGAGGGGGGGTCCTCGGGGGGACACCACCAGAGTGAAGCTGGAGTGAGGGGCCAGGAACTCTGTGCCTTCGTGGGGAAGGCCTGGGGCCCCCAGCGGGAAAGGCTGGGAGTACAGGTAGGAGGCAGGTGTAAAAGCTTTTTTGGGAATGATTTTGTTGTTGGAATAAATCCAGCCCAGCAAGGGGTACTACCAACCTGGAGGAGAACTGTTTGAGAGAGCCAGAAACATGGGGAAACTGAGGCAGGGCACTGCAGCACCACACTAGGCCCCAAGGGGGTGCTCAGGAGGCAGCCAACTCTGCCACAAGCCCTGAATCACAACACCTGGGCGCTTGAATCCATGGAGTCTGGGAATGGACCCCTCCTTGTTCTGCCATTCACATGCCCCTTCCAGCCAGGCAGCTCCTATGGCCGGGGTGACCTTTCGCCCTATGGCCATCTGGGCCTTCCTGGGGACCGGCTGGCGTCCGCAGCCCTGAACACCCTCCCAGCGTTGCCCAAGAGGCTCTGCTGCAGCCGGCCTATCCCCGGGAAATCCCCTGCGCCCGCTGCCAAGGGGTGTCCGCGCCCGGCTGGCTGAGCCAAGTTGCCAAGGCTCCTGTCCCCCCCGGCTCTTGCCAGAACACAGGTAGACCAGGCCTGGCAGAGGGCCTCCCGCTGTGCAGGAAGGGGCTGCTGCCCTCGGGGACAGTGGCTGGCTCTTGCCCCGCCAGGGGTTCCCAGCCGTCAGCATTTCACTGATGGGTGGCCTGGGGGATGGGCTCATGAGCCATGGAGGTGTCTCATTGTTTACACCCTGCAGGTCTTGTGGCAGAGAGTTCCACCTGTTAACGGCGCTGCGTGCGGAATCGGTTCCTTCCGGTGTCCTTGACCGTCCCCTTGCTCCAGCCGGTCACCCTTTGCCCGCACTGGGCTGTGTCCCCACCCCCGCTGAGCAGATTGCTACTCCCCTCCCCACCCACCGGGCCAGCTCCCCAAGGCTGGACTCAGCCTGTGCCCAGCTGAGCCCTTCTCTCCCTGCTCTCCCTCGTGAGACGGATCTGGGACACGCAGGCCAGAGCACGTCTTCCTTACAGAGCATCACAGGGCTACTGTCTGCATTGCCTGCCTTGCTCTGGGTCTGCTCCTGCCCCATGGCCCTGTCCGGGTCCAGCTGGGCATAGTGCGAGGGCTCTGTGGAGCTGCCCCACGGGCGCCAGTGCCCTCCGCTGGGCGAGAGCTAATGCAAAGCCTGGGCAGGCGGGAGCTTTTCCCGGGCAAGTTGCCGTTGCATGGCCTGGCCCCCAGCGGTGCTGGGTCTGGGACGCTCCTCTTCTGTCTGACCTGGCTCACGTTGTCCTCGCTCAGCCCGGCCTGCTAGACAGCGTGGGCCCCTGGCCAGCCTTGCAGCCCTGCCATTTGCCTTTGGCCACAAGAACAGCCCCACTCCGGCCCAGGGGGAGCTGCAGGGGGGGATGGGTCCCAGGCCCAGCCACGCTGGTGCCTGCTGGCCAGGTCTGTGGGTGCGGGAGCCTGGGAAGCTGCCCAATCTATGGGCTGGGGGCTCTCAGGTCATGGTAGTCTCAGCCGTGTCCCCGGGGCTGTGAGGCCAGGGCCTGGGGAGCTCGTGCTGCGGTCGCTGCGCTGGGCTGGGCATGCCCGTCTCCCGGCCCAACCTCGCTGTCTGGTTGCCCTGCGCAGCCTGTGGCCGTGCTCCCCCAGCGGCCTCGCCTGGTCCCCGGGGCCTGGTCCGCCCAAGAAAACGGCCACCCCCGGCCCAGTGCAGCCACCTGGGCGCCACATGGCGCAGGCCTCCCCAGAGCCAGCTGCACCCTCGGCACAAGTGGCTCATCTGCCTGCCCTGGGCCAGCCGGGCACAGGGCCAGTCCCTGCCTGGGGGCACAGGCCAGTGTGGACAGGCAGCCGGGGTGTAGCCCAGCCCTGGGTGCTGGCTGTAGCGCTGACCTCCCCGCCTGGGGGCCTTTGAGGGGCTGAACTCTGGGGCAGCTGGGCCTGGGGGCAGGGTGTGGGCAGTGACGTGATGGCAGCTGAGGGGCAAGGGGTGGGTGTGGAGGGTCAAACAGCAGCGTGCTCTGGCTGGTGTCTGGGGGGGCGGGTCCTGGGGAAGCCAGAGGGTCCTGCCCCCCAACTCCACAGTCAGACGTGACTCTCAGCCAGCCAGTAAAACAGAGGTTTATGAGACGACAGGAACATGGTCTAACACAGAGCTTTTAGGTGCAGAGAACAGGACCCCTTAGCTGGGCCCATTTTGGGGGGGCCATGAGCCAGACAACCCCATCTGCCCTTCACTCCATGTCTCAAGCCAGCCCCAAACTGAAACTCTCTCCAGCCCCTCCTCCTCTGGGCTTTGTCCCTTTCCGGGGCCAGGAGGTCACCAGATCCCTTTGTTCTCCAGCCCTTTAGCTCTCACCTTGTCAGGGGGAAGGGCCCAGGCCATCAGCGGCCAGGAGACAGGGTGTCTCCATTTATGTACCCTGGCCCTTTGCTCTGCAACCATTACACCCCCTTATCCCACCCCCTAGAGACTTAAGAACTGGCTAGGGGAAACTGAGGCACCCCTACAGTATTCAGAGGAACCATTAAGAACAGTCCCGCTTTGTCACGGGGGGGTAAAGGGCCGGGAGGCTGGGCAGGGGGCCAGGCGCTCGGGTGTGGCCCAGGCTGAGCCCCGTATGGGTCTGGTTCCAGGTGCCGAGGATGCTGTGGCTGCTGCTGTGGCTGGCGTGGCCCGGCGAGGGCTCCCCGCGCGGTGAGGCCACGTTCACGGCCGTCACCAGCCATGTCCTCCCGCCCGACTACGACAGCAACCCCACGCAGCTCAACTACGGTGTGGCCGTCACCGACGTGGATGCCGACGGGGACTTGGAGATCGTGGTGGCAGGGTGGGTAGCGGGGGGGGGGGGAGAGCAGGGTCCCTGGTGCTCCCGGTCCCACCCTTCCCTCTTCCCTGGGGCTGGGCCGGGGCTCGGGTGCCCAACCCTGGCATGGGATGGGGCAGAGCTGAGCTCCCATCCTGGCTGCCTGCTCCCGTGCCCAGTCTCCAGGGGACTCTCCATGGCACGCTGGGCTGCCCTTCTGCCCCTGCCATGTCTCCCCAGCCTGGCCGTGTGGGGCTCCCGCCCCGCGAGAGAGGCCCGTTGTCTCGGGGACTCAGCCCCACCCATGACCCACTCGGCCTCCAGTGGGAGAGGGGGGTGGCGCGGGAAGGGTGGCAGGGTGCCCTGGCCTCCAGGTCCCTTCTGCAGGGCACTAGGAGCTCATCCCTGTTGGGCTGGGGCCCCACTCACCTGTGGTGCTGCTGATGGGCTGGAGGTTTTGTATAGCCCTTTGTGGCCCCCTCAGCAGGGCCCCCGGGTGCAGGCCAGCCCTTTGCTCCCTGCACACCCCGTCCTCTGCAGCACCCATGGGAGCTGGCTGTGGAGGGGCCTGGCGGTGGTGCAGCGAGGGAGGGAACCTGCCAGCACTGCGTGTGGCGGGGGGTGCGTGCTCAGCACACGTAACCAGCTAGGTCTGGGGATCTCGTGGCCCTCGGCCCATCCCCCACGGATACCCGCACAACCCAGGCCTGCCAGCCCCGTCCAGCGGCTGCGGGGCATGGCTGCCTGGGCCCTAGCTGCTGCGTGGAGCCCTCCTGCTGCTCACTCCTCCCGCCCACAGCAGCCCCAGAGCTGGATCTCTGGGTATCACCCCCAGACCCTTGTCGTGGCCCTGCCACCAGGCCCCCCAGCGCCAGCAGGGGGAGAAGGGAAGCCAGCAAAGCCCAGCGAGAGCCGCGCTGCCCAGGCCAGAACCCTGCTGACGCGGCCGACCCGCTTGGCGTGCCCTGCATCGGCCAGGGGCTGGAGGAGGCTCGCGGGGGGGCTAATGGCAGTGTAGACCGCCTGAGAGGCTGTGGCAGGTGAGAGAGCCGGAGTCACACCCGGGGCTCAGTGTTTAAAGCCCCCCCAACACCCATTGCAGGGGGCTGAGGTCCCTGCCCCCCCTGCCCCGTGTGGCCTCGTTTGGGACCTGTGGGCACTTGAAGGCGGGTTCTGGGCCCCGTTGCAGCAGGAACCCACAGCATGCCCCATGGGCTCCCCTGCCCATGGATCTGGCTGGGGGCCCGGCTGGCGAAGGCCCCATCAGACAGTCCGGCTGGAGGCGCCTGACCAGGGAGTTTCCATCTCTGCCGTGGTCTCTGTGTGCCAGGCTCTGGCTTCCAGCTGTGCCCTGCCCCCACCCTGGGGCAGCTGAGGACTGGTCTGTCCCTGCCCTGGGGGACCCTGGTCAGCTGGGGCAGGGTGCGGGGGGAGCGTGGGGGAGGGTTTCCCAGCTCTGTTGCTGTTGCCTGAGGCTTGGCTGGGTAAGACCTGGCCCTGTAAATGCCCATCCTCACCCAGCCGAGGTGCTGCCCCCCCCTTTCTTCCCCCCCTCAGCCTTTGCTGTGCCCGAGTCGGATTATCTCAGGGACAGTTCCTGGCTGCCCGCAGCACCCCTGGGTGGGTGTCTCCAGGTGAGGGCAGCGTGGGTGGCCATGCACCCCCGGGCACAGAAGCAGCTGCTCCCCGTGCTCCGGCTCGTTCAGCGGTGCTGGGCGGTGGTGACCGATCGCGCCGAGCAGACGGACAGGGGCTTTCCCTCGTTAGGGCGGCACGGGGGTCTGGCTGGGTGGCAGGAGGCTCGACTGCTCCCCCACGAGCAGTGCCCCGTGCCACGGTCCAGTGTGGGGGAACGTGGGCCTCACCATGCTGGACAGCGCCCGCTGGCCTGCCCCCACTACCCAGGAGTAGGGGTGGGGCTGGAGCACTGTCCCTGAGGCCTGTATCCCCTGGACAAGAGAGGCCCAAGCAGCACCCCCGGAAGTGCTCCCCCCAATCCCACGATGGCCCTTAGCCCCGCCCTGACCGGGCTGCTTGGAGGGACCCCCAGCTCCCGGGGGCTGGGGCATCAAGGCCTCGGCTCTCGCCGCGTGGGGCAGGCATGTCGCAGGGGGGGTAGTCTGCGTTCCTGGGGGGGTGCGGCTGGGCTGGAAGTGCAGGCTACTGCTCCTCCCTCTCCCTGCCCCCCGCCCCCGGGAGCTGGGCCTGCTCCCCTCCCAGGCCATGCGGAGCAGAGTCAGCAGCCGCGGGAAGGAGGGTTGTGTAACCAGCCCTGACACCACTTGGGTAACTGTTTACTGGAGCTGAGGGCAGGGCAGGGCCCCTCCGGGGTGGGCAGAGCTCAGCCGGGGTCTGCCTTGTTCCAGGCCTCCCAAATCTCCTGGGGAGGGGCCTTGCCCGGCCGGCTGCCGTGGCTCCCAGGTCCTGCTCTAGGGCTGCCCCTAGAGGGGCAGGGCACGGCACGGAGTCTGCAGAGGGGCGAACGCTCCGCTCCTGGCACTGGGCCATGTCCTCGCCCAGGCTGTGCCCCAGGGGCCCCAGCAGGGCAGCGCCCCGACCTGTCCACAGCCGTGCCCTGGGCTGGCAGGTGCAGCCTCTGGGGGGAGCTGCTGAGTCCAGCGCCCGACCACCCTCTCCCCGAGCGCCCAGGCTTCCTCCCGGGCAGCAGGGCCCAGAGAGGCTCCTCTCCCTCCGGGGCAGCCGCCTGGATCGCTGGCACCGGAGCCGTGGGCCTGGGCCCGGCCCCCTGTGGCTGCCCCTCACTGTGCCGTGCTTTCCCCTGCCCTGAGGCCATGGTGCAGTCTTGCTCCTCCCTCAGCTGGGGGGCCCAGCCCCACTGAGCCTTGCCTGGGGCAGCCAGTTCTGGGGTGGTGAGCAGAGGGGCCAGCCCTGCTGCTGCGCCTGGCTGATTCCTTGCGTGCTGGCAGGGTGCTCGGGGGGAGCGGGCAACTCTGTCTGCTGGAGCCTGTGGGCCCCACGGCAGGGCAGAGGCCAGATGGGGCCAGTCACCTCACTCATGCCAGGGAGTGGCATCTCTGAGCAGCAGCAGGCCACTTGGGTGGCCCGGGCCAGACCCACTGCGTTCGTGGCCTGGCCATGTGGGGCAGAGGGGTGGGCAGTGACCCTCCACCGTTAGGGGCCACGTGATGGGGGTGATCCTGCAGCGAGGGTACATGGTGCCTCCCAGGGCCTGGCAGGAGGTGGGGGGGCATGGGTTGTCTCCCCCGGCCACGCCTGCAGTTCCCCCCGCTGCCCGGCTGGGACCCCCTGCCCCGGCACTGCTGTGTGGCAGGGCTGGAGGTGGCCACCCTGATCCTCCCCTCCTGGCGGGGGCTCTGGGGCTCTGGGGCTCTGGGGCTCAGTTAGGGGCAGAAGCTGCCCAGCACCTCACCCCCACCCCCAGCTTGTTCCAGGATCCCCCCCCAACCAGCAGCACCCCCGCTTGCTCCTTCCTGCCCAGCCACTGCCGCCCTCCTGCCTCTGGGGGTGCAGGGAACGAGCTCCTGCCAGCCAGGGCTTGCTGTGGGGGGCAGTTGGAGAGGGCGTCCGTCTCCCCGTGGGGCTGGGCACAGCCTGGTCCTGCCCAGCCCTCTCCAGGGGTTCCTGCTGATTTCTAGATTCCTGGGCCAGCGGGGACCACGTAGCCTGAGACTGCCCCAAGCCATTCCCCAGCGCCACGGCCCCTCCGTGCTGCCCCCATCCCCAGGGCAGCGGAGGGGACGCTCTTCCCTGCAGCCCCTGGTGAGCGCCCGGCAGCCCTCCAAGCTGGCACCAGGCGGGCGGTGCCACTCCCTCCCCAGGGCAGGGCTCAAGTGGGGGCTTCAAGGAAAGGGCCTTGGGGCCACCCCAAACCCTCTGGGGGCCCAGACCCAGCCTTGCCAGCCAGCCCCAAGGCACAGGCTGGGGTGGGTCCCACATGCCTGCCCCAGCGCTCCCGCTCGCCCCCCCAGGTACAATGGGCCCAACCTGGTGCTGAAGTATGACCGGGCGCGGCAACGGCTGGTGAATCTGGCGCCGGACGAGCGCAGCTCCCCGTACTACGCGCTGCGGGATCGCCAGGGCAATGCCATCGGGGTGACAGCCTGCGACATCGACGGGGACGGGCGCGAGGAGATCTACTTCCTCAACACCAACAACGCCTTCTCGGGTGAGCTGCACCCCCCCCCCCGCCACCGAGCCCAGGGGTCAACCCCCCCGGGGCCCCCTGCGCCACCGAGCCCAGGGGTCAACCCCCCCGGGGCCCCCTGCGCCACCGAGCCCAGGGGTCAACCCCCCCGGGGCCCCCTGCGCCACCGAGCCCAGGGGTCAAACCCCCCCGGGGCCCCCTGCGCCACCGAGCCCAGGGGTCAAACCCCCCCGGGGCCCCCTGCGCCACCGAGCCCAGGGGTCAAACCCCCCCGGGGCCCCCTGCGCCACCGAGCCCATGGGTCAACCCCCGCCCCGGATCCTCTGAGCCACTGAGCCCATGGGTCAAACCCCTCCCCCCCCCCAGGACCCCTGCACCACCGAGTCCATGGGTCAAACCCCTCCCCCCTCCCCGGACCTCCTGTGCCACCGAAGCCCAGGGGTCAACCCCCCCGGAGCCCCCTGCGCCACCGAGCCCAGGGGTCAAACCCCCCCGGGGCCCCCTGCGCCACCGAGCCCAGGGGTCAACCCCCGCCCCGGATCCTCTGAGCCACCGAGCCCAGGGGTCAACCCCCGCCCCGGATCCTCTGAGCCACCGAGCCCAGGGGTCAAACCCCCCCGGGACCCCCTGCGCCACCGAGCCCAGGGGTCAAACCCCCCCGGGACCCCCTGTGCCACGAAGCCCATGGGTCAACCCCCGCCCCGGATCCTATGAGCCACCAAGCCCATGGGTCAAACCCCCCCGGGACCTGCGCCACCGAGCCCAGGGGTCAAACCCCCCGGGACCCCCTGCGCCACGAAGCCCATGGGTCAACCCCCGCCCCGGATCCTATGAGCCACCGAGCCCATGGGTCAAAACCCCTCCCCCCCCGGGACCCCTGAACCACCGAGCCCATGGGTCAAACCCCTCCCCCCTCCTCCCCGGGACCCCTGCACCACCGAGTCCATGGGTCAAACCCCTCCCCCCTCCCCGGACCTCCTGTGCCACCGAAGCCCGTGGGTCAAACCCCTCCTGGGCCCCCTGTGCCACCGAGCCCATGGGTCAAACCCTTCCCGGGCCCCCTACACCCCACGCCACCGAGTCCATGGGTCAAACCCTTCCCGGGCCCCCTGCACCCCACGCCACCAAGTCCATGGGTCAAACCCCTCCCCCCTCCCCCCTCACCGGACCTCCTGTGCCACCGAGCCCATGGGTCAAACCCTTCCCGGGCCCCCTGCACCCCACGCCACCAAGCCCATAGGTCAACCCCCCCCCCCGGACCTCCTGCGCCACAGAACCCATGGCTCCTCCACCCGCCCCACCACAGTGCCCATGGTCCCTGCACCCCCCACCACAGAACATGTGGCCCATCCCCTCCACGCCACCACAGAGCCTGCACCCCCTGCCATGGAGCTGGCCCCCCATTCTCTGCCCAGCCCCCCCATGGATCCTGAACCCCAGCCACCCCCCTATGCCACCCCACATGGCTAGGGGTGTGGGGGTCCCTGTGTTGAGCATCAGAGGCCTGGGGGTCCTCGGGAGGGCGCATCGACAGCTCTGGACTGGGAATTCATGGGGGGGTGGGGGGGAGGTCCCTGGAGGCTTCGGGGGCGCCCGCCCTGGGCCTGCCGGGCGGCACTGCCGTGACCTTCGGCGCATGAGGGATGGCTGCAGCCTGGAGTTAATTTCTCAGTCGAGTGACTCCATTGATTCACGGCCGGGAAACGGAGCCAGCGCAGCCGCTGAGTCAGCAGCGCCTGCGGCCCCCAGCCCTCCCCGCCGCGCCCGGGCCCACCGTCCCTGAGGCCCTGCTGGGACAGGGGTCCCCTACCCACGGGGGAGCTGTGGGGAGGCCCCAGTGCAGGGCCCTCTCCCCAGAGCCAGCACTAGGGTCAAGCTGGGGCCAAAGAGAAACGGGGGAGAGGGGTGCATGGTGCATGTCCCAGTACCCCCAGTCTGGCACTAGGGGGTGCTGCGGGGCGCTGCTCACCAGGCGGGGGGGTGGGCTGACCCATAGCCCCATCCCCAGGGTAGCGACAGGGGCTGTCCCTTAACCCCTCGTATGCCCCACTCCTGCCATGGCATTTGAGGCGGCTGCCCATCTCACACCCCTCGCACAAGGCCAGGGCAGCTGCCTCTTATCCCTGCTCTCCATCTCCAGGGGCCAGTGCTTCCCTGCAGGCCATGGCCCCTGGCTGCCCTGGCCTGGCCCCCCGACTGGCACTGCAGGAGTCTGCCCAATGCTCCGCGTGCCCCTGGCCTCGGCCTGCCCCTGCAGTGACCAGGGCGGTGATGGGGCACCTTGCCAGGGAGTGGGGAGGGGTGTGACGGTGTCAAGTCGCTGCCGCGGTGGGGGCAGTCCAGCGTCATGGGGGCCTGCCAGTGCCCTCAGCTGCATGTTAGATGGGCAGGTCCAATGGCTCGCCAAGGGCCTGACAGCCCTTCCTCCCCCGCTAACGGCCTGGGCAGGGCCATTGTGCGCTGGAATCTCCTCCGAACACCTGGCCCCAGTGTCTTCCCTTGGAGACAGTCCCCGGCACGCTGGGCAGCGCCAGCCTGCCCAGCCACTGCAGCTGGAGCTCACGGCAGCCTGTCCCTGCCTGGGGGGGTCTGGTCATGGGGGGGGTCTCTGTGGGTTGGGCCCACTCATGCTCTGCCAGGCCCCCGGTCTTGCTGGGTGCCTCCATCTCTCCCTTGGGGTACTGGGCCCCGGTGCATTGAGCTCTGAGCTGGGGCAGGGGCCCTCCGGGCCTGGCTTTGGTGCTGCTCTCGGAGCCACGAACAACTCGGGGATGCGTGTCTGAAATGGGGTCCCCCAGGCTCCATGGGAAGGGCACAGGCCCCCGTCAGAGGGGTCCCCCCTTGTTTTTCTTGGCATCGGGGGCCCTGCTGAGTGGGGGCCATGTGGCCATCAACCTGAACTCCTCACCATGGATCCGTCTTCCTGACACACCTAATTACCCAGGCTGCAGCTGCCAGCGAGTTGCCTGTCCCTAAATCAAGCAGTCCCATTACTCCTGTCGGCTGGCCTGCGGCCGCGGGCCCTCCATTGATTTCCCCCTCCCCTGCTTGATCTACGAGGCTCTGCACAGCTCACCTTAATGAGTTCGTTCTGCCGGGCAGCTCTCCGCTGGTGCGGCCCCTGCACCACTGGGCACCAGCCCCCTGGAAAGGCGAGTGGGGGCTGGGGGCCGGGACTGAGGGGCCCCGGCGGGGCTGGGGGCCGGGATTGAGGGGCCCCGGCAGGGCTGGGGGGCTCCAGAGAGCAGGGCCTGGGTGCTGTGACATTGGTGGACTCCCCAGGGCAGTACAGTGGGGGTTCTGCAGCGCCCCCCCACACGTTGCCCCCTGCCCGGGCAGATCCACGCCAAGCCAGCTCCTCCCCTGCTCCTCTCCCTGCACACTTGTGCTTTCAGCAAAGAATGAATGAGCCTCTGTGGGGCCTGCCCCCCACTCGCCCCCCTGACCCTCTCTCCCCCCCAGGCCTGGCCACCTACACGGACAAGCTGTTCAAGTTCCGGGCGGGGCGCTGGGAGGACCTCCTGAGCGACGAGGTGAACCGGGCAGTGGCCAGCCGCTTCGCCGGGCGCTCGGTGGCCTGCGTGGACAGGGCGGTGAGTGGGCAGCAAGCCCGGCTGGTGGCCCTCGGGGCTGAGGACGTGGGCGCAGCGGGGTCATGGGGGCGTGGGGGGAGCTTCCTTCCCACCCAGATCAGGCTCTGTTCCCCAAACTCCCCCCCGCCCCCCTCGCAGGCTGTCGCTGGTTGTGTGGGGATGAGGTGGCACTTCCGAGCCTCTCCCATCCTGGCCTCAGCCCTCTGCCCCTAAGTGCCCCCCGGCTGCCAGGGCCCCAGCTCCCTCCTCCACCCCCCCCAAGCTGTTAGGGCCCTGGAGCCTTTCCCTGGAGTTGTCTCCCGGCTCTCGGTGATTTATGCTCCTGTCACCTGCTCTTTCTTCTTCCTCCTCCTGCTCCTGCTGTTTGTTTTCCAAGGATTATCACTAAATCAGGGCCCGGCTGCTGCAGGGGAACAATGGGAGGGGGGCGGGGAGTGTGGGGGAGCAGGGCCTACCCAGGGGATGGGGTGGGGTGCAGAGCCAAGCTGTGGGGTGTGGGGGGGTGGAGTGGGGTGGGGTAGTAGGTGGCAGGGGAGCAGAGCCAAGCTGCAGAGTGGGGTGTTTGGGGGTCAGGTAAGGGGAAGTGGGGCTGTACCATGGGGTGAGGACTGGGGAGGAACGGGGTTGGGGGAGGTGGGGGCAGGTGGAGGGGAGCGGGACTGCGACACGGGGGGCAGCAGGGCAGAGCCGTGGCGCAGTGGGGGACCCGGGCGGTGGGGGGGATGCAGCATGAGCATTCCCAGCATGCGGGGGGGGCAGCCGGACAGACACCGAATCTTGCCAGGTCAGGGCCTCGAGTGGCTCCCCCGCCCCAGGCTCAGCCCTCGAGCGACGCGTGGGGCCCGGGGCCCTGACACGGCTGCAGCCCGCACGCCACCCCCCACCCCTGCTGCGGGACTCTCATCCGCTCCCAGCGGGGCTGGCCAGAGCCCGCAGGCTGCCCCCAGGACCCTGCCCGGCCCAGGCGTCTCCATCAAGGGAAGCCCCTTCCTAGGCCTGCTGCTGCCCCAGCCAGGGTGTCGCAGCCGGCTGCAGGCTGGCGAGCCGGGGGGGCCCTGCCCAGCCTAGCTCTGCCCTCACCCGCCCGCCCCTTGCCCGCAGGGCTCCGGCCGATATGCCATCTACATCGCCAACTACGCCAACGGCAACCTGGGCCCCCACGCGCTGCTGGAGATGGACGTGACCGCCAGCGACCCTGCCCGCGGCATCGTGGTGCTGGCTGACGTGGCTGCCGAGGCCGGGGTCAACAAATACACAGGTCCCGGACAGCCTGCGCGGGGCTGGGACACCGTGGGGGGGGCGGCGCGGGGAGGGGGTGCTGCGAGAGGGGCCCATGGAGAGGGGGCGGCGCGGGGAGGGGGGTGCTGCGAGAGGGGCCCATGGAGAGGGGGCGGCGCGGGGAGGGGGTGCTGCGAGAGGGGCCCATGGAGAGGGGGCGGCGTGGGGAGGGGGTGCTGCGAGAGGGGCCCATGGAGAGGGGGCGGCGCGGGGAGGGGGTGCTGCGAGAGGGGCCCATGGAGAGGGGGCGGCGCGGGGAGGGGGTGCTGCGAGAGGGGCCCGTGGGGAGGGGGTGCTGCGAGAGGGGCCCATGGAGAGGGGGCGGCGCGGGGAGGGGGTGCTGCGAGAGGGGCCCATGGAGAGGGGGCGGCGCGGGGAGGGGGTGCTGCGAGAGGGGCCCATGGAGAGGGGGCGGCGCGGGGAGGGGGTGCTGCGAGAGGGGCCCATGGAGAGGGGGCGGCGTGGGGAGGGGGGTGCTGCGAGAGGGGCCCATGGAGAGGGGACGGCGCGGGGAGGGGGTGCTGCGAGAGGGGCCCGTGGGGAGGGGGTGCTGCGAGAGGGGCCCATGGAGAGGGGGCGGCGTGGGGAGGGGGTGCTGCGAGAGGGGCCCATGGAGAGGGGACGGCGCGGGGAGGGGGTGCTGCGAGAGGGGCCCATGGAGAGGGGGCGGCGCGGGGAGGGGGTGCTGCGAGAGGGGCCCATGGAGAGGGGGCGGCGCGGGGATGGGGTGCTGCGAGAGGGGCCCATGGGGAGGGGACGGTGTGGGCAGGGGTGGCGCAGGCATGGGGCTGCTGCAGGAGGGGCCCGTGGGGACAGGTTGGCCCATGGGGAGGAGGCAACGTGGGGATGGGGTGCTGCGGGAGGGGCCCGTGGGGAGGGGGTGGCGCGGGGCTGCCCATAGAGCGGGTGCCATGCCTGGCACACATGGTGCTGGGGCTGTCTCTGGGCTGGGTGTTTGTTTTCCAAGGATTATCACTAAATCAGGGCCCGGCTGCTGCAGGGGAACAATGGGAGGGGGGCGGGGAGTGTGGGGGAGCAGGGCCTACCCAGGGGATGGGGTGGGGTGCAGAGCCAAGCTGTGGGGTGTGGGGGGGGCAGAGTGGAGTGTGGTGGGGTAGGGTAGGGTAGTAGGTGGCAGGGGAGCAGAGCCGAGCTGCAGAGTGGGGTTGTCACGGAGTCCCTGGGCGATGCTCTGGAACTGCTCCCCATGAAGCCAGGCAGGACTCTGGGGCAGTCGCCTTTCTGTGAGCAGCCTGTCTGCAGGACACACAGCTCACCCGGCTTCCCCCTTCCTGGGTCTGACCTCGGAGCATTCAGCATCCTCCGCCCCTCTGTGCGCCTCCCCCAGCGAGTCCGCTCAGGCGGGGCTCCTGGGGAAGCCAGAGGGTCGTGCACCCCAACTCCGCAGTCAGACGTGACTCTCAGCCAGCCAGTAAAACAGAAGGTTTATTAGACGACAGGAACATGGTCTAACACAGAGCTTGCAGGTGCAGAGAACAGGACCCCTCAGCTGGGTCCATTTTGGGGGGCAGGGAGCCAGACAACCCCGGTCTGCCCTTCACTCCAGCCAGCCCCAAACTGAAACTCCCTCCAGCCCCTCCTCCTCTGGGCTTTTTCCCTTTCCCAGGCCAGGAGGTCACCGGATTCCTTTGTTCTCCAACCCTTTAGCTCTCACCTTGCAGGGGGGAAGGGCCCAGGCCATCAGTGGCCAGGAAACAGGGTGTCGGCCATTCTCTGTGTCCAGACCCCTGCACACACCTGCCCTCTAGGGCTCTGCAATGATCATACACCCTTATCCCACCCCCTAGATACTTAAGAACTGCCTAGGGGAAACTGAGGCACCCTCACACTATTCAGAGGAAACATTAAGAACAGTCCTGCTTCGTCACAACCGGTCATAGCATACGAGCAGGCAGCTGGAGCAGCCTCACCTGCCCTAGAGGTCTCAGCCAAAGTCACATGCCCCTATTCCCACCACCAAGGTATTGGTGCACCACACAGGGAAACTGAGGCACACACAGTATTCATGCAAAACAGTAAAACTCACCTAGGCTCGCCAGTAAGGCTCACATACCCCATAACAAGGGGAAATCCCCACTTCGTCACAGCCGCAGAGGGTGACAGGCAGGCGCTCGCTGAGTCAGGACCCTCAGCATCCCCTCTCCTGTCTGCTCTGAGGGTGCTTGGCACAGGGGAGCCCGGATGCTTCCTGTTAGCGTCTGGTGAGGCCTGGGCCCTTGGCATGAGCTGGCACGCTGAGAATGCTGCCCAGCCCTCTGGGGCCCGGCTGGGGCATCCCGGGCAGACGCCAGGGACTCTGGGGCAGGGTCTGAGTGGGGCAGCGCGTGAGTCCTCTGTGGCCCATCCCCAAGGTGCTGAGCACATGGAGGGGCCGGGGGCTGAGCGGGTGCAGTGTGGGGGTGGGAGCTGCGCCCTGCTCCCAGGCTCTGCCCCCCTGGAGCCCACCCTGGGGGCGGTGGGAATTGCCCCATGGGCAGTAAATTGTCCGTGATTAGGAGTGTCGTTACCATGGCGACTGTAGTGCTTAGGGTGGAGGTGACCCCTGGCCCCTGCTAAGTGACTCAGGCCTGGTCTGCCCCCCGGGGCATGCCCATCCCAGGGGGGCCCCTATGGCTGTGCCCAGGCCTGGCAGAGAGGGGGCCTGGCACCCCTCCAGCCACGGGCAAATGCTTTGGGCACCGCTGTGGGGCTAAAGCGAGGCAGCGCCAGCCGGAGCCTGAGGCTGGCGGGTGGGGGTCTGCGCAGGGGTCCGAGGGGTGACTGGCCGCTGGGGAGTGCAGAGAGGGCCGGGGTAGTTTCTGGCGGGTGGGGGTCTGCGCAGGGGTCCGAGGGGTGACTGGCCGCTGGGGAGTGCAGAGAGGGCCGGGGTAGTTTCTGGCGGGTGGGGGTCTGCGCAGGGGTCCGAGGGGTGACTGGCCGCTGGGGAGTGCAGAGAGGGCCGGGGTAGTTTCTGGCGGGTGGGGGTCTGCGCAGGGGTCCGAGGGGTGACTGGCCGCTGGGGAGTGCAGAGAGGGCCGGGGTAGTTTCTGGCGGGTGGGGGTCTGCGCAGGGGTCCGAGGGGTGACTGGCCGCTGGGGAGTGCAGAGAGGGCCGGGGTAGTTTCTGGCGGGTGGGGGTCTGCGCAGGGGTCCGAGGGGTGACTGGCCGCTGGGGAGTGCAGAGAGGGCCGGGGTAGTTTCTGGCGGGTGGGGGTCTGCGCAGGGGTCCGAGGGGGATCTCAGGGGCAATGATGGGTTGGGAGTGTACGAGGGGGCAGGTGCCAGAGGGGCTGCACCTGGGCCATGGGGCGGGGGTGAGCGGGGGCTGCATGAGAGGGGGTGGGGGAGGGGAAGGTGTGGGGCCAAGCGGGAGGGAGCGGAGGTGGGAGTCGGCGGCTGAGGGGAAGGAGGAGGGGCAGGTGTGGGGCCGAGCGGGAGGGGGCAGGGTGGGAGTGGGGGCCTGAGGGAGGAGGGGAAGGTGTGGGAGTAGGGGCGGAGGGGAGGTGTGGGGCCGAGCGGCAGGGTGGGAGTGGGAGTGGGGGGCTGAGCAGGAGGGGGAGGGGATGGGGAGGTAGGAGGGGAAGGTGTGGGGCAGAGCGGGAGAGGGCAGGGAGGGAGCCTGAGGGAATGAGGGAGGGAGGGAGGGAGGGAGGGGGGAATGTGTGGGGCGCAGAGAGGACAAGACGGCCACATGAGGCCGAGTTTGCTCCGGGTGCCCTGACCAGTGCCCTGCTGTCCCCAGGCGGCCGTGGGGTGGCCGTGGGCCCCATCCTGAGCGCAAGCGCCTCAGACATATTCTGCGATAACGAGAACGGGCCCAACTTCCTCTTCCACAACCAGGGGGACGGCAGCTTCGTCGACCGGGCTGCCAGCGCCGGTGAGTGAGCCGGCGGGTGGGGGCGGTGGCGTGGCCGGGGGGCCAGCCCTGGAGCCAGAGCGGCCGAGCGATACCCACAGGGCCCGTAGGAGGCCGAGCTGGGCCCCCCGAGCGTGTTCCCAGACCTGGGCCCCCCGAGCAGGTTCCCAGGCGTGGGGCCCGGCTGACTCCACGCTGCGACTGTAACACGCTGAGCCGAGGGCCGCCGAAGAACCGTGCGGGGGATCGCAGCGGGTTAAGGAGCCGTGTCTGGGGCGTCCACTCCCAACCCGGGCAGCTCCCCCCGCCTCCCTCCCCCTCCCCCTCCCTCTGGGGGGGCAGCTGGCTGCATGCCACGCAGAGCCCCCCACGGTGCCCGGCCCAGACGGAGATGGGGCTCCCTCTGCACTGGAGCTGTCCTTGGCCCCACGCCCAACCAGTCTCCTCTGCTGCCCCGCAGGCCTGGATGACCCCTACCAGCATGGACGCGGCGTGGCCCTGGCCGACTTCAACCGCGACGGCAAAGTGGACATCGTCTACGGCAACTGGAATGGGCCCCACCGCCTCTACCTGCAGATGAGTGCCGGCGGGCGGGTCCGCTTCCGGGTGAGTGTGGGGCACACACGCTGCCGAGGGGCACCGGGACCAGGGCCCCCAGCCTCCCCAGCCTTCCACACCCTCCCCAGGGGCTTGCTGTCCCAGCTCTCCCTGGGGATGGACACTCACTGCCCCTTCTGGGGAGCCCAGAGCCCGGCCAGGCTTAGGGAGCCCCTGGGTTCCAGCTCTGTCAGGCTCTGACCTCCTTGGTCCGACTCCTGGTGAGAACCCCGACTTCTTCCAGCAGCCCCCTCTGAGCCCCCCACCCCCATCCTAGCCCTTTGATCTCCAGCTGGGGAGTATGTCTCAGCCTCCTTGCACAGAGGCGGGGAGATCTCTGTCCCCTGGGGTGCTGGGTGTCAGTGTCCTGGGGACTGGATTTGCCATCGGCGTCTCAAATCTCCACTGATCTGGGGCCAGGCCCAAACAGCCAGGCGACGCCCCACCCTTGTCTCAGCCTGTCCTGAGAGGAAAGAGTCCTATCCCACCCATGGGGGAACAGCGCAGGGGAAACTGAGGCACACCACATTCCTAAAGATATCCCTTGGCACTTCCAGCTGTGCTGCCCAGCCCACCGAGCGCTGCAGCTCCCCCATCACTCCATGGCCCTTGTTATGCTTATAAGAAGCACACGGGCAAAGGCAGTATGCCGCGTTTATTGAAGATACAACAATTAGCATATACATTCTCTCTCTCTCTCATGATTTTCCTCCCTTGGGACCCATGAGGTCTGCACCCTCACGCTGTAATCAATCGTCATCTGACGAGGGCTTGTTTTCTTACATTGTCCTTCTCATCCTGGATCTTGTTCTTTCATCAAGTCTCTCAGGGAGTTGCCCCAGGCTGGTTTTGATCACTGCTACCTTGTCCCCATTGATGGGTGCCCATCTCATCTTTTGAGTCATCAATCTGCCTTCCTCTGACATCTCAAATGGGGCATGTTGCAGCCTCCTGGTGCCCTTGCATCTGTGTCAGGGTTCCCTCCCCACTCTGAACTCTAGGGTACAGACATGGAGACCCGCATGAAAGACCCCCTAAGCTTATTTCTACCAGCTTAGGTTAAAAACTTCCCCAAGGCACAAATCTCTATTTGTCCTTGGACTGAGGTATGCTGCCACCACCAAGTGATTTAACAAAGAACCAGGGAAAAGGAGCACTTGGAGTTCCTCTTCCCCCAGTAATCCCCCCAAGCCCTTATACCCGCGTTCCTGGGGAAGCTTGAGAATAATATCCTAACCAATTGGTTACAAAATGATCAAAGACCCAAACCCCTGGGTCTTGGAACAATGGAAAAATCAGTCAGGTTCTTAAAAGAAGGATTTTATTTAAAAAAAAAAAAAAAAGAAAGAAAGGTAAAAATCATCTCTGTACAATCAGGATGGAAAATACTTTACAGGGTGTCCAGATTCAAAACCTTAAAGTTACAGAAAACAGGAATAAACCTCCCTCTTAACACAGGGAAAATTCACATAAAACAAAAGATAAACGAATCCACCTTGCCTGGCTTACCTATACTAGTTGCAATATTGGAGACTTGGATTAGGATGGGCTGGAGAAGATGGATTTCTGTCTGGCCTCTCTGAGTCCCAAGAGAGAACAACCACGTAAACAAAGAGCACAAAACAAACAGTCTCCCCTCTCCCCAGATTTGAAAGTATCTTTTGTCCCCATTGGTTCCTTTGGTCAGGTGCCAACCAGGTTATTTGAGCTTCTTAACCCCTTACAGGTAAGGAGGAATTTTAGGCTACCCTTATGGTTATGACAGTCTGTCTCTGGTTCCTCCCTAGACCATCTGGTTCAGTGATTGCCTTCACACTTATCTCTTAACACCCATTCCTCATTCACACACAACACGGAACGTTTTGAACAGAAACATCAAATTGCAAAGCAGAAGAAAAACAGTCATGGCTACATTATGATCTTCTTATTCTTTATCCTTCATTCTAAATTATACAAAAAATAAATCCTACTACTACCCCTGACCCGTCTGTCCCACAGGACATCGCCACCCCCAAGTTCTCCATGCCGTCCCCCGTCCGCACTGTCCTTGCAGCCGACTTCGACAACGACCAGGAGCTGGAGGTGTTCTTCAACAACATCGCGTACCGAGGCTCCTCTGCCAACCGCCTCTTCCGGTAGGGCCACCCGCCGGGGCAGGGTCACAGGGCGGGCTGCCTACCTGGCGGGGGATGAGAGCAGCTCACCTGCCCACCCAGGAGATGGGCAACATGCCCAGGAGAGCCAGGGGCCACAGCTGCGTGCCCAGGAGGTAGGGAGGGCGGGCAGACTGGATTCCGATGCCCCTGGCGTGGAGGTGTGCTCAGTGCCCAGGAGCCAGGAGGTGTGCCCTCAAGAGCCCATGGGCACCAGCCGCTGTGACGAAGCCCTTTGCAATGTCATTATCAGCCCCTCACTCACAGTGCTAATGCCCTGGGTTCTGTGCAGCAGCCCCTCATTAATTGTGGGGATCGATGGCTCATTAGCACCAAACCGCTCATTTGTCCCAGATGGAGAGTATCAGTGCAGCGACCAGGCCCCGGCTGCCTGTGCGGTGACAGCATTCCCGCAGACGGGGCCTCCTGGGGGCACAGCTCTGCATGCTCTATGGTGCCCCCCGGGCAGTGCCAGCTGGGTCTGCTCAGTGGGCAGGGAAAGGGTTAAGCCATTCTGTGGGGTTTCCCCTCCAGCTGCTGGCTCTACTGCTGGTTTCTGGGGGGCGCCCTTGCTTTGCCCCAGCCAACACACTGCTGCGGGTGAGCTCCCCGCCAATGGCGTCAGCCAATGCCAAGAGACATGTCCTGGCCGTGGGCACAGAGCATCCCCCAGCCAGGTTACCCCTCCCCTCTGCTCCCACTGCTCTGCACAGCCAGATGGCATGGGCTGAGCCCGGGCCCCACATCTCCCCTCATGTCCCTGGCCCAGCTCCCAGGATGGATTAGCTCCCTGAGCCTGCCCCTGAGCCTCCCCCCCATGCCCTCCTTATCCCATTGCCCCCACCCGCCCCCTGTTCCCCACACCCTCTCACAGCAGCACCTCTGGGCTCAGGCCGCATCCTGCCATTTGCTGTGTGGGAGGACGGGCCCCACGGCCAGGCCCACACAAATCCCACTGCCGGATCAGGGCCTCAGCTCTTCAGGTCAGGGCTGTCTCTCCTGCGGGGCAGTGCCCAGGGCCCAGGCTGCCCAGATACAATAGCGAGGTCAGCCTCAGCCTCAGCCCCAGGGGCAGGCTGACACGGCATGAGGGGGAGTCAGAGCCCTGCACCCCCACTTCCTGCGATTCACCACGACTCTCAGCCGGCCGGTAGAACAGAAGGTTTATTAGAAACGACAGGAACACAGTCCAGACCAGAGCTTGAAGGCATAAACAGGACCCCTTAGTCAGGCCCTTCTGGGGGGCAGGGAGATTAGACCCCAGCCTTGGGGCTCCCTCCTCTTCCCCAGCCAACTCCCAAAACTGGAAACCCCTCCAGCCATCTCCCCCAGCCTCCCCGCAGCTCCTCCTCCAGCCTTTGTCCAGTTTCCTGGGCAGAAGGTGTCACCGCCCCAACCCCCCTCCTGGCTCAGGTTACAGGCTCAGGTATCTTCCCTCAAGGGAAGTCTCCCCTCCCCAATGAAACTCCCCTGCAACATTCCCAGGTTAAATCTGCCCCACGCCCTGCTGTGTCACACAGGCCCTGCCCCATTTCAGAGGAGGGAATAGGGCCTGCTAAGTCCCCACAGGGCCACCCTCCGACCCCAGCCATTCACCCACACCAAGGCCCATCTGGCTCTGCTGGATCCTGGCACAGTCTCTCCATCAGGGGCTCCGAGCCCCTTGGCCACGGCCTGAACCTGCCTGGTGCTGAAGGGAGGCGATGCTGTGTGTGCCAGGCAGGGCTCCTCGCCAGGATGCAGCACTGGCATAGGCTCTCGCCCGACAGGGCTGCACCCTCTGCCAACCCTGCCCCTTGCAGCCCAGGGACCCTGCGTGGAGCCAGAGGCTCGCTGTGGCAGGGGGTCACGTGGCCAGCAGACATGGAGGGGTTTGGGCAGCCGGTGGGGTTGGGGGCCCGGGGCCTGGCTCTCACCCTCGTCCCCTGCAGGATCGTCCGCAGGGAGCACTCGGATCCCGTCATCGAAGAGCTGAACCCAGGAGACGCCATGGAGCCCGAGGGCCGGGGCACTGGTGAGTCCTCCACACTGCACTCCTGCTGTCGGGCTCCCCTGACCCCCAGGGGCTGGGCCAACCCCGGCAGGGCCAGGTGCTGAGATGTCCCCAAGCTGTACTGCCTGGGGACCCCTGGGTGCTGCGGGGGTCAGTGGGGTGACACATGAGTCAGCCCTGGTCAGCAGGGGGCGCCTGCAGGGCTGGGTGGGGAGCTGCAGCCGCTGGGCGGGAGGTGAAGCAAGCAGGCGAATCCTGGGTTGGCTCCGGGTTGCAGGCGGCTGGATCAATGGCTCCATTGTTGTCTCCCATCCCTGCCCCAGAACAGCAGGGCCCTGGTCTGGCCCGGCCCCTCTGCGCCCTCATCTGCCCAGTGACGCCGTCAGTTCCTGGGGGTCAGGGTCAGGGTGCTGCCCCCTCGATGCGGGGCCCCAGGGAGCCAAGCCTGGCACAGGTCAGTGGCTGCTGATGTAACCCCATCCCCAGGGACCAGAACCTTGGGGTGGCTCCGTGCGTGCTGCAGGGTGACAGTCAGGAAAGTTGAAGAGGCTACTGACAGGCAGCATGATCTAGTGGTCAGAGCATGGGGGCCTGGGAGCCAAGACTCCTGGGTTCCATCCTGAGCTCTGGGAGGAGCGTGGGTTCTAGGGGGTCAGGACTCCTGGGTTCTACCCCTGCCTCTGACACTGACTCTCTTTCATCTTAGGCAAGGAACGGCCCTTTCTAGCCAGGGCTGCCTCCCCGGCCGCTGTCCCTCTGGGCTGCCTGCAGCCCGACCGACCGTGGCTACTGGGCGTGGGGTGGATCATCCCTGCAAGCCTGTGGTCATCTGAGCCGGTCCCAGGTGCAGGCTGCACCGGGGCTAGGAGGGGCTGGCGTGAGAGACGGGCAGAGCTGGGCCGGGGAGGTGGGGGATTGCGATGGGGGCTGACCCCCAGCCCCTGCTGTCGTTGCAGGGGGTGCAGTGACTGACTTCGATGGCGATGGGCTTCTGGACCTGATCCTGTCCCATGGCGAGTCCATGGCACAGCCACTCTCAGTCTTCAGGGGCACCCAGGTGCGTTGGGGCCCCATGCTGGGCCACAGTGGGGCTTTGCTGTAAAGACTTTGTATGACTGCTGTGCGTGCCTCAGTTTCCCCTTGCCACGGAGTCACAGGCTGGGGGTGCAGGCACCGCTCTGAATGAAGTCGGGCAGGGCTCTCGGGCAGCGTGGCTCCCCTCAGGACACACGCTCACCAGGGCAAGAAGCCTCCTGGGCGTCGGTGCTTCCTGGGCCTGACTTCGGAACGTTTGGCCCTGTTCACCCTGGGAGCTCCCGGCAGCGAGTGCCCCTGGATGGGACCCCTGGGGAAGCCTCACCCGCCCCCAAAGGGCCCTGTCCCCCACTCCGCAGCCAGCCGTGACTCTCAGCCAGCGTGTGACACAGACGGGTTATTAGTCGTTGGGCCCCCAGCGTAGAACAGAGCTTGTGAGTGCAGAAATTGGGGACATTCAGAAAAGTCCATTGTTGCGGGGGGATCCAGAGCCCTGGGCCCTCTCCCCGGAGACCCAAACCAGAAGACTGACTCACTTCCAGCCGCCCAGCCTCAGACACGCCCAGCTGCCCCCACCCACCCCCAGTCCTTTGTCTCTTCCTCTTGCCGGGGGACAAGCTCTGGCCATCAGTTGCCAGGATACAAAGTGCCAGGTTCTCTGTGCCCAGACAGCCAATCAGCAGTCACACCTGCCCTCTTGGAGTCTCTGCAGCCTAGATACTTGAGTAACACACGGGAAACTGAGGCACACACCGAGTATTCAGAGTAAACATTAAGCACATTCCCACTGTGTCACCCCGCTTCCCCCCAGACGAAGTCTCTGGCTCTGCCCTATTCAGCCTGGTCCCCGGGAGTGTGTCTCCCCCAGCCGGAGGCTCCCTCCCCCTGGGGCAGTCTGTGACCCCGGGTCAAGGCTGGGGAGTGTGAGCAGGCTGTAGCCACATGTCCAGCCACATGTCCAGATCATCCCCCATCAGCACCTCCGCGGGTCACTGATCCTGCACCCCTGCCTCTTGGCCCCTGTCTCAAGTAGTTCTTCACTGAGGGGCCAAACACCCCCCCAGGGCGCAAGATTCGTGGGGCACTAACTGATCTGGGCCCCCCCATTGGGGCTGTGCCAACATCACCCCAGCACCTGTGTCCAGAACCTGCCCTTTCTTCCCATCCACCCTCTGGGGACAAACTCGCCTGCTCCCTGCGGGTTGCCCTGCGCAGCCTGTACATTGATCACACCAGAGCTTCCTCCCAGAGCCACAGCCAGGCTGTCCCGTGGGGAGCTGGAGTGCCCCCGCCGGGCTCCTGCTGAGTTAACCGGTCATGGGTTCTGCTTGGCTGCTGCTTCCATAACCCTGGGGTGTTTTGCCTACAGAAATTACATCACAGGTCTCTGAGGTCCCTTGGAGGGGGTCGGCCGCATCCACCGTCACCCCTGGTTTGGGCTTACTAGAGTCCTGCTTCTGGGGCACCCCTGGGTGGCCCCTCTTTGGGTCCCCGACCTGGGCCAGTCCCTCCATGCCTGGCCCTGCTGCCCACGAACTGCTCTGCCAGCCTGCCTGCGCTGTGCAGATCCTTTGGCTTCCTGGCCGCTAGCCACGTTTTCCGCTCCGCTCCCCCCGCCTCCAAGCTGTCAGGGGCCCCAGGTCACGGAGCTGCTCCAACCCCGCCAGGCTGCACCCCCTGCAGTGTGGTGACCTCAGCTGGGGGGCGGCTTCCATGCAGGTCCCCCCCCGGGGCCTTCTGCACACCTCAGAACTGTGTCCCCTAAGCCTCGGGGTCCATTCAGACCTGAGCAGCGGAGCCTGTTTGACCTGTTCATAGCCGCAGAATGGATTCCATCCACCTGGCCATGTGCTCCTAGCGCTCTGGGGCTGAGGAAGGGGTGACAGAGCGGAGCTGGGCCGCAGGGTCCCTGAGTTCAATCTGCAGGTGTTCCCAAGGGCAGTGAGATCGGCATCTCAGCCCCCCACTGAAACTGGAGCACCAATTGGGGAGCTAGGCTCCCTGCGGAATTGGCAGCCTTTCCCCACATACCCATTGGTGGGGCCTCTCTCCCCTCGGCTCCTCCAGCTCCCGCTTCTCCTGCTGCTCCACCTCGTGCTTTCGCTCCTCCGGGTCCTCTCACCCCTTTGCTCTCAGCTCCCCACCACTCCGGTCAGACTGTCAGGACCCAGGTCGCGAGGACACCCCCTGCGAGACGGGGGACCCAGATCGCACGGAGGCCCTGCTGCTGCGCGGGCTGCTGCCTCTGCTGCTCTCAGACCCTCCTAGAACCTGCTTCCTGGACTGATCGTCCTTCTCCAGCCGTCCCAGCGGCTGCCCGCTTCCCCCCACGGAGCCCCCTCTCCCTGCAGAGGCTGGCAGTGCCCCCAGGGGCAGGTCACACGCCGTTTTCCTGCTGTTCCTTTTGGCTGCTCTTGTTTCCTGGCTGCCAGTCACTTATGGCAAAATACTTCTGATGCGTTCAGCAACCTCCCATCCTCGTGGTGCCTTCCCCAGCCTGCCTCTGCTCCCCCATCACCAACCCACAGGGCTGGTTTTCTTCAACAGCCCGAGAAGGCCCCCTTCAGGGAGCCAGACCCACCCAGGGGCTCGCTCTGTCACTAGGGGAAGCCCCTTGGCTTCATTGCCTCCTTGGACCGAGCCTTCAGCACCCCTGGGTCATGCTGTGAGCTCCCTCCAGCGAGTCCACCTGAGAGAGACTTGGACCCCCAAGGGGCGCAATGCCCCCCACCTCCAGCCCCTGCAGGGCCGCAGCCGGCACGGTTACAGCAGGAGGGTTATGAGGGGCGTGGAACAGAGCTAGGCAGGCCTTGGGTAGCACCGAGAGCAGGAAGTTACAGCCTGGCCCACACACCCAAGTATCCAGCCCTTCTCCACCCCTAGGTGACAAAGCAGCATGGGGGGTGTCACGGAGTCCCCGAGTGATGCTCTGGAACTGCTCCCTACGAAGCCAGGCAGGACTCTGGGGGAGCCTCCTCTTTCTGAGCAGCCTGTCTACAGGACTCACAGCTCACCTCACACAGCTTCTACCTTCCTGGGTCTGACCGCGGAGCATTCAGCCTCCTCTGCCCCTCCGTGCGCTTCCCCCAGCGAGTCCGCACAGGCGGGGCTCCTGGAGAAGCCAGAGGGTCCTGCCCCGCAACTGCGCAGTCAGACGTGACTCTCAGCCAGCCAGTAAAACAGAGGTTTATTAGATGACAGGAACATGGTCTAGAACAGAGCTTTGTAGGTACAGAGAACAGGACCCCTCAGTCAGGTCCATCTTGGGGGGCAGGGAGGCCAGAGCCCCATGTGGGCCTCCCTCCATTTCCCCAGCCAGCTCCAAACTGAAACTCTCCAGCCCCTCCTCTGGCCTTTGTGTCTCTCCCGGTGGGGAGGCCACCTGATCTCTTTGTTCTCCAACCCCTTCAGTTGGCACCTTTGCAGGGGAGGGCCCCAGGCCATCAGTGGCCAGGAGACAGGGTGTCGGCCATTGTCTGTGCAGACATCATCACACTGACCCTCTCGGGCTCTGCAACAATCACACCCCCTTATCCCCCCACCTAGATACTTAAGAAATGCCAAGGGGAAACTGAGGCACCCACCCAATATTCAGAGAAAACATTAAGAACAGTCCCACTTCTTCACAGGGGGAAACTGAGGCACACAGAGTATTCATACAAACTATTCCCAGAAAATCCCCACCCCGCTGCCCGATTCGTCTCACCCGTCTGTCCCCTGCAGGGTGCTGGCAATAACTGGCTCCGCGTCATCCCGCGCACCCGCTTCGGGGCCTTTGCGCGGGGGGCCAGGGTGGTGCTGTTCACCCGGCGCAGCGGGGCACACCTGCGCATCATCGACGGTGGCTCGGGCTACCTGTGCGAGATGGAGCCCGTGGCGCACTTTGGCCTAGGTGAGTCGCTGGCAGCCTGACCCCTGGTCTGAGGGAAGCCTGGCCCTTGCCCCGGCCCCCAGGAAGCCCTGGGCATCTGTCTGTGGCTCCTGGTTGGAGCTGAGACATGGGGTCAGGGCAGCATTAGACTCCCACGCTGTGTTCCCCAGCTCTGCCTCTGCCCCATAATTGTGACCCACTGCCCCCTACTAGACCAGCCCTGGGCTCCCCCCAGACCTGCCTGTGCCCCTCACTCCCGATCCACAGCCCCCTGCTGGCCCCGCCGTGGAAGGGTCTGTTCCTTTAAAACGCTCTGTCCTGGATAGTCGGTGGCTAACAGATTGGGGGGCTTGGAGGGTCTCATTGTTGGGGTTCAAAGCGTTGGCTGCAGCAAGGTGCCCGCTGCCTGGGCTGGGAGGGGGAGCTGAGCATCCCCTGCTGCCCTCCCCAGCTGCTGCTCTGCAGAGAGGTGAGTGTTTCCATGCCCCATGAGTCCCCGACCCCTCCACGCCTGTTTCCAGCCCAGCCAGGCCTGCGGGGTGAGCAGGGCAGCCAAGCGCTCGGGAACCAGACCGAACAGCGTCTTGGTGCTGGGCCCTCGCCCTGCTCACCCCACTGCCCCCCAAGCTGCTGCTCTCAGCAGGGAAAGGAGGGTCCCCTGGGCAGACAGCAGCTTTCTCTGCTGAGATCTGCTCCCTCTAGTCCTGCTCCAGGCTGGGCCCAGGCCCGCGGCTGCCCGCTCTGATGGCTTCTCCTCTACAGGCCAGGACGAAGCCAGCAGCCTGGAGGTGACGTGGCCAGATGGCAGGGTCGTGGCCCGGGCTGTGGCCAGCAGCGAGATCAACTCGGTGCTGGAGATCCCCTACCCCGAGGGTGCTGAGGGGCAGGTCCCACCCGCCTCGCTGGAGGTGAGTGCCATGCAGCGCACCTGGCACGGAGTGGGGCAGGGCCGGGCCGGGGGCACCTCCCAGAGGCAGGGCGGGGGACGTGGCACAAGGAGCCGACAGGACGCAGACACCCGCTTGGATGGGACAGGCCAAGGGACATGGAGCCTCTAGGCTCACCCAGGCAGGCAAGGCTCAGCCACCCCTGCCAGCTGCCCTGCCCTGTGCGACGCCGTCCCTGGTGTGTGGGCTCCAGAGCGCTGGGGAGTCAGTGCCCCGTGCCCCCTGCCTGGCTGCAGACAGGGTGGGCCCTGAGCCTGCCCCTCACTGACCAGTGCCCAGCAGGGGGAGCTGGGAGGCCTGGGGCAGCCCCTCCCCACACTAATCCCAGCCCCCCGGGTCTCTGCTTCTCCCCTTGATGCAGTGCGGCCAGGGATTCTCCCAGCACGAGAACGGACGCTGTGTTGGTGAGTCGCTGCTTGTGAGGCGCCCGCGGGAGGGGCTGTGCCAGGCAGGAGCCACAGGATCGCTCTGGCTGGGTGGCAGGCAGGCGGGGGACCTTGGGCTGTGGCATGGCCGGGGGAGGAGTTGTGTGCCAGGGCATTTCTGGGCTGCTTACTTGGCAGGGGGGCGGCAGCCTGGCGGGGGTGGGAGGTGGGGCGCTGTTGCATGGCTGTAGGGCAAAGATTTGCTGCAGGGCTGCAGCCTGGCCGGCCTGGGGGCTGCACTCTGGGGGCGCTGGGGCCCCAACCGTGGGGGCTGTCGTGTCTGGGCGGGTGGGGAGCCGTAGCGCCTTCCCCGGAGCCCAGGGCTCACACTGTGCCCTGTCCGCTTCCAGACACGGACGAGTGTGCCGCGTTCCCCTTCGTGTGCCCCAGGGAAAAGCCAGTCTGCGTCAACACGTACGGCGGGTACCGGTGCCGTAGCAACAGGCGCTGCGGCCGGGGCTTCGAGCCCAGCGAGGACGGCACGGCCTGCGTGGGTGAGTGCCGCAGCCGGGGGAGAGCCAGGCCAGCCCCGGCCCAGGGGCGGTTCAAGTCCCAGGTCGCTCTGGGGAGCCTGGGTACCTGTTTCAAGGTGTTTCGCCCCCCCCCCCCCCCCCCCCCGCAGGCCACGTGAAGCTGCCCATGCTCCTGGAGCTGCTCCAAGCACAGAGCTCCCAGCCCCATGGCCCTGACCCGCCTCTGCCCCAGCTGCCTGCCACTGACCCTCCCTCCCCTCCTCTCTGTCTCTCCTTCTCTGTGCAGCGCAAGTGGCCTTTTTCGGTGGATACCCCTCTGCAGGGAGCCGGCTCTGGGCCTGGCGCCCCCCAACCCCCGTCCTCCCGCTGGGCCTCGGACTCTGCCTTCACTTCTATGCACTTTAACCTTTGCCAATGACCTGTGTGTACGGACTGGACGGTCTCTCTGCCTCTCTCCGTCCCTCTGCCTCTCTGTCCTCCTCTCTCTGCCCCTTTCCCCCACCCTGTCCAATGCCCCTCGAAGCGCTGGCTGTGCCGCGGCCATCTTTGAGAAGGGCACGGAGCCGCCCGGGCCACAGCAGCGACCGTGCTGGAGGCAGAGCCATGTGCCAATCACCCCTTGCATGTTTTCTGAGAAAACAGACAGGGAGGCGCCCTGTGACCCCGTCAGCGCCCCCGTCGTGGGAGCTTGCCCTTAACAGAGATGGATGCTCAGTCGAATCGATTCCGTAGCATGTGCCTGCTGGTTTGGCCTGCAAGGTTTGCCTCACCTGGCCCCTATCTGGGCCACTGAGGATGCACCCGGCCCCGCTCGCTGTGGGGGAGGACGCCCCCCGCTGTGTTTTCTAGCAAATTGACCCCACTGTCTGGAGTTGGACCCGGCTCAGTCTTCCAGCCCCTCCCCAGGGAAGCGACCCAATAAACTCTATCCTGTCTATTTGCACCTGCCTGCTGAGTTGCTTGCGGGGGCTACGCCCTGGCCTGGGGGCCCTGTTGGCTCCAAGCTCGGCCGAGGGCGGGGGAGGGCCTGAGGGCGGGCACCAGCACCCTGGGTGCCTGTGGCCTGGGCCTGCATGGGGTGCAGGTGGTGCATGAGAGCGCTGTCCCCCCACCACTTGTGCTAGGAGGTCGTACCCCCTCTCGCGCCCCAGCAGGACCCCTCGCTGCTCCGCCGATGGGATGGGTACGCAGGTCCCAGGGCCCTGATTTCTGGTCCCCAGGCGGGTGCCTGGCTCTTTCTCCACTATAGCCACCAAGCGGGGCCAGCGTCTTGCTGGCTTGGGGCCCAGTCCCCCGGCTCTGCGCATGTGGGGGGAGGCTGGGGCCCGGGCAGGGTCCGAGAGCCGTGGGGAAGGGGATGGAGGGGGGCGGAAGCAGGAGGGTGGGCATCGGACTCAGCTGTACCGGTCCCAGCTGACGCGAGCCAGCCGCTGCCATGCGTGGGGCTGAGAGCTCGTCCGTGCTGCCCAGCTTGCCCGCGGCGTCGGCACCCATGTGCGGGTGGGTGCTACGGGCTGCCTCCAGCCCCATTAGCTCCTGCTGGGGAGGGGCTGATGGAACAGGGCTGGGGGGAGCTGGGGCTGGGGGGGCCCAGGAGGCTGGCAGGGCTGGGGCAACCAGGGAGCGGCAGGGTGGGGGGCAATCAGGGGGCCCTACAGGACATCTGTAACACCCCACCCCAGCTGTTCTGCACTGGGGGGGCGGAGGAGGTGTGACAGTCCTGTGACCCCATCTCAGCCAATCAACTTTTGGCTCCCGAATTGAATGAGCCGCTCCGGTTTGAAGGGCGATTGGTTGGAAGGGGCACAGTTCGGCAGCCTGCGGGTCCCCGGGGTGCCAAGCGTGAGGCTCAGGGGGCGGGGCTTGCTGGAGCTTCGCCCAGTGACCCCCGCTCTCTCCCTGTGCTCCCCCAGAGGCTGACGAATGTGCCCGGGGGCTGCATGACTGCAGCCAGCTCTGCACCAACACCTGGGGGGCCTTCGCCTGCCGCTGCCACCCGGGCTTCCGGCCTGACGCCCGCGCCGCCAGCCAGTGCCGGGGCGAGTAGCTGGCTGCAGGGTCGGCTGGAGCAGGGGGGCAGGTGGGGCTGGGCCAGGAGCGGGATAGCAGCAGGTAGCTGGGCCCGGGGAAGGGGCTGCCCCCCCATTGTCCCAGGCTGGAGGGCAGAGCGGCCTGGAGGCTGCGGCAGCGCAGGGGTTAATTCGGACAAGGTGCCCAGGGAGCCCGTGCGTGGCCGGGACTGGCACAGGCAGGGCATCTGGGGCCCCCCCCGGAGCAGCTGTCCCTGCCCACCCCCCTGCCCGGGCGTCACACAGAGCTTGGCACCGCCTCCCTGATCCCGCCCAGCAGCCCCCGGGCCTGGCCCGCAGGCAAGGGAGCCCGGTGCCCGTGGCCCCGCTGGGCTCAGTGGGTGACGCCCTCCCCTTCCCTTTCAGACGTGGACGAGTGCCGGGAGCAGCCGGGCCTGTGAGACCACGTCTGCCACAACGAGCAGGGCTCCTGCCACTGCCGCCGTGGCGTCTCCCTGGGCCCCGACCAGCACCGCTGCCTGCCCCTCTAGCCCAGGGCTGCCCCACACCCAGGGCAAGCCCTAGCCCAGGGCCACCCCCAGCCCCTGCAGCCCCCAGGCCCACGGCCACCCCCTGCAGCCCCCAGGCTGCCCCCGGCCCACTGCAACCCCCGGCCCACTGCAACCCCCAGCCCATGGAAGCCCCCAGCCCATGGCAGCCCCCAGCCCACTGCAGCCGCGGGAGGGAACAAGTTCCCAGCTGCAGGGGCCATGCAACCCTGGCTCCTTCCCCCTCGGGCCTGGCCTCCCCTCCAGCCACCCGCCGGGCTCTGGCCCAGCCTGGGCTACTCACGCCTGGCGCTGCATGAATAAAGCGTTTCCCAGCTAAAACAGTCCTCGGCCCGTCTCTGCAGCCCCCAGCCTGGCTCGTCACACCAACCCCAGGCCTGGGCCGAACATCCTGCCCGCAGAGGGTCGCTCCCTGCCCCCCACCAGGGTGAAGCCCCCTCTCCTCCACACTGATTTTCCATTGTGATTTCCTGCCCCCTTGTTCTTTGTCACTCTGTGAACTGCCCGCTCAGCCATGCCCTGGCCCCCGCTGTCACACCCCCTCTCGGCCCCTTTCCCCTTCTCCTGAATATGCCCCCCCTTCCCCACGCCCCCCGTCTCTTCTGTCACCGCCTGCTGGATTTGTGTTCCTGAGCACCCCGTCCCCAGGTGGCACAGTGTGTGCTGGGGGTGCAGGCCACTGGATCCAGTAGTGGGGGGGCTGTACAGCGCCCTGCACGGACTGCCAGCTGCAGTGCTGCCTTTTACACCAGGTGGGGCCAGGCCCCGCAGCCAGGGGAGCTAGCTCTAGGGAGGAACAGGATGGAGCGGGGCCCCAGGCAGGGAGGGTTACGTCAGCCAGGGGAGGGGGCTGGTTTCCCTGTAGCCTGCTCTGGGCCAGCCCATGTGCCAGCCACATGGCACCCCCAGCTTTGCCCCCAGGGTGCCAGGCCAGGAGAGGCGGGCTCCCCAGCCCTGCGATTGTGGTGTCGGTCCAGACCCGGCCGGCTGCCACCCCCAGTCCCAGCCAGCAGGGCCCCCAGCTGCCAGCTTCCCATGCCCCCTCGACACGGCCCCTGCCCCCTTTATTGTGTGTCAATGGGGGGCAGGGGCCGTTCCCGGTGCTCTGTGCCCCCAGCCTGCTCTCCCAGAGCCCTCTGAGAGCGACATCTGCTCAGACCTGCCCCAGGCCCCAGCCCCCGTCTGCCCCAGGCCCTGCAGCGCCCCCTGCTGTGTAGGGCCGACTCGTATCGCCAGATCCATGGGCCCTTCACTTTGGCCTCTGGTAACATCCCGGCCAGGGAACCTCGCCTCTCACCCGTGGCCCCATTCCCTGCAGCGCCCCTGCCCCTGCCCCATAGGGCCGGGCCTCTCCTCTGTAGCCCCCTCCCTGCCCCCACCAGAGCTGGCCCGGTGAGGCGGGCTGGCTACTGGCCTAGTTCAGCTCACCCCCTGCAGGCCACTGGGTGTGCACCTAGCTCGCATGGCCCAGGACGCGGGGGGCACCTTCCAGGAAAGCTGCCTTGGGGGACGCCCCGATGGGGCTGATGGGTCACTCCTCCCCCGTCGGTAGGGTCAACACTTTGACCTTTGATGGGGGCACAAAGCCCCCAGGACACGGCCCCAGTGCTGGGGCCATGCACTCCACACGAGCCCTGGGCTGGGGCGGTTCATGCCGCGGAGAAGCGACAGGCTCATGCAGGAGATGCGCAGGGAAGGGACATGGGGGGCAGGCAGGACGGGGCCGGGCCAGGCAACTCCCAGGGTGCAAACACCCCTCCTGCAGAGGGGAGCAGGCAGAGAGGCGGGGCTGGGACATAGGGGCTGCAGCAGGCGTGGGGCTGGCCACACCCCCGGGCTCACAGGCTTCAATCCCTTCGGCTGAGGAGGAGTTTGGTGAGAGTTGGTGACCCCCTGGGATGTGCCGTCACCCCCCAGCCCTTCCCTCTCCCCCGCATGTCCACCAGTGTCCCACATGGGCTCATTCACGCAGGGGAGGGGACGGTGACCCAGCCGTGGCGGATGGTCCCCAGCAAGCCCGGTCTCTGGCCCGAACAGCTGGGCATGGGGCGTGGGAGTTGCGAGCTGGGAGGGGATCGGGGGGACAGGGGAAGGACATGGCCAGGGAACCAGGCTCGCTGGTGGGTCAGGGCGATACAGGGCCCAACCTGGAGAGGAAGCTGGTGCCTAGGGCTTTGCCAGCCACAGCAGGGCCGTGCATGTGCCACGTGCCGGGGCTACGCTCACGGCAGCAGGAGCAGTGGCCGGTGGGAGGCTGCTCCGCGCGAGCTGGAGACCCCCGATCACGCTCACCCCGCTGCCCCTCTGCAGCTCCCTCAGCTCCTGGCTTCATGGGAGGGGGAGGCCCCAGGCGGCACTGCCCAGGGCATGGGCGGGGGCAAGTCCTGGCACAGGGCCATTGGCTCTGGGCTGGGCCAGTGGCCGAGGGGCCCCAGGGGGCTCGCCCGAGGCGCCCTCGCCCCGTTCCGGCAGCAGGTCTCCGCGGGGGTCCCCCCAGCGGCCGCCCGCCCCGCCCTGCTCAGAACCGGGTGCTCTGGTACCGCAGCCGGCCCAGCTCGGCGAGGCCTTGGTCCCGGCAGTGTAGGTCCCCGCAGGGGCTCGCTGCCAGTCACCGCCCCCCTCCGCCCCCGCTGCTGCTGCTGCGGCTGCTGGTGCTGCGGCTGCTGCATCTGTCCTCGTAGATGGAGATCTCGATCTGGGCCCCGGCTAAGGACCGACAGCCGGGCAAGGGCTGCTGGGCAGGGGGAGGGCAGGCAGGGCGGTGCCCGTCTCTGCTCCCACTTCTGAGGTCAGCCAGGGCCCTCCAGCCCCTCGCCACCCCGACTGGGGCCTGGTCGGGGGCTCGGGGCAGGGCTGGCGTTGCAGAGAGGGGCCTGTCTGCGGCAGCCGTACACACCACTGTAAGAGCATCACGCTGTGCCCACGCCCGTCCCGCCAGGCTCAGCCATGCCCCTCTTCCCTGCCCCATGCCCACCCGCCCAGCCAGCCCAGGAGGATACGACCCGCATGCCCCGCTCCACGGGGTCGGTGAGCAGCAGGCCCCGTGGCGCGTAGACCTGCTCGTTCTGCTCCTGGATGTACTTGGCGATCTTCTTCAGCACCTGCGAGGGCAAAGGGGACAGCCCGTCAGGGCCCACCGCCCCGGGCACCCAGTCAGCACCCGCAGGCCCGGGTGCACCCAGTGACTCCCTGGCCCGGGGCACCAGCCTGCGGCCCTCCCTGGCAGGGGATCGGGCCCTTTGGCTGTGCTGGCTCTCACTGATGCTAACCAGCACGCCCGCCCCACTGCGCCTGCCCCACAGCAACAGCCTCTGGGGGCGGGTCACTGCCCCTTTGGGAAAGGAGGAGATCCTGGGGAACAGGGAGCGGGGAGCACAGGCCCACGGTCACAGTCAGGGGCAGAGCTGGGCTAGAACCCAGGCGTCCTGGCTCCCAGCCCCGCCCCACTCTAACCACTAGAACCCACCCCCCTCCCAGAGCTGGGCTAGAACCCAGGAGTCCTGGCTCCCAGCCGCCTGCTCAGAGGAGGGGCAATGTCTGAGGGGAAGGCGGGGGCAGAGTCAAACCATTGGCTGGTGACGGCCCAGGAATAAGAGCTGGCTTCTTAGAGTGCTGGGACCGGGAGAAGCCAGTCTGGGGTTCTGGAGCCAGGGCCAGGCAGCCGGTGAGTCCCAGGGCGCACACGGGCCTGAGAGCTGGGGTGCTTGGCAGCAACACCCCTGAGCTGGGCCTTTCCCTGCCCAAGGGGATCCCCAGTGCAGAGCTTTGCTGGGCTGAGTTCCCCCTCCCCGGCACCTGCCCAGACCAGTCACCCCGAGTCCCGCTGCTCTGGGGCTCGCAGGGCTGCCGCCTGGGGGCGCAGGGCCGAGCTTGGGGGCAGGGGCTGTTGCAATCTGCGCCCCTTGTGGGGAGGGCAAGCCGGGCCCAGCACCAACCTGATGCCTGTGTGATGAGGGAGCCGTCTGCAGCCCCCAGCCCCCTCTCAGAGCCCGAGCGGCCCTCGCTGAGTAACCACCCTTGGGAGACCCCAGCTCCCTGCTCTGTGCCTTCAGGGCGGGGTAAGGGTTGGGGGACTGTGTCACCGGCTGCCTCGTCCCCCGCAAGTCTCATGCAGCCAGGCTGCTCTGCTGCATGGGGCAGGGCGGTCACAGGCCCGGGCCCCAGGAGCACGCGGCCCAAGGGCCACCGCATGTCACTGGTGGCTGGGGCGGCGTGGGCTCATGGCCCTGGCAGGGGTGTTCTCCCTGGCAGGGTGCGGTCAGTACGCCGTGACTGCACTGGGTGTTCGTGTGATTCCTGGGGATGCCGGCGGGGCGCCAAAGGTGCAGGGCTGCCGCAGCACCCGGGTCCCGCTAAGGGCGTGGCTGCCCCGGAGGCCATCAAGGGCTGTGCTCCAGGCGGATGTGTAGGGTGGGTGGGGGCGGTGGGGTGAGGTGGGCTGTGATGGGGCTTGGGGGAGCTTGGGGCGTGCAGCTCTACGGGGGGAGAGAGGTCTCCCTCAGCAGCACTATGCACAGCGTATTAACCATTGCCATTTACGTTAACATCCGACTGGCTCTTGGAGCTGACGTTAGTTACCAGCCTGGAAACTTCCTGCTGCTCCCGCAGCCGGACCCTAGAAACCAACACTATCTGTAAAACTCACCAGCACATTGCAAGAAATACCTTGTTTCTTTCCCTGAGAAAAATTGCCAGACCTCTGTGCGCTGCACTTGGGGACCAGACTCCTTGGTCATAAAGCCTCTGTTCGAGACTAATAGTGTTAGTGCAAGCCCTCCGTCTGTGCAAAGGGGCTGGTGACATCACACTCACTTCCCCGCACACCCCCCAGATCCGCTCACACTCACTTCCCCGCACACCCCCAGATCCGCTCACACTCACTTCCCCGCACACCCCCAGATCCGCTCACACTCACTTCCCTGCACACCCCCAGATCCGCTCACACTCACTTCCCCGCACTTCTGTTCACACACACTGTCCCTCAGGCCTACTCACACTCTTGGGGCTGTCTTTCTGAGGCTGGGGGAGGAGAGTATTTCTTGTCTCTATGGGAGACGGGGCTGCTGGAGAAAGGTCCATTCCTTTTCATCTTGAGCGGAGACGCTCGAGCATTCGGCTCAGGGCACCGGCCTGCACTGTTTCCTGTGCTTAGTGTAGTCTCCGACCCAGTGAGCTGCTGGGCCGGAGATGGGGGCAAAGGGGCGGGAGCTGCAGAAAGGAAAGTAATTGGTACTATTCGTCTCCCACCTGCGGCAGGTAGCCGCAGGGTCTCTCTGTGGAGCCTTGCTGATGGGGTATTATTCTGATGAACACGTCCTCCTGTTGTGAACGCTTAGAAAGGCTGGTGTACAGGTGGCATGGCTGGCAGTGAGTTCCACACGCCAGTGATTCATGATGTTAAAAAATGTCTCTCTCGCCGTTTTGGACGTGTTGCTTTTCACTGTGATTGAATGCCACCTTGGTCCGTGTCGAGAGGGTGAAGAGGAGCTCCCAGTTCACCTTCTCCGTCCCATTCATTATTTTATGCAACTCTAGGAGAGCCTTTCTTACCGTGGCACTTGCTACTAACGACTACTAATCTCTGCCCATAGGGCAGCTTTCCCCCGACTTTCCCACACAGTCCGAGGAAGTCACAATGGCCCCCAGACCTCGGCATCACCTCCTTATTGGTGCTGCACGTAACAAAATTCATTTGCATGTGGATGGAAAAATGAGAGGGAACATAGTGCGGCACCCCCAGGTTTTACACGCGGCTCTGCTCCTGGCCCTGCATGCGGGCTCCCAGCCCCGTGTGATCAAAAGGGACTGTTCTTAATGTTTCCTCTGAATAGTGTGGGGGTGCCTCAGTTTCCTCTAGGCAGTTCTTAAGTATCTAGGGGGTGGGGTAAGGGTGTATGATCATTGCAGAGCCCTAGAGGGCAGGTGTGTGCAGGGGTCTGGACACAGACAATGGCCAACACCCTGTTTCCTGGCCACTGATGGCCTGGGCCCTTCCCCCCTGCAAGGCGAGAGCTAAAGGGTTGGAGAACAAAGGAATACGGTGACCTCCTGGCCCAGGAAAGGGACAAAGCCCAGAGGAGGAGGGGCTGGAGGGATTTTCAGTTTGGGGCTGGCTGGGACATGGAGTGAAGGGCAGACGGGGTTGTCTGGCTCCCTGCCCCCCAGAATGGACCCAGCTGAGGGGTCCCGTTCTCTGCACCTACAAGCTCTGTGTTAGACCATGTTCCTGCCGTCTAATAAACCTTCTGTTTTACTGGCTGGCTGAGAGTCCCATCTGACTGCGGAGTTGGGGGGCAGGACCCTCTGGCTTCCCCAGGACCCCGCCTGAGCGGACTCGCTGTGGGAAGCGCACGGAGGGGCAGAGGATGCTGAATGCTCCGAGGTCAGACCCAGGAAGGTGGAAGCCGGGTGAGCTGTGTGCCCTGCAGACAGGCTGCTCCCAGAGAGGAGACTTCCCCAGAGTCCTGCCTGGCTTCGTAGGGAGCCCTTCCAGAGCATCGCCCAGGGACTCCGGGACACCCGGCACCCGGGGTGCTGGCTCCCAGCCCCGCGCAAGCGGCTCCACTACTGGTCCTGCGCCCAGCCCCAGCCCCCTCACTCCTGTCTGGGTCCCCCACGCAGAGACACAGCCCTGCTCCTGGCCCCAGCTCTGACGGGGGCACGGACAGGGGTAAGGGGGCTGCCTTTCAGCACCACCATTAAAAGTGTTCCCACGTGTACAGACTCACAGGCCGTGCCCACTCTTGGCCCCGTGGGGGGAGCCCCCTTCAGTGCGACAGCCCCTCTCAGGGGTCCACTCTCCCTCGGGGGTTAATGCCTGGGGAGGCTCCGGCTGGCTGGCACGGCAGGGTACCCGGGGAGAATTTCCCTTCCGAGCCGCCTGGGGACCCTGCCAGGGAGGAGCGAGGGGGTCACCACAGAGAATAAGGCCATTGCCCCCTGTGGAACGGGACCCAGGGGAGCCCAGGCCTGGGGGGTGGGGGGAGGGCACTGCTGGGGCCTGCAATTGTCCCTGCATTTCGCCGGGCTGACCCAGTGGCAGATGGGGGCCCCAGGTGCCGGCCGTACCTTCTCGTAGTGGGTCTCCATGCAGAGGAAGATGAAGTAGGCCGTGGCACAGGCCAGGCACCCCTCCAGGTAGGAGCTGCCCCCGATCTTCTCAGCCTCGGCGTAGAAGCCATTGAGGGTCTTCACTGTCTCCTCAAAGAGCTGCCGCTCGAGCTGGGGAGAGAAACCCGGGTGAGGGCGTTGGGGGTCACACGGGGCTCCGCCAGCCGGCACTGGGAGCCCCTGCCCACACTCAGCCCATGCCCTGCAGCAGCGGCTGGGGCATCGTGAGCATCCCAGTGAGCTGACCCTGAAGGACCCCACCTGTCCCCCCGACCACAGACAGACCAGCTCAGCTAGTAGGCACTCTGCAGGGACCCAGGGAACAGCCAGCACGGTGCCCCATAGGGAGCCCCTCAGGAGAACGAAGCCCCCCATACACATGCACACAGACACCTGGGCGGGTACCTCCCCACCCCCATGAGTTTGCACACACACAGATCCAGGGCATATGCACACAGACATTTGGGCACATCCAGGACCTGGCCCAGCATGAGCCTGGGCAGCTGCCACCAGCCCAGACCCCATGGCTGTGGGTGCAGCTCTTGTCGGGGGATGTGCCAAAGTGGGAATTTTCTGTATTATTTTGTATGAATGCGGTGTGTGCCTCAGTTTCCCCTATGTGCTGCATGGATAGCTAGGTGGTGGGGAAAGGCGGTTACTACAAAGGTGGGGATGGCTCCTGGCTGGCTCAGGTTTGGGGGCCAGGTCACTAGGGGGCCCATGAAGACAATGGCCAACCCAACCCCTGGGACATTTGCTACGTGCTGGCTGCTAACGACCCTGGAGCCCCCACTAACCAGGAAGCCAGCCGGGTGTGACCAGCTGGACAAAGGGCTGAGAAGAGTACAACTGGGGCTGGCCAGGAATCTGAACACAGAGCGGGAGCCGAGGGCGGACACTGCTTGGCTGGGGCTCTGGGGAACCCGAACGGGCCAGGCTGTAACTTCCTGCTCTCGGTGCTACCCAAGGCCTGCCTAGCTCTGTTCCACGCCCCTCATAACCCTCCTGCTGTAACCGTGCCGGCTGCGGCCCTGCAGGGGCTGGAGGTGGGGGGCATTGCGCCCCTTGGGGGTCCAAGTCTCTCTCAGGAGGCCGCGTTGGAGGGAGCTCATAGCATGACCCAGGGGTGCTGAAGGCTCAGTCCAAGAGGGCAGTGAAGCCGAGGGGCTTCCCCTAGTGACAGAGCGAGCCCCTGGGAGGATCTGGCTCCCTGAAGGGGGCCTTTGTGGGCTGTTCCTGAGCACCAACCCTGGGGGTTCATGATGGGCACCATCTGAGGGCTACACTGGCATCTGTGCTCGCTGCGGGGAGACCCTTCCCAGAGAGCCACTGGCCGGCCCTGCCCAGGGATCGCAAGTCCACACAGCCTCCGGGCCCCAGGCCCACACCAGGAATAACTGGAGCGGGGGGCGGGGCTGTGTGACGAAGTGGGGCTGTTCTTAATGTTTCCTCTCGCTGGCTGGGCCTGGGGTCACAGCCCCACTGAGCCCTGGCCCTGGTCGCTCCCTCCCTGCCCTGGACTCACTTCCCAGCAGCGCCTCTGGACAATGCAGATGACCTGGCTGGCAGGGGGAGGAGCGGCTAGGCTCAGGCTACCTGCCTGCCTGTAACCAGTCCCCTGGGGCTGGGTGGGACAGAGAGATGCTCCCTGCCCCCTTGCCCACCGGATTGGGGCTCACGCTGGCTCTGATGCAGTGAGGAAAGCAGGTAGCTGGCTGCCTACCCCCACTGGGACAGCAAGGGCAGCGCTGAGCACGGGGGGTGCTGAGACCCCAGCTGGGGGCGGGGGACACACAGGCAGGGCAGGTCGGCTGCCAACCAGGTTTGCCTGGTCCGGAGGCGCTGCTGGGAAGTGAGTCCATGGCAGGGAGGGAGCGACCAGGGCCAGGGCTCAGCGGGGCTGTGACCCCAGGCCCAGCCCGCGAGAGGAAACTTTAAGAACAGTCTCACTTCGTCATAGGCTGTGACGCAGGGCCAGAAAGGGTGAAGCAGCAAGCAGGCTAAATGACTCAAATCCAATCTTTAAAGGCCTCTCAGAGAAGTATGTCCGTGGTGAAAGGGGCCATTCCGGATAACAACTAACAAAGCCTGGGACGCAGACTGGAGCTGTGAAATGCAGCCTGCATTGTTGCAGGATCGGGGGTGGGTGCTATGGGGGTGTTTCCTTATGCCTTGCTAGATGTCAGCCATGTAAACGGGGGGCTCCTGTCGGTCACTGAGCTATTGAGTCAGACGTCAAACAGGGATAGTAACATTTAGATCAACCCTGAATGGAATAATGTCACTGGCTGTATTTCGCTTGGAAGTTTGTAGTCAACGGTCTCTGAACCGCTGGAATGGTCACTCGCCTTCTGCTAAGCAATGCAACTCATTACCTGTGTCAGAGTAACAGCCGTGTTAGTCTGTATTCGCAAAAAGAAAAGGAGTACTTGTGGCACCTTAGAGACTAACCAATTTATTTGAGCATAAGCTTTCGTGAGCTACAGCTCACTTCATCGGATGCATACTGTGGAAAGTGTAGAAGATCTTTTTATACACACAAAGCATGAAAAAATACCTCCCCCCACCCCACTCTCCTGCTGGTAACAGCTTATCTAATGTGTATGATAATGAAGGTGGACCATTTCCAGCACAAATCCAGGTTTTCTCACTCCCCCCCCCCACACACACAAACAAACCCATTCTTGGGCTGGTAATAGCTTATCTAAAGTGACCACTCTCCTTACAATGTGTATGATAATCAAGGTGGGCCATTTCCAGCACAAATCCAGGGTTTAACAAGAATGTCTGGGGCGGGGGTAGGAAAAAACAAGGGAAAATAGGTTACCTTGCATAATAACTTAGCCACTCCCAGTCTCTATTCAAGCCTAAGTTAATTGTATCCAATTTGCAAATGAATTCCAATTCAGCAGTCTCTCGCTGGAGTCTGGATTTGAAGTTTTTTTGTTGTAATATCGCAACTTTCATGTCTGTAATCGCGTGACCAGAGAGATTGAAGTGTTCTCCGACTGGTTTATGAATGTTATAATTCTTGACATCTGATTTATGTCCATTTATTCTTTTACGTAGAGACTGTCCAGTTTGACCAATGTACATGGCAGAGGGGCATTGCTGGCACATGGCATAGATCACATTGGTGGATGTGCAGGTGAACGAGCCTCTGATAGTGTGGTTATTAGACCCTGTGATGGTGTCCCCTGAATAGATATGTGGGCACAGCTGGCAATGGGCTTTGTTGCAAGGATAGGTTCCTGGGTTAGTGGTTCTGTTGTGTGGTGTGTGGTTGCTGGTGAGTATTTGCTTCAGGTTGGGGGGCTGTCTGTAGGCTGCCTCAGAAACAACTCTGACATCATAAACAAAAAGGCTGACAAAGGAGGTGCTGTTGTCATCATGAATAGGTCGGAATATGAACAAGAGGCTGCTCGGCAGCTCTCCAACACCACTTTCTACAAGCCATTACCCTCTGATCCCACTGAGAGTTACCAAAAGAAACTACAGCATTTGCTCAAGAAACTCCCTGAAAAAGCACAAGATCAAATCCGCACAGACACACCCCTGGAACCCCGACCTGGGATATTCTATCTACTACCCAAGATCCATAAACCTGGAAATCCTGGGCGCCCCATCATCTCAGGCATTGGCACCCTGACAGCAGGATTGTCTGGCTATGTAGACTCCCTCCTCAGGCCCTACGCTACCAGCACTCCCAGCTACCTTCGAGACACCACTGACTTCCTGAGGAAACTACAATCCATCGGTGATCTTCCTGATAACACCATCCTGGCCACTATGGATGTAGAAGCCCTCTTCACCAACATTCTACACAAAGATGGACTACAAGCCGTCAAGAACACTATCCCCGATAATGTCACGGCTAACCTGGTGACTGAACTTTGTGACTTTGTCCTTACCCATAACTATTTCACATTTGGGGACAATGTATACCTTCAGATCAGCGGCACCGCATGGCCCCACAGTATGCCAACATTTTTATGGCTGACTTAGAACAACGTTTCCTCAGCTCTCGTCCCCTAAAGCCCCTACTCTACTTGCGCTATATTGATGACATCTTCATCATCTGGACCCATGGAAAAGAAACCCTTGAGGAATTCCACCATGATTTCAACAATTTCCATCCCACCATCAACCTCAGCCTGGTCCAGTCCACACAAGAGATCCACTTCCTGGACACTACAGTGCTAATAAACGATGGTCACATAACCACCCTATACCGGAAACCTACTGACCGCTATTCCTATCTACATGCCTCCAGCTTTCACCCTGACCACACCACACGATCCATCGTCTACAGCCAAGCTCTGCGATACAACCGCATTTGCTCCAACCCCTCAGACAGAGACAAACTCCTTCAAGATCTCTATCAAGCATTCTTACAACTACAATACCCACCTGCGGAAGTGAAGAAACAGATTGACAGAGCCAGAAGAGTTCCCAGAAGTTACCTACTACAGGACAGGCCTAACAAAGAAAATAACAGAACGCCACTAGCCGTCACCTTCAGCCCTCAACTAAAACCCCTCCAACGCATCATCAAGGATCTACAACCTATCCTGAAGGATGACCCAACACTCTCACAAATCTTGGGAGACAGGCCAGTCCTTGCCTACAGACAGCCCCCCAACCTGAAGCAAATACTCACCAACAACCACATACCACACAACAGAACCACTAACCCAGGAACTTATCCTTGCAACAAAGCCCGTTGCCAACTGTGCCCACATATCTATTCAGGGGACACCATCACAGGGCCTAATAACATCAGCCACACAATCAGAGGCTCGTTCACCTGCACATCCACCAATGTGATCTATGCCATCATGTGCCAGCAATGCCCCTCTGCCATGTACATTGGTCAAACTGGACAGTCTCTACGTAAAAGAATAAATGGACACAAATCAGATGTCAAGAATTATAACATTCATAAACCAGTCGGAGAACACTTCAATCTCTCTGGTCACGCGATTACAGACATGAAAGTTGCGATATTACAACAAAAAAACTTCAAATCTAGACTCCAGCGAGAGACTGTTGAATTGGAATTCATTTGCAAATTGGATACAATTAACTTAGGCTTGAATCGAGACTGGGAGTGGCTAAGTCATTATGCAAGGCAACCTATTTCCCCTTGTTTTTTCCTACCCCCCACCCCCCCAGACGTTCTTGTTAAACCCTGGATTTGTGCTGGAAATGGCCCAACTTGATTATCATACACATGGTAAGGAGAGTGGTCACTTTAGATAAGCTGTTACCAGCAGGAGAGTGGGGTGGGGGGAGGTATTTTTTCATGCTTTGTGTGTATAAAAAGATCTTCTACACTTTCCACAGTATGCATCCGATGAAGTGAGCTGTAGCTCACGAAAGCTTATGCTCAAATAAATTGGTTAGTCTCTAAGGTGCCACAAGTCCTCCTTTTCTCATTACCTGTGTGTACACAGGAACCAGGTAATTCTGCTTCCGATCTACTACTCTTCACGCAAGGGAGCCCTGGAGCCAGGAGGTGTCTTAGCCTGCCAGAGACCTTTAGAGAGAACTCTTGGGCCCTGGTCTTGTTATCTTCAGATCTGCCTAAGCTTGGTCAGGGGCCCCAGGTCCATTCTGGATTGGCCTATGACTCATGCCTGCATGTTTAATGCTCCTTTAACTAGGACTCTCCCTCGCTTTTCTTGTAACACCTTTTCGCCTGGTTAATAAGCGGTGGCCGCCAGCGTGCATTTGGCAGGGTCTAAGATGCTCATGAGCCTGGTGGGTGATGTGTCTGCTCCTCTGGGACTGGTAGAACTGTTTATAGGATGAACAAGATTTTCGGGAACCCTCGTGATGTTGGGTGTGGGGTGCGGTGGGAGCCCAAGGCTGGGTCGCTGGAAGGGAGCTGTGTGTTGGCTTCCGGGTAGCCAGTGAGGTGTTGCAGCCGCTGTTTTGTCCCTGGCTTGGTGCATCGAAGTAGCAGAATAGCCATCAGGTTGGGGGATTGTCTGCCCCAGCCTGTGCAGTTTGCCCGAACGGAGCCATCTCAGCAGGGCCCCCCTGGGACTCCAGTCACAGGGGCCTTTGCCCCAAGGCTCTACCAGGCCCTGCTCTGCCCCCCCAGCCCCCATCACCTGCCAGCGCAGCAGGGCACCGTGCTTCCTACCCGGCTGTCCAGCTCCAGGGGGAACTTGGTCTGGAATTGGCAGAGGGTCCCGTCGCTGTAGTCCCGCTGCACAAAGACCTTGGTGGCCAGCGAGGCGCTTCGCCGCAACTCCTGCAGGTCATGGGCCTGGGGGGACAGGGGCGCGGCAGGTTACCCAGGGGCAGGGACGGGGCGAGGGGGCTGCCGCAGGACTCTGGGGAAGGGAAGGAGGGTCCTGACACAGAGCAGAGCTCAGGACTGCAGCCCCGGGCTGGGGGGCAAAGACTGGGTGACATACACCATCCCATCCCCCACCCCCTGTACCCCCTGTGCACACACCCCGTCCCATCCCCCACCCCCTGTACCCCCTCTGCACACACCCCATCCCATCCCCCACCCCCTGTACCCCCTGTGCACACACCCCGTCCCATCCCCCACCCCCTGTACCCCCTCTGCACACACCCCATCCCATCCCCCACCCCCTGTACCCCCTCTGCACACACCCCATCCCACCCCCCGTACCCCCTCCGCACACACGCCGTCCCATCCCCCACCCCCTGTACCCCCTCCACACACACACCGCAGCCCACCCCCCATACCCCCTGTGCACACACCCCATCCCATCCCCCACCCCCTGTACCTCCTCTGCACACACCCCACCCCACCCCCCGTACCCCCTCTGCACACACCCCATCCCATCGCCCACCCCCTGTACCCCCTGTGCACACACCCCATCCCACCCCCCCTACCCCCTCTGCACACACCCCATCCCATCGCCCACCCCCTGTACCCCCTCCATAGACACACCGCAGCCCACCCCCCGTACCCCCTCTGCACACACCCCATCCCATCCCCCACCCTCCGTACCCCCTCCGCACACACGCCGCAGCCCACCCCTGGCCAGTTCCCTGCGCCCGCACAGAGTCACTGTTCCCCAGCATGGTGCACTAGTGGGCGTCCCCAAGCAGCGCCCTTCGCACGCAGCACTGCGGGGTTAGATTAACAGTGACGCTACTCGAGAGGTGGTGACCAGCCGATGACGCGGAAAACTCACAGCTAAAGGCTACCACTTAGTCTAGCAAGGGCCAGGCCAGTCCCCCTGGCTTCCCTTGGTGGGGACTGACCCGCTCCTGGGGCAGGACTGCGCCCTGCGGCCCAAAGGTGCCAGGCCTTTGTCTTCCTGGTGAAGGCGGGAACTTGGCGTTCTCTGCCCCTCACTTTCATAGGCCAGGGAGCCTTTGAAGCGGCATCTGCTGACGGTTACCCCTCAGAGCAACAGTTAGCCCAACGGGGAGGGTGGCAACACAGCCACTCCCTGCTCCTTCCCCCCCCTTGTGTCTGCTCAAATGCAGCTTGTTCTGTTTCCTGCCGTCTCCGCCCCTGCTGTCGCGCGGGCCCTGGTTACTGCGGCCGGCGGGACCCCACAGGCCTGTGCTGAGGACAGACGCGTCCAACACCTAGGTTTGCACGTGTGCTGGCAATGTTCCAAGCCAGGGCGGAGTCCTGACCGGGCAGGGAATGGGGCTGCAGCCTTTCCCCAGGCTGTTCCTGACCAGTGAGTTATTCGTTTTCAAATGACCCCTCACAAGGCACATTTTGTACAAAGATTGCTACACTGGTGTGTAGAGTGTGAATCCATGGGTGCTGTCACACACACACACACCCCGATTTCCCCCCCCCCATACCTCTTGGTGACAAAATGAGAATGTTCTGTAATCATTTTCTGATGGCTCTGTGTGTCTCAGTTTCCCTGTATGCTGCAGGGCTACCCGGCGGGGTAGAGAGGGTTGTTTGCATTCTGCAGTGGCTCAGAGACACAGGTGTGGCTGGTGTCCAGCTCTCTGGGGACTTAGGTCCAAGATCAGGAGCTCTTGAGAAGACTGGCAAATCCAATCATCTGGACACAAACCCATAGCAAGCAAGTCCCCAGAGACATGGACTTCCCGCCTCTCCGAGGGGGGCTGCACCGCATCCCCCAGCTGGGGAACAAAGGCCTGGGGGTGAGGTGGGAGTTAAGTGGTGGCTATGGGAAGCAGTCAGGACATCTGACCTGGGACAAAGAGAGGTCAGAGGGACGGAGATTGGGCTCTGTGCTGAGCAGGATGGACTAGGCTGTCACTTCCTTTTCTCTGGGCTAACCAAGGACTTTCTGTGCTGTGTCCAGGCCACTAATAAACCCCATGTGTCCCTGCAGCCGCTGGCGCAGGGAGCTGCCTGGCTCCCAAAGCCTGGACGAGTGTCCCTCAGGGTCTGTCCCAGCTGAACTCGCTGCATGGAGCTCACGGGGTGCAGCAGGAGGCCCAAAGGCACAGCGTCCAGCCAAAGGAGACAGGGAAGCCTTGTGGCCCACCCTGGGGGAAGGAAGAGTGGGACCCCCAGGGGCCTGGTCCACTGACGGGCTCCCAGAGACTCTTCCAAAGCTGGGGCTATAGCACTGGGCCTGTGGCTCTTTGACCAATGCACGTCCTCTGTGTCAACAAACCATCCCTGTGCCCCACCATGGCCCACAGGCCGGCCTTGGCACTTGGGAAGGGCTCCTTGCTTTCCCAGAGCACTTAGCTGGGGTGGCTCCTTCCCCCTGTTTCTGGTGCACAAGCCTTTCCTCCAGCCCAGAGTGAGCAGAGACCACTCCTCCCTACCAGCTGGTGCCCCTGCAGCCAGACTCCCACCCCCACTGTACGGGGAGCGAGCAGCACTCAGGGGCTCGGTGCCCCCCCCAGCGCCCCTCCATCCTCTACTGCCCCTTGCAGACACAGCCCTAGCCCCAGCTTGGGGAGGGGGCTGGATCTTGCAGGGTGTCTTTGAGGTGCTCCTATCTCCTGGCTAAAGGGTCAGCATTGGGGGAAGGAGCTGGCCTCAGCCTGTATGCTGCTCCCTCTCATGGAAGAGACCCCCCGCTCCATGGCCAGGCCTGGGACCAGCAAGGGGGAAACACTCACTCTGCAAGCCAGGGGCAAGGACAGCCCATCTATGACAAAGTGGGAGTTTTCTGTAATATTTAATATCCCTACGTGCCTCAGTTTCCCTCTATGCTTTGCATGGCTCCCCATGGGGAAAGGGCTCCGTTTGCTCCCAGGGCAGACAACAGCTGTTGATGCGAGCAGACAGCGGGTCACTGAATGGCCTGGTCACGGCCGACCCACAAGTGAAAATGTGAGCGGACCTTGGAAACCCCGGTGGGCAGAACGCCAGCACCCAGGAGCCCAGAGACCCTGGAGTGAGGATCCTGTGCCCTCAGCGTGGCCCTGCCCGGAGGGGGGCAGCAGGGACTAATGGGGGGCTCTGGGAGAGGCTGGGGCTCTCTGCTGGGCCTGGCGAAGGCCGGCAGAGACAGCGCCTGGGACTGGAGCTCACACGGCTTGGCTGGGGGATTGAGCTGGCTGCACCAGACGCTGCTCCCCGTGCTCTGGGCTCCCTGGGGCCAAGCATCGAATAAACCCGCCCGTTCTGCCAGCGCTGGGCGAGCCTCACTGCAGATGCTGCGTGCGGTGCATTAATCCCTGTAGAGCGGACAAGTGTCCCCCCAGGACCTGGCTCGGTGGGACTCGCTGGGCAGAGCTCACAGTGGGGAGCGGGGGGCTGGAGCCCCGGAGGTCCAGCCAAAGGAGGTGGTGAAGCCTCAGGGCTGACCCTGGAGGAAGAGGGAGACCCCTCAGGGTCTGGCCCACTGACGGGCTCCTCCCAGAGACTGGGCCAAAGCTGGGGCATAGCACCCAGCAGTGACACCTGCATAAGAATGCCCCTCTCACCCCTGCCACCCCCACCCCGCTGCCCCAGCCTTGACTCAGGCCCCTCTCACCCCTGCCCCCCCACCCCGCTGCCCCGGCCTTGACTCAGGCCCCTCTCACCCCTGCCCCCCCACCCACTGCCCCGGCCTTGACTCAGGCCCCTCTCACCCCTGCCCCCCACACCCCGCTGCCCTGGCCTTGACTCAGGCCCCTCTCACCCCTGCCCCCCCACCCCGCTGCCCCGGCCTTGACTCAGGCCCCTCTCACCCCTGCCCCCCACACCCCGCTGCCCCGGCCTTGACTCAGGCCCCTCTCACCCCTGCCCCCCCACCCTGCTGCCCCGGCCTTGACTCAGGCCCCTCTCACCCCTGCCCCCCCACCCACTGCCCCGGCCTTGACTCAGGCCCCTCTCACCCCTGCCCCCCACACCCCGCTGCCCCGGCCTTGACTCAGGCCCCTCTCACCCCTGCCCCCCCACCCCGCTGCCCCAGCCTTGACTCAGGCCCCTCTCACCCCTGCCCCCCCCACCCCGCTGCCCTGGCCTTGACTCAGGCCCCTCTCACCCCTGCCCCCCACACCCCGCTGCCCCGGCCTTGACTCAGGCCCCTCTCACCCCTGCCCCCCCACCCTGCTGCCCCGGCCTTGACTCAGGCCCCTCTCACCCCTGCCCCCCCACCCTGCTGCCCCGGCCTTGACTCAGGCCCCTCTCACCCCTGCCCCCCACACCCCGCTGCCCCGGCCTTGACTCAGGCCCCTCTCACCCCTGCCCCCCCACCCCGCTGCCCCAGCCTTGACTCAGGCCCCTCTCACCCCTGCCCCCCGACCCCGCTGCCCTGGCCTTGACTCAGGCCCCTCTCACCCCTGCCCCCCCACCCACTGCCCCGGCCTTGACTCAGGCCCCTCTCACCCCTGCCCCCCCACCCACTGCCCCGGCCTTGACTCAGGCCCCACTCACCCCTGCCCCCCCCCCCGCTGCACCAGCCTTGACTCAGGCCCCTCTATCCTCATACTGCCCCTGCCCCCAATACTGCCCCTCGTGCCCCCAGCCCAGACACTGCCCCACATCCCCTCCACTGACTGTCCCCCCCTCTACGCACCAGACCCAGCTGACTCCCCCTCCCCAGCTGAGCTGTGACCCAGAGAGGCAGGGAGCCCACTGGGATTTGGCTCTTGCTGTGGATTCTCTGTGGAAGGCGCCGGGACGCCCCAGGGATGGGTGCAGGACAACAGCTGGAATTGGGAAGGGAGGGAGTGGGGGCCAAAGACAGCAGCCCATGGGGGGCTGTGCTGACCCCATCTCCCTCATGCCCCCAAGTGGCTCCAGCCCATTGGGCCGGGCAGATGGTGCACAGGTCACAGGGTGTCACGAAGGCAGGCACCAGCTGGGCTGGGCAATGGGCTGCCGGCTCCGCTGTGGGAGTGCAAGGAAACAGGCACTTTGCCACACGCACACGAGGACCAGCTCCGGGCAGCCCCCGGGACCCCCCCAGCTCCGGGCAGCCCCCAGGACCCCCCCAGCTCCGGGCAGCCCCTGGGACGCCTCCCCCAGCTCCGGGTAGCCCCCAGGACCCCCCCAGCTCCGGGCAGCCCCCGGGACCCCCCCAGCTCCGGGCAGCCCCCGGGACGCCTCCCCCAGCTCCGGGCAGCCCCTGGGACAAGATGCAGGTTTGCTCAGGGACAAGCCGGCCGGATGTCCCGTGTCGGCAGTCCCCGCCCCCGGTCCGGAGCCCGGGGACCTCGCCCGGCCTGCGCCCCCCGCTCCCCGCCCGGCCTGCGCCCCCCGCTCCCCGCCCCCCAGGCTGCGCCCCCCGCTCCCCGCCCGGCCTGCGCCCCCCGCTCCCCGCTCCCCGCCCCCCAGGCTGCGCCCCCCGCCCCCCGCCCGGCCTGCGCCCCCCGCTCCCCGCCCCCCAGGCTGCGCCCCCCGCTCCCCGCTCCCCGCCCGGCCTGCGCCCCCCGCTCCCCGCCCCCCAGGCTGCGCCCCCCGCTCCCCGCCCGGCCTGCGCCCCCCGCTCCCCGCCCCCCGCCCCCCAGGCTGCGCCCCCCGCCCGGCCTGCGCCCCCCGCTCCCCAGGCTGCGCCCCCCGCTCCCCGCTCCCCGCCCGGCCTGCGCCCCCCGCTCCCCGCCCCCCAGGCTGCGCCCCCCGCTCCCCGCCCGGCCTGCGCCCCCCGCCCGGCCTGCGCCCCCCGCTCCCCAGGCTGCGCCCCCCGCTCCCCGCTCCCCGCCCGGCCTGCGCCCCCCGCTCCCCGCCCCCCAGGCTGCGCCCCCCGCTCACCTCGCTGGCCATGGCGTGGCGCGGGCCCGGCGGGCTCTGTCCCTGGTGCTGAAGCCGCTTCTCGGCGCCCGGAGCCCGGAGCGAGGCGCAGAACCGGGGCTGAGCCTGCGCGGCGCGGCCCGGATGCTGGGAACAGGGGCGGGGGGCGGGGGGGAGCGGATCCCGGCGCTGGGGGGAGCCCGGCTCTGGGGGAGGCCCGGGGGGGCGGATCCCGGCGCTGGGGGGGGCCCGGGGGGGCGGATCCCGGCGCTGGGGGGGAGCCCGGCTCTGGGGGGGGCCCGGGGGGGCGGATCCCGGCGCTGGGGCGAGCCCGGCTCTGGGGGGGGCCAGGGGGGGCGGATCCCGGCGCTGGGGGGAGCCCGGGGGGGCGGAGCCCGGCGCTGGGGGGGGTCTCAAGGGGGGTGGATCCCGGCGCCGAGCGCAGGACTCCCGGGCCCCCCCGCGCCAGCGGTGCACGAGGCGGACCGAGCGCAGCTCCCCCCCCCCCGCCAGCTGGCGCCCGGTCCGCCTCGTGAACCGCTGGCGCGGGGGGGCTCGGCGGGTCGGAGCAGCGGGGCGGGGAGCCCCGGCCTGGCAGGGCCCCTGCACCCCGGGGAGGCCCCTCCTGGGCGCTGCCCTAGGGCAGCTGGGAGCGGGGGCAGAGCCCAGTGGCTGCATGAGCGTGGGGTGCCCGGGCATTGCCCCCCCCAAGGGCACAGACCCACCTTGGGGAGGGGGAATAACCACCTCGCGCTCTGCCTGCCCCCCGCCCTGGCCCCGGGGTCCTGGCTTGCAGGGCCTGGCTGGGAAATGGTGGTGCAAAGCCCCTCCCGGCCGGCCTCAGCTCAGGCCCCGGCACAAGGTCCCCGCATGGCCTGGCTGGCGGGTGCTGGGGTCGGGACTCGGGGCTCGGGAGCAAAGTCCTAGCCACTGGATTGCCATTGTCTTCTCAGACGCTCCACCTGTGGGACCGAAGGGCCAGAGAGCTGGGCGGGCGCCGGTCACACCTGTGGCTCTGAGCTGCTGCAGAGAACCCCCCTTTCTACCCACTAGGGAGCCCTGCAGCATGTTGGGGAAACTGAGGCACGCACAGGCTTCATCCAAATATTACAAACAATTCCCACTTGGTCACAGCTGGTATCTGTGAGGGCTTCCACCACAGTGCCGGGGCCTGCTGCGTACCCAGGTCACTATGGCAGAGGTGCAGCACCCGCCTGCCTGTCCATCCGTCCCTCCAGGTACATGCATGGCCCCCTTCACTGGCATGTCTCCATGCCCCCCCCCCATGCCTGCCCCCAGCTCAGGTTGGTGCCGTCCACAGGCTGTGGTGTCCTTCGGCCAGTGTGCGGTGCCCACGTCTCGCACCGGGGCTGGCCTCGCAGGTCTGCGCTGGGTGCCTGGAGTTACCCCTGGGCATGACAGTGCAACAGCATCTCTCGCCTGGCGCCTCGGGGTGGGAGCTGTTTACAGCCGCTGCTGTTTGACCAGCGGCCCTGGGAGCCTGGCCTGTGCGGCTTGGCCCAGCCAGTAAAGGACCCAACCCCCTGCTGGCTCCCACACCACTAATGGCTAATAGGCCTTGTGTTCACAAGGGGCTCCACGGACTCGTGTTCCTGCCGTGGGCTGTGTGAGCTTCTTGCCCTGGGGACAGGCTGCTCGCAGAGAGGAGGCTCCCCCAGCATCCTGCCTGGCAGGGAGCAGTTCCAGAGCATCGCCCGGGGACAGGGCGGTACCAGCTTTCACTAGCCCAGCACAGACCTGGAGAAGAGCTCTGGGTACGCGTGAAAGCCTCTCACTCAGCACCAGGGGTTGGCCAATAACCGATATTCCTCACCCACCTGGTCTCGCTAACGTCGACAAAGCGCATCAGCACGTGCTATGCTGGCGTGGGCACCAGAGCCCATCACCCCTGGCACCTGTGGCTCCTGGTGCCAGCGGATACAGCGGCTGCCGTGGAAGCCCAGTGCCTATGGCTGCAGCAGGCTCCTGGCACCCATAGCTGTGACTCATGGCCTGGCACTACGCCAGTCTGTGAATGGATGAGCTGGGAGAACCCTGCCCTTGGCTCCAACCCCAGAGGGACCCTGGGAGAGAAGGCACCAGCTCCTCATGGTTCTTGCACTGCTGTTGTTCAGCGGCTGGGCCCCCTGGGCAGGGAACCTGGACCCTGGGTCAGCGTCACCTGCTCCATATCTCGCCCTTTACCAGCCTGGTCTGCCACAGGAACCGCGCCCAGCACTGCAAGGGCGCCGGGTCCCCGTTAGGCACCTAATTATGCACCCAGGGTTTGAGACATGCCCAGCCCAGTGGGTGAACAGTGCAAAGCTGCCCCCAGCTGTGGGCGCTGACTAGCCTGGCCCCAGAACTCACCCTGGTGTTGCAGACAAACGGGGCTTAGTGCCAGTGACAAGCGTCCCCTGCGGGCTGCGAGCTGCACTGGGGCCTGCGGACACGCGGGAGCCGACAGCAGTGCTCAGGTCTGCAGGAGGCCTCTCGCTGCGGCACCCAGTGATTTATACAATGGGCTTGCCAGCCTGGCGGTCACTGCGGGGTCACAGCTGCCGGCTGCCCAAGGTCTTCGCTGTGCTGCAGGCCTGAGGCTCCTCCACGTGCCAGGGACTGTCACAGAGCTGAGCAAAAACAGGGCAGGGCCTGGACCATGTCTCCTCCCGGCCACACCGGCCAGGGCCATCACCAGCCATGGAGCTGTGCTCACACCATTCACAACGGCGTGCCGCATCGCTGCCTTCATAGAATCATAGAATATCAGGGTTGGAAGGGACCCCAGAAGGTCATCTAGTCCAACCCCCTGCTCGAAGCAGGACCAATCCCCAGTTAAATCATCCCAGCCAGGGCTTTGTCAAGCCTGACCTTAAAAACCTCTAAGGAAGGAGATTCTACCACCTCCCTAGGTAACGCATTCCAGTGTTTCACCACCCTCTTAGTGAAAAAGTTTTTCCTAATATCCAATCTAAACCTCCCCCACTGCAACTTGAGACCATTACTCCTCGTTCTGTCATCTGCTACCATTGAGAACAGTCTAGAGCCATCCTCTTTGGAACCCCCTTTCAAGTAGTTGAAAGCAGCGATCAAATCCCCCCTCATTCTTCTCTTCTGCAGGCTAAACAATCTCAGCTCCCTCAAAAAGAAAAGGAGTACTTGTGGCACCTTAGAGACTAACCAATTTATTTGAGCATGAGCTTTCGTGAGCTACAGCTCACTTCATTGTAGCTCACGAAAGCTTATGCTCAAATAAATTGGTTAGTCTCTAAGGTGCCACAAGTCCTCCTTTTCTTTTTGCGAATACAGACTAACACGGCTGCTACTCTGAAACCTGTCAGCTCCCTCAGCCTCTCCTCATAAGTCATGTGCTCCAGACCCCTAATCATTTTTGTTGCCCTTCGCTGGACTCTCTCCAATTTATCCACATCCTTCTTGAAGTGTGGGGCCCAAAACTGGACACAGTACTCCAGATGAGGCCTCACCAATGTCGAATAGAGGGGAACGATCACGTCCCTCGATCTGCTCGCTATGCCCCTACTTATACATCCCAAAATGCCATTGGCCTTCTTGGCAACAAGGGCACACTGCTGACTCATATCCAGCTTCTCGTCCACGGTCACCCCTAGGTCCTTTTCTGCAGAACAGCTGCCTAGCCATTTAGTCCCTAGTCTGTAGCGGTGCATGGGATTCTTCCGTCCTAAGTGCAGGACTCTGCACTTATCCTTATTGAACCTCATCAGATTTCTTTTGGCCCAATCCTCCAATTTGTCTAGGTCCTTCTGTATCCTATCCCTCCCCTCCAGCGTATCTACCACTCCTCCCAGTTTAGTATCATCCGCAAATTTGCTGAGAGTGCAATCCACACCATCCTCCAGATCATTTATGAAGATATTGAACAAAACCGGCCCCAGGACCGACCCTTGGGGCACTCCAGGTGATACCGGCTGCCAACTAGACATGGAGCCATTGATCACTACCCGTTGAGCCCGACAATCTAGCCAACTTTCTACCCACCTTATGGTGCATTCATCCAGCCCAACCTTCCTTAACTTGCTGACAAGAATACTGTGGGAGACCGTGTCAAAAGCTTTGCTAAAGTCAAGAAACAATACATCCACTGCTTTCCCTTCATCCACAGAACCAGTAATCTCATCATAAAAGGCGATTAGATTAGTCAGGCCCTTGGTGAATCCATGCTGGCTGTTCCTGATCACTTTCCTCTCATGCAAGTGCTTCAGGATTGATTCTTTGAGGACCTGCTCCATGATTTTTCCAGGGACTGAGGTGAGGCTGACTGGCCTGTAGTTCCCAGGATCTTCCTTCTTCTCTTTTTTAAAGATTGGCACTACATTAGCCTTTTTCCAGTCATCCGGGACTTCCCCGGTCCGCCACGAGTTTTCAAAGATAATGGCCAATGGCTCTGCAATCACAGCCGCCAATTCCTTCAGCACTCTCGGATGCAACTCGTCCGGCCCCATGGACTTGTGCACGTCCAGCTTTTCTAAATAGTCCCTAACCGCCTCTATCTCCACAGAGGGCTGGCCATCTCTTCCGCATTTTGTGATGCCCAGCGCAGCAGTCTGGGAGCTGACCTTGTTAGTGAAAACAGAGGCAAAAAAAGCATTGAGTACATTAGCTTTTTCCACATCCTCTGTCACTAGGTTGCCTCCCTCATTCAGTAAGGGGCCCACACATTCCTTGGCTTTCTTCTTGTTGCCAACATACCTGAAGAAACCCTTCTTGTTACTCTTAACATCTCTGGCTAGCTGCAGCTCCAGGTGCGATTTGGCCCTCCTGATAACATTCCTACATGCCCGAGCAATATTTTTATACTCTTCCCTGGTCATATGTCCAACCTTACACTTCTTGTAAGCTTCTTTTTTATGTTTAAGATCCGCTAGGATTTCACCATTAAGCCAAGCTGGTCGCCTGCCATATTTACTATTCTTTCGACTCATCGGGATGGTTTGTCCCTGTAACCTCAACAGGGATTCCTTGAAATACAGCCAGCTCTCCTTGTTCCTTCAGCCTTGTTCCCCCCCACCCCCACCAGCGCTGCAAAGCCAGGACCCCTGTGTATAGCCTGGACCCCGCAGCTCCCTCAGGGGTCTCTGGGGTGAGGAGGCAGAAGCCCTGCTCTTTCCTTGGTCGCAGAGCAGACCCATCCCACCCGCTCCAGCCTGCTCTCTGCTCCCCCATGGAGGGCGTGCTCTGCCCTGGGCTGGCACAGAGCTGCGTGTCGTGGGGCTGGTGCTGCAAATCCAACCGTTTCATGGCTTCCACGGCCTGGGTCTGATCAATCCAAAGCAGCTCAGTGCGGTCAATGGGGTAATGCTGGGTAGCCCCGCTCAGGATTCCTGCTACGAGCGAGTGACACCAGTTGGGACCCTCAGAACAACCAAGGGCCCAGAGACCGCTCAGCTGAGCTCCCCACAGACAGAGCACGCCGGGGCGACCAGCACCTATGGAGCATCCCCCCGCCCCCCATGCCTCCACCAGCATCTGCCGGGGGGAACTGCCCCAGCTTGGCAACAGGGTCTGGCAACCCCCAAGGCTGGAGCATTCAGACGGGCCTGGACAGGCCCAAGCCTGGCGTGTGACTAGAACCCAGCAAGCAGAGGAGTGTAAGGCCTGGCAGGGCAGCATGGGTGGCCCCCAAAGGCCCTGTGAGTGGGGGAAACAACCCCCTAGGAGGCATTAGCCCCTCCCACCCAAAGACACTGAGATAACATCGGGGAGGGGCAGCTGCTGGGAGGGAGAGGGGCTCACAGGGCCCCCCAGCACAGAGCTCTCCAACCTACCTCCCCCACCCCCCTCGCACCCAGCCCTACAGTGTCAAAGCACCTGACAGGGCTCCCCTCAGGTCACCCAGGGAGCCAAGCAGAGCCCCCAGCCCACCGGCCTCCCACAAGGCCACACAAGCTGCCCTGGGGTGGGGTGAAGGATTTCAGTGAACACCCCCATGGTGCTGGCACCTCTCCCACTCCAGCCTGCCCCAGGCCGTGCCTTTGCCATGCTGTGCCCCCCTCCACAGGCATGGTGCTGCGGGCGGTTTGTGCGGGGGGCAGGGGCAGGGATCTGGTTCCTCTCCGTGTCTAGCTGCTGCAGCCAGGCTTCGGCCACCCCGCACTCTCTGTGCACGGTGCTGCCACCCGCCCGGAGCCAGGGCCGGACCCAACTCCCTGTGCCCAGATGGGCGCCCCTGGTAGCACTGGGCCCTGAGTCCCAGAGCCCGGCCCCTGCCCTGCAGCCCAGAGTGGGGCTTGCAGGGGGGGACAAGCCCCCAGACCCCCACACTCATCCCCCAGCAGCCCGGTGGACTGACAGACCCAGTGCCCCCCGGGGTCGGGGCCCCACGACCCCAGCTCCTGCCTCTCCTCCTGTCATCCCCCACGTCAGCAGTAGGCCACCTCCCCATGTGTTGCCATAGCGATGCTGCCTTTGACTGTATGAATAAAGCCCCCCCCCATGGGAGCCAGGAGATCAGCTGCCTCCAGCCCCCCCGGGGCTCGGCCCCCCAGGGGCAGGGAAGGTGGCTCGTGACTAGGCTGGGAAAGCACCAGTCTGGGTCTGCGGACGCTGCCTGTCTGTGCCCAGCCAGCGCTGCCCAGGGTGGCCTAGTCTGCCCCTCGGCCCTGCTGGCCTCCCACAGGGCCCTGAAGGGTTTGGGGACCAGGGGAGGGGGCCGGGTCTGTGGCCAGGTTCAGCCCTGGCACAAAGACCCCACCCCGCCCCCACTGCTTGAGCTTAGCACCACCCCAAACCGGCAGGGGAACGTCACCCCAACCCGCAGGGCTGGGCGCGTGGGCTGCCCCCTGCCTAAGGGCGCCCTGCCTGCCTGGCAGCACCAACGCCAGCTGCAGCACCCCAGAACCAGGCGTGTGCCCTGTGGGCACGGCCGAGCCCGCAGCCAGCACAGCACATGAATGGGCAGGGGCTGAGGCAGGGTAGCCCAGCGTCCCCCAGCCAGAGCCAGCACAGACCCCTCAAACAGCCGCACAGCCGCTGGGCGCCCCCTCAGTCACACCAGGCTGGGCGGGCGCCAGGGAGAGGAGCATCGGCCCGGGGCCCCAGGGAGTGGGCGCGACATTTGTGTGTGGCAGGAGGATTTCCTCTCTCCCACCTGCAGCCACTTCCTACGCGAGGCCCCATCTCAGGCTGGCTCTGGGCGAGCGGCCCCCTCCGCCACGCACCCAGACTCCGGGGCCGCGGCACGGCGAGTGGCTGGTGCCTGGGTAGGAATGCCGGGGGGCAAGGAAACCTGCTCCTCTGGCACGGGGCAAGAGCCCCCGCCTGAGCAGTGTGAAGCAAACTGGGCACTGAGCCTCTGCCAAGGCAATCTCGGTGCGGCCCCCTGGGTCTGCCCCACACCAGCGCCCAGCGCCCCCAGAGAACTCCTGGGTCTGCCCCACCCAGGGCCAGAGGCCCCGTAGAGCCCCCACGGCCTGCCCCACACTGTGCCAGGTGGGCGGCATGCTGCACTGGGGGGCAGGCAGGGGCATGCTCACTGACCCCCCCGACCTTGCCCCCCGAAGCTCTGCCGTAAACGTCACTGATGCTCTGAAACGGCAGCCCCTGCCCAGGCTGGCATGTTGCTTTGCTGCAGCTCCTTGGCACGGGCAGCGAGGTGCCACCACGCTGGGGGCTTGGCCCTTCGGCTCCAGCCGCAGCAGCTGAGAGCTGCTATTTTTACCGGCCTGGAAGTGGAGGCAGCTCGTTTCCCAGCGCGGCTGCAGGAGCTGTAATTACTCTCCCAGCTGGGTCCCTTCCCTCCGCACGGTGAGCTGGGGCCAGACCTGCCTGGCCTAGAGATGCCCCTGCCCCCCTGTGAGCCACTGTCCGGCCCATCAGCCCATGTACAGCCCACGTTGCTTCGCACGTCCCCCCTGTCGTCTTTTCTCAAGACTAAGCAGGTTTTAGCCTTTTCTCACAGAGCAGCATTTCTAAACCTTTGAGCAGTTCTGTTGCTCACCTCTGGGGTCTCCCCCATTTGTCCACATCTTTCCTAATGTGTGGGGCCCAGAATCGGACACAGTATCCAGCTGAGGCCTCACCAGTGCTGAGTAGAGCAGGACAATTACCGCCCGTGTCTTACATATGACGCGCTTGTGAACACACCGCAGGATGGTATTAGACTTTTTTGCAACTGTGTCACATTGTGACTCATATTCAATTTGTGAGTTACTCTGACCCCAGCTCCTTGGCAGCTGTGTGAGACCTCGCCAGCTGCTCTCCAGTGTGTACTTGAGCATTTGATTTTTCCTTCCTAAGTGAAGCACTTTGCACTTGTCTTTATGGAATTTCATCTTGTTGATTCGAGGTCAATTCTCCAATTTGTCAAGGTCACTTTGAATTCTGATCCTGTCCTCCAAAGTGCCTACGACCCCTCCCAGCTTGGTGTCATCTGCAAATTTTATAAGCATTCTCTCCAATCCATTTTCCAAATCCCTGACAAAAATATTGCATAGGATCAGACCCAGGACTGACCCCCGCTGGACCCCGTCAGGTATATCTCCTAGCCCCCAGTGTGACAGTGAACCATTGATCACGGTCTTTGAACCAGGTGTACTTTATAGTCATTTCATTCAGACCCGATTTCCTAGTTTGCTTATGTGAATGTCAGGTGGGACTGCGTCAAAAGCCCCACTAAAATCAAGGTGTATCACGTCTACCACTTTCCCCTTTCCCCGTTCCAGTAGGACAGTGACACTGGCAATGAAGGAAATCAGGTTGGTTTGGCATGACCCTGAATACACTGAAATATTCGTTAGTCTGTTCTTCCCCTTTTTTGGCTTGTGTTCCTTCCCCGGGTTCTTAATATTAACTGTGTTGAGTCACCATTAACGTCTTAAATGAAGACAGAGGCTAGAGAGGCATTAAACACATGTTCTTTCTTGATGTTATTAACTTTCCTTTCCCACTAAATAGAGGGCCTAGACTTTCCTTTGTCTTTCTCTCACTTCCAATGTATTTAAATAACCTCTCTCTCCCTTGCCAGGGCCACAGGGGGAGGGGCTGAGAGCAGCGAGTGGGGGCGTGGCCTCGGTGGGAAGAGGCGGGGGCAGGGGGCTAGCCTCCCCGAGGGGAAGCTTTGCCTGCCACAGCTGCTGCCCCTGTTCAGAGCAGTTCCAGAGCACCAGGACTGACTCCATGATCTTCACTAATGATCTGGAGGATGGTGTGGATTGCACCCTCAGCAAGTCTGCAGATGACACTAAGCTGGGGGGAGAGGTAGATACGCTGGAGGGTAGGGATAGGGTCCAGAGTGACCTAGACAAATTGGAGCATTGGTCTAAAAGAAATCTGATGAGGTTCAACAAGGACAAGTGCAGAGTCCTGCACTTAGGACGGAAGAATCCCATGCACCGCTACAGGCTAGGGACCGAATGGCTCTAGCAGGACCTAGGGGTTACAGTGGATGAGAAGCTGGATATGAGTCAACAGTGTGCCCTTGTTGCCAAGAAGGCCAATGGCATTTTGGGATGTATATGCAGGGGCATTGCCAGCAGATCGAGGGACGTGATCGTTCCCCTCTCTTCGACATTGGTGAGGCCTCATCTGGAGTACTGTGTCCAGTTTTGGGCCCCACACTACAAGAAGGATGTGAAAAAATTGGAAAGAGTCCAGCGGAGGGCAACAAAAATGATTAGGGGACTGGAACACATGACTTATGAGGAGAGGCTGAGGGAACTGGGATTGTTTAGTCTGCAGAAGAGAAGAATGAGGGGGGATTTGATAGCTGCTTTCAACTACCTGAAAGGGAGTTCCAAAGAGGATGGATCTAGACTGTTCTCAGTGGTAGCAGATGACAGAACGAGGAGTAATGGTCTCAAGTTGCAGTGGGGGAGGTTTAGGTTGGATATTAGGAAAGCTTTTTCACTAGGAGGGTGGTGAAACACTGGAATGCGTTGCCTAGGGAGGTGGTGGAATCTCCTTCCTTAGAAGTTTTTAAGGTCAGGCTTGACAAAGCCCTGGCTGGGATGATTTAGTTGGGGATTGGTCCTGCTTTGAGCAGGGGGTTGAACTAGATGACCTCCTGAGGTCCCTTCCAGCCCTGATATTCTATGATTCTATGCTTGGCAGCTCTTCACATGGGCCGGTCTGATAGTTGCTGATGGTTGGCCCTACTGGATCAACAGCTTCTAGTTTCCCTGGCACGGCTTCCCTGTGCTTGGGCAATTCTGTTTCCAGTGGCCTTTGCCTCCACATCATCTGCACAAGTCAGCTGGGCTGGGATCCACGCGGGAGCAGCCCCGCATCCGACCCATGGGACGCTGGAGAATAGCTGGCACATGGGCCTCCTCCGATTTTTCAGCAATTCATTAGCAATCGTTCCTTGCAAAGCTGCCTTGGATAGGAAGGAGTCACCCTGGGGCTGGCAACAGGGGTGCTGGAACAAGGGGACAAGGGGCCACGGCCCTCCCACTTTTCACCACGGGGCCTGGCTCCCAGCCCCTCCTCTTGCCCCTGAAGCCCAGCCCAGGTGAGAGCAGCCCAGGGAGCCCAGGGAGATATGCAGAGTCGCGGACCCTCCACCTGCCTGGGGTGAGGAGACCCGAGAGCAGCCCCTGGCCCATGTCCCTACCCCCAGGGTCCCGCAACAGGCAGCTGTGGAGACCTGCAGACCTTCCACCTGCCCTGGGCGGGGCCCAAGGGGGCGGGGACAGGGCCAGGAGGTGGCAGGGCCTCATGCCCCCCCCCACACACACACACACTTTTAGGAAGACTCCGTCACCCCTGGCTGGGAATTAACAGCTGATCCCTTTAAGGAAACTCCAATTTCTGCTCCCACATTTGTGACTCTGTCTTGTCGGAGCCACAGCTTTCCTCAGCCCGTCAGGCTCCTTCTCCAGCAGGTGAGGGACTCCCCATCAAACAATTTACAAACTGGCTCTTCACACAGGCCTCTCTCAGGGCTTGTGTCACAGACCCACAGGAGCGGAGCTGGGCCCCAGCTTTGGAACAGTCTCTGGAGGACCCCTTCAGGGGGCCAGACCCCCAGGGATCTCACTCTTCCTCCAGGGTGGCCACGCGACCCACCCCTTCCTGAGACTGAACCTTCAGAGAACCACAGACATGTGGGGCTGGAAGGGACCTCGCTAGGTCAGCTACTCCAGCCCCCCCCGAGGCAGGACTCAGTATTACCTAGACCAGCCCTGGCAGGTGTGTGTCCATCCTGCTCTTAAACACCTCCAATGACAGGGACGCCACAACCCCCTGGGCAACTTATCCCAGGGCTTAACCACCCTGACAGGAAGTTTTTCCTAGTGTCCAACCTAAACCGCCCTGGCTGCAATTTGAGCCCGTTGCGGCTTGTCCTGGCCTCAGGAGAACAACGTGGCACCCTCCTCTTTGTAACAACCATTTACAGACTAGAAAACTGCTTGGCACCATGAGCCCGGCTGCCCCAGGGACTTGCCCAGTCTGCAGGGAGTGAGGCCCCTCTCCCAGCGTGTGCAGCGACCCAGCAGCGCTTTCAAAGCAGGCGGGTTATTAGTCCCCGGGACATGACAGCAGCACGGGAATCCTTTGGTAGCTAGGTGAAGCCCAGTCCATTCTGGGCAGCCCAGATCAGGCTCTGTGCGTCTCCGGCTGATCCTTAGGCAGTTCCCAGGTGAGAGCCCAGGCTCCTTCTCCCCCTCCTCTACCCCCGACCCGACCTCACCGTCCTTTGTTCCCTGGGGTCTCCGCTCAGCTCCCTCCTTGCTGAGAGGTGGAGAAATCCTCCTCCCTCCCAGTGTTGGCTGCTAGTGTGCTGAAGTGAGGGTTCTCTTGGTTGGTTTTGTTAATGGTTTGCATGCCAAGGGGGTGGGACTCAGTGTCCCTGGGTGTTACTGGTTTAACGAGGGGATGGGAGAGGGGGTTTGTTGGGACACAGGACCGGCGAGGAACTTGGGACCCTTGCCAATGGCCTGGAGAATGAAGACCCCAGCGACTGGCGACCTGGGGACCCAGAGGCCCAGCTCAGGAGTCACCTCCGGGTCTGGCCAGAGGGAGGACAATAGGCTGCGGAGAGAGGACCCCGTGACCTGACCAGCCGGTTCCAGCCAGAGGGGACAAAGGACAGAAGAGGGGAGAGGGGGCCCAGGCAACCCTCTTTACCTGGAGAAAAGACAATGGATAGAGGCAGGATTTGGGGCCGGTGATAGCAGATGACCAGCTGGGAAGCTGGGGGGCTCGGGACTGGAGAGGGGGAGCAGGCAGAGCCCCCCTGGATGCAGGGGAGACTGGGATGTGCTGTGCTGAGGGGGGCCAGGCCTGAGGCTCTGAGAGTTTCCTGGGCTGTGTTCGGACTCTCAATAAACCCTCCTGTTTTATGCTAGCTGAGAGTCGCTCCGGTCTAGAGAACAGGGGGCATTATTCCCTCTGGGGGTGGAGGCCCCGGGGGTCCCGAGCGAGGGGACTCCCTGAGGGGGCCCACGCCGAAAGACAGGCAGGCTAAGGCTCAGAGAGGTGCGGCTCCAGGAGGCGGAGGGGCTTAACCCCGAGAGAGAGTGGACCCCTGAGAAGGGCTGTCTCACTGAAGGGGGTTCCTGTGAGCCCTTGACAGCTAGGCATCAGTGTCCTGGCAATTGGGGCTTTCCATTGTCTTCCTGGATTTTCCAGCCATCTGGGTTGGCCTTGGCCAGTCCCCTGTAACAATCCATTCCAGCCACTCAGACAGCTGAGAACCTGCTTTGGCATCACCAGCCACAGCCCTGCTAGGCGCTGGGCTGCTGTCTCAGCCCTTCGCTCCTTACCCGCACCTGCCATGTGCTCACAGCCGCCCCGCACGCAGGGTGCTGCTCAGCCAAAGGCTGCTGCAGGACTTCGGGGAACTCTGCAAGTACCAGCTCCCAGCGTCCACGGGCAGGAGCCAGGCGCCCGTCACCAACTCCCACCCCTCGGCACAGCCGCACGCCAGACAGCAGTGCAGAGCCCCGGAGGAGCAGGGCTGCCCAGCTTGAGAGCGAGGCACGACTCCCGTGCCCGTTGCCCAGCTGGACTGGCCCTGGCCCAATGGGCTGCAGGAAGGCATTTACCTGCAGTTATGGCTTTTGACCATCAGAGGCCGCTGTGGCACCTGCTGAGCTGGCAGTCCTGAACCCCGCCGTCCCCCCAGCCGGAGGAAAAGCCCCCCCAGCAGGGCAAGCAGCCCTGGGCTCCCTCCACCCCCACCAGAACCAGTGGTCCAGCCATGGGACACAACCTGAGCCCTTTCACCAAGGGCCAGGGAGCCCCAGCAGGCCCCAGCGTTGCCTGGCTGGGCAGCACCCCCCGCCTCCCACAGGCCAAGTGTGGGGCTTGGGAGCAGGCCCACCAGTGCCCCCCAGGGGTACCCAGCGCCGCCCCACCAGCCTCTGTGGGCTCATACATTGCACCTAAGATCATGGCAGGTCGGGTGTGTTTGAGTCCCCTGGCACCAAGGCCTGGGCAGGGGGGCTCCTGGGGCCCACTGTGGCTAGGCAGGGTGGGTTAGTGCACTGGGCTGGGACCCAGGAGTGCGGGTCCAGTTCCCTTCCCTGGCAGGAGGCCCCAAACCCAGACGTGCCACGCCCAGGGTTTGGCAATGAGCACAGTGCACGGAGGGAGCAGCTCCGGGGAGCCCTCTGCAGAGGAGCCTGTTCCAGAGCCACGTAGGGCTCGCCCTGCCCACCCAGCACATCGCCCCATCCCCCGACACAGCTTCACGGGCCGCGTCCCCCCACCCCAATACAGCCAGGGCACGACCCACCAGACACGGGCAGAGCCAGAGCGTGCAATCCCCTGCCAGCTCCAACACGGCCCACACGAGAGTAAGTCCCCCCACCCCAACACAGCCAGGGCACGACCCACCAGACACGGGCAGGGCCAGAGCACGTCCCCCCCGACATGGCCAGAAAGCATGTCCCCACACACACAGCCAGGGCCAGAGCATGTCCCCTGCCCCAACACGGACAGGGCCAATGCATGTGTCCCCCCCGACATGGCCGGGGCCAGAGTATGCAAACCCCCCGCTCCAGCACGGCCTGCACGGTCCCCCAGAACGCGGAGCCAGGCGGGGGGCTGGGCAGTGCCAGGTGCTTGGGACGTGCCTGAGGGGGAGGGGAGCCGGCAGTACCTGGTGAGGGTCCTGGGGCACCAGCAGCAGAAGTGGCAGCCCCCATCGCCAGTCCCACCGCTCTGGGGCAGGCCCCTCTCCTGCCTCCATGGGCTGGCCAGCCCCACGCAGCCGAATGACAGGCACAGGTGCCAGCTGGGCTGCAGGCCAGGAGCGACTTCCCCTGCACTCCTGTCCCAGGACGGGGGGCTGCCAGGGATCCCCCGCCGGTTTCCTTGCCCTCCTGTCCCTTCCAACCCACCTGCCCCCTGGGCCAGGGACAGCAGCGCCCCTCCCACACCCCAAGGGGCCCATATACAGGGGGTGAGACAGAGAGGGCTGGAGTGTGGGGGGAGGGGCTGGAGGGGGCAGGGTGTGCAGGGGAAGGGGGGCTGCAGGGGATAAAATTAAAGCGGGGAAGAGAGAAAACTGCACAGGCCAGACTCGGGGGATGGGCTGAAGTTGGTGCATAGAGCTGGGAGCCAGGACTCCTGGGTTCTCTCTCCGGGTATGACTCTGCCTTACCAGAGGCCCCTTCCCACTGGGGGAGAGCACCTGCTTGCCCACGGGTGCTGGGTTATTAGCGGAGGCAGGGGGGCTCAGCCTGTGGGAAACGCCACTCCAGGAGCACAGGGGCCTGGGCCCAGCCCCGGGAGCCCCAGAGAGCTGCAGGGCAGCAGCAGTGCTGGGGGGCAGGGGGCCTGGAGCTGGGCATTCCCCTCAGGGCAGTGAAGGGGCAGGCCCTTCCCTACCCCAGGCCAGGGTCCCCTGGGGGCCCCGAGTGCAGGGCTGTGTGGGGTCTGGGGGCAGCTAAGGGAGCCAGGGGCCAGCCCTGCCCCCCAGCCGCCAGCCCTCCCTGCCAGGTGGTGACTCAGTGGCTCTAATGGAGGCGTGCTGACAGACGGGGGTCACAGGCCAGCTGGCAGGTAGCCCTCTGCTCACAGGGCCTTTCATCTCCTGTCCCGGGCTCAGGGCAGGGAGGGGCTCATGGGGGTAGTGCATTGGCCTGCTCCCAGCTCCCTGGGGAGGGGGACTCGGCCTGGGCCCAGCCCTGGGAAAGGGACCCCTTGGCCCTGCAGGGGGGTGGAATCCCCAGTCCCAGAGCTCCCTGCACAACCCCCCCTCCCACCCCACACACACCCCAGTCAAGGCACACAGGTCTCAGGGCCCCGTCATGGGACCCAGGCTCTGGCGTCCACTGACAGCCAGTCCCTCAGGGAGGAGGGACAAAGCTCCCCGCCTGCCCCCCAAGGTTAACCTGCTCCTGGGGGGAACCCCAGCCCGGTGCCTCGGCCCCAGAGCTCAGCCCTTGAGTGCAACGTCTGGCCCTGTCGGATCCAGGCTGCTGAGAGCTGTGACAATCTGCCCCAGCTGGGCTCTGCCCCATGGGGCATCCGTCTGGGGGGAGGCCTAGAGCCAGGCGCTGGAGTCTCCCTTCCCCAGGTGCCCACCTACGGCCCGTGTGGGAGCGCCGCAGAGGGGGCGTGCGGGCGGAGGCTGGCTGGAAGCTGGCGGCCCGGAGGCAGCAGCCTGGCTGACGCAGCCCCAGTAACTCATTGGTGTCTGCTCCAGAAGAGCTCTGGGGGCCAGGCGGACAGCCCCGGCTGAGCACAGCGCCTCCTAGGGAGGAGAGAGACGCTGCCGGGGGAGCTCTGCGGAGACTCCCTCACACACGTGCAAACCCTCCCAGCTACAGCCCGGCCCACGGAGGAAACCGGGGCAGGAGCAACCAGTGGCCCAGATGACCAGGCACCGGTCAAGTGGGGCACACATTCAGCACAGGGGACCCGCCCCGCCTCATTACGGTGCCAGGATCCCAGCTGGGGGCTGGCCCTGCAGCCCCTCAGACGGCAAATGAGGACAGGGGGCCCCGTGCAGCCATCTCAGCTCAGGGGAGTGGGCTCAGCCGCTGCAGCGCTGGGAGCGTCGGACACAGAGCCGGTGCTGCCGCAGACGTCTTGGAAGCCGGTGAATTTGCCAGGTGATACAGCGGGCACGGTCGCCCTGGCCAAAGGCAGCATGCACCAAAGGTTGGTCAGGCTCCCCGTGCCCGACGCCCTGAGTCACTGACGCCAGGCACAGAGGTCCCACAACCAAGCGGCAGCCAGTGCTTTGCCCCGGGCAAGGGGTGACGCACGCGCACAGGGCAGGCCAGGCCCAGAACAGAGCAATACCCGTGCTAGCTGAGGAGCCCTCCCTCCTTGCTGAGTGGTTAGTGGGACAAAGCCTGTGCCCATGGGAAGGGACTGCTCAGCGAGGAAAGCAGGATCAGGCCCAGACAAGCAGGTAGGCAACAGACAAAGAGATTGGAAAACAGGATGGGAGCCCTGAGGGGCATAGAGGCAGGAGTAAGGAAAGCAGTAAGTAAGTCCAGGCATGGGGATTTCAGATCCCTGGGGCAATACTTGGAACCCTGAAATCTTGAGTTGATGAAGGTGTCATTCTGGGAGATAAGCCAGTGATTTAAGGAAAGAGAGTGAGAAGTTAACTCTGCAAATTCTGGAGGGAATTAAACAGTTGAACATTGTGAAAATGTTAAAAAGGCAAGATGTTATAGAAAGAGAATTCTTGGCTTCTTTGCAGCCATTCTGAAGGAAAAATGGCCCTTTTCCAAAGGAATGCCTGTAAATAATCCAGGCAAAGAGACAATCGGATTGCAATCATTTGACTATGGACAATTTAGTCAAATTTGGTAAAAGAACAGAAGGGGTTTCTGTTGGAACATAACTGCCCCAAATGTATAAAGGGAATGTAATCTATGTACAGCTATGTATCCATAGAGCAGTGTAAGGGATGTTAAGGAAAAAAGAATATGTGTATGTGTCTGTACATAGATATGTATGGATCTATCTGTGTGTACAGTATAACTATATTGTGAAAATACACGAGGTTCTAAGGACCTACACCAACACACCTGGTTTGTAAAACTCTTGTTTTGTAGGTTTAAGATAAATTGGTTTTGGTTTCAATAATGCCACTAAAAATCCATTTGAGTCTTTAATTCAAAGTTGCGGAACTGACAGACCTTTCTGCCAAATACGGGTTATCGTTGTTGCTTTGGACTTTGGCCTTTAACCCTTAAGAGGAACCCCAATGCTTTACAAAGTTTAATTTGTTCTTAAATAAAGACCAAAGTCATGGCTGCAGCAGGGCAGTCAAAACCAGGCTTTTTGAAGAGAAGAAAGATTCTTCGGGAAGAGATTCTGGATCTTTTTTGTTTGTTTGTAAAATAACAGGAAATTAAAAAAAAAAGACAGCACCCCACTGAAGCAACAACAGGGGTGAGGTGCACAAAACGATAAGAAGCAGTGTCAGAAACACTGAGCCTTAGGTGGCCCGGAGTAATCAGACTGTGACTTTAATAAAGTTACTTGAAAACTCTGAACACAAAGAAACAGGGACACCTGAGGTAAAAACTGATCTGGCTAATAGCATGTTATAGAAGCTACACTATGGAAGGAATGTGCATTTTTCCCAGGACATGTGCAGTGTATCTTGGAGAAGGGGTAAAAGAAATGCAAACAAAACTTGCTACTTAATTAAAATCCTATTAGGGCTCCAAAAGGGAGCCACCATAGGTTGTGTTTTCCTTTTCAGATCTCTGTGTGTTTTGGAAGCAGAAGCTGAAAGTGAAAAGAAATCAAAACTCTGGTGGAAGTTGATTGTGTCCCTTCTAAGACAAAAAGAAAAGGAGGACTTGTGGCACCTTAGAGACTAACCAATTTATTTGAGCATAAGCTTTCGTGAGCTACAGCTGAGCTCTGCTGATGGCTTTGGATCCCAAAGCAAGACAGGAAGCCTCTGTGCTGATGCAAATTGCCTAACTGGTAGAGGAAGGAAAGAACTGCCCATAAATGGCAGCACAAAGGAGCCACAGAGAAAGGACATACCTGGTCAGCAAACAAACTACAGTAACTCCTCACTTAACGTCCTCCCGCCTAACGTTGATTCAAAGTTACGTCGCTGCTCAATTAGGGAACATGCTCGTTTAAAGTTGTGCAATGCTCCTGTCACGGCGTCCCCAGGCGATGCTCTGGAACTGCTCCCTACGAAGCCAGGCAGGACTCTGGGGAAGTCTCCTTTCTGGGAGCAGCCTGTCTGCAGGACACACAGCTCACACAGCTTCCACCATCCTGGGTCTGACCTTGGAGCATTCAGCATCCTCTGCCCCTCCGTGCGCTTCCCACGGCCAGTCCGCTCAGGCGGGGTCCTGGGGAAGCCAGAGGGTCCTGTCCCCCAACTCCGCAGTCAGACGGGACTCTCAGCCAGCCAGTAAAACAGAGGTTTATTAGATGGCAGGAACATGGTCTAACACAGAGCTTGTAGCTGCAGAGAACAGGACCCCTCAGCCAGGTCCATCTTGGGGGCAGGGAGGTGTGACAAAGTGGGAATGTTCTTTATGCTTTCTCTGAATACTGTGTGGGTGCCTCAGTGAATTTGTGCGGGGGGTGGAGGGTGAGAAAACCTGGATTTGTGCTGGAAATGGCCCACCTGTTGATCACTTTAGATAAGCTATTACCAGCAGGACAGTGGGGTGGGAGGAGGTATTGTTTCATGATTTCTGTGTGTATATAAAGTCTGCTGCAGTTTCCACGGTAAACATCTGATGAAGTGAGCTGTAGCTCACGAAAGCTCATGCTCAAATAAATTGGTTAGTCTCTAAGGTGCCACAAGTCCTCCTTTTCTTTTTGCGAATACAGACTAACACGGCTGTTCCTCTGAAATCAGTTTCCCCTAGGCATTTCTTAAGTATCTAGGTGGTGGGATAAGGGGGTGTGATTGTTGCAGAGCCCGAGAGGGTCAGTGTGATGATGTCTGCACAGAGAATGGCCGACACCCTGTCTCCTGGCCACTGATGGCCTGGGTCCCTCCCCTGCAAAGGTGCCTGACTGAAGGGGTTGGAGAACAAAGAGATCAGGTGGCCTCCGGACCGGGAAAGACACAAAGGCCGGAGGAGGGGCTGGAGAGTTTCAGTTTGGAGCTGGCTGGGGAAATGGAGGGAGGCCCAGATGCGGCTCTGGCCTCCCTGCCCCCCAAGGTTGGTTAAAGTACAGCTAAAACAGGCCCCACAGAGAGGCAGCTCCCCCAGAGTCCTGACTGGCTTCATAGGGAGCAATTCCAGAGCATCGCCCGGGGACTCTGTGACAGGAGGCCAGAGCCCCATCTGGGCCTCCCTCCATTTCCGCAGCCACCAGGTAACGTGGGGGGGAAAGGCCACCCCGCCGCCAGGTAACAGGGAGGACACACTGCCTTGCCACCAGGTAACGGGGGAGACAGGTCACCCCACCACCAGGTAACGGGGGGGGGACAGGTCACCCCACCACCAGGTAACGGGGGGGGGACAGGTCACCCCGCCGCCAGGTAACAGGGGGGACACACTGCCCTGCCGCCAGGTAACGGGGGAGACAGGTCACCCCACCACCAGGTAACGGGGGGGGACAGGTCACCCCACCGCCAGGTAACGGGGGGGACAGGTCACCCCGCCGCCAGGTAACAGGGGGGACACACTGTCCTGCCGCCAGGTAACGGGGGGGACAGGTCACCCCGCCGCCAGGTAAAGGGGTGGGACAGCGGGAAGGGCTGGGTCGCGGAGCATCTGTCCGCAGTGCCAACGTCACCCGCTCGGCCCTGATACCCACGGCTCCGAGCCCCGTCGGTGGGCTGAATGCCCGGCAGACCCTGCCCGGGGCCAAGCAGGGCTGCTGCAGAGCCCCTGGTGCCCCCCATGCGGGGCTGCGCTGGGGAGACAGGCGGATGGGAAGGGGGCAGCAGTGACCCTGCCATGGTCCCTGGGGCAGAGGGGTTGAACCGGCTCAGCCTGGGGCTTTGGCTCCGTTCCCGCAGCCGCACGGGCTCCCCGGGGCAGATACGTCAGCCCAGCCCCTCTGCCCACCTTGGCAGCAGCATCCCCTCCTGCTGCCAGCCTGACTCCCCATGCTCTGCCCTGGGGGGTCGCTGACAGCTGGGCACACGGTGGGATCACAGTCACATGGGGGGGCCTGTGCCAGGCCTCTCACCTCCCCATCCCCACAGCGTCCAGGGTCTGCCCGCAGTGCGAGATGGAGCACAAGGCGGAGGGCATGATGGAGCAGATGTGACTAGTGACTTCAGTGAGTGGGGTGGGGAGAAGGGGGCTCCCGGGGTGTCCCCCCCTCGGATCGGCCTGGGTAGGCCTTGTCCCAGGGGAGGGAAGGCTGGATAAGGGGAGCTGGGCAGTGGGTGGGGGGAGCGGGTAGGGGGAGGCTGAGCAGTGGGGCTGGGAAGGGACTGGGGGGGCTGGGCAGTGGGGAGTGGGGGGGCAGGAGGGGGCTGGGCCGGGGGGGATGGATCGGGGGGGCAGGGGGAGTGGGGTCCAGGGGGCTGGGCAGTGGGGAGTGGGTCCAGGGGGGCACAAGGGGGCTGGATCAGGAGGCCCGGGGGGGCTGGATCGGGGGGCAGGGGGGAGTGGGGCCGGGTGGGGCTGGGCAGTGGGGAGCGGAGCCAGGGGAGCCGGATCGGGGGGCCGGGGGGAGCAGGCCGGAGGGGCTGTAGGCGCCCCGGGCAGTCCGGGGGCAGCTCCGAGCCGGCCCCGCTCCCCCTGCAGTGCTGAAGACGCAGCTCCGGGAGCTGCGGGCGGAGGGCGGCGAGCGCCGAAGAAGAAGCTGCTGAAGCGGGGCCCCCTGCAGCTCCCCGGCGCCCGGCGCTGCACATGCGGAACGCGGCCGCCTGCCCCTGCCCGCAGCTGGCCGACCCGCGCCGCCCCTTCCTGGTGCTGAGCGGGCGGCTGCTGGGGGCCCTGTACTGCTGGGAGCGGGGAAACCGGGAGATGCGCTTCGCCCTCAAGTTCATGTTCTCCTACCCCTGCCCGCCGCGCTACGCCCCGCTCCCCAGGGCCGAGCAGCGCTAGGGGCCTGGGAACCCCCCCTGCCTGCCGGGCACCCCGGGGACTCCGCCCCATCTGCCTGCAGGCCACCCTCTGCCCGCCGGGCACCCCCGGGACTTCCCCTGCCAGGCACCCCTGGGAATCCTCCCCCCGCTAGGCCCCACTGGGAACCCCCCCCTGCCTGCCGGGCACCCCCAGGGACTCCGCCCCATCTGCCTGCAGGCCACCCTCTGCCCGCCGGGCACCCCCGGGACTTCCCCTGCCAGGCACCCCTGGGAACCCTCCCCCCGCTAGGCCCCACTGGGAACCCCCCCTGCCTGCCGGGCACCCCCAGGGACTCCGCCCCATCTGCCTGCAGGCCACCCTCTGCCCGCCGGGCACCCCCGGGACTTCCCCTGCCAGGCGCCCCTGGGAACCCTCCCCCCGCTAGGCCCCACTGGGAACCCCCCCTGCCTGCCGGGCACCCCGGGGACTCCGCCCCATCTGCCTGCAGGCCACCCTCTGCCCGCCAGGCACCCCCGGGACTTCCCCTGCCAGGGACCCCTGGGAATCCTCCCCCCGCTAGGCCCCACTGGGAACCCCTCCTGCCTGCCGGGCACCCCCGGGGACTCCGCCCCATCTGCCTGCAGGCCACCCTCTGCCCGCCGGGCACCCCCGGGACTTCCCCTGCCAGGCACCCCTGGGAACCCTCCCCCTGCTAGGCCCCACTGGGAACCCCCCCTGCCTGCCGGGCACCCCGGGGACTCCGCCCCATCTGCCTGCAGGCCACCCTCTGCCCGCCGGGCACCCACGGGACTTCCCCTGCCAGGGACCCCTGGGAATCCTCCCCCCGCTAGGCCCCACTGGGAACCCCTCCTGCCTGCCGGGCACCCCCGGGAACACCCCCCCCCCCCCACTAGGTCCCCCTGGGAACCCCTCCTGCCTGCCAGGCATCCCCGGGACCCTCCCCCCCGCCTGCCGGGCACCCCGCAGACACCCCACCCACCTGCCAGAGACCCCCCCAGGGCTCCCCTCTGCTGGGCACCCCTGGGACCCCCACAACTCCCGCCTCCCTGCTGGACACCTGCCCCCTGTGCTACCCCCTGGTCTATGGGGCCAAGCTGCACTGAGGGGCACTCCATGTTTTTGTCAGGCCCAGCGGGTGGCAAACCCCGGGCAGTCGGGCCCCCCCATCCCAGCCTGCGAGTTCTGGTGTGTCGGGCAGGTTAACCCGGGTGCCAGGTCCCTCCTGTCCCTCCTGCACAGTGGGGTGGCCCCGGGGGAGGGGGGAATTCAGGCTCCGGCCCCTCCACTTGCTCCTGTCTGCCCCCTCCTGCTCAGCAGATGATTGGCAGCCAGCCCCAGGGCCACCAGGACAGCAGCCCTGGACAGCCCCATGGGTGCTGAGCACCCCTTAGTTCTTCTTCATGGGTGCTTGAGCCCCTGAGCACCCACAGAGTTGGCCCCATCCCCCAGCAAGGCCCCAGCAGGGGACCCCATGGCTACAGGAGGGCACAAGGCCTGGCCAGCAAAGGCTCGGCTCCCTGCTCTGCAGCCGTCTGCCCTGCAGGCACCACAATGCCCCGTGCCCAATGGCCCTGCCCCTCCAAGCCGGAGAGACGCGGCAGGCCCCGAGCACCGGGGACACGGGCAGAGGGTGCTGCCAAGGCAGCTCCCACACTGGGCACCTGGCTGCTGGCAGGGTGGGGGCAGATCTCTGTGCTCCGTGTCACGGTCCTGGCCGAGGGGCACCCAAGGATCCTGCCAACACCCAGCATCACACAGCAACTGTGGCCTGGCCCTAGCACAGCCCGGCTGCCCCCGCACGCAGTGCCAAAGCTGCCCGGCCCGTGCACAGCCAGGCCTGGCATCCCAGGTGGGCACTGCAGGGGGAAGGGGCAGATGCCACACGCCAGGCCAGGAAACACCGGCTGAGTCCAGGGACACGACCACCTGGGGGGCTGTGGCAGGAGCTGGGGGCTGACCCACGCAGCCACCCCCAGCCCTGTCTCCCTCACACGTTGGCTCCAATGAACAGGCAGGTGGGGGCCACAGGCCAGACCTAGAACTCTGCTCCCGCTTGGCGCTGTGGCCACCTGCCCCCGGAAACGCTGGCCCCATCAGCATCCACTGGCCCATGCCAAGGCTTGTGCAGGTCCCCATGGCACAGACACCCCCACTGGGGACCAGGCCAAGGCCCCGCAGCCCGAGCTGCCCCCTTTGCCCCACCCCTGCATCGGCCGCTCTGGCCAGGACTCCAGCAACACCTTCTCCGGGCACCCTGCAGGAGCATCAATGCAGCCAGGTGCCCCCTCCCCAGCTCCAGGGGTTACGCCCTGCACAGAGCTGGGCACTTTGCTGTACACGAGGCGCCCCGGGGAGGGAGCACGGCTCCAGCAGGTCACAGGAAGCAGCAAGGCGGGGGCTGGCAGGCTGAGAGGGACGTTGGCTGGGCTGGAGATTGACCTGTGCTGGGGCTACAGCCAAGCCTGTGAACTAGGGCCTGGGGCACACCAGGCTTGGGGGTAGCAGGGCACAGAACAAGGCTAATGAATGCACCAGTTTGGGAGGGAACAGTCTGGGAATTTTTCATGTTTTGTAGGAATATTGTGTGCCTCAGTTTCCCCTACGTGCTGCATGGGTAACTAGGTGTGGGGGGAAGGTTGGTTGCTCTTTGCAGAGAGCCAGGTGTGACTGACCCTGGGCTGTCTGGGCCCCATGTCCACGGACAGTCCCAGAAGACAATGGCCACCGAATTGCCCAGACATTTGGCACCTAGCAAGAAACACCCATGTACCCCCCACACCGGAAGCCAGCTGGGTGTGACCAGCTGGAGAAGAAAGGGCGGGGGCAGGTGGGGTTAAGCGGGGGCTGCTGGAGGCAGAGGGAGGAGCTCTTCTGGGCTGGGACTACAGAGGGGCCGCGAGCTCTGGGCCCTGGGCCGGACCCAGCTGGGCCAGGCTGTAACTTCCTGCTCTCGGTGCTAACGGAGGCCGGGCTACGCCTGTTCCAGCCCCTCCTAGCCCCTGCGGTCACCCGCTGCCTGAGTCCCTGCCGTGCAAGGAACCTGGGGGTGCCTGGCTCCCCTTGGGGCGTCTCCCTGCTAGACCCGGGGGGCTGCAGGCAGAGACCTCAGGATTCAGCCCTCACCCCCAGCTCCAAGCTGGCAGAAGTGGGAGGGGAGGCTCCTCTCCTGCAGAGCTTGCAAAGCCCCCTCCCCACCACAGCACCCTAGGAGCCGGCCCTTGCCCTCCGGCCAGAGACATGGGTGCTAGGGGAAGACCCCCCCCCCAGCCGGCACCAGCACCGCTCAGCTCTGCACAAGCCCCCTCGCCTGGCAAGGAGACGGCAGCCCAGCCCCCCATGACTAATAACCAGGGCTCCGAGCAAGCCCCTGGGCCCAGAAAACACAGATTTGGGGTTTGCAGAGAATCTGGACTTTTCACCTTTTGTGAGAGAATAAAAACATTCTGCAGCACCCCCGTATCCGAGCCTGCCGGATCCGGCCGAGGGTGCCCACCTGGGGCCAGGGCAACACGCACAGCGAGTCAGCGAAACGGCAGAGAAATGCAGAGTCACGTTTATTGGGGGGGTTATCATGGAAAACTAGGCTCCCTGGTCCTAACAGCACAGTCCTCCTCAGAGCTCCCCCGCCTTCACCCAGGGACAGGGGGCTGGAGGCACAGAGCAGGGACCTGCCCAGGGGGCCGAGGCCACTGGGACAGGTGGTTTCTCACTGGTGCCAACTCAGCCAGGGAGAGTCACATCATTTACCAACCGGTGCAAGAGAAGCAGAGGGGAAGCTGCTGTTGTGTAAACAGAGGAGCCACGTTCACACCACACCCTCCCCAGGACTCATATCGGGTACCGGGCCCAGGCCATGGGGCCAGAAAGTTAATAAACCCAAACTGGAGAGTCAGACACTGGGCCTAAGTGGTGGAGAAAGAGGGGGAAGGGCTAGACTATCCCACCCTCCCTTGTGAGTCCTTAAGGACAGGGGGAGGGGGAATAGGCAGAACAGAAGCCGAAGGGAGCTTCACGCTGACAGCCCCCCATCCCCAGTCTCCTGGGACCCGGCCGTGGTCACCCTGCTCCTGAGCAGCCCAGGGCAGAGAGGGGGACACCCTGGCACAGCAGCAGCAACCACCCCAGCTAGCCCCTCTGCCCCCCCCCCCAGGTCTCCTCTCGCTCCAGCTACGCCTGGCACCCCAAGGAAGGGCCCCTGGGCTGCCAGCCTGGCCAGGCATGAAGCGCTCTCCTTGCTCCCGTTCCTTTGGTGCCGGTTCAGGGCGTTTGCCATGGGACAAAGCAGGTGGAGGTCTCCACGCAGCAGCCCCACCTTTTAACCCTGCTTCACGTGACCTGCACGTGGCAGATGCTGCCCTAGGGCCAGGCTGGAGCCTGCTGCCAGCGGCTCACGGGGCAGCAGGGAGCCCCCCCCCCACCCCAGCAGAACAGGTGCCGGCTACCCCAGCAGGGCGTGTGCAGCCCAGGGGGCCTGCAGGGGCCCCACGATCCCTCACAGGGGGACACAGGAGCCAGCTCCAGCTACACACACAGTAATGCCCACATATGCAGGGGTCAGCGCAGAACGGGCAGTGGGCCTCGCCCTGCCTGCGAGACCCTTGCTCTGCCCTGGCCCTGTATTGCTTCCAGCCCTCACTCACAGCAACCCCCTTGCTGAGAGAGGAGCCCCCCAGGGCCATGGGGGGGTGAAGCCTTTGCCCGGATTCCGTGGGGCAGGGCGGCAGCAGAGCAGGGGGGTGCTGTGGGCCCAGGTGACAGGAGCAGAACCAGAGCAGGGGGGTGCTGTGGCCCCAGGTGATGGGAGCGGAACCAGCAGCCCAGCATGCAGAGTGCGAGCCAAGAGCCACCCCACGCCAGGCCCTCTACTCCCCCTGCCCTCCCCCCATGGCCCATTCCAGCCACCCACTGTACTCCGCCCAGCCCAGCCCAGCACAGCCTGGCTCCTGCCTGCTTCCATCTGCCTGCAGGCGGGGAGGAAGCCCAGCCCAGTGGGGCGAGGAGGGTCTGCTCCGACCCCAGGGGCAGGCTGTGGGGGACTTAGCTAGCAGAGGGCACTGTGCATATGGTTACCCCTCTGGCTTGGCAGGTCAGGGTGACTGTCAGGGGTTTGCAAAGGCCCCTGAGGCACTGCCCCAGAGCAGAGAGGAGGGGTGGCTGGCCTCAGTCCCCTGCCCCAGTCAGGACCCCACAGCAAAGCTCCAGGGAACAGAGCAGTGGGGCCCATGCAGCCACCCAGTGCCATGGGCTGGGCAGTGCCAGGGCAGGCGGGGGGGACTCAGCAACGCAGGGTCCTGGTGCTCTCCTGCCCAGAGCAGCAGGGACAGGCAGCCGGAGACGCCCCTGCTGGGGGCTCCGCTCACTTGACGAGAACCTGGTTACACAACGAGCAAACGAACACTGTCTCCCTCTGGGCATCTGGGGCTGGAAGGAAAGGAGCTGTCAGAGATCCACTCCATTGCCCCCCCCAGAAACCCAACCCCCATCACCCTTCTCAAAGACCCCCATCACCATCCAACAACCCCCAACACCAACCCCCATTCCCCATCACTGCACCCCCCACATCCCATCACTTCCATCCCCCCCAGAGACCCTCCCCATCATTCCCAGCTAGCAGAGACCTGTCCCCTCCCCAGCTTGCCCGGGATCGGCTGCACCATGGCCCCCAGTAGAGCCCCTCCCACACCAGAGAGCAAAGGGAGAGGAGCCAGCAATCGCCGCTGCCCGGTGTCCGGTTTTGTCAAAAAGAGACCGTGGCAGCTGACCAGGCTGGTAGGAGTCTGGTCGGGGCGCAGCGGGGTTCAGGGAGGCTCCCTGCCAGCCCTGGCTCCGCACGGCTCCCAGAAGCCGCCGGGATGTCTGGCCCCTAGGCGTAGGGGCAGCCACCATGGCTCCACATACGCCCCCAGCCCCGAGCACCAGCTCCGCAGCTCCCATTGGTCGGGAACCGTGGCCAATGGGAACTGCGGGGACAGTGCCTGCGGGGACAGGCAGCATGTACTGCGCCTAGGGGCTGCAGGGACCTGGCGGCTGCTTTCAGGAGCGGCACGGAGCCAGGGAGCTTCCCTTCCGCCGCCTGGGAGCTGCACCCCGCACCCCTGCCCCAGGTTGGAACCCCCTCCAGCACGCCAAACCCCTCCGCCCCAGCCGAAGCCTGCAGCCCCTCCAGCACCCCAACCCCCTGCCCCCTCCTGCACCCCAAACCTCTCATCCCCCAGCTCCACCCCAGAGCCTGCAGCCCCAGCTGGAGCCCTCACCCTTCCTGCACCCCAACCCCGAGCCAGCCCAGTGAAAGCAAGTGGGAGTGGGGGAGAGCAAGCGATGGAGGGAGGGGGCTGGAGGGGGGGCGCCACAAAGGGGCAGGGCAGGGGTGGGGCAAGGGAGCTGGTTTTCTGCAGTTAGAAAGTTGGTATCCCTACTTGAGTGCCGATGCACTGCTGCCACCCCACTGCCTGGGTGAGGCCAGGGCTGGAGTCGCCAGGAGCCCCCCCCACAGTGCCCTGCCCCCCTCCCCACAGCGCCCCCTGCTGGAGTCGCCGGGAGCCCCCCCCAGCCAGTGCCCTGCCCCCCTCCCCACAGCGCCCCCTGCTGGAGTCGCCAGGAGGCCCCCCCAGCCAGTGCCCTGCCCCCCTCCCCACAGCGCCCCCTGCTGGAGTCGCCGGGAGGCCCCCCTCCCCACAGCGCCCCCTGCTGGAGTCGCCGGGAGGCCCCCCTCCCCACAGCGCCCCACCCCCCTCCCCACAGCGCCCCCTGCTGGAGTCACCGGGAGCCCCCCCAGCCAGTGCCCTGCCCCCCTCCCCACAGCGCCCCCTGCTGGGACAGGCTAGGGCTGGAGTCACTGGGAGGCCCCCCCCAGCCAGTGCCCTGCCCCCCTCCCCACAGCGCCCCCTGCTGGGACAGGCCAGGGCTGGAGTCGCCGGGAGGCCCCCCCAGCCAGTGCCCTGCCCCCCTCCCCACAGCGCCCCCTGCTGGAGTCACCGGGAGCCCCCCCCAGCCAGTGCCCTGCCCCCCTCCCCACAGCGCCCCCTGCTGGGACAGGCCAGGGCTGGAGTCGCCGGGAGGCCCCCCCAGCCAATGCCCTGCCCCCCTCCCCACAGCGCCCCCTGCTGGAGTCACCGGGAGCCCCCCCCAGCCAGTGCCCTGCCCCCCTCCCCACAGCGCCCCCTGCTGGGACAGGCCAGGGCTGGAGTCGCCGGGAGGCCCCCCAGCCAGTGCCCTGCCCCCCTCCCCACAGCGCCCCCTGCTGGAGTCACCGGGAGCCCCCCCCAGCCAGTGCCCTGCCCCCCTCCCCACAGCGCCCCCTGCTGGGACAGGCCAGGGTTGGAGTCGCTGGGAGGCCCCCCCCAGCCAGTGCCCTGCCCCCCTCCCCACAGCGCCCCCTGCTGGGACAGGCCAGGGCTGGAGTCACCGGGAGCCCCCCCAGCCAGTGCCCTGCCCCCCTCCCCACAGCGCCCCCTGCTGGAGTCGCTGGGAGCCCCCCCCAGCCAGTGCCCTGCCCCCCTCCCCACAGCGCCCCCTGCTGGGACAGGCCAGGGCTGGAGAGGCCCCCCACCTGCACCCGCTCACCTGTGGCTCCCATGGAGGATTTGGGGACTTTGTAGGAGCAGCAGCGGGAGCAGAAGCTGTTGCCGCAGTTACTGCAGCTCCGCTGGGGAGAGAGACGCCGGTCAGTGTGCAGCCCCCCCCCGGGGAAAGGCAGGCGATTGCCTGTCGGGGGCAGGGCAGGGGTTGCTGGAGGCCGTCCCGGGGGGCTGTGACCCAAGGACCTGCTGAGGGCACCCGGGCTACGGAGATCACCTGGCTCTGGCACCCACCTCGAGTGCCAAGGAAGGTCCCGCAGGGCCGAGCTGCCTGCAGGCTAACCGCTGTCCCTCGGGCAGAGACGCGGCAGGAGGGGGGACGCGCCCCTCTGGCTGGGCACGGCCCTATGGTCTGGCACAGCGGGCGCGGTCAGGGCACAGTGCGGGTCAGGCTGCAGGGGAGACCGGGGGGAGGTCGTCCCAGCGTGGTGACGTCAACACTACAAAGGGGCTGAGCCGGTGCTGCAGCATAGACACGCAGTCCAGCACGGAGCGTAGCCCACCTCCCCAGGCGGCAGCCCGACGCTGGCTACACCAGGGCCTAGGTCGGCAGGGGGGTGAATTTCACTCCCCAGACCATGCCCTGGGGCCAGCTAATTCACCAGCAAAGACCTGACCTAAGACCAGTCCCTGTTCGCTGTCTGGGGTGCAGCGGAAACCGGGTGCGTGAGGACAAGCAATCGGAGAGGGGCTCTCACCCAGCTGGGGCCAAGTGCGGGCTCTGGTGCCAGGGTCCTCACGTCCCATGGCTGGACTCCCCCCGACCCGAAACATGGCTTATTCTCACACTGTCTCACCCCAGACTCTGTGGGGTCCGGCAAGCAGCAGCCTGGGCCAAGTGCCAGGCAGGGAACGGCGGCTGGGCCCTGTGGCGGGACACTTGGGGGATGGCGGGTGCCTGTCGCTGACTGTCCGGAGAGCAAGGCCTGCAAGCAGCGCTGTGTGGCAGGTTCAAGGAGCCGACCCACGCACCAACAGCCCAGGGCACGGGGTGGCCAGGAGGCCCCACTACTGCCCAGCTGAGCCAGCCAGGCCAGGGCCCAGAGAGACCCAAGCGGAGCTGGCAAGATGGGAGCGGGTGGGAAGCAGGCAGGACTCACCCTCTTCTTGAGCACGGAGAAGGTGGCTGCACAGCGGGTGCAGCTCCCTAGAGGAGACAGAGCAAAGAGTCAGGCTGGGCACTGCCTGGGGCTGAACTGCCTGCAGCAGGGGGGACGTGGGAACTCAGCCTGGCGCCAGGCCCTGCGCCCCAGGGGCCAAGGCGATGCCCTGGCCCAAGGCAGCCTCAATGCAGAGACCAGCTTCTCTGCTGTCTGCACAGCCTCCCCCGGAGCCGCCTGGCACGCCTGGGAATGCCCTGGCTCTGGAAGCGGCAGCCGCCCGCACCCTAAGCTCCCATGGCCACGTGCCCGTTGCTGCCGCCCGGGAGAGTGGGGACCCAGCTCGGAGCCCCAGGTCCAGCCCAGCAGGAGCCCTGGCTCAGGGGATCTCCTGGGGGCTCCAGCCTGGCTGCAGAGGCCAGAGCTCCAGCTGGCAGGGCCCTGCAGGGGGCACCAAGCATCCCCCCGGCAGCATTACCCCTGGGGGAGCCCCCCACTGCCCACAGCGTGGCTCAGGGCCGGGCAGACCTGGCACCCGGACAGCACAGCCCAGCCAGTGCCCATCCCCAGCTCCCCGGGGCAGCAACCGCCCGGGCACCCCCAGGCCAGCCCCTGACAGACAGACACAGGCGGGGGGGGGCTGCCTCGCCAAGCTGGCGTTCGCCGCCCCTCCTGCCAGGCTGGCGCTCAGCTGCGCCCCTGCCCCGCCGGCGTTCGCCGCCCCCCCTACCGAAGTTATTGCTGGGGCATCGCTTGCGGAGCCGCTCGGTCAGCCGCGACACCTTGCTGCGGATCACCTCGTTCTTGCTCATGACGCTGCTGCCGTCCGGGAGGCCGAGGTCGAACACGGCGGAGCACTGGGAGACCTCGTCGTCCTCCTGCCGGAGAGCCCAACTCAGCCGGGGGCCGCTCCCTGGGGACCCAGCTGGGCGCAGAGCTCGCCCTGACCGAGCCTCCCGCGGGCCACAGGGCAGGAGCTGCTGCTCAGCCTGGTTCCGCTCCAGGGACCCGAGGGCCGCGCTCTGCCTGGGGCAGGTGCCACCCCCGTCCCCGGCGAGCGCCAGCCCTGCCTGGTACTCACCATGGCCAGCGCCTGGGTCTCCTTCTCCCGCCGCGTGGAGAGAAGAGAGGAGAGGCAGTAGCAACAGAACACACAGAGGCAGGCCCCCCCCGCCCCTGCCCGGGACAGCCATAGACCCCCAGCTTCTCCCCGAGGCAGAGACGGCAGCACTAGGCTCTGCCTGCCTGGCACATGGGCAGCACGTGCCAGGGTGTGGGGAAGGGCCGGGGGCAGGACCCCCCCCCCCACATCCAGCCCCTCTCATTCTAAGGGGGAAAGTGAGAATCCCTGTCCAGCTCTCGCTCACCGGTGCCCTCCAGTGGCCGCCCGAGGGGGTACACAGCTCAACGCAATGCCCACCTGCACCCTGGTGTGTGGGGAGCCCCCCACCCGCCCCGCTGGGTACGCACCTCAATAGCATCTTTAAACTCCTCGTCAGGCTCTGCCTCCTCTGCTTCCTCCACGCTGCCGGGCGTGAGGTCCTGCCAGGATACAGGCCCAGTCACTACGGCCCTGCCCACCCGGGCAGGGAGCGGCGCGGGCAGCTCAGGGAAGCCAGGGCCGTGGGCAGGGCCGCGGGCAGCACAGGGACCAGGCTCCGGATGGGGGCCGGGAAGCACGAGCCAACAGCCCCCAGCCCAGCCGGCTCACCTCGGTGCTCGTGGGCGTGGGGGTCCGATCCACCAGGGGACTGCCCCCCTCTGCTCCCGCGTCAGGCTCCACTGGCTCCAGGGTGCTGGCGAGGGGCTTGGGGCCGAGGCGTCGCTCCATTGCAGCCTTGAGCTCCAGCAGCACTGGGGAGAGAGCGAGCGTCGGGGCGGGACACACCTGGAGCATGCCAGCCTCCCCCAGGCGGGGCCCAGAGCTCCCACCCCCAGGCAGGGTCCAGCCCAGCCATGATCCAGGCCCTAGCAGCAGCTTCCATGGTGCCGAGGGGCAGCCGCAGCCCCGGCATGGAGCTGGGGCCGCTGCCCCTCCTGCCCCACAGTGCACAAGGGCTGGCTGGGACAGCAGGGCCCCCCCCAGACCTGCCGTTCCACGTGAGGCAGCCCTCCCCCGGCAGAGTCCCGGCTAGCACTCACTCCTGCCACCAGCTCCCCGACTTGGGGAGGGGACCCGGGGAGATGCTCGGTCTCTCTGGGCCACGGATCTGGTCGGTACCGGGGCAGCCCAGGGGCCGATCCTGCGGTGAGGGGCCAAGCAAGTCCCTAGCTCGGCAGAGGGAACAGGATGGCATCTCGGGCGCTAGTGGTCTGAGCCCAGGGCCAGCAGCTGCCTTCACACCGGCCTCGTTGGGTGCCAGGCTGCGGCGTCACCCCCTGAAGGGCCAAGCAGCAGCTACTGCCACAGCCAGGATCCTTGGACCAAAGGGGCAGCGGGAACCTGGCACAGAGGGCACAGGGGACCCCAAAGAAGAGGGGCAGCAGGGAGGCTGGCAGCAGGGAGGCTGGCAGCAGGGATGACCCTGGCAGCTGTAGCTATGGGGAGAGTCAGACCCAGGGGGAACCTGCCTGGGCCCAGCCAGGAGGGGGGTGCTTGTGGGTCTCCAGTTGGCACTTGTCCCCTGGCAGCCAGTCAGACCCACTGCTGCCCCCAGAGCCCATGGGCGCCCTCGGAGGGGGCTCTCACCTCGGTAGAACTCGGCGTTCCCCAGGAAGAGGGTGCTGTTGAGCAGGGCGAGGACCCAGCAGAAGGGCAGCAAGTACAGGACACAGAGGGAGCCCAGCAGCGCCCCATAGAACCTGGGAAAGGAGGGTACAGGGCCCAGAATAGCAGGAGCGCCTTGGCCACACGCCTAGCATACGCACCCCGTGCCACGCGTACGCAGCCCCCAGCACCTCTCCCACCATGTGTATGTACCTCCCCCATGTCCCCAGGCCATGTCCCCGCAGTGTATGCCCCCACCCTCGTACAGGCTGTCACAACCATCCCCCTACAGCTGCATAGAATCATCGAAGATCAGGGTTGGAAGGGACCTCTGGAGGTCATCTAGTCCAACCCCCTGCTCAAAGCAGGACCAATCCCCCACTAAATCATCCCAGCCAGGGATTTGTCAAGCCTGACCTTAAAAACCTCTAAGGAAGGAGATTCCACCCCCTCCCTAGGTAACGCATTCCAGTGCTTCACCACCCTCCTAGTGAAAGTTTTTCCTAATATCCAACCTAAACCTCCCCCACTGCAACTTGAGACCATTACTCCTTGTTCTGTCATCTGCTACCACTGAGAACAGTCTAGAGCCATCCTCTTTGGAACCCCCTTTCAGGTAGTTGAAAGCAGCTATCAAATCCCCCCTCATTCTTCTCTTCTGAGGACTAAACATCCCCAGTTCCCTCAGCCTCTCCTCACAAGTCATGTGTTCCAGTCCCCTGATCATTTTTGTTGCCCTCCGCTGGACTCTTTCCAATTTTTCCACATCCTTCTTGTAGTGTGGGGCCCAAAACTGGACACAGTACTCCAGATGAGGCCTCACCAATGTCGAATAGAGGGGAACGATCACGTCCCTCGATCTGCTGGCAATGCCCCTACTTATACATCCCAAAATGCCATTGGCCTTCTTGGCAACAAGGGCACACTGTTGACTCATATCCAGCTTCTCGTCCACTGTAACCCCTAGGTCCTTTTCTGCAGAACAGCTGCCTAGCCATTTAGTCCCTAGTCTGTAGCGGTGCATGGGATTCTTCCGTCCTAAGTGCAGGACTCTGCACTTGTCCTTGTTGAACCTCATCAGATTTCTTTTGGCCCAATCCTCCAATTTGTCTAGGGCCCTCTGTATCCTATCCCTACCCTCCAGCATATCTACCACTCCTCCCAGTGTCATCTGCAAACTTGCTGAGGGTGCAATCCACACCATCCTCCAGATCATTTATGAAGATATTGAACAAAACTGGCCCCAGGACCGACCCCTTGGGGCACTCCACTTGATACCGGCTGCCAACTAAACATGGAGCCATTGATCGCTACCCGTTGAGCCCGACAATCTAGCCAGCTTTCATCCACCTTATAGTGCATTCATCCAGCCCATACTTCTTTAACTTGCTGGCAAGAATATTGTGGGAGACCGTGCCAAAAGCTTTGCTCAAGTCAAGGAACAACACGTCCACCGCTTTCCCCTCATCCACAGAGGGAGTTATCTCGTCATAGAAGGCAATTAGATTAGTCAGGCATGACTTGCCCTTGGTGAATCCACGCTGACTGTTCCTGATCACTTTCCTCTCCTTTAAGTGCTTCAGAATTGATTCCTTGAGGACCTGCTCCATGACTCTTCCATGCCCAAAGTCCACCCCCACCCCCGAAACACAGGGGAGCCAACCTGGACACCTCCCTTCCTCCCAGACACACTGGGCACCAGGTGCCTGGCTCACTGGCTGGGTTTGCAACCTCTCCAGGGGGTCCCCAGCCAGGCCCTGCAACAGAAAGGACCAGAGGAGAAAGCCCCTGGGGGCGGGGGGGGGCGGGGCAGACTCACTGGGACGATAGGGCAGGGGTCTCCCAATGCAGCACACGGTACGCCCCCTCGCAGGCATAGCACAGCCAGCTCAGGAAGCCCTCCAGGTGGATCAGGCTGGGGAAGAAACGGGAGCGTCAGGGGGTGCCCACCCCGGGCATGTACCCAGCCACCCAGACCACGGATCCACCCCACCCCGCGCAGGACACGCGTCCCATCCTCCCCAGCGGGGCCTACAGCCAGGAACTGAACCCAGTCCCTGCCAGTCGCTGAGCTGGGCAGCCCCTCGCCTGCGCCAGGCCCAGCAGCACAGGGGCACTGGGGCTGCCCCACTGCTCAGAGCCAGAGGCTGCTGAGCAGGGCCTAGCCACCCCAGGGCCTGTCTGGCGGGGACCCTGCCCCGTGGCGGGCAGTTACGAAACGGAGTCATCGAATATCAGGGACCTCGGGAGGTTCTAGTCCAACCCCCTGCTCAAAGCAGGACCAATCCCCAACTAAATCATCCCAGCCAGGACTTGGTCAAGCCAGGCCTTAAAAACCTCTAAGGAAGGAGATTCTACCACCTCCCTAGGTGTGAGGAAGTGGGGGAGATTCCTGGTTTCCTTGCTTCCTAGGGGTTCCCCCGCCCCTTGGTTTTCCTATGGTTTGCATGCAGAGGGAGTGGGAATCAGTTTCTCTGGGGGTTACCGGTTTAACAAGATGACGGGAGAGGGAGCTTGTTGTTCCAGAGGACCAGCCAGGGAACTGGGGACCCCGGCCGATGGCCTGGTGACCCGGGGGCCCCGCTCAGTGGCAGCTGGTTCTGGCCAGCAGGAGAACAAGGGCTGTGAAGAGAGAACCCCCGGGACCTGAGGGCAGACGAGAGGAGAGGGGTCCAGGCGACCCTGTTTACCTGAAGAGAAGACAATGGACAGAGGGGGGCTTGGGGCCGGTGCTATCAGATGCCCAGCAGGGAAGCAGGGGGGCTCTGGGCTGGAGGGAGGGAGCAGGCAGAGCCCCCCTGCGTGCAGGGGGACTTGGATGTCCTGTGCTGAGGGAGGCCAGGCCTGAGGTCCTGAGTTTCCTGGACTGTGTTCAACACTCAATAAACCTCCTGTTTTACGCTGGCTGAGAGTCGCTGCAGTGTAGAGAACAGGGGGAATCGTCCCCTTTGGGAGGCGGAGGCCCTGGGGGGTCCAGAGTGAGAGGACTCCCCGAGGGGGCCCACGGCAGAGACAGGGGTGCTAAAGCTCAGAGAGGTGTGGATCCAGGAGGTGGAGGGGCTTAACCCCGAGAAAGAGTGGCCCCCCTAGAAGGGCTGTCTCACTGAAAGGGCACCCTGCCACGGACCACACGGGGCCAAGAGTGGGCACGATCGGTGAGTCCGTGACACTAGGTAACCCATTCCAGTGCTTCACCACCCTCCTCGTGAAATAGGGTTTCCTAATACCCAACGTAGACCTCCCACACTGCAACTTGAGACCATTGCCCCTCATTCAGTCATTTGCCACCACTGAGAACAGTCTAGATCCATCCTCTTTGGAAGGGGGGTTCAGGTAGTTGAAGGCTGCTATCAAATCCCCCCTCACTCTTCTCTTCTGCAGACTAAATAACTCCAGTTGTCTCAGCCTCTCCCTGCCTCCACTCCACAGGCCTGAGCCCTGGCGGGGAGGGGTGGGGGTGTCAGGTGTCTCACCCCCAAGCTGGAGTCCCTGAGAGCCCTGCCCGGCCACACCCCGCCCCGCCCCACCCCACCCCGTAGGGCCCCAGAACTTACAATCTCTTCACCTCAGTGACGGCTTCATGCCGCGCCAGCCGCACCTGCTGCAGGTCCTCGCGCCGCACGCTGTGGTACCTCTGGCGCACCAGCTCCGGTGCCGGCCGGCGGGCCCGGCAGGCCTCCTGCAGGTAGCCCAGCAGGGCGGGCACCAGGACCAGCAGTGCGCACAGCGAGAACCAGGCAGCTGGAAGAGCCAGGCCACATCAGGCCCCCAGGCCGGAGCAGAACCAGCCCCAGCCCCAGCTGTGCCCCAGGGCATGAGCCGGTTCCAGCCCCATGCTTGCAGCCCCTCCCATCAGCCATGCTCACCTGCCCAGCCCCCCACCCACCCCGCCCCCCGCCGCCCCTTCCTCCCCCGCCCCACCCGCCTGCTCCCCATCCCCCACCCGCCTGCCACAACATCCCCTGCCCCACCAGCCTGCTCCCCATCCCCAGCCCCCGCCACCCCATCCTCCCCCCCACCAGCCTGCTCCCCATCCCCCACCCACCTGCCACGACATCCCCAGCCCCCGCCACCCCGTTCTCCCCCCAACCAGCCTGCTCCCCATGCCCACCCCCCCGTTCCCCCCCCCCCCCCGGCGACCCCTTACCTTCAGTCAGGGTGAGCAGCAAGAAGTTGAGGCCCAGGCAGGTGAGCAGCGAGCACAGAGGCATCTGCCACCTGCAGGGCAGAGCCCAGGTTAGCGGCTGCCAACCGTGCTGGAGCCAGAGGGAGCCCCCCCCACCCGCAGGCGATGCTGAGAGCCCGGGCACAGCACCTACCTTAGTAGGAAGTGGATCCCCTCCCAGGCGTCCCCCAGGGGCTCCAGGTACATCTCCAGCCGCTTGGAGGACAGGACCAGGCTGAAGAGGTCGAAGGCCGGGGACTTGGGGGGGGCAGGCGACTCCATCTGGGCATCGGGCTGGGCAGGGCCCCCCTCCAGTCCCTGCCCCGCAGCCTCACGCTCCGTCACCTGCATGCTGCACACAGGAGTCAGACCCTGCCCGCCGGCCCCGGGCCGCGCTGCCTGCTGGGGGGGTGCGGGGGGAGGAGACACTCAGGGGCTGCGGGACATGGGAGGTTCTTGGACAGGGCCCCCACTGGCCCCCCATGGGGGGAGCACCCTCCAGAGCAGGCCATGGCCCAGGGCAGCACGGCCAGGCCCTGCTCAGCCAGCCGGGCAGAGCCAGCCCAGGGACGCACGAGGCAGCCCCACCCGGCTGAGGGGCAGAGGGGCCCGGGCACCGCCTTGGCGGCTCGCAGCCCCTTCCCGCCGCCAGCGCAGGAGACAGGCCCAGGCAGCCGCAGCCCAGCAGCCAATTGCCTCCCCCGCCAGGGCGAAGGCCCCGTCCCCTCGCTGGCCTGGCACGTCCCGCCCCCAGGGCGGCCTGGGGCCCGAGCGCTCCGCTCCGCAGGCGGGAGACAAGACCGGGTGCCGGTGCCCGCCGCGTCTTGGGGGCCGGGGGTCCCACATCTCGTCAGCCCCAGACTCGGCAGGAGGGATGAACCCCGCAGCCACCAGCGTGCCAGAGCTCTGCCGGTGCCCCCCCCTCCCGGCCCCGCCCCGCCACCCCCTGCCGGCCCCGCCCCGCCGGTGCCCCCCCCTCCCGCCCCGCCGCCCCCTGCCAACCCCGCCCCGCCGGTGCCCCCCCCTCCCGCCCCGCCGCCCCCTGCCAACCCCGCCCCGCCGGTGCCCCCCCCTCCCGCCCCGCCGCCCCCTGCCAACCCCGCCCCGCCGGTGCCCCCCCCTCCCGCCCCGCCGCCCCCTGCCAACCCCGCCCCGCCGGTGCCCCCCCCTCCCGCCCCGCCGCCCCCTGCCAACCCCGCCCCGCCGGTGCCCCCCCCTCCCGCCCCGCCGCCCCCTGCCAACCCCGCCCCGCCGCCCCCCCCCCTCCCGCCCCGCCGGTGCCCCCCCCTCCCGCCCCGCCGCCCCCTGCCAACCCCGCCCCGCCGCCCCCCCCCCTCCCGCCCCGCCGCCCCCTGCCAACCCTGCCGCCCCCCCCCCTCCCGCCCCGCCGCCCCCTGCCAACCCCGCCCCGCCGGCGCCCCCCCCCCGGCCCCGCCCCGCCGGCGCCCCCCCGCCGGCGCCCCCCCCTCCCGCCCCGCCGCCCCCTGCGCCCCCCCCTCCCGCCCCGCCGCCCCCTGCCAGCCCCGCCGGTGCCCCCCCCCCCGGCCCTCCACCCCCTGCCAGCCCCGCCCCGCCGGCGCCCCCCCCTCCCGCCAGCACCCCCCAGACTCGGGGGGGGGGGGTCTCTCACCTGGCCGGAGCCCCCGGCCGGGCCCCGCCCTGGGACCGCAGTGTCTGCTTCCGGGGCTGGCGGCGCTGCTTCCTCAGCACGTGACCCCCGGACCCGCCCATTGCCCCCAACGGCCAATCGGGAGCGCGGGGGCGGGTCTTGCCAGGAGGCCCCGCCCCCGCTCCCCGGCCAGACCCCGCCCCCAGAGCCCAGACCGACCCGCCCCCTCCCAGGCCCTGGCCCCGCCCCCCACCGCCGAGAGCGTGGGGTGGGACCCCTGGCGGGGCGGGGCGGCCGGTGCAGGGGAAGCGGGTGGCGACGCCCGCCGGGCTCTGCGGGGGAGCGGGCGGGCTCGGGCGGCTCCCGGCGTGGGCAGCAGCGCGGGGGCGCGAACCCCGGGCCGCCGGGGGGGGTCCTTGGGCCGGCCCCGGGCGCCAGTGGGGAGGGGGCCTCAGGCCCGGCTGGGCTGGCCCCCCACGGGCGGGGAGGCGTCCCTGCCCCCCGTGAATGCCCCCAGTGCCGGGCGCAGGGGAGCCCCCCGGCAGCGCTCCAGGGCCTCGGGGCGCGGGCGGAGGAGGGTCTGGGGAGGAGGGAGTCAGGGGAATGTTTTGGGAAAGGAGGCGCCTGTGCAGAAGGGGCGGGCTCCACCTGGACCACGCCAGCCCCAGCTCGCTGGCAACCAAAGGGTCCTAGAGCAGGTTTTAGGCGAGGGCCTGGGGGAAGCTGAGGGGCAGAGAGGAGCAGGGGGTGGGGACAGAGGCGTCCCCTCGGGGAGATCCATTCACGGGGCTCTCGAGGTCTTAGTGAGGAGGAGAGGCTGGAGAGGTAGAAAGAGCCCTCTTCAATTACATCGCCTGCAGGCAGACAACTGAGCGCTTGTTGTGGCGGGGTGGACATTTCCTGTATTCCTTTGTATGAAAACTGGGTGTGCCTCAGTTTCCCCTAGTTGCTGCATGGATAAGTAGGTGGTGGGAAAAGGCCGTTTAGTCTCGGGCTGCTGGGCAGGCTACAACAGAGGTGGGAATGTCGCCTGGCTGTCTCTGGTTTGGGGGCCCAGGTCTATGGGGGGGCCCATGAAGACAATGGCAAATCCAATCACTGGGACATTTGGTACCTAGCAGCTACGGGCCATCAAGGTCCCGCCCTTGCAGGAAGCCAGCCAGGTGTGACCAGCTGGACAAAGGGCTGAGGAGGGGCCAGCTGGGACAGGCCCGGGAATTTGAACAGAGGGACAGAGCAGGAGGCAAGGGTGGACACCGCTTGGCTGGGGTAACCAGAATGGGCCAAGCATGCTGTAACTTTCTGAGTTCTGTGTGAAGCAAGGACTTTCTAGCTGTGTTCCAGACATCCACTGATAGTTTTAAAAGTATAATACAAGAGGCCACCAAAGAGTTGGAAGAGCAACGAGCAAAAGGCTCAAAAAATGTTAAGTACTTCAGAAGCCTGGCAAACAGCCACTGGAGAATCACGATGCTAAAGGAGCACTCAAGGACCACAAGGCCATTGCGGAGAAACTAAATGAATTCTTTGCATCGGTCTTCACGGCTGAGGGTGCGAGGGAGATTCCCACACCTGAGCCAGTCTTTTTAGGTGACAATCTGAGGAACTGTCCCAGGCTGAGGGGTCATTAGAGGAGGGTTTGGAACAAACTGATAAACAGCAATACGTCCCCAGGACCAGATGGGATTCACCCAAGGGTCCTGAAGGAACTCAGATGTGAAACTGCAGAACTGCTCACTGTGGTGTGTAACCGATCACTTCAATCGGCCTCTGGACCAGGTGACTGGCGGAGAGCTAATGGGACACCCATTTTTCAAAAAGGCTCCAGAGGTGACCCCAGCAATGACAGGCTGGTGAGCCTGACTTCAGTATCTGGCGAACAGGTTGAAACTAGGGCTCTCCAGGGATTAAAAAAATTAATTGCGCTTAATCGCACTGTTAAACAATAATAGAATACCATTGATTGAAATATTTTGGATGTTTTCTACATTCTCAAATATGTTGATTTCAATTACAACACAGAATACAGTGTACAGTGCTCACTTTCTATTTATTTTTAATACAAATATTTGCACTGTAAAAAACAATAGAAATAGTGTATTTCATAGAATCATAGAATATCAGGGTTGGAAGGGACCCCAGAAGGTCATCTAGTCCAACCCCCTGCTCAAAGCAGGACCATTTCAATTCACCTCATACAAGCACTGTAGGGCAATCTCTGTATCATGAAAGTTGAACTTACAAATGTCAAATTATGTACAAAAAAAAACTGCATTCAAAAATAAAACAATGTAAAACTTTAGAGCCTACAAGTCCACTCAGTCCTACTTCAGCCAATCGCTCAGTCAAACAAGTTTGGTTACAATTTACAGGAGATAATGCTGCCCGCTTCTTGTTTACAATGTCACCTGAAAGTGAGAACAGGCGTTCGCATAGCACTGTTGTAGCCGGCGTCACAAGATATTTACGTGCCAGATATGCTAAAGATTCATATGTCCCTTCATGCTTCAACCACCGTTCCAGGGGACATGTGTCCATGCTGATGACAGGTTCTGCTCAATAATGATCCAAAGCAGAGCTGACCGACGCATGTTGATTTTCATCATCTGAGTCAGATGCCACCAGCAGAAGGGTGATTTTCTTTTTTGGTGGTTTGGGTTCTGTAGTTTCCGCATCGGAGTGTTGCTCTTTTGAGACTTCTGAAAGCATGCGCCACACCTCGTCCCTCTCAGATTTTGGAAGACACTTCAGATTCTTAAACCTTGGGTCAAGTGCTGTAGCTATCTTTAGAAATCTGACATTGGTACCTTCTTTGTGTTTTGTCAAGTCTGCAGTGAAAGCGTTCTTAAAACGAACATGTGCTGGGTCATCACCCAAGACGGCTATAACATGAGATATCTGGCAGAATGTGGGTCAAACAGAGCAGGGGACGAACAATTCTCCCCCAAGGAGTTCAGTCTCAAATTTAATTAATGAACATCATCAGCATGGAAGCATGTCCTCTGGAATGGTGGCCGACATGTAAAGAGGCATTTGAATGTTTAGCATATCTGGCATGTGAATATCTTATGATGCCAGCTACAAACGTGCCATGCAAATGCCTGTTCTCACTTTCAGGTGACATAGTAAATAAGAAGCAGGCAGCATTATCTCCTGCGAATGTAAACCAACTTGTTTGTCTGAGCGATTGGCTGAACCAGAAGTAGGACTGAGTGGACTTGTAGGCGCTAAAGTTTTACATTGTTTTGTTTTTCAGTGCAGTTATGTAACAAAAAAAAATCTACATTTGTAAGTTACACTTTCATGATAAAGAGATCACACGACAGTATTTGTATGAGGTGAATTGAAAAATACTATTTCTTTTATCATTTTTACAGTGCAAATATTTGTGATAGAAAATAGTATAAAGTGAGCACTGTACAGTTTGTAGTCTGTGGTGTAATTGAAATCAATATATTTGAAAATGTAGAAAAACATCCAAAAATATAAATTTCAATTTGTATTCTATTGTTTAACAGTGTGATTAATTGTGATTAATTTTTTTAATTGCAGTTAATCTTTTTGAGTTAATCGTGTGAGTTTACTGCGATTAATCGACAGCCCGAGTTGAAACTATAGTAAAGAACAGAATTGTCAGACACATAGATGAACACCATATGTTGGGGAAGAGTCAGGATGGTTTTTGTAAAGGGAAATCATGCCTCAACAATCTACTGGAATTCTCTGAGGGGGTCAACAAGCATGTGGACCAGGGGGAACCAGTGGATACAGTGTACTTAGATTTTCAGAAAGCCTTTGACAAGGTCCCTCACCAAAGGCTCTTAAGCACCTGGCCAAAGCATTTCACAGCCACCATGAACACCCACCCCCACCCCCTGCCCCAGCGAGTACAGATTCCTCAGAAATGCTCCAAGCTTGGCTCCCACTAGCCACACTGCAGGAGGGAAGCCGTTCAAGCAGGCCCCAGTGCTGGGTAAGTTTCCAGCCCAATCTTAATGCTGCCCTCTCCCAGCCTGCCACTGGGCAGGCAGCTGCCAAGCTGAGGGGGAAGCCCAGTGGCCAGGGGATGCTCCAACCTGCACCCAGCTCCCTCAGTGCACATGGGCATTCAGACAGCTAGTGCAGGGTCATCACCCAGGGGCCCTGGAGGCACCCACAGGACATGGTGGGCCGTGGGGGGGGCAGCACCTGGGCACCCTCCTGCCACTGGGCACAGAGAGATCTGAGTGACAGGCAGCTGGCTCTGCAGTGAGAGGGCAGGGGACAGTCCAGGCCAAACAGGTCAGTCCCTGCCTGGGACGTCTCAGTGGTGCGTGGATATTCAGGCCCCTGTGAGGGGAGCCCAGCCCAAGGCCTGGCACCTCCAGACGTTGCGCCTCCAGACGAGGCAGAGCTGCCTGAGCAGAAGGCCCTGTCTCTTGCCTGGCCACAAGCTGGGAGCAGGATTCTGGCCCCACAGGCACAAGGGATCACAGGGTGAGACTGCACCTGTCCTGCACCCAGCACAGGATTTGGGCCAGCGGTGGGTGCTGGGTACATCCCCCCAGGGGCCGTTCAGCCTTCTAGCACCTAGGGCAGAGAGAGGGTCTCTCACCCTGCGGTTAGGGAGGAGTCTTGAGCAGGTCCCACAGAGGTCCTATCCCACCCACCCCCCGCCCTTCCCACTGCCCCTGCTGAGCAATTCCTGCCTTTCCCCACTTGGTATTTTGCTCTGGTCCCTTTCATTCCAGTCTGCATCTCCCACCTGCCGCCACTCTGGGCTTTTCTGCAATCCCAGCCCTAGGTGGGCAGTGAGGACTGGTGGGTAGAGTGGGAGAGCAGGGAGTCAGGACTCCTGGGTTCCAGCCCCACATGTGGGAAGGTATGGAGCCTAGTGATTAGAGCAGGGAGGCTGGGAGCCAGGACTCCTGGGTTCTGTCCTCCAGTGACCTCCTCAACTGGAGGACAGTGACTGTGGCCCACCTCCTGGGGTGGGGTGTTACAGAGAACCCCCATCATGGGTGCCCCCTTGGCAGCACAGGCCAACCCTCCTCAGCTTCCCCTTCACAGTCTCTCCCTAGGCCTCTCCGCTCCCCCACCGCCAGTTCATGCTGCTGCTGCTTCTGCAGCTCTTTCTCAGGCTCTCGCTGTCTCTCACAGTTTTTTTGCTCTCTCGGACTCAGCTCCAATCCCGTCCATCTCCGATCCCCCGATGGGGAACTCAATCGTGAAGACCCCCGTCTGGTCGGGGACAGGAGTCTTGGGGATGCCTGGCTCCCACTCCAGCTGCTCCCAGATCCTGCTATAGCCCCACTGGGGTCAGGAATCTGTTCCTTAGAGTGGTCATCCTCCTCCAGCTGCACGATTAACTCTGCTTTGGTGAACTTTCCAATGCTCAACCCTCTCTTCCTGCACAGGGTTACAATGTCCTTCTGAGGGAGACGATGACAGGCTGTGACGAAGCAGGACTGTTCTTAATGTTTCCTCTGAATCGTGTGGGGGTGCCTCAGTTTCTCCTATGCAGTTCCTAAGTATCTAGGGGGTGGGATAAGGGTGTATGATCATTGCAGAGCCCTAGAGGGCAGGTGTGGGCAGGGGTCTGGACACAGACAATGGCCGACACCCTGTTTCCTGGCCACTGATGGCCTGGGCCCTCCCCCCCCCCCCAAGGTGAGAGCTGAAGGGTTGGAGAACAAAGGAATCAGGTGACCTCCTGGCCCAGGAAAGGGACAAAGCCCAGAGGAGGAGGGGCTGGAGGGAGTTTCAGTTTGGGGCTGGCTGGGACATGGAGTGAAGGGCAGACTTGGTTGTCTGGCTCACGGACCCCCAGCATGGACCCAGCTGAGGGGTCCTGTTCTCTGCACCTGCAAGCTCTGTGTTAGATCATGTCCCTGTTGTCTAATAAACCTTCTGTTTTACTGGCTGGCTGAGAGTCACGTCTGACTGCGAAGTTGGGGGGTAGGACCCTCTGGCTTCCCCAGGACCCTGCCTGGGCGGACTCGCTGTGGGAAGCACACGGAGGGGCAGAGGATGCTGAATGCTCCGAGGTCAAACCCAGGAAGGTGGAAGCTGGGTGAGCTGTGTGTCCTGCAGACAGGCTGCTCACAGAAAGGAGACTTCCCCAGAGTCCTGCCTGGCTTCGTAGGGAGCAGTTCCAGAGCATCGCCCGGGGACTCCATGACACAGGCCATCACTCCACTCTTCCCAAGTTGTTTTGGATGCACAGGCCTGTGTGATCTCACCTCCCCACGGTTTCCAGGGAGAACCCCTAGTGTGCCAGCCCTTCTCAAGGTCACCACCTCTTTGCCAGGGTCGAGCAGCAGATTCCTCCGCCCCTTGGACTGCTCGCTGCAATCCCCAAGGGGACCCTGTTACTGCACAGTCCTCGCTGGTCACACACTCCCAGGGGTTAACCACCCCCTGAAACCGCTCATCTCTGAGCCTTCAGCAGGCCTGGTCCTCATCAATCCTCCTTCGTTTTACTGCTCCCCCATCACTCACTGCAGGAAGCGCCACCCGCGTGGTGCAGTACATCCCACCGCTGCCACCAGTTGTCACGGAGTCCCTGGGCGATGCTCTGGAACGGCTCCCCATGAAGCCAGTCAGGACTCTGGGGCAGTTGCCTTTCTGCGAGCAGACTGTCTTCAGGACACACAGCTGACACAGCTTCCCCTGTCCTGGGTCTGACCTTGGAGTATTCAGCATCCTCTGCCCCTCCGTGCACTTCCCACAGCCAGTCCACTCAGGCAGGGTCTTGGGGAAGCCAGAGGGTCCTGCCCCCCAACTCTGCAGTCAGACGTGACTCTCAGCCAGCCAGAAAAACAGAGGTTTATTAGAGGACACAAACATGGTCTGACACAGAGCTTGCAGGTGCAGAGAACAGGACCCCTCAGCCCGGTCCATTTTGGGGGCCAGTGAGCCAGACAACCACATCTGCACTTAACTCCTTGTCCCCAGCCTGCCCCAAACTGAAACTCTCTCCAGCCCCACCTCCTCTGGGCTTTGTCCCTTTCCTGGGCCAGGAGGTCACCTGATTCCTTTGTTCTCCTACCCTTTAGCTCTCACCTTGCAGGGGGGAAGGGCCCAGGCCATGAGTGGCCAGGAAACAGGGTGTCGGCCATTCTCTGTGTCCAGACCCCTGCACACACCTGCCCTCTAGAGCTCTGCAGTGATCATACACCCTTATCCCACCCCCTAGAGACTTAAGAACTGTCTAGGGGAAACTGAGGCACCCCCACACTATTCAGAGGAAACAATAAGAACAGTCCCGCCTCGTCACACCCCCTCGTGCCTGGCTCCCTCCCCCAGCCCTGCCCGCCCCTCCTGGAGCACAAGCGTGTGCCCAAGCTCCCAGCAGCTTGCACCTGCCCCCTGCCCCACCGCCCCCGGCACACAGAGAGCCCATTCAGCAGCCGCCAGGGCAGGAAGTGCTGGGCCTGTGGAATGCGGCCACTTGGCTCCCTCCTGCCCCGGCTGCCTCACTGCAGCCTTGTTCTCACTGCCTGGCAGAGAAAACATCAGAGGGGCGTGCTCAGCCCCCTTTCCCCTCCCCCTCCCTGCTGGGGCCCCAGCAGCCTGGCCAGCCCCAGGCGGGAACCATCCCTGCAGCTGGGGCCCCATGCAGACAGCAGGGCTGCTGGGCTGAGTCGGGCCGTGGGGAAAGCCCTGGAGATGCTCAGGGCGCTGCTGGGACTGGGAGAGATGGGCTGTCCTGGCATGCGGGGCTGGGAACGGGGCCTGGCCAGGGCTTGGCCTGCCTTTGGCATTGCTGCAGCCATGCCGCTGGCCCGGGAGCCCTCGGTAACGCCGCAACTCCGCCACTGTCACGGAGTCCCCGGGCGATGCTCTGGAACGGCTCCCCATGAAGCCAGGCAGGACTCTGGGGCAGTCGCCTTCCTGTGAGCAGCCTGTCTGCAGGACACACAGCTCACACAGCTTCCACCTTCCTGAGTCTCAGAGTAGCAGCCGTGTTAGTCTGTATTCGCAAAAAGAAAAGGAGGACTTGTGGCACCTTAGAGACTAACCCATTTATTTGAGCATGAGCTTTTGTGAGCTACAGCTCACTTCATCGGATGTGTCAGGATTCATCCTGGGTCTGACCTCGGAGCATTCAGCATCCTCTGCCCCTCCGTGCACTTCCCACAGCGAGTCCACCCAGGCGGGGGCCGGGGAGGGCCAGGGGGTCCTGCCCCCCAACTTCGCAGTCAGACGGGACTCTCAGCCAGCCAGTAAAACAGAGGTTTATTAGACGACAGGAACATGGTCTAACACAGAGCTTGTAGGTGCAGAGAACAGGACCCCTCAGCTGGGTCCATGCTGGGGGGCAGGGAGCCAGACAACCCCGTCTGCCCTTCACTCCATTCTCCAGCCAGCCCCAAACTGAAAATCCCTCCAGCCCCTCCTCCTCTGGGCTTTGTCCCTTTCCTGGGCCAGGAGTTCACCTGATTCCTTTGGTCTCCAACCCTTTAGCTCTCACCTTGCAGGGGGGAAGGGCCCAGGCCATCAGTGGCCAGGAAACAGGGTGTCGGCCATTGTCTGTGTCCAGACCCCTACACACACCTGCCCTCTAGGACAGTGGGGTGGGAGGAGGTATTGTTTCATGATTTCTGTGTGTATATAAAGTCTGCTGCAGTTTCCACGGTAAACATCTGATGAAGTGAGCTGTAGCTCACGAAAGCTCATGCTCAAATAAATTGGTTAGTCTCTAAGGTGCCACAAGTACTCCTTTTCTTTTTGCGAATACAGACTAACACGGCTGTTCCTCTGAAACCTTACCCCACTGTGACGATGTGACTCAGCAGGGAGGGGGGAGGGTTGACCTGGGAATGTGCCCTGGGGAGGGGAGACCTGAGAGCCTGTCACCTGAGCCAGGAGGGAGGGGGAGGTAACACCTCTGCCCAGGAATGTGGACGGAGGCTGCAGCAGGGAACCTGCTGGGTGAGTTTAGTTTCAGTTTGGGGCTGGGTGGAGGAACACAGGGAACCCCAGGGCTGGGGTCTAAGCTCCCTGCTCCCCCAGAAGGACGTGATTGAGGGGTCCTGGTTGTACCCACAAGCTCTGTTTTTGGACTGTGTTCCTGTTGTCCAATAAACCTTCTGTTTTACTGGCTGGCTGAGAGTCTCAGTGGATCCCAGGAAGAGGGGTGCAGGGCCTGGACTCCCCCACACTCCGTGACAACTGGTGGCAGCGGTGGGATCTACTGCACCCCGTGAACGGCGCTTCCTGCAGTAAGTGACTGGGGAGCAGTAAAACGAAGGGGAATTGACGGGGACCAGGCGTGCTGAAGATTCAGAGAGAGACGGTTTCGGGGGGCGGTAAACCCCTGGGAATGTGTGACCAGAGAGAAAGACTTTTGCAGTAACAGGGTCCCCCGGGGGATTGCAGCGAGCGGTCCCAGGGGCGGAGGAATCTGCAGCTCGACCCTGGCAAAGAGGTGGTGACCTCGAGAAGGACTGGCACACGAGGGGCTTTTCCTGGAAACCGTGGGAAGCTGCCCAGGCCTGCGAGTGGCCAGCAGGGAGATGTACGCTAAACGCCTGAAGAGCGACCTGGTGGAGCTGTGCAGGCAGAGGGGGCTGCACATCGGGAGGTCCACCAAGGAACAGCTGATTGCCCAGCTGGAGGAGAGGGATCGCTTGGATGACCAGATCCCTGTCCCTGAGGGAAGCCGCCCGGCAGACGCAGCGTGGGCCCTGGGGCCTGACCGGGCTGGGAGGGGTCAGACTGCTGCTGAGGACATCCCGAGACCCTTCCTACCTATGTCCGGGGGAGGGGTTGGGGGAAGCCCGGCGAATACCGAGGGCACCCTGACCCCGGCACCCAGCAGGGGATCCTCCCGGCGGAGCTCCCCATCCCTGGAGCGGAGGCGGCTGGAATGGGAGAGGGAGATGAAAATGAGGGAGCTGGAGGATCATGAAAAACAACGTCAACATGAGCAGGAGGAGAAGGAGAAACAACGTCAACATGAGCGTCAGGAGAAGGAGAAACAAAGGCAGCATGAACTGGAGCTGGCCAGGCTGAGGAGCAGTGGGGCCCCGGCTGCGGCTGCGGTGAGTGCGGGGGGACCCAGGACGGCAAGGAACTTTGATAAGTGCTTCCTGGCCCAGCGGAAGGAGGGGGAGGACATAGATAGCTTCCTGACGGCCTTTGAGAATGCCTGCGAGTTGCACAAGGTTGACCCTGCAGACAGGCTCCAGTTTCTCACCCCCTTACTAGACCCCAAAGCCGTGGAGGTGTACAGCCGGATGACAGGGCCGGAGGCAGGGGACTATGGACTGTTCAAACAGGCCCTGCTCCGTGAGTTTGGGCTGACCCCCGAGATGTACCGGAGAAGGTTCCGGAGTCAGCGTAAAACGCCTGAGGTCACCTACCTACAACTGGCCAACCGGATGCAGGGATATGCCCGCAAGTGGACAGCTGGGGCCCGAGCTAAAGAGGACCTGCTGGACCTAATCGTACTGGAGCAACTGTATGAACAGTGCCCGTCCGACCTGAGGCTGTGGCTGGTGGACAAAAAGCTCGAGAACCCCCAGCACGCAGGGCAGCTGGCCGACGAGTTTGTGAACAGTCGGTCAGCGGGTAGCCGGGAGGAGTCCCAAAAGAACAGGCCCCCCCCGATGCAGAGAGTCACCAGGGGGCCTCCCAGCGGGGAAATAGGGAGAACCCCTTCCCACGGGGAACGCCTGGCGTCGGGCCCCTCCGACCCGCTCGAGGGGACCAACGTGACCTGAGCTGCTATCACTGTGGCCAGAGAGGCCACGTACGGTCCCAGTGCCCCGGGCTCAGGGACAAACTGAGCAGACCCAACCTACCCAGGGTTAACTGGGTAGGGACCCAGCTGGACGAGGGGCAGATGACCCAGGAAAGGGGGCCTACCAGTTTACCACCTGCCCCGGAGGGAAGAGTACCCCAGGCCAGCTCCACCAGAGGGCTGGAGGCTCTGGACTCAGGGTGCTCAGTTTACAGGGTGGGCGCGGGGCTGTCCCTCCGGAGAGAGTGCCTTGTTCCCCTGGAGGTGGATGGGAGGAAGGTCAATGGATACTGGGATACGGGCGCGGAGGTGACGCTGGCCCGGCCCGAGGTGGTGGCCCCAGATCGGGTGGTGCCCAACACCTATCTGACCCTGACAGGGGTGGGCGGGACCCCATTTAAGGTGCCCGTGGCAAGGGTACACCTGAAATGGGGGGCCAAGGAGGGCCCCAAGGATGTGGGGGTACACCACCATTTGCCCACTGAAGTTTTGATGGGGGGAGACCTAGAGGACTGGCCAAGCAAGCCCCAGGCCGCCCTGGTTGTGACGCGTAGCCAGAGCCGGCGAGGGACACTGCTCCCTGACCTCGGGGAGGGTATCACACCGGAGGCGCAGGACCCTACCCTGGTGGGGAGGGAGGGCCGAGGGGCACAGCTCAGAGAGGCGGAGGCCTCGGACCTGGCCAGCGAGAGGGAACCGGGCCCCATCCCTTCCCCAGCCGCTGAGTTCCAGGCCGAGTTGAGGAAAGATCCCTCCTTGCGGAAGCTCAGGGACCTGGCCGACCTCAGTGTGGGACGGACCATGAGGAGAGGCTGCCAGGAGAGGTTCCTGTGGGAGAAGGGGTTCCTGTACCGAGAATGGGCTCCCACAAGGGAAGTAGAGTCCTGTGGGATCAGGAGGCAGCTGGTGGTCCCCCAGAAGTATCGCCGCAGGCTCCTGTACCTGGCCCATGACATCCCCCTCGCAGGGCACCAGGGAATCCGGCGCACCCGGCAGAGGTTGCTACAGAACTTTTACTGGCCCGGGGTCTTTACCACGGTCCGGCAGTATTGCCGATCCTGTGACCCCTGTCAGAGGGTGGGGAAGGCCCGGGACAAGGGGAAAGCAGCTTTGAGACCTTTGCCCATCATAGAGGAGCCTTTCCAGAAGGTGGCCATGGACATCGTGGGGCCTCTCAGCAAGACGACCCGGTCGGGGAAGAAATACATTCTGGTGGTGGTAGATTTTGCCACCCGCTACCCCGAGGCAGTGCCCTTAGCTTCCATTGAAGCAGACACCGTGGCCGATGCGCTCCTGACCATTTTCAGCCGAGTGGGGTTCCCCAAGGAAGTCTTGACAGACCAAGGCTCCAACTTCATGTCGGCCCTGCTCCGGTGCTTGTGGGAGAAATGTGGGGTCCGGCACGACTGGGCCTCAGCTTATCACCCCCAGTCCAACGGGCTGGTGGAGAGGTTTAACGGGACGCTAAAGATGATGCTGAAAACCTTTATGAACCAGCACCCACAGGATTGGGACAAGTACTTACCTCACCTGCTGTTCGCGTACAGGGAGGTGCCCCAGGAGTCGACCGGATTTTCGCCTTTCGAACTGTTATATGGCAGGAGGGTGAGGGGCCCCCTGGACCTGATGAGAGACGAGTGGGAGGGGAAGGCCACTCCCGATGGAGAGTCAGTGGTGGAGTATGTCCTGATCTTCCGAGAGAGACTGGCTGAACTCATGGGCCTGGCCAGGGAGAATCTGGCCAGAGCCCAGAGGAAGCAGAAGGTCTGGTATGACCGCACGGCACGGGCCCGTGCCTACGCCACCGGGGATCAGGTGATGGTTCTCATCCCAGTGAGAAAGAACAAACTACAGGCCGCCTGGGAGGGCCCTTTCAAGGTCGTCAAGCAGCTCAATGAGGTAAACTATGTGGTGGAGCTGTCAAACCGGGCGCACCACCGCCGGGTGTACCATGTGAATATGATGAAGCCATATTATGCCAGGGGGAATGTGGTGTTGGCCGTGTGTGGACAGTGGGAGGAGCAGGGAGATGACCCTTTAGTAGATCTATTCCCTGGGACCAGAGCTGGTTCCCCACTGGAAACAATTCCCCTCTCAGATCAGCTAACCCCTGCCCAGCAAGCTGAGGTCAGGGAGGTGCTGCATCCGTACCGACAGCTGTTTTCCAACCAGCCTGGACGCACTAATCTGACTGTCCACCGGGTGCAGACAGGGTCGCACCCGCCGATAAGATGCTCCCCCTTCCGAGTCACAGGGAAAACTGCTCAGGACCTGGAAAGAGAGGTCCGGGACATGCTGGCTTTGGGGGTGATCCAGCCATCTGCCAGCCCTTGGGCCTCGCCGGTGGTGCTGGTCCCCAAAAAGGACGGGTCGGTCCGGTTCTGTGTGGACTATCGGAAGCTCAATGCCATCACTGTATCTGATGCCTACCCCATGCCCAGGCCTGACGAGCTCCTAGACAAGCTGGGAGGAGCTCGGTACCTCACCACCATGGACCTTACAAAGGGCTACTGGCAAGTGCCGCTGGATGCAGATGCCCGACTGAAATCGGCCTTTATCACCCCTCTGGGGCTCTATGAGTTCCTGACCCTGCCTTTCGGCCTCAAGGGAGCACCGGCCACCTTCCAGCGCCTGGTGGACCAGCTCCTGAGGGGGATGGAGAGTTTTGCCGTGGCGTATATTGATGACATCTGTGTCTTTAGCCAGACCTGGGAGGACCACGTGTCCCAGGTTAGACAAGTGCTGGACCGACTCCAGGGGGCTGGGCTGACTGTAAAAGCGGAGAAGTGCAAGGTGGGGATGGCGGAAGTATCTTACCTGGGCCATCGGGTGGGGAGCGGCCTCCTAAAGCCGGAACCAGCCAAGGTGGAGGTGATCAGAGACTGGCCCGCTCCCCACACCAAAAAGCAGGTCCAAGCCTTTATTGGGATGGCAGGATACTACCGAAGATTTGTGCCCCACTTTAGCACCATCGCCACCCCCATCACGGAGCTATGCAAGAAGGGGAAGCCAGACAAGGTGGTCTGGACCGAACAGTGCCAGGTGGCTTTCCGGGCGCTGAAGAAGGCTCTGGTCAGTGGCCCAGTTCTGGCAAACCCAGACTTTGACAAGCCCTTTGTGGTGTTCACCGACGCCTCAGACACGGGACTGGGGGCGGTGTTAATGCAGGAGGATGAAAAGGGGGAGAGACACCCCATCGTGTACCTGAGCAAGAAGTTGCTACCCCGGGAGCAACACTACGCGGCCATCGAGAAGGAGTGCCTGGCCATGGTGTGGGCCCTCAAGAAACTAGAACCCTATCTCTTCGGGCGGCACTTCACCGTCTACACCGACCACTCTCCCCTGACCTGGCTGCACCAGATGAAAGGAGCCAACGCCAAACTCCTGAGATGGAGCCTGCTCCTGCAGGATTACGACATGGACGTGGTCCACGTGAAGGGAAGTGCCAACCTGATAGCGGATGCGCTGTCCCGGAGAGGGGGCCCCGAACTTCCCCAGGTCACTGGTCAGCGTGACCCCGCTCAGTTCAGTCTCAAAGGGGGGAGAGATGTGATGATGTGACGCAGCAGGGAGGGGGGAGTGTTGACCTGGGAATGTGCCCTGGGGATGGGAGACCTGAGAGCCTGTCACCTGAGCCAGGAGGGGGAGGGGGAGGTAACACCTCTGCCCAGGAATGTGGACGGAGGCTGCAGCAGGGAACCTGCTGAGTGGGTTTAGTTTCAGTTTGGGGCTGGGTGGAGGAACACAGGGAACCCCAGGGCTGGGGTCTAAGCTCCCTGCTCCCCCAGAAGGACGTGATTGAGGGGTCCTGGTTGTACCCACAAGCTCTGTTTTTGGACTGTGTTCCTGTTGTCCAATAAATCTTCTGTTTTACTGGCTGGCTGAGAGTCTCAGTGGATCCCAGGAAGAGGGGTGCAGGGCCTGGACTCCCCCACACTCCGTGACACCCACCCCCTAGATACTTAAGAACTTCATAGGGGAAACTGAGGCACCCCCACACTATTCAGAGGAAACATTAAGAACAGTCCCACTTCGTCACAGCCACGCTCCTGCCAGGATGTCCTGCAGGCTTTCTACACCTGCCCCCCTGGGTCAGCCTTCCCCATGAGCAAGGAGCTGCAGGCCCGGGTTAAGGGGGCAGAAGGCCCCCAAGCCACACAGAGACATGGGGCCGGGGAGGGGGGGGCGGTTGTCCGGCTGCTCCCCCACTCTGATCCTGCTGGTGGGGCAGGGAGCCCTTGCCTCCCATGTGTTCTGCTGCCGGGGGCGAGCAGGCCAGTGCGAGGAACAGGGCCCCGGGGCCCATCTGCTGCGCGGGTGCCTAAAGCCAGGCCTGTGCTGACAAGTCACGCCAGCTCTCGGGAGCCCAGCCTGTGGCCCCAAGAAACAAACGCAGGCTACAGGGGCCCCTGGTCCCCAGCCCAGCTGGTGCACTGACACAGGGCAGCTTCAAGGGCAGGTGGGGGTTGGCTGGGGAAGCCGAGGTGAGGCTGTCAGCCCCCTGGGATGCAGGTCCCAGCTTGGTCTCTGCTGTGAGGAATCAGAGATCAGACTGCAGGGGTCTGCCCCTTTGCTAGCCCCAGCCCCACCATCAGAGTCCAGCAGCTGTGCTGGGTCCTGGGGGTCTTGGGGATCCCCAGCGATGGTCTGAGCCCTGCTCCAGGCCAGACCCCCAATCCCAGGCCATGCTGTGGCAGTCAGGGTCAGCAGGACCCCCTTGCTAGGCAGGGTATGTGCAGACCCGGGGCGGAGCAGAGGGGCCAGGGGTCCCTATGGGGCTGGAGGGGGAGCAGGTCTGAGACCTCTCTGATGAGGGGTTGGAATGTGGTGAGCCTGAGGCTCCTGGGAAACCCCTGCCTGGAGCCACCCCCTGTGTGACTCTTCCCCACCCAGGGCTGCAGTCCCAGTCCCGCTCCCTTGCCCCGCGGCCGGCCCGGGACATGAAGCCCCAACACAGACAGCCCCAGCTCGTACCAGCAACCCTTTATTTAAAAAGGTGAATCCACAGCAAACAACAGAGATCTGGGTACAGCTGGGCCCACGAGTCAGACAGAGCAAGGGGGCTGCATGGGCAGGGGCCTGGGAACAGGGGCCAGGGACAGAGCCCCTCCCTGCCAACCCAGCGGGCCTCCTGCTTCTAGGCAGTGCCGTCCCTGGGCAGGGGCATCGGGGTGAGAGGGGGACCCAGCTTCCTCCGCAGCAGCAGCTTCCAGCCTAGAGGTGCTGGAGGTCTCATTCAGCACGGCCAGGGGCACCTGGCTGGCTCTGCCACAGGGCTCTGTCTCCAGCTACCCAGCGCGGCCAGCTCCCGCCCCAGCTGTGCAGAGCAGGCCCTGCGGCCACATGCAGAGCAGTCTGGCTGCAGGCAGCAGGGAGGGTGGGAAAGATCCGCAGGCCCTGGGGAGGCCAGTGGTGCCCACGGCACGCCCTGTGCTGACGGGCGGGATCTCCCCAAGGCGGGGATGGGGCACAGCTGGGAGTCGGGGGCAGCATGCAGGGCGTGCCCGGGGAAAGGGAGACAGTGGTTGGTGGAGGCATGCAGTTCTCCAGTGCGCTGGGGCTTGGCTGTTCACGAGCATCATGGCACGGCCTGAGAACAAGGCAGGCGGGCACCAGGCAGCCCTGGGCCCGTCCACGACACACGGGGAGCCAGCCTGGCTGTACGGGGCAGGGACACGCTGCCCAGTCCATGTCCTCTCCCAGAGCAGCATGGGGCTGCTGGTCTCTCCATGAGAGGAGGCTGCAGCTCCCCAGTCCTTCTTGGGGTCCTCGCCTGCTCCCTCCAGCCCAAAGCAGCCTCCGGAGGTCCCAGCAGCGAGCTCAGCACCAGGCCCTGCGCACGGGAGCCACGGGGCAGGCTCCTCAGCAAACTGCAAGGGAAACAGAGTCAGTAGCAGAGCAGCCAGGCCCTGGCCTCAGCCCCAAACACCAACCTCTGCCCCCCAGCTCCAGCTCTGCCCCCTGCCCCTGCTGCCTGTGTGTCGGGACACCGATAGGTTGTGGCTCCAGCCACTGAGACAAATGATGGGGTGTGGGGAGCCCAGGAACGACAGCCAGAAGTCACATGCACTCCTTGTGCTACCTGCGGGCTCTCCCTGGGGTGGGGGTCATGGCCCTCAAACCCAAACAGGCAGCAAAGGGTTAACTCTGCAGCCAGGCATCAGAAGGGCCCCCTCATCCTGCCCATTGTTCTCGGTTGTCTCACCCCCAACCAGGTGTAGAGTCACCTGGCCAGAACCCCTACGCCCAGCTCAGAAAGGCCTTGCTGACACATGCAACTCACAGGAGAAGGGTGTGCACAAGGCAGGGGGCTATCCCCTGGGGTCTGCACTCATCTGGACTCTCTGGAGCACCACTCGGAGACCCAGGGCGCTGCAGCCCAAGGACCCTGTCTCAGAGCCATGCAGCTCGCCCGTGGGAAAAGCAGAGCCTCGGGCCGGGCATGTTAACGGGGGCAGAGCCAACAAGACTGTGCACTGCCTGGGGGCATCGAAGCCCCCTGTAATTCCATGAGCCCAGGGCAGGCAGCCCCTTCCCACCCCCCGGCCACCCCAGCCTGCACCCTGCGGCTCAGAGCACACAGGGAGAGTTTGAGCTGAGCCCTGGATACAGTCTGCAGGGGAGCCCTGCCCTGGATGCTGCCCAGACCCCAGGCAGCACAGGCCTGTTCCCAGGTGTGGGGGGCACTGGGGACCTCCAGCCTTCGGGCTCTCTCCCACAGCGTCCCCCGCCAGGCCCAGCAGGTCTGTGCCACGACCCTGAAACTACAGAGCTCTCACCTCCAGGCTCGACTCCCTCCCTCGGGTCCTGCCACTGCTTCTCCGGTGTCCAGGGCCGTGGGGGGGGGGGGGGAGCCTGCAGCCGCTGGCCTTTCCCAGGGGGCCTGGGGCTGGGCTCAAAGCAATCTCCAATTTCCCAGCACAATTCCATCCAAAGTGTAGCTTCCTCTGGGCCTGGCTGGCAGCCCCGTTCCAGCCCTTGCAGCCAGTCCATCCCCGGGGCCTCGTGGCTGGAGGAGGGGTCAGGAGAGGAGCCAGAGCTGGGGGTTTCCGAGGGTGTGCTGGAGCCGGTCAAGTTCCCCGAGCTGTCAGTTCTCGGTGGGGGGCCACAGGCCAGGCTGATCCACCCTCTGGCTCCCCTTGCCTTCGCAGAGAGCTCTGGAGGTCGCTGGGGTGAAAGGCACTTCACCGGGTTGCAGCCAAGCGAGGTCACCAGGCCCGGGAAAACCAGGGGCCTGAGAGATGGGTACAGACGTGGGGGAAGGGGGCAGCGCTCCTGGAACAAGGCACAGCCCCCAGCTGCTGCGTCTCCAGAGTCGCTCTCTGCCTCCTTCGCGGCGCTGGGCTCCCGCAGCCAGTCCAGCTCACAGCGCCCAGGGCACGTCATGCCCGCCCCGCTCCAGGGGCAAGAGCAGCGCCGTATCGATGGCACCAGGGTGGAAGTCTGTAAAAAATCTAAGGCACTTGCTGCCCCTTTGCCCAGGGGCTCCTCTGCGCTGCCCAGGGGCCGGGGGCACAGCCCTGAGTCACCGCCCATGGAATCAGCCCGCAGAGCAGGGCGGCCAGCACTTCCCTTGCACCCCAAGCAGTCCAGGCCTGGCTTGCCCAGCCGGAGGGGCCCTCCGCGGGGATCTTCCGAAGGTGGAGCCGTCTCCTCTCAGCGGGGTCTCTGCTTGGTTACGAAACCTGCCTGTCTTTCCCTTGAATTTCCTTATTGGGCTAAATTCCACCAATTTCAAATCCGTCCCACCCTGCAACGTCAGCTGGGCACAGTGTCTTTCACTTCCCACCCTCTCCAGCTGCACCGGGGTTAAAGAACGGCTGCATGCCACCCCAGAGGTAGCTGCACGTCCCTGGCAGGTGGGGAGACCCCTGTGCACAGTTTGTGTGCATGGCCTCTGCAAAGAAAAGGGCACTAGGGAGAGACACACCCCCGAGCAGGAGGCTGAGCTGAAGGGGGCTCTCAGGCTGCCCTGACATACCCGGGCCTGGAACATCTTGCATGGCCCAGCCCCTGCTCCTTCCGCCCGCATCCATGAGTCAGGGCTGGGCACGAGCAGCAGCAGTGAACAAGGGCTTTGCCCTGCTGGGGCCTCACACTGTGGGAATGTGTGGCCGGGGAAAGGGTGGTGGCTCTGGGCTGGCACTCGACTCCCCTTCCTGCCACATGCCACCCGCCCAGCCTAGGCGGCATAGTTCAGTCCCTGAGCGGATGGGGCAGGAGCAGGGGCTGCATGTGGGGGCAGGGGAGAGTGAGGGCTCAGCCCCTGGGAGGGGGGGAGGTCTCAGAGCACAGCAGGGGGTCCCACTAGGGAGCTTTGGGGGGTCTCTGGGCAGTCGGTTCCCATAGATCAGGGCTTCTCCCTGGGCGTTTCCAGCCTGCGGAGGGGCTGATCTTGGGAAGCTCATCCTGGCTGGGCAGTGGATGCTAGGAGGGGCTCCTGGGGTGCCTGAACTCCCCTCCCTCCCCGACAGCCATGGGGGCCTGCTCCCTCCTGTCCCAGCCCCATAGCCCAGGCTCCCCGTGCCCAGCCACCCCCTGCAGAGCGAGTGAGCGGAGACCCAGAGCCAGCACCCACCTGTGAGAGCCGGAAGGGGGGAGCCAGAGGGCCAGCAGCCCCCACCTTTGGGCAATCGGGGCTGGGGTTCTTTGGCTGAGACTAGCCTGTGTCCGTCCGTCCTCTGGGGCGGGGGGTCCCTGTGTCTGGGGGCTGCGGGTCCCTGCCTGGCTAGGGGAGCCGTCAGGCCGGTAGTGGTCGGTCAGTCTGTCTGTCCCGGGGGCGATCCGTCCCTGGTGGAGGCCGAGGGGCTCTGCCCGTCGGTCTGTCCCGGGGGCGATCCGTCCCTGGTGGAGGCCGAGGGGCTCTGCCCGTCGGTCTGTCCCGGGGGCGATCCGTCCCTGGTGGAGGCCGAGGGGCTCTGCCCGTCGGTCTGTCCCGGGGGCGATCCGTCCCTGGTGGAGGCCGAGGGGCTCTGCCCGTCGGTCTGTCCCGGGGGCGATCCGTCCCTGGTGGAGGCCGAGGGGCTCTGCCCGTCGGTCTGTCCCGGGGGCGATCCGTCCCTGGTGGAGGCCGAGGGGCTCTGTCTGTCGGTCTGTCCCGGGGGCGACCCGTCCCTGCTGGAGGCCCAGGGGCTCTGTCCGTCGCTCGGTCCCGGGGGCGACCGGTCCCTGGTGGAGGCCGAGGGGCTCTGTCCGTCGCTCGGTCCCGGGGGCGACCCGTCGCTGCTGGAGGCCGAGGGGCTCGGTCCGTCGGTCGGTCCCGGGGGCGACCCGTCCCTGCTGGAGGCCCAGGGGCTCTGTCCGTTGCTCGGTCCCGGGGGCGACCCGTCCCTGCTGGAGGCCCAGGGCCTCTGTCCGTCGGTCGGTCCCGGGGGTGATGGAGGCCCTGGGGCTCTGTCCGTCGGTCTGTCCCGGGGGCGACCCGTCCCTGCTGGAGGCCCAGGGGCTCGGTCCGTCGGTCGGTCCCGGGGGCGATGGAGGCCGAGGGGCTCTGTCCGTCGGTCGGTCCCGGGGGCGACCCGTCCCTGCTGGAGGCCCAGGGGCTCTGTCCGTCGGTCGGTCCCGGGGGTGATGGAGGCCCTGGGGCTCTGTCCGTCGGTCTGTCCCGGGGGCGACCCGTCCCTGCTGGAGGCCCAGGGGCTCGGTCCGTCGGTCGGTCCCGGGGGCGATGGAGGCCGAGGGGCTCTGTCCGTCGGTCTGTCCCGGGGGCGACCCGTCCCTGGTGGGGCTGAGAGGCTCTGTCCGTCGGTCGGTCCCGGGGGCGACCCGCCCCTGCTGGAGGCCCAGGGGCTCGGCCCGGCGGGCGCTCAGACGATGTCGCGGTGGCCCCGGCGGCGGCGCGCCAGGCAGTAGAGGCCGGAGAGCAGGTGCAGGGCGGCGGCCAGCGCGGCGCAGGCGGCGGCGGCCAGGTAGGCGCGGTAGAGGCAGGGCTGGCTGTAGCCCGGCAGGCTGCAGTAGCTGTGACGCGCCGCCTTGTGGCCCATGACGCCCGCGGCCGCCGCGTAGAGCCCGGCGCCCAGCGCCAGGTCGTGCGCCGCGTTGGCGAGCAGCCAGCGGGCGCCCAGCAGCGGCACCAGCGCCCAGCGCCCCAGCAGGCTGAGGCCGGAGAGCGCCAGCGCCAGCAGCCAGGCCAGCACGGCGGCGAAGAGCGCGAAGTGCGCCGCGCCCTCGTACTTGTGCGCCGCCACCGTCGCCCAGCAGGCGGCGCCCAGGAGCAGCTGCCCCAGGCGCAGCGGGGCCAGCGGGCTGCGCAGGAAGGGCCGGTGCAGGCTCAGCGGCCCGCGGGCGGGCGGCGCGGGCGGCGGGGCGGGCGGCGCGGGCGGGGGCATGGCGCAGCGCTGGGGCCTCGGGCCGCTCCCCGTCCGCCCGTCCGTCCGTCCGTCCCTCCCGGCAGCCACTTCCTCTGCGCTCGGCTGCCAAACATCTGGCGCCTAACGGTCCTGCCTGCGCCGGGCGCCCTGCCCGGCCCCGCCCCGCCTCGGCCCAGCCCGGGACGTGCCAGAGGCTCCCTGCAAGGGGCGGGCTCCGCCGCGGAGCCGGCCCCCGGCCTGGCCTCTCCCGGCCTGGGGGCCCCGGGGCGCTCTCGGCGGGGGGCGCAGGGAGAGGCCAGGCCCGCACGACCCGCTGCTGCTGGGGGCGGCAAGAGCCCGGGGGGCTGCCGCTTCCAGCGAGAGCGCCGAGCGGCTCCCCGTGTCTCCCCCGGCGGCTGTGGCCACGGAGCCGGGCGTCCCCAGCCCCATCGGGCGTCCCCAGCCCCGTTACGACGCCGGGCGTCCCCAGCCCCATCGGGCGTCCCCAGCCCTGTCACAACTCCGGGCGTCCCCAGCCCCATTCGGCATCTCCAGCCCCATCGGGCGTCCCCAGCCCCGTTACAACGCGGGGTGTCCGCAGCCCCATCGGGCATCCCCAGCCCTGTCACAACGCCGGGCGTCCCCAGCCCTGCCTGGCGTCCCCAGCCCCTTTACAACACCGGGCGTCCCCAGCCCTGCTGGGTGTCCCCAGCCCTGTCACAACGCTGGGCGTCCCCAGCCCCATCGGGCGTCCCCAGCCCCATCGGGCGTCCCCAGCCCTGTCACAACTCCGGGCGTCCCCAGCCCCATTCGGCATCTCCAGCCCCATCGGGCGTCCCCAGCCCTGTCACAACGCCGGGCGTCCCCAGCCCCATCGGGCGTCCCCAGCCCCGTTACGACGCGGGGCGTCCCCAGCCCCATCGGGCGTCCCCAGCCCTGTCACAACGCCGGGCGTCCCCAGCCCTGTCACAACTCCGGGCGTCCCCAGCCCCATTCGGCATCTCCAGCCCCATCGGGCGTCCCCAGCCCCATCGGGCGTCCCCAGCCCTGTCACAACGCTGGGCGTCCCCAGCCCTGCCTGGCGTCCCCAGCCCCATCGGGCGTCCCCAGCCCTGTCACAACGCCAGGCGTCCCCAGCCCTGCCTGGCGTCCCCAGCCCCGTTACAACGCCGGGAGTTCCCAGCCCTGCTGAGCGTCCCCAGCCCCGGTTACGACACCGGGCGTCCCCAGCCCTGCTAGGCATCCCCAGCCCCATTACAATGCCAGGCATCTCCAGCCCCACCGGGCGTCCCCAGCCCTGTCACAACGCCGGGCATCCCCAGCCCCATTCGGCATCTCCAGCCCCATCGGGCGTCCCCAGCCCTGTCACAACGCCGGGCATCCCCAGCCCCATTCGGCATCTCCAGACCCACCGGGCGTCCCCAGCCCTGTCACAACGCCGGGCGTCCCCAGCCCCATTCGGCATCTCCAGACCCACCGGGCGTCCCCAGCCCTGTCACGATGCCGGGCGTCCCCAGCCCCATTCGGCATCTCCAGCCCCACCGGGCGTCCCCAGCCCTGTCACGACGCCGGGCATCCCCAGCCCCATTCGGCATCTCCAGCCCCACCGGGCGTCCCCAGCCCTGTCACGATGCCGGGCGTCCCCAGCCCTGCTCAGCATCTCCAGCCCCACCGGGCGTCCCCAGCCCTGTCGCAATGCGGGGCATCCTCGGCCCCATCAAGCATTCCTAGCCTCACCCCTGTGCCAGGCGTCGCCAGCCCCGTCACAACGCCAGTCATCCCCAGCCCCACTGGGTGTCCCCAGCCCCACCATCACGTCGGGTGTCCTCAGCCCCAGCCCTGCGCCAGGCGTCCCTAGCCCCACCACTGCATCAGAGCAGACTTGTGGTCCCTTCGTTCAGTGCCTTGTCTCTGAGTGCCCAAAGCCTGATTCTTCCAAGAAAGGCATAAATCCCTGCCCCCCGTGCCCAGCTCTGGCCAGCAGTGTTGCAGCCCTGTGGGTCTCAGGACATGGGAGGGACAGGGTGGGTGACATCATATCTTTTATTGCACTGATTTCTATGGGTGAGAGACGGGCTTTCCACCGACATGGGGCTCTTCCTCGGGAAGCATGCGTGTCTCTCTCACCAGCAGAAGTTGGTCAAGTGAAAGATATGCCCTCCCCCCTTGTCTCTCTACTGTGCCTCACTGTCCAGCTACCTCACAGGAGAGGTGTGAAGCAAGGACAGGCCTTCCTGACCCCAGCTGCTGATTTCCTTTGCCCTGAAGCATGAGGATGTAGAACTCATCCATCACTCCCATGTACTCACAAACATCTCACCCCTTCGCTGCAGCAGTGAGCCCAGCCCTATGCCCAGCCACAAGCCAGCACGGTGAAGGACCGGGTCCTCTTTCCTTTGATAAGTAAAGCCCAGCCCACCACAGTCTGGTCAGCGCTTCCTGCTAGTTTCTGAGAGGCTCTCGTTAATGAGTGCAGGCTCTAGGCTGCCTGGTCTGTTTGTCTTTTACCTGTAACCTGTCTGTAAATCCTTTGACTTGCCTTTGTCTGAATCCTTAACTCGAGCTCTGCTAAATAAACTTCCATGTGGTTTTATGAGAGATCCGTGAGCGTGCTGTGGAGAGGGTGGGACTGAGGAGAAGCCAGTGAACTGTGGCATGCTGCTTCCATGCTGCAGGGGCTGGGTGCTCTGGTGTAACAACCTGGGGCGCGGGAACTGCTGGCCTGCAGAGGGAAGGAGCCTAGTGGGGACCACGTGTTGCCTGCAGCTGGTAGTGTTGGCAGAGTTTCCCACGGTGGGCACTGCCAGGGATCCACAGGGCCGGGTCTGTTCTCCAGCCTGTAACTAGTCCCTTGGGGGGCCAAACCCTAAAGGTTCACATTGGCCCATGTGGGCAGGCCCCTGGCCTCCAAGACTCCATGCACCAGCCCTCCTAGCTCCTGGGCTGGGAGGCATCTTCCCTCTGCAGACAGACCCTGAGGGGCAGGTCTAGGCCTTGACAGGATTCGTCTGCTCTGTGACAGGCAGTGCTGAGCTGGAGGGGATGGGATGTCAGAGCCAGCCCTCCCCCATCCTCCAGCCACAGGGTTATCGACAGGTCAGTCCCCTCCCAGCCCCACAACATGTGTGTGGAACATGAGCCATCTACACTCCCCGCCCCCTCTCCCCAACTGACCAGCACTGAGGAAATCCCCTGTACTGCAGGATCCTTGCTGCTGGATGGATGAAGTGAGCTGTAGCTCACGAAAGCTTATGCTCTAATAAATTGGCTAGTCTCTAAGGTGCCACAAGTCCTCCTTTTCTTTTTGCGAATACAGACTAACACGGCTGTTACTCTGAAACCTGTCCTTCCTGAGCATCCTCCCACCATGTGCCCCGGAGGGCGCACCCTGCTTTCTTCTGGCTCACTCATTCATGACAGAAACACTGCGCCAGGAAAGGGAGAGGATTGCACCCAGCCATTCATCGAAGCATTTCGTCTGTTACTCAGGGAGGCCGATAAACCCATTTCCTCCCGTGCTGCATTCATCTGTGACACTTCAACAACATTGCTTGGTTTTCATATTGCAAATGAGCCAGCCCCTCTGTGTACTGCCCCGGCTCAGGGCCTCTCCCCAGGCTCCATACAGCCTCGGGTGATGCTGGCAAAATGTGTCATCTCCCCCTGGGCCACGGGTGGATAGCAGCCTACTACAGGTGGCAGCAAACGAGGTTACTCCTTGAGTTCAAGGGGCAGGGGTTGTGCTACAGATCTGAAAGTCCCAGGTTCGAAAGCTGCAGGTTACTGTTAGAATCTCCTTCATCCTTCTGCAAAGTCTGTAGGGAAGATCCCCCAGTGCAGGGCTCCAGCAGCTCCTGTTCATGCCGTCAGGCAGTGTGGCGTGTCTGAACCAGGCTGCAGCAGGGCTGGGGCACGGGAGGTAGGGGGCCTTTCTGTCTGGGCAGGCTTGAGTGCACTGGCGGCTGCTCAGTCGCCCAGGCGAGGGGCAGCGTGACCCCTGGGAAGAACCTGGGATACCGTGAGCTGCAGGCGCAGGAAGCCTCCAAAGTCCCCAGCAGCCGCACGGACCCACAGAGGGCAGTGGCTGAGCCTGGGCGGGGCAGGGAGCTGGAAGGATACAGCCTTCGTCTGCAGCCCATTAAAAAGCCACCGAGCTGCAGCCATTAGCTGAGAAGCGGGAAGTCCCATCCTCACAGTCCATCTACATGACAGTAAAACAATGTCAGATCCGGCTGGGGAGAAGGAGACCCCGTCCCAGTGGCCCCCACGACCACCAGATAGAGACACGGCTCTTAAGGTGGTTAAAGAAAATGTAGTTTGATGGCGTCAGTCTGGCAAGAAACCACTTCTCAATAGTCGTGCTTGTGAACTGCTCCTTTCTGTATTGTTTTGTCATTATGGTTCCGGTTCTTTGATTGTTGCCGTCTGTTACATAATTAATTTTGCTACGTGTAAATTAAGATGGTGGGAGAGGATTGGTTAAAAATTTTTGTTACACTATGTTAGGATTGGTTAGTAAAATTTTAGTGTAATGATTGGTTAGGGCACAGCTAAAAAGGACTCAAATTTCACGATATAAACTGGGGTCCAAAAGGAAGTTCTTTGGGAACCAACTCCAGGACACACCCCCAAGATCAGAGCTGCCAGACCTCAACACCCTGCCAATGACACCGGGCAGAAACTGGAGTCCCCCGGATGGACCTGATCCTGACTGGCCATCCAGAAAAGTTCCCCTGTCTTATTGGGAGTGGTGAGCCCTGTGTGTGGCGTGTGCAGTCTGATTTGGTGACTGTTCATAAATAGAGGTGGTGTAGGATATTACAGTGTAAGGCTCTTTCACTGGTCAAAGGCCCTGCACACCTGCAGAAGTAGGATACTCCCGGAGCCCTACACATTGGGAAAGGGTGTGGGTACTTACATTGACCAGGTTAGTGACACCCTGAGCCCGAGGGACTGGGTACGGGCGGGTGCTTTTCGCCTGGATCTCTACTGACTGGGAAAAGGCGGGGTGCCCTAATGTGTGCAGGGAACAGAGCTTCTCACTGCAAAGCATTTCACAGCCTGGGATGTGCAACCGGCTGCAGGATCCCGGGGCTCGGGCTGGGCAGGGCCCTGAGCGGGATCCGGGGCAGGACCGGCCGGCTGCAGGCTCCTGGGCGGGGGGTCCCGGGCGGGATGGGGGGGCATGTCACAGAGTGCGGGGGAGTCCAGGCCCTGCCCCCCTCTTCCTGGGATCCACTGAGACTCTCAGCCAGCCAGTAAAACAGAAGGTTTATTGGACAATAGGAACACAGTCCAAAACAGAGCTTGTGGGTACACCCAGGACCCCTCAGTCACGTCCTTCTGGGGGAGCAGCGAGCTTAGACCCCAGCCCTGGGGTTCCCTGTGTTCCTCTCCCCAGCCCCAAACTGACACTAAACCCCCCCAGCAGGCCCCCTCCTGCAGCCTCTGTTCACATTCCTGGGCAGAGGTGTTACCTCCCCCGCCCCCTCCTGGCTCAGGTGACAGGCTCTCAGGTCTCCCCTCCCCAGGGCACATTCCCAGGTCAACCCTCCCCCCTCCCTGCTGCGTCACATCCTCACAGGGCGGCTGCAGGCTCCCGGGCGGGGGGGCCGAGCGGGATGGGGGGGGCGGCTGCAGACTCCTGGGCGGGGGGTCCCGGGCGGGATGGGGGGGCGGCTGCAGGCTCCGGGGGGGGTCCCGGGCGGGATGGGGGGGCGGCTGCAGGCTCCCGGGCGGGGGGGCCCGAGCGGGATGTGGGGGGGCGGCTGCAGGCTCCGGGGGGGGCCCGGGCGGGATGGGGGGGCGGCTGCAGGCTCCCGGGCGGGGGGGCCCGAGCGGGATGGGGGGGGCGGCTGCAGGCTCCGGGGGGGTCCCGGGCGGGATGGGGGGTCGGCTGCAGGCTCTCGGGCGGGGGGTCCCGGGCGCGATGGGGGGGCGGCTGCAGGCTCCTGGGCGGGGGGCCCGGGCGGGATGGGGGGGCGGCTGCAGGCTCCCGGGCGGGATGGGGGGCGGCTGCAGGCTCCGGGGGGGTCCCGGGCGGGATGGGGGGGCGGCTGCAGGCTCCGGGGGGGTCCCGGGCGGGATGGGGGGGCGGCTGCAGGCTCCGGGGGGGGCGCTCCCCGCTTCCCCCCGCCAGTAGCGCCAACCCCCCCCGCCAGCAGCTGGTCACCGCTTGCCTATTGACGTCACTGAGTGCCACGTGTTTCCCCGAGAGGCGCCAGGCGCCGCCCCTCCCCCTGTGCGGGGCCTGATTGGGCGGCCGGTGTCTCCGCGTTCGGCTCGGGGAGGCGGGACGCGGATGGCCGCGGCCGCTGATTGGCTGGCAGGCGGGGGGCGGGGCTGCGGTCCTCGCTCGGGGCGGGGGGTTCGGGCCGGACCCCAGAGCCGGGCCCGGCCGCGGAGCCGCCGCCGCCGCCGCCAGTCGCGTGCGCAGGTAGCCGGGCGGGGGCGCTCGGGGCGGGTCCGGTCCGCTCCGCTCCGGTCCGGTCTGTCCGGTCGGGCCCGTCCGGTCGGGCCCGGCCGGGGCCCCCCGCCGCCAGCCCCCCCGCGCCGGGGCCGGTCGCGGGCAGGCCCGGGGCTGGCTCCCTCCGCGGGCGCCGAGGCGCGTCTACACTGGCGTTGAACCCCGCCGGGGCCGGGCTCGGGGCCCGTCACTGCCTCTCGCCCTTGGGGCTGGAGCGCCGGGACCCAGCCGGGGCGTAACCACAGTTACCCAGCCCCGGGGCCAGCTGGCGCGGGCCAGCCCTGGGCTTGTCGCTGCCGTGTAGACGCACCCGGAGAGCCCAGGGCCGCCCGTCGTTGGAGCGCGACCCCCCCTGCTCGCGGCCCGCCGGAGAAGGCAGCGGCCCCCCCTCTTTCCTGGGCCTGCCCGAGGGCTATGGGGCTGTTGTGTCCTGGGGATGGTGGCTCGGGTCCAGCCCTGCTCAGCCAGCTCAGGAAATGGGGCCCCTCTGGGCCCCAAAGGCAGCGCAGCCGGGCAGGGAAATATCTGGCTCGTCTCTTTCCCAGCTGGCCTTGGGCCCCTGGCTGGTGACACACTGGCTGGGACACTGGACAGATGTTATGGGTGCAGGCTGCAAAATCCCCTAGGCTCCCCCCTCCCCCGCCCGTCCCAGCAGGGGAGCCCCGGGGGATGCAGGAGGCAGTGGGACACCCAAACCCTTCTCGCAGCCTCATCCTGTTCCCTTCCTTCCCACAGCTTCTCCTCTGGCCCCACGGGGGCAGACCCATGGGCACCCCGGCCTCTGTGGCATGTGACCCCCTGCAGCGCCAGGCTCCTGAGGCCCGTGCCCGGAAAAGAGCTTCTGCCAACATCTTCCAGGGCGTGGGGCTGCTGCAGCTGAGGCAGCTGTTCCGGAGCAGCGGGGACGCACGGGCCGAGGAACGCGCCCAGCTGGTCTTGGGCTATGCGGGCGACCGGCGCACGGCCCAAGCCCTGCGCCAGCTCAGGGGCAGGCAGAGGAGGGGGCGGCTGCCACCCCAGCTGAGCCCAGCAGCTCAGGACAGCAGCCACCCAAGGTACAGGCTGGGCCCAGGGCCCTGAGCATGCGGACCGGCCAGCACAGCCTCCTGTGGGGAGATTGCACTGTGGGGTGGGGCTCTGGGGAGAAATGGGGCAGTGGCAGGTCACCCCACAAGCCCTGGTGGGGACATGTCTGGCCTGTGTGATTCAGGGGCTGGCCCAGGGTAGACTGAACGAGCTACCCCTAAACACAAAAGAGCATCCCAGTGCCAGGGCCCTTCCTTGGACCTGCCGCCTCCCCCTCTAGCTCCCCCAGCACTGTGGGTGACAGACTCCAAACCTGTCCCTGGCTCCCATCTGGCCTGGCCCAGGAGGGGAGCCCCCCCGCAGCAAGGCCATGGGGAGGGTATGGCTGGAAGGGGCAGCCTCGGCTAGGGAGCTCCTTTGCCCTGAGGGAGGCTGGGCTAGCTGCCTCTGCCGCAATTCCAGCTCCACCCTCGCGCCTGGGGCAGGGATGCCCCATGTGTTCCTGGCCAGGCATCCTCTGCCCCTCACACTGACTCCATTTGTTCCCCTACAGGCTCGAGGACAGCAGCTCCCCTGGCGCAGACCCTGGCAGCACCCCGAGGCTGGAGGGGCCCAGCAGGACAGGTCCAAGGACCAGGCGGAGGAAGAGGGGGCCAGGGCCCACAGGGTACCTGCACCAGCTCCAGCAGTGAGGGGGGCAGCTGGTGCTGGGAGCTCCCAGCTGCCTGGCCAGGCTCAGCCCCACACGCTGGCAGAGACACAGGGCGGGGGTTCTGTCCCCCTTGGCTAGAGCTGGGCCAAGCAGCTGCAGATTCCCCTCCCTCCCCCACAGTAGGTGAAGGGAGAGGGGAGCAGAGTGAGGGGTCCCTGCGGGGAAGTGAGCCACCCATCACTGTGGGGACCAGCCAGCCTAGGGCAGCTGCAGCCTGGGCTGCAAATGGGCCTTGCAGCCACCCCTCATCCAACACAAACTTGCCCTGAAGGCCCTTTGCTGAGGGGCCAGGGCCTCTGGGACCCAAGTGGTGCTGAGCCTTGTGCTGGCAGCTAGATGAGCCCCAATGGGGAGGGGAGTGACCCACAAGCAGGCAGCCCTTCCCCCACCTCCAGGCCTGGCTGGGGGGGTACACGTGGGGCAAATGCAGTCAGCACCAGAGCTGGCTTTCTAGGGTGCCCCTCTGCCTGGGGTCCAAGTCCCATGGGTGAGCCCCACCCAACTGTGGGCAGCCCAAGGAAAACACCTGATGCTTGTTGAATACAGCAGGAGAGAATGTGTAATAAAAGCCAGAGCAGTAACCCAGCCGTGAGACCTGTACATGCCTCCCAGTCTGCTACTGTCTGCACTGCCAGGATTTACTGCAGGCCTGGCCAGCTCCGAGAGGGGAGGACCAGGGAGACACACCTATGTGGGGTGAGGCTCTCACTACAGCATGACACAGCCAGGGCACCTCCGTACAGCAGCCCAGCTGGGTGCTCAGCCTGGCAGGTGGGGTGTAAATGCCAGCCTGTTGTTTTGTCTGTTCAGATCCCTGGGCACCATCCCACTCAGCCCATTGCACTGTGAGACTCCCCAGGCCCTGGCTGTGCTCCTGCAGGACGAGGGCTGTGGAAAGGCCAGGGGAAGTGCTAGAAAGCCCCAGTTCAGATGCACCCGGCTGAAGGACACGAACTACAGTGGGGTAGGGGGGGTGCTTTTCTCCCTCTGTGGGGTCAGTCTGCCTGGCAGCCAATTCAACAGGGGGCTCATAGCCCCGCTGCCTCTTGTGGGGAGGGAGCCAGCACGATTCTCCTAACATGGCACATGCTCCTCAGCTGGAAGTAGAGGACACTGCTCAGGCCCTTCCCTGACCCCTTCCCGCCAGATCCCACCCCCCTCCAGCCCACTAATGCAGGGGGAGGGGTCACTTTACACAGGCCCTGACAGACAGGGCTCTAGCTTCAGGCAGCAAGCAGCATGCCCACAGCTGCCAGCCCCCAGGGGGCACCCCTAGATGCCCAGCTCTGCAGGGCATTCCTCACAGCTGACAGCAGCTTTGCCCTGTGCCCATGGCAGGCAGGTCAGCTACAGCAGCACAGGTGCTGGAAGCATTGGGGCCTCAGGGAGACGGGCCTGTTCTACTGACCGCAGCCAGCTCAGCAGGGCACAGCCCCCAGCTGCTGCCCCTTGCTCCAGCCTGGCTGCAGCAGCTCCCCCTACTCCTGCAGCTGGGTTCAGGCCCAGGAGAGTAGCTCCCTGGGGCACTAGAGCAAGGACAGCACCCCCAGCCCAGACTTATCAGTGACAGGTCGTGGTAGGCCACAGGCCCTGCCTGATAAGTGCCACATCACAGCCCCCAGGGGCAGACAGGAGCAAGTGGCACCCACAGGCAGAGGGGCACTCACCCCCCAGCTGCAGCAGGTGTCACCTCTCCCCACCCCCAGAGCCCCACAGGGAAAGGCAGGTCTGACTCAGCTGGTGCATGGGTTTAAATACATTACATACATTTCAACAGTGCATGAGAACGATACATTACAGGTCAGGTTGCAGCAGCAGCAGCCGCCAAAAAGATGGAATCTTGCCTCCGGCTTGCTAGCAGTGGCCACAGCCCACGAAGCCCCTGGCCAGCTCCAGCGCACAGGGGCCCAGGTACTGCAGCCCAGGCCTGCCCCAGAGCCTGACTCCCCCCACCCACTTCCGTTCATGGAGGGGAATGTGCCCAACCCCCCTGCCCCAATGGGGCAGCACAGCCTGAGCCCCAGTGCTATTGCTAGGCCACCCCAGGGGGCTTGGGGCAGGACCAGGAGGAGGAGCTTGGCCCAGGCCCAGCCTGGGAACCAGCTGTATGATGCCCAGAACTGCCCCTGGGCAGTGCCCATGAGGCAAGCCGCCTGGCTGCAGGACCAGCAACAGGGTGGGGAAGAGGGAGCCGTACAGATGTATGGAGCCAGAACCCTTCCAGCAGCCATAGCTCACCTAGCAGGCACCAGCCCCCCCATGCCAGGCTGAACTCCCCCCTGGCTGGGAAGGGCTGGCATGGCTCCCTTGAGAAGTGAAGCCAGGCTGCCCCAACATGCAGCCAGGGCCTGCAGAGCAGAGGGCGAGTGCCCCTGGACAGAGGGCCTGCCCAGCAGCCTGAGGGCAGGAGCAGAGGGGAACATGGGCCCCTCATATAGGAGAGAGGGTGGAATAATGGCAGGCCAGCTAAACCAGGATAGATCACCCTGTGCCCAGTGGGGAAGGGGGACAAGCAGCTCCCATACCAGGGCCCTCAGCTTTCCTATGAAGTGGGGCCAGGTCCCAGCATGCATCACTACTGTGCCAAGGTGCTCAGCGCTCCCTGGGATCCACAGTCTCCAGCCCCTGCTCTCCCCTCTGCAGGAAGGGCAACTACAAACACTCAATAGCGCAGCTGTCTGGGGCACCCCCAGGCCTGCTGCCCCCTGCCAGCTCAGCCCTGGGCACGTGCTGGGTCTCCTGTGCCAGCCCCTCAACTCATGCACATGCCTCCTCTCCAGGGACACCAGCTCCAAACAGCCAGTGGGGAGGGGGGGCAGCCCAGCAGGGCCACTTCCAGCTGACACTGGCTGCCTTTATTCCCCTGCAGTCAGCGAGCAGCCTGGGTTCCTGAGGGGTGGGCGGATCCCAGCCCCAGCAGGGAGCAGATGGGCTCAGAACCACATGCAGGAGGCAGGCCCCGGCTCCACTCACTCAGCAGCTGCATTGAGGACTCCTGCTGAGCGGGCAGTTTGCAGCTGGAGCTGGGCTCTGCCAGGCTGCGTCCAAGCCCCGCAGCACGGGGAATCCATGGCTCTGCCCGGGCAGAGTTCAGCTGGAAGTTCCCCCAGATGCACCTGCCCTCTCCTGGAGTGTAGAGTCCTGGCTGCAGGTCCGCAGCAGCAGACAGGAGCAGGCCAGCACTGCTCCAGCCAGCCCAGGGGGCCCAGCAGCCAGCTACCACCAGGAGAAGAAGGGCTTGCGGCTCTGGAAGCTCTGTGTGTAGGATTCGCTGGCGCTGCGCTGGTGGGAGCGTGCCGTCTCCACGATCACCGGTGGCATCTGCACCAGGTGTAGGGGGCTCTTCCCGTCCTTCAGGGCCTGTGTCAGGTTCAGGATCTAGGCAACAGAGCAGAAGGGATGCTGAGTCCAGGACTCCTGCCCTAGGCACCGCAGACCAGGGAACTGCCGGGGCCACTGTCCCCCCTGAGGGGCACTAGGCCAGTGTCCCACACTGCAGCGCCCAGCATGCCCCTGCCATGCCTGCCCACAGGGCAAGAGGGAGCCGTTGCCCCGCCCCACCAAGAGGGGCCTTCCCAGCATACCTGGCCCCTCAGGACAGCAATCTGCTTGTGGAACTGCCCCCGGTCAAAGCCAGGGTCCTTCTGCAAGAGAAACGGCAGTGAGGGACAGGCAGCGAGACACCCCTCACCCCCCAAGGCAGTGAGACCCCAGGCCCTGGCAACAACACCCCTGCCTCCCTCACCCAGGCAGCGAGACACCCCCGCCAAGGCAGCGACACGCCCCACCCCCCGGCAGTGACACACCCGTCTCCCTCACCAAGGCAGTGAGACCCTGGACGCAGACCCCTGCTGCGAGACCCCCGGGCCCTAGGCAGCAAGGCCCCTGCCCTGACAGCAGCTGCTGCCTGGGATTTCTGCTCCCCCAAGAAGGTGCTAGCAGGATGCAGCAAAACCCACCCCACGCAGGCTGAGCCCCCCACCCCCTGGCTCTGAAAGGGTCTCATTGCACCACCCAGGCCAGCCCCTCCCATCTACATGACAGACCTCCCTCCCTCCCAGGCCCCCACCTGACCTTGAAGAGTTCGTACAAATCCTCCTCCAGGTCTTTGACGAAGTTGGGGTCGGAAACCTTTGGGAGGATCAGGTCTTTGATCTCCTGTGAGAAGGGGACTTTGGCCTGGGGCAGCCATGCCCAGTAGAAGGGGTCTGGGGGGGGGAAGAGCCGGAGCCGAGGTCAGAGTCATGTGCTCAGCCCTGGCCTGTGAAGGATGGCATGGGGGTCACAGCCTGGTGCCCTGGGGACAGCTCCACCCGCTGGGGGGCTGGCATGAGCCCTCTTGCCATGGCTCCCACCCCTTGAACCATCTCCCAGCCCCCAGGGGGAACTGAGGCCACCCTGCTGCTTCTGGGAGCATGGTGCCCGGCTGGCTCCAGGGAGCTGGTGCGGGGCTGCAGGCCTAGCCCGGGGGATTGCCAGCATAAGACAAGTTGTCAAAGCACCAGGCTGGCCCCAGGTTCGCGAGCAGGAGCGCAGCAGAGGGACCTACATGCTCTCCAGGAGTCGGGGTGCTTCAGGGGGAAGGCCAAGCCGTTGTCTATGGCAGCCAGTTTGATGATGGGCTCCTTCACCACCACCCACTCAGAGTCCTACAGGGGAAACAAATCGATCAGGAGTCACCAGGGGCAGGGAAGCCAGAGCCCAGCACTCACCCCTGGCACCACCATGCAGCCTGGTCCCTGCCCCGGGCACTTCCTCTGTTCTGAACCACCTGCTGCCTGGCTCCTCCGCTCTCATCCCAGACTCCCCTCACTGCCAACATACTGCCCTGGGCACAGGAGCCGGTGCACTGCACTGAGGGGGTCAGGGCTGGCACTGAACTCAAATCACATGGGGACCGACTCCTTACACACCTGTCTCTAACATGTAGGAAAAAGCCACATAATTGGGGGGACTGTGATTTGAGTGACATGCGCCGGAGGTCTCCTGCTGACAGCTTTAAGACATCCTTGGAATTTCTAACCATTATTAATGACAGTTTCCAAACTCAAAGTGCTGCAGCCAACTTGGGGGAATTCTCTAGCAGACGTTGTCCTACAGATAAGGAGGAGCTGACCACATAACTAGAAGTTAATGGGACCTTAGGTACAAGTGATCGTGACTGATCACACTTATAACATGGAAGCAGAAAGAAGCCCAGGCCAGTGGTATAAATACTTGGGGCTTTAACAAGGCCAGTTTCACAAAGCTTAAAAACAATGATGAGCCAAATCAGCTGGGAGGGAGAGTTTAATGAGACCAATGTGAATGATCATTGGGGATCATTTAAGAACACTTCACTGGATGGCCCAAGCGCCACAATTGAGGAAGAGGGTTCCGCTGATTAAACAAAACTGAACTGGTTTAGGGGGAAGTGACAGCAGCTATAACAAATAATGAGATAGTACACACAAATGGGAGACGGGGGAGTTGATAGTAATGAGTATAAATCAGACGTTAGGAATCTTCCCGGGACGGAGTCCCCCAGCCTGTAAGTGTGACCTGCAGTCTTTGTCCCTAGGTGTGTACATTGACATTTAGCCGCGTGAAAATGCACATTGTTTACTCGTGCTTGTTTGCCAAGCGATGCAGATCACGCTGTATCTGTGACCTGTCCTCTTTGCTATTTACCACCCCCCCCAGATTTTGGGTCATCTGCAAACTTTATCAGGGATGATTTTATGTTTTCTTCCTGGTCATTGATAAAACTTACATTGTGTAGGGCCAAGAACTGATCCCTGCAGGACCTCACTGGAAACAGATCTACTCAATGATAATTCCCCAGTTACAGTGACATTTTGAGACCTATCAGTTACCTAGCGTTTAGTCCATTTCATGTGTGCCAGGTTAATTTTATATTGTTCATTTTTTTTTTTTTAATTCAAAATGTCATGCAGTCCCAAGTCAAATGCCTTACAGAAGTCTAAGTATGTTTCATAAGCACTATTACCTTAAGAACATAAGAATGGCCAGACTGGGTCAGACCAAAGGTCCATCCAGCCCAGTATCCTGTCTCCTGACAGTGGCCAATGCCAGGTGCCCCAGAGGGAGTGAAGCTAACAGGTAATGATCTAGTGATCTCTCTCCTGCCATCCATCTCCACCCTCTGACAAACAGAAGCTAGGGACACCATTCCTTACCCATCCTGGCTAATAGCCATTAATGGACTTAGCCTCCATGAATTTATCCAGTTCTCTTTTAAACCCTATTATAGTCCTAGCCTTCACAACCTCCTCAGGCAAGGAGTTCCATAGGTTGACTGTGCGCTGAGTGAAGAACAGCTTCCTTTGATTTGTTTTAAACCTGCTGCCCATTAATTTCATTTGGTGGCCCCTAGTTCTTATATGATAGGAACAAGTAAATAACTTTTCCTAATTCACTTTCTCCACACCACTCATGAGTCTATACACCTTTATCATATCCCCCCTTAGTCTCCTCTTTTCCAAGATGAAAAGTCCTAGCCTCTTTCATCTCTCCTCATATGGGACCCTAATCATTTTAGTTGCCCTTTTCTGAACCTTTTCTAATGCCAGCATATCTTTTTTGAGATGAGGGGACCACACCTGTACGCAGTATTCATGATGTGAGCGTATCATGGATTTATTTAAGGGCAATAAGATATTCTTCATCTTATTCTCTATCCCTTTTTTAATGATTCCCTAACATCCTGTTTGCTTTTTTGACTGCCGCTGCACACTGTGTGGACATCTTCAGAGAACTATCCACGATGACTCCAAGATCTTTCTCCTGATTAGTTGTAGCTAAATTAGCCCCCCCTCATATTGTATGTATAATTGGGATTATTTTTTTCCAATGTACATTACTTTACATTTATCCACATTAAATTTCATTTGCCATTTTGTTGCCCAATCCCTTAGTTTTGTGAGATCTTTTTGAAGTTCTTCACAGTCTGCTTTGGTATTAACTATTTTGAGCAGTTTAGTATCATCTGCAAACTTTGCCACCTCGCTGTTTACACCTTTCTCCAGATCATTTATCAATAAGTTGAATAGGATTGGTCCTAGGACTGACCCTTGGGGAACACCACTAGTTACCCCCTCCTTTCTGAAAATTTACCATTTATTCCTACCCTTTGTTCCCTGTCTTTTAACCAGTTCTCAATCCATGAAAGGATCTTCCCTCTTATCCCATGACAACTTAATTTACGTAAGAGCCTTTGGTGAGGGACCTTGTCAAAGGCTTTCTGGAAATCTAAGTACACTATGTCCACTTTATCAACTTAACTTATAATCTCCATCAAAGAATATATCCAATTTGACAGGATCTAATTTCCATAATCTGAACTCATTTGCTTTAATTACATTATGCTCCTTTAGTTCTTTAGTAACTGAGTCCTGCATTAGCAACTCCATTATCTTGCCCAGGATAGCTGTCAGGCCTATAATTACCCAGGTCATCTTGTTTACCCTTTTTAAAAATTGGCATAACAGTAGCTTTCTTCCAGTCTTCTGGAACTTTCCCAGTGCTCCATAACCTATTGAAAATCAACATTAATGGTCCAGCGAGTTCCTCAGGCAGCTCTTTTTAAACTCTTGAATGCAAGTTACCTGGACTTGCTGATTTAAAAATGTCTAACTTTACTAATGTCTAACACTCTCCAGAGGTACAAGGTGAATTGAAATAGTATTGTCTCCATACAATGAGATATAATTTTTTTTTTGCCCCCAGAATATTAATGTTTACTGAACATTTCTGCCTTTTCTGCATTATCACTAATAATTCTACCACCATTTCCATCTGTCAATGGACCAATACCATTGTCAGGCTCCTCCTTATTGTCCCTCACTCTGCTGGCCATGGATTTCTCTGCGTCTCCCTGGACTTCCCTTATCACATTTTCTACAATTCCCAACTTCTAATGAATATTTATTTCTACCAAATTTCCCCTTTCTTCCATTCATTCTATTTTTAATTTTTTTTTTTTTTATATTTTTTAAACATACCAGGGTGACGCTGTGGCTAAAAGAACAAATGCGATCCTGGGATGCATAAACAGGGGACTTGAGAAGGAGCAGAGAGGTGATTTTACCTCTGGATTTGGCACTGGTGTCCAGTTCTGGTGCACACAAAGTCAAGAAGGATGTGGGTAAATTGGAGAGGGGTCAGAGAAGAGTCACGGGAATGATTAAAGGATTAGAAAACCTGCCTGATAGTGACAGACTCAAGGAGCTCGATCTATTTAGCTTAACAAGGAGAAGGCTAAGGGGTGACTCGATCTGTCTGTCAGCACCTACAAGGGGGACAGATATTTAACCACAAGCTCTGCAGTCCAGCCAAAGAAGGTCTCACTCAATCCAGTGGCTGGACGTTGAAGCTACACAGATAGAGGCTGGAAATGAGGTGTACATTAACCACTGGAACGACTTCCCAGGCTCGGGGTGGATTCTCCATCACCAGCCATTGTTAAATCCAGACGGGATGTTTTTGAAGCTCTGCCCTAGGAATTATTGCAGGGCAGGTCTCTGCCCTGTGTTATACAGGAGGTCAGATGAGATGCCCACAATGGTCCCTTCTAGCTCCCAACGCCCCTCCTGCTTAGAGAGTGCCAAGAATTGGCCAATACCACCTGCAGCTGGCTGGGGCTCAGACCACACAGCCTTTGGGGCTTCACAGCAGGGCTGGGAGCCCTCACGTCGCTGAGAGACTGAATGAGCCACAGCTCGACTGCCACATAGCACTACTGTTGTGGGGACGGCGAGTCTACCTAGCAACACCATCACAAGCACATGTCTCCAGCCTGCCACATGGTACCTAAACAGAGCCCAGCTCCCCATCTGCATCCCTATGCCAACACCTGCACAGAACGGGCCCTGGCTCCTCCCTCGACAAGAGCCTCGGTCCATGTAAATCACACTGCCATCAGCCAGAAGGGGAGGCTTGCGAGAACCATCCATGGGGCTGGGCAACTCCCCACCACTGGAGAGAAGACCCAGAACCTCAGCACATTCAGAACTCGCCTCTGTTGCCTGACAGTCCAGTGACTTTCCCCACGCTCCCTGCCCAGCCCCCTCCCCACTCACCCGCACACTTGTGCTGTCCAGCGGGCAGTCATACTTGATCAGCCAGTTGTCATTGCCTCGATCTGCAGGGAGCAGAACCAGTGGACGTCACTACAGGACCTGCCCTGTTTGGGGAGGAGCAGCACCAAAGCTCCCTGCTCGGGCATGCGAGGCACGGAGTGGGGGGTCACAGTCTCCAGCAGCACCAGGGCAACCCTGGGCCACGTAACCCTCTGGGTGTGCACGGCACACGGGAGGGGACACAGACTCCTCCAGGGATTTTGGGGGGAGGGGACGGGGGAGGGGGAAGATAGAACCACACACATGAGGGCCCCAGGGGGAGCTCAGTGGCTGGCAAAGGGAATTCTACCTGGGAAACGGCTCCAGGCCCCAAGCCAGCCAGGGCTGCCCCCAAATACGTCACCCCCAGAGACCGAACAGTTTGGGAGCATTCACAGGCACAGCCCAGGAGCGGCATCTTCCCCTCCAGCCCTGCCTTGGCAGCTGGACCAAGCTCAGGCCCCAAGGCCAGGAGACCCACCCCACTCCCAGACCGAGCAGGGCCAGACTCTGCCTGGCACGGTGCTGAGGAGGGGAGCGTTCCCCCAAGCCAGTCACGAACCCCCCTGCCCAGGCCAGTGCCAAGCAGGGATAGAACCGCAGCTCCAGCTCCTTGGCATTCCAGCTGCAGACAGGGTTTTAACCGCAGGGCCCCGGCCAGGCCAGCCTGAGCTATGACCTTCTGCCTCCCCTGGCTACACCATTCGTGTCAGGGAAGTGGTGCTGTTAGCTGCCGTGATCCACCCCAGTCACAGCTGCCCTGTGGCAGGGGGTGCAGCGACTCCGCACCCTCCCCCCGTCCTGGGGCAGCAATATGCTGCTCTCCCCCTCCCCAGCTCCCTCCAGGCAGCAAGGCCCAATGCCGGGGCTCCTGGGCATGGGTGCGGCACCAGCCCCACCTGTGTTCCTGATGATGTAGTCCAGGACCACCAGCCTCTCGAACTGCAGCAGCAGCTGCCGGTTGGTGTTCTCGGGGAGCGGCTCCGCCTCGAAGCGCCGCAGCCAGTAATCCGCGTCCTTGTAGCCTTCCACGAAGAGCTGGAAGGAGCCCACCTGCAGCAGAGAGGCCAGGTGTGACGGAGCAGGGAGGATTGACCTGGGGATGTGGCAGGGGAGTTTTACTGGGACTGTCTGAATTGGGGATGGGATAGCAGGGGGTGGCTTCACTACCGGGACAATACCTGAGCCTGTCACCTGAGCCAGAAGGAGGGTTGGGGCGAGGTGACACCTTTTGCCTGGGAAGCTGGACAAAGGCTAGAGGAGGAGCCGGAGGCTGGGTGAGTCGGCAGGAAGGGGTTTTGAGTTGGGAGTGGACTGGGGAAATGGAGGGAACCCCAAGGCTGGGGTCTACGCTCCCTGCCCCCCAAAAGGACCTGTCTGAGAGGTCCTAGTTGTACCAACAAGCTCTGTTTGGGACTGTGCTCCTGTCCTCCAATAAGCCTTCCATTTTACTGGCTGGCTGAGAGTCACAGGGAATCACAGGAAGTGGGGGTGTAGGGCCCTGATTCCCGCACACTGCGTGACACCAGGTGAGGGGGCTGCGGACACAGGGCAGCCCCAGGGGGTCTCTGACAGCCCCTACCTTTGGCGGCAGGCCGATGCGGTTGAATCGTTGCCCAACTTTTGGCACCTTCTCCAGGGCCAGCTTTTTCCCTCTGGACTTCACCCGGTCAATGGCACTGTAGTTGAAAGTCTCGCTGGCCAGATACACCACCTGGGGGGGGACAGCGGTCAGCGCGGAGCACAGGCAGAGCTGCTGGACCCTAGGTGGGACGTGGCCTTCCTGCAGCGTGGGCTGGGACTCTGCCTGTTCCTAGGCCAGCAGCCTACGCCCAGGAGCGCAGGACCCGCGAGGGCACCAGCAGAGCTGCGGGGGCGTGGAAAAGCAGCCCACCCAATGATGGGCTCTGCCCCCCCCCCCATTCACCTTTGTGCGGGGAACAATGTTGAGCTCCAGTTTCTGGTCCACCAGGCTGGCGCCGGCCTCGGACAGGTAGCCCTGGTTGAGGACCAGGCAGTCTCTCCCGAAGCAGCAAGGGCAGCAGAGCTGCTGCAGCCATTTGGTCCACTTGGGGTTCAGCTGCCCATAGGGCTCCTCATTCTTGGGCTTGAAGACGCCGATGATTTTCTGGAGACAGAGGGAGGCAGCTGGGTCTCTGCAGGGGAGGGATGTGGGACAGCAGGGACGAACCTCCCACCAGTCGGACCTCTGAGCCCCCACCGGCTCCTGACAAACCCCACCAGGGAGAGAAGGGAGGACTCTGCAGCAGCAGGGAACAGACTGCATGCCTCTCAGCAGGGATCACCTACCTCGCTCGTCCCTGCGCGCACACACCGCCCCCCCCGCGGGGCCCCTGGCTCGGGCTGGGCTTGGCCACCAGGGAGTTTGAGCCTCTTCCCAGCTGACCCACAGCTCAGCCGGCGGGCCAGGCCCCTCACAGCCTGGGCAGCAGCTCAGGGAGGTGAGGGCTGCCCAGCCCCCACACCGGGACCAGCGGTAGGGCCTGCCAGAACCCGCCTGCTGCTCGGTAAGGAGCTGGAATGTTTGGGGCGTGGCTGGAAACCTTCGGGGGGGGGGACCCCACCCTGTAGCACCAGGAATCCCCACTCCAAAGGGGGCTTCCAAAGTGCCATGAGTTGACTGGTTCCCTCCCCGCCCCCGCCTGCTCCTGCAGGCCAGCACCCTGGGCCGCCCTGGGGGCCGCCGGGCCGTGGAGAGCAGCAAGAGCAATGGCAGCACCACCCAGGCCCCCTCACCCCCTGCCCCAGGCCACTCCTGTCACCCCGGGACCCAGAAGCCCAGGGAGGGTCAGCCTGTCCCCAGAGCCAAGGGACCAGTGGGCACAGGACAGGACATGGCTCCACCCGGGACTCGTTCACCACCCAGAGGCCTTGGTGCTGCTCTGCCAGTGACGCCAGCACACTGCCCCTAGAGGCTGTAGGCCTGGAGCCGGAGACCCCCTGAGAGCGGAGGGGCCGGACCTGCCACAAAGCCCTGCTCACCCCACGGCAGGCTCCAGGCAGTAGGGAAGACGCTCGCAGGCAGGGGCTGGACCCACGCCAGGGATGAGGCAGTGGATACAAGAAGGTCCCCATGGCACTGTAGCAGGAGCCTTGCCCAGGCCCCACCACCACGGAGATGCAAGGGCTCTGGGGGGAGCGGACAGGACACACACTCGTGGGCTGGGGGACCCATCTCCACCTTGACCTATTGCAAGTGAACCCCAGCTAGAGCATCCCGGGCTCTAACCCCCCTGGCACATGGGCATCGCAAGCCTGCTGCTGGGATGGGGGTTCTGCATTGGATGAGACAGGACATCTCACCATCCCCATGACAAACCCCGGTCCATGGAGGGTACGCACGAAGATCACTCCCCACATGTGCACCACTGGGGTCCAGCCACAGGACCCAAAAGGACTCGAAGCCGGGCAGGACTCAGCCAGCCCTGGTCAGGGCAGCCCCGTTCTCCAGCCAGAGCCTGGGAGCGGTGCTAGAGGCATGACCTGCTCATGACCTGGATCCAGACACGTGCCCCCCAGCCCCCGGCAGGGGACCCTGGGAAGAGGCAGCTGCCTCCTGACTTCAGGGACACCAGCCCATGAGTCACTGAGCCCTTGGCTCAGCACCTAAGGTGAGAGGAGCCACGTGGGTCTGCATCCAAGGGAACCGGCTGACCCGCGAGTCCCCGCCCCCAGCAGATGCCCACACCACACCCAGTGCAGCCGAGTGACACATGCTGGCCTGGCAGCTGAGCCCCTGGGCACCTGCCGAGGGGCAGGGTGAGGCAGGGACCAGGCGGAACAGTCTCTGCAGCAGAGCCCAGAGCTGGAGCCATCTGCAAAGGCCCCTCTAGTCCAGGGCACTGAGGCCACGGGCCAGGGCACAGCCCCGCGGAGAGCTGGCCCAGCCCCATGCTGCCCAGGCTGGAGTGATGTGAATGTGGCCCAGCCCATACCAGTCAGACTGGCAGAGGACAGCCAGGCCTGGAGAGCAACTCACATGGGCACATGATCCTCGTCCCCAGGCTGGGGCCTGCTCCAACCTGCCAAAGCCTGGAGCACCCTTCCCTGGCACAGGCCCGCTGCCATGTGGAGACAGGCTTGGCTCCTGCCTGCCACCCACTGACTGGCTCGGCCATGGCAGGTGTAAACTATGGGGCCCCATCCCAGCAGCCCCTGGAACCCAGCGCAGGGCAGAGCCCCACGCACTGGGAATGCAGCCCCAACAGCACCAGGGCAGAGGAGGACCCAGAGCACTACAGCAGACAGAGAGGGGATGGAGTCAGAGCATCGGGAAAGGGAGGGACTCTCAGGGGCAGTGTCTGGGATTGACGCACCCCACGGAAAGGGACGGCTGCCCGGTTTGAGCTGGGGAGCTCGGGGAGAGGAGCCAGGGCTGGGTATCGAGGGCAGCAGGCGTCGGGATCCCAGCAGTGCGTGGCAGGGGGCACTGGCAGCGACAGAGGGAGCTCAGGGACCAGGGCTCAGCACCCCCAGTGCCTGCCCTCCCTGCAGGGAGCAAGTGGGGCCTGGCACTAGCTGCTCGGGCGAGATTCAAGGGCTCTCAGTTCGAGGCAGCTCCAGCTGGGGAGAGAGGGGCTCCCCTTACCACGCCAGCCAGCGACCCCTGCCCCAGTGTGCCCAGCCAGGGGCTGAGCCCCTGAACCAGGCACCCATGAGCTGCATGGTCAGCACCCCCCAGCTGTCAGTTGTACCCCCTCAGCCCCAGGGGCTCTCTCCAGGCCCCACAGCTGTGCACAGGACCACTGGCCAGGGGAGGGGTTCAGGGGCTCACCACAAGCAGCCAGGCGTGGGGCGGAGGGACAGCCAGCTGGGAGCAGCCGGCTGCAGCCTCTCCCAGTTCTGGCCCCATGTGATTCAGCAGGGCACGACCACCCCGCCCTCCTCGGGACCAGGCCAGAGCCAAGCAGTCTCAGCAGTTCAGTCACAGGTCCCCTTTCAGTGGGTGGCATTTCTCGGGCTGGGACCACAAGCAGGAAGTGGTGCACAGCCGCGATGGCTCGCTCCCCCAGCCAGCGCGGGGCCCCTGCCCTTCACCCCACACGGCATGCCCACAGCCTCCCTGCTGCCTGTCCTGCCACTGCAGAGAGGCCATCCCCAGAGAGAGCGGAGAAGAGGCTCCGTGGCAGGGCAAAGTCCTTGGCAGTGCAGCGTGCCGGGGGAAGAGCCCTGCTCTGAGGGAGGGGAAGAGAGACTGGAGTGGGCACCAAGGGGTCTGTTCGCCGCACACATGGTGCTCAGTGCTGCACGCACAGAGCAGCCGGCCCCAATGGCAGGGGCACACGACTGGCAGGGAGGCCCAGGGATCTGAACGAGGGGCCCAGGAGGAGAGACAGGCGACAGAGGAAGGGCAGCAACACAGCATGAGACAGAGCGCCCCACACAGAACACTGCAGCTCCATTCCCTTAACAGTGGCACTTCAGACCCTGCACCTGGGGGCAAGCCCCTCACCCCACTGTCCACAGCCTCATGCCACCACAAGGCCCGAGAACGGAGCCCTTGGGAACCGGTGGTAGCACAGGCTGGGGGCCCAGGACCCTGGAGCGCTGTGTGGCCTGCCCAGATTCTGGCGCAAGTTCCCAGAGATCCCCATCACTGGGAGGGGATGGCCAGGCAGACAGAGCGTCAGGTGTAAAAGTCGGACTCCCTGGCACCACAGGGTCGAATCCCATCAGGTCCAGTTCAGCCCTTCATGCTCTGAAGTGCCAGAGGACACCCAGGCTGGGCAGAGCAGGGGGGCACTTTCCCTCTGTAGTAAGGTTTTCCCTGGTATCCTCAAACTTCCCATCCATTCATCCACCACACAGGACAGTGGGCTGTGACCCTCCACCCCAGAGGTGGCCGCATTTCAGTGCTACTCTGGTCAGTTTTGCTCCTGGCTCTGTCACTGATTCACTGCGTGACCCTGTAAGAGTCCCTTCCCTTCTACGCCTGCAGAACGGCATAACACTGATCTACCTGCTTCATTCCTTGTTTGTCGAGTGCTTTGGAATCCCAGAAAAGCAGAGAGGACTGGAGGACAGGGTTGGGAGAAGGTATTGGGCCAATGGGGGCCAGAAAAGCAGCCACACACACCGAGCCCCACAGTGCCAGGCCCTCAGCTGCACTCATTCCTTACGGTGCTTGACAAGTGCTCTTTGCTGCCCAGCGGTGATAGCTACTCAGGGGCTCTGGGCCTCTGCCATCTCCTGGCTGGAGGACCCTCCCTGCCCTTCTGCACTGCGTCCCACCTGAAAGCCCCCCAGACACACAGGGTTATGGGCAGCTCCTGCGAGGAGGTGGGCAGGCACCCAAGCCAGGAATAACCCCCCATCTACTGAACCCCAGTGCCACACCCTCAGACAACGCTTCCACCCACACACACTCTCTGCATTGCTGGGAACGGCGCAGAGCCAGGGTGAAAAGGAAGTTGCTCATTGGTTCTATTGCCTCACCTCTGGCTGGGGCAGAGCCGCCTACGCCCCAGGACCCAGCCAGTGGAAGACCTGGTAGCCAGAATCCCAGCTGGCCCCCGACAGGGGCAGGGAAGTTGGTGTTATGAAAACCCCAGCCAAGCCAAGCCTTGCTCCAGGAGCAGCAATAGACAAGGGAGCCCCAGGAACCAGCAGCGAGACTAATCCGGTTAGCAGCCAGAGTCACAAGGCAGCCACCCAGCCCCACGTCCAGCCCTGATCAGCGCCCTGGAGAATGCTGCAGCGCAGCCAACCGGACCCACCGGGAGTGGAGATATGGCGAGGACTTCACGCTGGCTTGGTCCATCCCCCTCCTGCAGGGAACATGTCTTGCTCTGCTCCCACAGCACCATACCACGGAGTCTGCACCAGCGACCCCACAGGGCCGGGGCACAGAGAGAGGGGCTCTGTGACAGCCATGGGCTCAGGAAGGGTTCAGTGGGGAGGGTTAGTTAGGAGGCAGGCCCAAGCCTATAGGGGTGTGAGGGAACGAGGCAATGAGACAGGAGCACAGACAGACCTGGGCTGAGAGCGTCTATCTCCCTTACGGCGCCCCTCCCGGAGATTGTAGCGCCGGATCCCTGGCTGGGACAATGGCCACGGCAAGGCATGTAACCCCAGCACGCAGAGTCAGACTCCGTGGCAGAGTCCTGACAACTGGCATGTCCTCTGGGCCTGTCTGCGTGGGACGGCTGCACTGTTCATTCAAACCCAGCTTCTGATCTCTGTAACAACCAGTGCAAACCTGCGGGGACACTTGGGTTTAGCTGAAACCTGCTCCCCAGTCAAAACCAGAAGAGGTCCCCAGACCGATCAGCAGCACCCAGAGCTGGCACCCCTGTCAGTCGAAAGCCGCACTTCGGTTAAACTGATGCAGCTGCCCAGGGCGACACAGACTTTCCTAGGCCCTGGCCACCACTCCAGCCCAGAAAGCCCCGTCCTAAGCCCACGCTATTCAGTCACTGAACGCTGCAGGAGATGGGACGAGGCTGAGCACTCTGGGCAGCCAAGCCCTGCAGCAGGGAGACCTACACAGTCTCACACACTCAAAAGGGGTCTTGGCCTGCCACCGCCGGGCCTGGGGGTCTAATCAGAGCCGTCCAGCCACTGGCCCGGTTCACTCAGAGGCAGCCGGGTCCATTAGCAACAAGCAGGCCCATCTCCGGGCAGTCCCAGCAAGTGGGGTAGGCGGAGGTTTGACACAGACAAGGACAGGATCCTCCAGTGTGTACAGCACCGGGAGCCCAATCCATGCTTCACTCTGCAGTCAACAACAAGTGGCGCAGGACATAAACCCAGGCCGGGGGTCAGCCTCCCCAGGGGGTGTGCAGCTAGGAGCGGGGACACAACCCGGCAGCCTGGGCCGGTACCTGACCCACACCCTACGGCGGGCCAGGCTCTTGCATCGCACCCCGGACACACTCCGCAGTCCCCGGGGAAGCGCGGTCAGGGCACAGCCCCCCGACAGGTCACTTCTCTTCCCGACACCCCCTCCTCGCCCAGAGAGACGGAGCCGGGCCCCCCGCCCTGGGGCGGGGGAGGGAGAGTCCCTACAGGGCACAGGGGCTGCTGAGCGGCCAGGCCCCCCCGGGCGCAGCGAGGGGAGGGCGCCGGCGGGACGGGGAAGCCGGAGAGGCCCAAGCTCCGCTGCGCGGCTGCCAGGAAGGGCCCGGGGGGCGCGGGGGGCAGGCCGGCGGGAGGAAGCGGCGGAGCGAGGCCAGGACCAGGCCGGCGGGAGGGGTCAGGGCGCCGCGGGGGTGCGGCGGGCGGGGGGGAGAGCAGGGGGGGCAGGCCAGGAGGGCGCGGGGGGGAGGGGGACAGGGGAGCCAGACCAGGAGGGGGGCCGGGACCAGGTCGGTGGGGGAGGGCAGGGCACCGGGCGGAGGGGAGAGCAGGGGGGGCAGGCCGGGAGGGCGCCGGCGGGACGGGGAAGCCGGAGAGGCCCAAACTCCGCTACGCGGCTGCCAGGAAGGGCCCGGGGGGCGCGGGGGCCAGGCCGGCGGGAGGAAGCGGCGGAGCGAGGCCAGGCCGAGGGGGGCCGGCGGGAGGGGTCAGGGCGCCGGGGAGGTGCGGCGGGCGGGGGGGGGAGAGCAGGGGGGGCAGGCCGGGAGGGCGCGGAGGTGGACGGGGGGGCGCCAGACCGGGAGGGGGGAGAGGGGCGGGCGGGGGCAAGCTGGGGGGAGGGCGCAGCGGGAGGAGGGCGGGGTCAGGGCGCCGGGGGGGGGGGACGGGGGAGGGGGGGTCGGGGCGCCGGGGGGGATCGGGGGCGCGGGCGGGGTCGGGGGCGCCGGCGGGGGGGGGGGGTCGGGGGCGCCGGGGGGGCCGGCGGGGGGGATCAGGCCGGCGGGGGGGGGAGGGGGCGCCGGGCCGGCGGGGGGGGGGGGCGCCGGGCGGGGTCGGGGCGCCGGGGGGGCCGGCGGGGGGGGGGGGCGCCGGGCCGGCGGGGGGGCCGGCGGGGGGGGGGGGGCGGGGGGGGGCGGGGCGGCGGGGGGGGGGAGGGGGCGCCGGGCCGCCGGGGGGGGGGGTCGGGGCGCCGGGGGGGGGGGAGGGGGCGCCGGGCCGGCGGGGGGGCGGGTCGCGGGTCCCGGGTCCCCCCCCCCCCCCGGCTCTCACCCCCTGCGGGTCCTTGACGAAGTAGCTGCCGCTGGAGCCCTGGTAGATGCGCTCCGGGAAGACGCCGCGCTCGCTGGCCGCCTCCGCCAGCCGCACCACCTCGGCGAAGGCGGGGTCCTCGGGGAAGTCGTTCCGCTCGCGCTGGGCCTGCGCCGCCGCCGCCTGCGCCGCCGCCTGCGCCGCCCCGGGGCCCCGGCCGCCCGCCGCGCCCCGCTCCAGCAGCGGCTGCCGCTCGCGGTCGCGGGCGCGCGGGGAGCCGGGCGGGGAGGGCGCGGCGGCGGCGGCGGCGCCGGGGGGGGGCCCGGGCGGCGGCGGGGGGGGCAGCAGCGCGCGCACCGCGCCGCCCGGCCCCGCGGGCAGCCCGTAGGCGGCGGCGGCCGGGGCCCGCTGCGGGGACACCAGCGGGCTGCTCTCGTCCATGGCCGGCCGGCTGTGGCGGGGCGCCGCGCGTCACCTGACCCGCCCGCCGCGGCCAATCGCCGGCCGCCCCGCCCCGCGGGCCGCGCCCCCGCCCCTCGCGCGCCGGGCCCCGCCTCCTGCCCTGGCCACGCCCCCGGACCCAGTCCCGGTGCTCTCCGCGCCGGCGCCGGCGCCGGCGCCGACTCCTCCCCCTCGCTGTGCTGGCCACGCCCCTTCCCCGAACCCCGCCCGCTGCCCGCTCTGGCCACGCCCCCGGAATCAGTCCCGGTGCTCTCCGCGCCGGCGCCGGCGCCGACTCCTCCCCCTCGCTGTGCTGGCCACGCCCCTTCCCTGAACCCCGCCCACTGCCCGCTCTGGCCACGCCCCCGGACCCAGTCCCGGTGCTCTCCGCGCCGGCGCCGACTCCTCCCCCTCTCTGTGCTGGCCACGCCCCTTCCCTGAACCCCGCCCACTGCCCGCTCTGGCCACGCCCCCGGAATCAGTGACGCTACTCTCCGCGCCGGCGCCGACTCCTCCCCCTCTCTGTGCTGGCCACGCCCCTTCCCTGAACCCCGCCCACTGCCCGCTCTGGCCACGCCCCCGGAAGCAGTCACGGTGCTCTCCGCGCCGGCGCCGACTCCTCCAGCTCCTGGCTGTATGGCCACGCCCCTTCCCCGAACCCCGCCCCCTGCCTACTCTGGACACACCCCTCCAACCAGTCACAGTGCTAACCACGCCTACTCCACCTCTTCAGTGCGCTGGTCACGCCCCTTCCCTAAACTCCTCCCACTGACTACAATTCCCACGTCCCTTTCTAGGCCCCCAGGCACCAACGTCCTCGCCCTAAACCTCTGGAAGGTGCCACCAGCACTCCGGTTCTTTCGGCCAAGCCTGCGCTTCCCCCAAATCCCCACTTCACTGCACTGACCAGTCTCGTCCTTGAACTCTGGCCACGCCCCCTCCCTAAGCTCCTCCTACTCATTGCATCCAAACTCGATTTAGACTCATTGACTGCAAGGAGCCTCGCCGAAGGCGTCCTGCGGGTGGGTTGAATAGCTGGAGAGAGGCGAGGACTATCTATCCATGGGCAGGGACTCCGGTTCCCCGAGTCAATGTCACTGCCTCCCTCCACTCCTGGGACTTCTCCTTCTGTCCTACTGCACCTGTTAATGTGTTTTCAAACAGGGAGCACCAGGCCGCCCTCATGCAGATGCTCCCCACTTGTGACCTCTTCTGGGCTACAGACTGCAGGCTCTAATCACACCGAATCCCACAACCCCCACCCCGTGGTCTCTCTGGGGGAAAGGCTGCTACCAGCCTAAAGAGTGTGCAGTCCTGTGAGGCTATGCATGCTGGTTCTTTAACTTTGTAGCAGGGAGGCAGACCGGGAGGAGGCTGGGGAAGGTTCTGGACAGGAGCTCTGTGGGAGTGACAGAGTGGCTTTAGGGCGAGTACTGTTTCCCTCATTCTAATAAAGTTCCTTGTTCAGTGTTAGAAGAAAGAGACTCTTTCTGAGATTCTTTACCATGGTCACATGAGTGCAGGCCTTAGCCTTTCCCGCCCTTCCGCCCCCATACAAGGAAACCCAGGCACTTGTGCATGCCATGGGATTTTCAGCCCAGGAAGTCTGGCTGATGGTTTTGGAGCGGGTGACTTGGCTAATGGGAGCAGTGCCCGCGCATAAACAGCTGGCCAGTATGTGTAGCTGTGCCAATTCATGCCAGTGTTCCCAGAGGGTGCCTAATGCCACAGCTGCCTTAGCCACAACTGCTCATCCAGACACAAGCAGGAAGGCATTTTGGAAATGGCCATGGGCAGCTGCCCAGAGGGAACCGCACTGACCGATCATACGATGCCCTAGTGTCTCTCTGGGCTCAGAGGCAGCCGCCCTTCCAAGGATGCTAACCTGTGCATCTGGTCTGAAAAGCTATGTGGGGCCTGGCACTCTGGGGTGATGGGGCTGTGGCTGGGGACCGGGCAGGAAGCTGGACCAAGGGGATGGGGCCGTGGCTGGGGACCAGGCTCTGGAGGGACAGGGCCATAGCTGGGGACCGGGCAGAAGGCTGGGCCCAGGGAACAGGGCTAGGGTTGCCAAGCATCCGGTTTTCCACTGGAATGCTCGGTCGAAAAGGGACCCTGGCAGCTCCAGTCAGCCCAGTGGGGGTGGCACCTGTGGGTGCAAGGACAGCACTTGGAGGCTCCCTGGCCACCCATGCACCTAGGGCCGAAGGGACCTGATGGCCGCTTTCTGGGAACCGCAGTATGCGCCCCCAGGACCCTGTATCCTGAAACCCTCCCACACCCCAACTCCCTGCCCCAGGCCTGAGCCCATATCCAAACTCCCTCCCAGAGCCTGCGCCCTGCCCCCCAACCCCCTGCCCCAGCCCTGAGCCCCACCCTGCACCCCAACCCCCAGCCCTGAGCCCCACCCTACACCCCAACCCCCAGCCCTGAGCCCATATCCAAACTCCCTCCCAGAGCCTGCACCCTGTACCCCAAACCCCTGCCCCAGGCCTGAGCCCCACCCTGCCCCCCAACCCCAGCCCTGAACCCCACCCTGCCCCCCAACCCCCTGCCCCAGCCCTGAGCCCCACCCTGCCCCCCAACCCCCTGCCCCAGCTCTGAGCCCATATCCAAACTCCCTCCCAGAGCCTGCGCCCTGTACCCCAACCCCCTGCCCCAGCCCTGAGCCCCACCCTGCCCCCCAACCCCGTGAAAGGGGGTGAGCGCAGGGATGGGACGTTGGTTTTGTGCAATGAGAAAGGCGGCAGCCCTACAGGGGCGGTGGCTGGGGAGCCGGGAGCCAGCGGAGGCCGGGGCCGCCCGCGTGCCCGGGGGAGGAAAGGCAGTTTGCCAAGGCAGAGATTCCCTCGCCCCGCACAAACATGGCCGCCCTAGGCGTTCGGCGGCGCGCCCCGCACAAACATGGCGAGATCGGGGCGGGGGAGTCTCTGCCGCTCACAGCGATGACGATTCTCGGGTAGAATCTTTGCCCCTCATAAAGATGGCGACTGATGACAGCGCCGGCGCTTCTGGCCAATGAGAAGCCGTGTTGCTACGGGTTGTCATGGTAACAGCCAATGACACGTGGAGATGGAGTCTAGTGTTGCTGCCCAAGAGGCCGGGTGGGCGGGAAGCCGGGCTGCCAGCGGCGCTGACGGCCGTCGATGGGGACCGGGGCCCCCAGTGGGGAGCGGCGCCGGTGGTGAAACGCGGAGTCCAGGTGAGGGGCCCCCCTGTGCTGCCGGGCCGGGGTGGGGGGAGGGGGGGTACAGGAGTGTGACGTGGGGGTGCGGGAGGGGTGCAGGGGGTGGGGTGGAGGCGGAGTAGGGGGAGTGGGGTACAGGAGTGTGACGTGGGGGTGCAGGAGTGGGGGGTGCAGGGGGTGGGGTGGAGGCGGAGTAGGGGGAGTGGGGTACAGGAGTGTGACGGGGGTACAGGAGTGGGGTGGGGGGAGAGGGGTACAGGAGTGTGACGTGGGGGTGCGGGAGGGGTGCAGGGGGTGGGGTGGAGGCGGAGTAGGGGGAGTGGGGTACAGGAGTGTGACGGGGGGTACAGGAGTGGGGTGGGGGGTACAGGAGTGTGACGTGGGGGTGCGGGAGGGGTGCAGGGGGTGGGGTGGAGGCGGAGTAGGGGGAGTGGGGTACAGGAGTGTGACGTGGGGGTTCAGGGAGTGGGGGTACAGGAGTAGGGGTGCAGGGAGTGGGGTACAGGAGTGTGGTGTGATGTGCAGGGGGTTGGGTGGGGAAGAAGGGTGCAGGAGTGTGGGGTTGGGGGTGCAGGTGGAGGAGGGGTTGGGGTGCAGGAGTGGGGGGTGCAGGGGGTGGGGTGGAGGCGGAGTAGGGGGAGTGGGGTACAGGAGTGTGACGTGGGGTACAGGAGTGGGGTGGGGGGAGAGGGGTACAGGAGTGTGATGTGGGAGTTCAGGGAGTGGGGGTACAGGAGTGGGGGGTGCAGGTGGTGAGGTGGAGTAGGGTACAGGAGTGTGACGTGGGGGTTCAGGGGGTGGGGTGGAGGCGGAGTAGGGGGAGTGGGGTACAGGAGTGTGACGGTGGGTACAGGAGTGGGGTGGGGGGTACAGGAGTGTGATGTGGGGGTGCGGGAGGGGTGCAGGGGGTGGGGTGGAGGCGGAGTAGGGGGAGTGGGGTACAGGAGTGTGACGTGGGGGTTCAGGGAGTGGGGGTACAGGAGTAGGGGTGCAGGGAGTGGGGTACAGGAGTGTGGTGTGATGTGCAGGGGGTTGGGTGGGGAAGAAGGGTGCAGGAGTGTGGGGTTGGGGGTGCAGGTGGAGGAGGGGTTGGGGTGCAGGAGTGGGGGGTGCAGGGGGTGGGGTGGAGGCGGAGTAGGGGGAGTGGGGTACAGGAGTGTGACGTGGGGTACAGGAGTGGGGTGGGGGGAGAGGGGTACAGGAGTGTGACGTGGGAGTTCAGGGAGTGGGGGTACAGGAGTGGGGTGGGGGGAGAGGGGTACAGGAGTGTGATGTGGGAGTTCAGGGAGTGGGGGTACAGGAGTGGGGGGTGCAGGTGGTGAGGTGGAGTAGGGTACAGGAGTGTGACGTGGGGGTTCAGGGGGTGGGGTGGAGGCGGAGTAGGGGGAGTGGGGTACAGGAGTGTGACGTGGGGGTACAGGAGTGGGGGGTGCAGGTGGTGAGGTGGAGTAGGGTACAGGAGTGTGACGGTGGGTACAGGAGTGGGGTGGGGGGAGGGGGGTACAGGAGTGTGATGTGGGGGTGCGGGAGGGGTGCAGGGGGTGGGGTGGAGGCGGAGTAGGGGGAGTGGGGTACAGGAGTGTGACGTGGGGGTTCAGGGAGTGGGGGTACAGGAGTAGGGGTGCAGGGAGTGGGGTACAGGAGTGTGGTGTGATGTGCAGGGGGTTGGGTGGGGAAGAAGGGTGCAGGAGTGTGGGGTTGGGGGTGCAGGTGGGGGAGGGGTTGGGGTGCAGGAGTGGGGGGTGCAGGGGGTCATTTGTGTGGGTCACCTGAGTGACACTTTTCTGGAAGCTCAGGGGGGTGCATGAATTCAGCCTCCTTGGATGGCAGGTGAGGTCATTCCGCCCTGGGCTGTCCTAGCAAGGGGCGCCTCTGGGTCAGTTCACAGGGATATCTACTGCTGCCCGGCTGGGGTGGGGGCGGAGCTTGGAGTGTCTCTGAGGCCGGTTGTAGTGGGGAGGGGGCAGATTGCTGCTAGAAGCGCTGTTGCACCCATTAGGCCAGGGGCTCTCAAGCTTTTTCTTTCCGAGGCCCCCTCAACGGCTATAAGAATCCCACGGCCCATCCGTGCCACGACTGGGTTTCTGCATATACAAGCCAAGGCCAGCGTCAGGGGGCAGCAAGCCGGGCAGTTGTCCGGGGCCCCACCACAAACCTGTGAAGCTAAGTTGCTCAGGCTTTGGCTTGAGCCCTAGGCGGTGGGGTTTGGGCTTTCTGCTCTGAGTCCCAGCAAGTCTAATGCTGGCCCTGCTTGGTGGACCACCTGAAACCTGCTTGTAGCCCTGCGGTGGGCCCTGGACTTCTGGTTGAGAACCATTGCATTAGACAATGACTAGCATGCACACACAGTGTAGATTACATGCCAGATGCACTCACAGCTTGGTGGAATTGTTACTAGAGATACACGCCTCTTTTTGTGGGAGGCAGGACAATCCATGGTCCCCAAGCAGCTCCATTTCTCTCTCCTCCAGCTTTGGATCATGAATTCCAGTGTGGTGTCTGGATTCTGTGTATCTCCCCATGAAGCCATCCAAACTAGTGCTTCTCTGTGTCCCATCCCAACCCCTCCCAGGCCTCTCCTCCAGGCTGATGGGGGGCCTGTGAGCCTGAGAAGAGCACTGGCTGTTAATGACCTCAGCAGAGAGCACTCAGTCCAATTACCAGCTTGGCACTGACTAAGGACCATCTATCTTCTAGACAAGAAGCCCCTGCAGTCTAGCTTTGGTCCTTCCCAACAATACATCCTGCTGGCTGGGGAGCTCCCTGGCTCTCAGCTTCCATGGAGGTAAGCGAGTGAGCATCCTCTCTCTCGGAGGGAGCAGCCCACCCCTGGCCCAGAGCATGATGCTGATACATTCCCCCTTTAAAAAGCCCTTTCTCTTAGCTTGCATTGTAAGGCCTGCAGCTTGAACTGTCGAGCTGGTCCCTAAGAGGGGCAGCATGTGTGCGGGGAAGCATGGCTCAAGGGAGCTGCACACCAGGCTAGCGCTGTGCTGCGGGTGCATCTCTGGCTTCTCTTGGTGCCATTACAAGCTAATCATGGTTCTCTCAGGAACAGCTTTTTCCAAATGAGTGGCTGAGCCTCGATTTGAATGGAAATACTGATTAAACTCACAGCCTGTTTGGGTGTTGGCTTTTGGTTTTGCAAATTGAACTAGAAGGCTAGCGGCACGTATGGTATCATGGGGTTTGGAATTGTGGTTTGGTGAGTAAGTAAAGGGGAAAATGAGATGGAGTAGAGACTAAAGTGGGGGTAAGACATTCAAATCCCAATGTGCCTGTGAGTCAAACTGCGGCGCCTGCCCAAGCTGAGGGAACCAGGGGAAACAGGTTCTGATTTTTCACCACTGATGCTGCCCTCTGAATAGAGCCGTCAGTTTCCCTTCCTAGGTTTTGGACACTACAACAACATCTGGGGAACAGAGAAACCGGGGGGAGGGCTAAAGCCTTCTAAGTGGTTCTCACGGTAGCAGCATGCTCCTTGGGCTGAATATGGATTTGTGACACCTCTCCTGGCTACCTGTGTGACTGTTCTTAATATTTCCTCTGAATATTGTGGGGGTGCCTCAGTTTCCCCTAGGCAGTTCTTAAGTATCTAGGTGGTGGGGTAAGGGTGTATGATCACTGCAGAGCCCTAGAGGGCAGGTGTGTGCAGGAGTCTGGACACAGAGAATGGCCGACACCCTGTTTCCTGGCAACTGATGGCCTGAGCAGTTCCCCCCTGCAAGGTGAGATACTAAAGGGTTGGAGAACAAAGGAATCCGGTGACCTCCTGGCCCCGGAAAGGAACAAAGCCCAGAGGAGGAGGGGCTGGAGAGAGTTTCAGTTTGAGGCTGGCTGGGGACATGGAGTGAAGGGCAGACGTGATTGTCTGGCTCACTGCCCCCCAAAATGGACCTAGCTGACGGGTCCTGTTCTCTGCACCTACAAGCTCTGTGTTAGACCATGTTCCTGTCGTCTAATAAACCTCTGTTTTACTGGCTGGCTGAGAGTCACGTCTGACTGCGAAGTTGGTGGGGCAGGACCCTCTGGCTTCCCCAGGACCCCGCCTGTGTGGACTCGCTGTGGGAAGCGCACGGAGGGGCAGAGGATGCTGAATGCTCCGAGGTCAGACCCAGGAAGGTGGAAGCCGGGTGAGCTGTGTGTCCTGCAGACAGGCTGCTCCCAGAGAGGAGACTTCCCCAGAGTCCTGACTGGCTTCATAGGGAGCAGTTTCAGAGCATCGCCTGGGGACTCCGTGACAACCTGGCAGAGTCCTCTTCCCACCACTCCCTGTCCTCACTGAAATGAGCAGAGTAAAGTCATCTCTCTCCAGGGCAAAGTGCAGCTGGGACTTACAGACTCACTGACCTCTGAGCTGGAAAAGCCATGTTCGACCCTCTCTCCATTTGCTGGAGTCCAGCATGACCCCAGCAAATCTCTTCTCCTCTCTCAGTGATCTCCATGTGGGCATGGTTACTGTCCAAGGGCCTGACCCAAAGAATCCCCAAGAGGACATGGTTCTCCACTTGGCTCCTTTTGAATCTGCATTTCTAATTGCGCTGCCGGGAGAGAGCTGGGGTAGGAAGACGGGACTCTGGTGCTGGAAGCTCTCTCCCGTCCCCTCCCTGGTACTGCACTGAGGCCTTGGGAGGCCTGGTTCTCAGTCTTACTGGTTGGTCGAAGTCTGAGTAGAGAAGCCCTGGGATTCATTGGCAATGGGCTCCAGAGCTTGGCACGCTGGGCTCTCAGTCCAATGGCCCTTGTGAGAAATGAATCATTGGGTTATTGGAAACTCACGACCACAAGGGTCACTGATTAGCCCCCTTGTCCTCTCACCCCTACTGGGGTCCTGTAGGGCAGAGCAGAGGCCCACTGGGAAGTCGGGGGCACCACTACTGCTCATGCAGCACCCTCCAGAACTATCCTGGCACCTCTCGCCCCCTCCTCCCTCTGGCAGCCTGAGCTCCATGGCTGCAAGATTTCTCCCTCCCTCCTCTGGGAAGCAGGAGTGCTGCCGGCACAGCCCTGGCAGGGGGATTTGATAGTTACTGGGACGGAGCCACAACAGGTGTCAGTGCTGGGAGCCAGTGGGACATCCTACATCAGCAGCCGTGATTTCATTGCCAGGGCCAGAGAGTGTCCTCTGCCTGCCCTTCCCCACATCGGAGCACTTCATTAGATAGGGACGGGAGGTGGCCTTTGATACTCAGCAGGAGCCCTGTGCCTCCAGGGAGCAGCAAGCCGAAGCCAGAGCTCGCTCCGTCTGGGAGGACAGAGCAGGGATCCTTGCCCTTCGAGTGAGATGACTCTCCACTGTTTCATGGAGGTGCAGCCCTGTTGGGCTTTGACTCCACGCTGATGAAACAAAAGCCACAGGCAACAGCAACCTGAACCGAGCACACAAACTGGTCACTGCTAGCTGAGGAGCAGGGATCTTCTGCCCTGAGGTGGTCACCGGTGCGCAGCTCTCAGATTCCCGTCTCCTCTGTGGGCCTTCGGCATTTCCTGGAGTCCACTCTGGTCCCAGCACAGGGCACCTCCAGGGACAGGAGCCATAGTCTGTGCCCTTCTGACCAAGGCCTGGGTTGGGCAAGATGTCGGACTCCTCTTCCAGGGCAGTCTGTGCAAGATTCTCCAAGCAGCAATCTAGGATACACAGCCTCAGTGAGGCCCAGCCTCAACCTTATTGAGAGAGGATCAGTAACACCCAGGAGGTGGCTGGGTCCTGCTCCCTGAGCCATCTGGCAAGCTAGCAAATACAGGGGAGTGCTCTCCCTCAGCCTCCCACAACCCACGTCTACACTGGGGAAGCACAAAGGGTTAACTAACGTGACTTAGCCCCTGCTGTGGACATGTCAGGCCATCTGGCCAGGGTTAGCCCTGTGTCCATGTGAAGCACAGAGTTGAACTGGTGAATGCAATCCCTAATGCAAGGACTGAGAGGGCCCGCCAACCCTCCTCTCCCTGCAGTCTCCCAGTGCATGATCCCGGGCCTTGAGAAGATGTCTGATATCCCCGTGGCCATGGAGTTCCTAGTCAAATCCAGCTTTTCACAGAAGGCGTTTGCCCGGCTCTGCTGGTTTATTCTCCTCTCCCCAGGCTTATATTCAGCACCTGATACACCTGGCCTTTGGTGTACACCCAGGCAAACATCCTGCCTCTGTGCTTGCTGTGACTCTCCATTGGGGCGTGAAGAGTCTAGAGGTGTTATGGAGAACTGGTCAGCTGGTAGCTTGGCTGGCTGGAAATCCCCCCACCCCCCAGACCACAGTGGTTGGTTCTACATTGCTATTGACAGGATCTGTTAATACAGAAGTCAGTTTTTCCCTCAAAACCCAGCAGTGTCCCTGTACAGCTGCCATTTATGGGAGGGTTATGGGGCTGTTCTATGGACCAGCACCAGGTGGGGCACAGTTTCCTCTTATTTACCTTGGGACTTTGCAGGTCTGGAACCTGACATCTGGGGAAGAAAGAACCAAACCAAGCAGGTCTCCAGTTAATGTATTGGGGACAGGTCCTGCTTTGAGCAGGGGGCTAGACTAGGTGACCTCCTGGGGTCCCTTCCAACCCTGATATTCGATGATTCTATTTTATTTACTAAATTCAGCAAAAAGCATGGACAAGTCACATTGAGAACGTGGGTTAGTAGCAAGCAAATTAATGTAACTGTCACGGAGTCCCTGGGCGATGCTCTGGAACTGCTCCCCATGAAGCCAGTCAGGACTCTGGGGCAGTCGCCTTCCTGTGAGCAGACTGTCCCCAGGGCAAACAGCTCACACAGCTTCCACCTTCCTGGGCCTGACCTCGGAGCATTCAGCATCCCCTTCTAATCTGCTGCAGTTTCCACGGTAAACATCTGATGAAGTGAGCTGTAGCTCACGAAAGCTCATGCTCAAATAAATTGGTTAGTCTCTAAGGTGCCACAAGTACTCCTTTTCTTTTTGCGAATACAGACTAACACGGCTGTTCCTCTGAAACCTTCTAACACCGTGCGCTTCCCACAGCGAGTCCACACAGGCAGGGCTCCTGGGGAAGCCAGAGGGTCCTGCACCCCAACTTCGCAGTCAGACGTGACTGTCAGCCAGCCAGTAAATCAGAGGTTTATTAGACGACAGGAACATGGTCTAAAACAGAGCTTGTAGGTGCAGAGAACAGGACCCCTCAGCTGGGTCCATTTTGGGGGGCAGTGAGCCAGACAACCACGTCTGCCCTTCACTCCATGTCCCCAGCCAGCCTCAAACTGAAACTCTCTCCAGCCCCTCCTCCTCCTCTGGGCTTTGTCCCTTTCCCAGGCCAGGAGTTCACCTGATTCCTTTGTTCTCCAACCCTTTAGCTCTCACCTTGCAGGGGGGAAGGGCCAGGCCATCAGTTGCCAGGAAACAGGGTGTCGGCCATTCTCTGTGTCCAGACCCCTGCATACACCTGCCCTCTAGGGCTCTGCAATGGTCATACACCCTTATCCCACCACCTAGATACTTAAGAACTGTCTAGGGGAAACTGAGGCACCCCCACAATATTCAGAGGAACCATTAAGAACAGTCCCGCTTCGTCACAGTAACGATCCAGGTTATTTAATCCAACAGATCCCTCTGAGATCTGCGTGATACTGTGGGAAGGCAGCCGTCCTGCGTAGCCGTCAGCCCCAAGGAGCAGCATTATGAATCTCCATGCCAGTCAATAGCTTTGTTCCTGACAAATAGTGATTTAGGGAGGGCCAAAATCACCCCCCAGCCAAATCTGCAGGCAGTTCCGTGTTCTATTGGGACATTTCATTTACAATTCAAATGACAAATGTAGGTGAAAACCAGGTGAGTTCTCAGGATTAAACACAGAGCTCCTAACCCAGGAGATATGCATGTGATCTCCTAGGCAAGGAGGTTGTTTCCCCTAGGGCACTCAGGTGTTTGAGGAGCTGTTGAACAGGTGCCACTCTCCTCTAACTTCTCTGGGGCCCAGCCCCACTGCACACCTGTGTGCTTGCTACCAGCTATGTGCTGAAGCTTAAACCCTACATGCACAAATGCGGGGGTAGCGGCAACCCTCTGCTGGTAAGTTGGAAGAGAAGAGCAAACCCCAAAGGTTGATTCTTGCGCAGGATGGTTGTCATGACTCTCGGTTGGTTCAGCCACTGGAAGCTGGGATGGGGTAATACCCAGTGCTTTTATCACTGATTCAGAAGTTCTTGCTGGCTCCTAGAGATTACTTGCTGGCAGGTGTCAAAGACTCCTACCCTTCCCTGGCCAGGTGGGAGGGTGGGGGAAGCACAAGCCTCTCTGCCAGCATGGTGGAATCAGGTGGCCAGAGACTCCTGGACAGGAGCAGCCAGGACAGGCAACCAAAGGGTGGCCTGGCTGCCTTCTCCCCTTTGGAAGCCCCTCAGTAAATCAGAATGGGGCCCTCCTCACCCGAGATCACAGGATCACCAAAAGGGCTTGATTAGGTCTCCCTTATGCAAATGAGAGCCTGCCCACTGCAGATACTGTAGGCCCCAAATCCAGGAGTCTGTCCAGGCAGTTGGCAGGTCCCCAGGTATTTTGAGGCTCAGGCGACTGGCCATATCTCAGCTGGCGTACGACAGTTGACTCCAGAGTCATTCAAACTGTAAAGCTGGCTGTGAGCTGGCCCTGAAATGCTGGGCAGACCCGGTTCCCACGCTCGCTCAGCCATGCACAGAGAGCGACATGGCATACGCCTTCCCCCATCCCTTGGTGCTCAGCTTGGAGCAGAGTTGTTCGCTCTGCGGAATCCAGCGAGAGCTTAGTCTCTAACTCAGAGCAGGAAGTCTGTTCCTCCTCAGCTCCCAATCCAGAGGTGCCATCTTTACCTGCAGGGAGCTCCTTAGCCTTCCTGCCCACGCAGGCACCTTATCTGCTCAGGGGATGGAGGGATGTACGGTTACAGGGCTCGTTCCTCCCCCGGTCTAGGCAGCTGCCAGCCCATCTGGGGGCTGCAGCGTGGCGATGGAAGATGCAATGTCAGGTCAGCTGGAAGGGCTGCTGGCCCAAGGGGGTTGAGCCCCCGTCATCTCCTGACTAGCAATGTGCAGAGAGGGCATCCCCTGGCAGGTCAGTCCGGCTGGTGGGTCCTAGTGACAAGCCTCAGAGAGGCACTGGGGTTGGGAGGAGATCTGAGAGATCCAAAGGGAATGGGGAAGTGCTGGCCGGTGCTAGGCAGAGGCCAAGGAGCTTGCATTGGGCGTGGAACGCGGGGAGCTGTGGGGATGGGACATGCTTTGGGCAGAGGGAGAGCTTCATGCAGCCTGGCCTGGAGCAGGGCACTAGGGTCAGGGTGAGGCCTCAGAACAATGGCAAACAACATAACCTGGGCCCTGCACATCCAGCAGGCTCCCAGCCAGCCAGCAACGTGCGTCTCCCCCCCAGCACCTATTGGGTGTTCTCACCTCCCCTTCCTTGCAGGTGTCATCTCACCCTCCAGGACCTGGCAGCATGACCTTGACCAAGGGCTCCTTCACCTACTCCAGTGGGGAGGAGTACTGCGGGGAGTGGAAGGAAGGTGAGCAGGGGTGCAGTGCCATGGCCCAGCTGTGTTTCCCAGCTGGCCCGTTCCATTACCCTCCCCTGACTCCACCCAGATGGGCTGCAAACAGCCCCTGCCATCTGTGCTGGGCACAGCCTGCCAGCTTCCCCTGCAGGCGGGGCTGGGAGAGGCACCTGCTCCAGTCGGTCCCACAGGTTGTATGGTGCCCTCCTTCCCTGCCAGCTTCCAGCCTGCCAGCTTCCCCTGCAGGGCTGCTGGGAGAGGGGAGCCTGCCCCGCTCTACGTGACAAGGCTCTTGGTGCCAGGCCCTTAAAAATCAGTAACCCAAGTTCTCCCCAGACAGCGTCTGCCCCTGCCCTCCCCAGGCCCTTGTCTGCTCCCCAACTCCTGGGACAGGGCAGCCTGATCTCCTGCCTCCCCCCTTGGCCTTAGCCCATGAGACTGGGGAAGAGCAGTGTGTCCCTGTGGGACCACTGGCTGCCAGGGAGCCCTGTGCCTGTCAGTGTTGGGGCTGCCCTCTCTGGGGAGCCGGGTGTGCTGTGGGGAGAGCTGGGTCTGTCTATACAGCACGTGTCACTTTTGGCTGCCGAGCAGCACTGCCAGACACTGCCCCCAGGGTCCAAGCCCCTCTGGCAATTGCCATTCCTCTAAGGGATGAGAGCAGGCCGAGTGACCTCTCCCCCCACTGCCTCGGGCCTGGGGATTCCTGAGCTGCATGCGCCCTGCCCAGGCAGCCCTGCCATGGCACCGGGAAAGCTGGCAGCAGCCCTGGAGCAGCCTGTGTTTGGGGATGTCTGCCCCAGCACCCGGCAGCTTCCTACCAGTGTGGACCATAAATGTGCCCTGTCGGGATGCCCTTGTGGTCCCCTCCTCCTTCTCTCCCTTCACCCTCCTGTGTGTCCTGGTGAATGGCAGATGCCTGCCCCATGCGTGGATTGGCCCCAGGGGGGCAGGCAGGGAGGGCAGGAGAGGCTGCTGTAACAAAGTCCAAACCCTCCTGCCCCACTGGCCTGGGGAGCTGATTGCGTAGAGCCCAGCCGTGAATACAAGCTGCCTTCCCCTGAATCTCTCGGGCTCCCTTCTGCCTGTCCCTGGGCACCGGCAGAGCAGCCATGAGTGCTGGGGTTCCTGGCTCTGTCTGGCAATAGATACTGAGCACGGGCCCCAGGAAGAGATGGACCCCGCTGAGCCTGGCTGGGAACAACCCAAATCTCCTCAGCTGGGCCAGCTCTGGGAGCAAGCTTAGCCCTGGGTTTTCCCGTATCGTCCTGTGGAGCCCAAGTGAGGCTTCTATGACCCCCAGCACTGCCCTGCCCTGCCCACATCCCAGCAGTGCCCTGCCCATCCCTGCACCTGTCCCTCTGGTCCCCTTCTGGGGGGATGGGCCCTGTGGCCCCTTCCCCGGGCTGCGGGCGCTGGTGACACTGCCTGCTCTTGTTGCCTAGGCCGCAGGCACGGCGTTGGCCAGCTAACGTTTGCGGATGGCAGCACCTACCTGGGTCACTTTGAGAATGGGCTCTTCCATGGCTGCGGCGTGCTCACCTTCTCCGATGGCTCCAGGTTGGTACAGCGCCTTGCTGGGTCTGCCCTGGGCAGCTTGGGGCAACTGGCCTTTCTCTTCCGTGGGGACTGGGGATGGCTGAGGGGTGCTGGTGCTGAGTCATGTCTGTACCCTCTCACCCCACGGAGACCCTCTCCTCTCTGCTCCTGCTTACTCGCCTTCCCCCTTCAGCTCTGGAACCTGTGGGTGCTGCTCCTCCATTACCCTGTTGGGGGCCAGCCACACTCCCTGCCCACAGGGCTGCTGTGGACTGGCGCTGCCAGCTCCTGCGGGTCTCGGGTATAAGAGCGCCCCAGTGTCCCATGCCTGAGCAGCTGTGAGGCTGGGGCTGGCGGGGTGTGGCCAGGGTGCCTGATTCATAGATACTAAAGTCAGAAGGGACCATTATGATCATCTAGTCCGACCTCCTGCACAACGCAGGCCACAGAATCTCACCCACCCACTCCTGCGATAAACCCCTCACCTATGTCTGAGCTATTGAAGTCCTCAAATCGTGGTTTAAAGCCTTCAAGGTGCAGAGAATCCTCCAGCAAGTGACCCGTGCCCCATGCTGCAGAGGAAGGCAAAAAAACCCCAGGGCCTCTTCCAATCTGCCCTGGAGGAAAATTCCTTCCCGAGCCCAAATATGGCGATCAGCTGAACTCTGAACATATGGGCAAGATTCACCAGCCAGATATCCAGGAAAGAATTCTCTGTAGTAACTCAGATCCCACCCCACCTAACATCCATCACAGGCCATTGGGCCTATTTACCATGAATATATAAAGATCAATTAATTGCCAAAATCATGTTCTCCCATCATACCATCTCCTCCATAAACTTATCGAGCTTAATCTTATGGTGCGGGTGGGCTGGCGGGGCGCGGGCAGGCGGGGAGCCTCAGGCGGCGGGGCAGGCGGGGAGCCTCGCGGGGCGCGGGCAGGCAGGGAGTCTGGCACTGCGGGGTAGGTGGGGACCGTTATGCTGCAGGGCGGTGGGGGCGGGCGGAGAGCCAGATGCTGCGGGGGCACAGGAGGGGAGCCTGACGCTGCGGGGCTGTCTATCTGTGCAGGTACGAGGGGGAGTTCATGCAGGGGAAGTTCAATGGAGTCGGAGTTTTCACGCGCTACGACTCGATGACCTTCGAGGGCGAGTTCAAGAGCGGGCGTGTGGACGGCTTCGGTGAGTCCAGGCAGCCCCCGTGAGCAGCTGCAGCCCCTGCCAGCAAGAGCAGCGGGACGAACAGTCTGGGCAGAGCCAGGCAGGCAGCCCTGTTCTCCAGCATGGCCCCCATTGCCCCCCTGCTGCCCCACTCCTAGACCCTGCTCTCCCACCACCCTGCCCCTCCCTGCCCCTCCCTGGTGTGTGCAGCTCCCTTCCCCATGACTCCCTGCTCTTCCCTCCCCCAGGGCTCCTGACCTTCCCCGACGGCTCCCATGGGGTGCCCCGCAGCGAGGGCTTCTTTGAGAACAACAAGCTGCTGCGGCGGGAGAAGTGCCCGGCCGTGATCCAGAGAGCTCAAAGTGCCTCCAAGTCCGCACACAACCTCCCGGCGTGACCGTGGTGCCACGGGACTCCGCCGCCCACCCACGGCCCCTCCTGCCGCTGGCCGGCCTGGCTTCCAAGAGCCTGCGGGGCAGGAGCTGCGGTGCTCAGCTGGGGGCGGCGTTGGCACAGCTCGTCACAGGCCCCAGCATAGCTGGCCACCTCCCTCCTGCTGGCTGCAGAACTTCCTCTGAGTGCCCACCTCCCAGATCCTGGGGGCTCTGAGTGCTGCCCCCCACTGGGGGGAGACAGGAGACCCCCTTCCCTGGGGCTTTGCTCACTGCCTTGGGGCAAGCAGTACCGCAGGGCCCTCCATACAGACCGCTGGGCACAGCCCCCGTGGCCAGCCCTGCTGCTGGGCTGTGTGGGGCAGTGGAGGGGCAATCTGCCAGGGCCGTGGTGCCTGTGCTTAGCAGGGGATGTAGCTGGGAGCTGCTGCACCTGCTTTCTCAAAGCCAGACATGATGGGCTGGGGGTAGTGCCCAGTCTGTGCCGCTCAAGCTCAGCGGGAATAGTGCCCCTCCCCAGAAGGTTGCTGACCCAGGCCTGAATTCACTGGTGGGGTATGGTGGCTGTGGCAGGGAGCTGGTATCTCCCTGCACCTTTTTGTCCTGATGCTGAGGGCAGGGCAAGCCCCCCCCCACCTCTTCCCTTGCTCTGCGCATCCTGGCCCCATGGCCCGTGCCTCCCCCTCAGCTCTCCCAAGGGCGTATGGCCTGAGCAGGCCCAGGTCTCCTCCCAGCTGGCCTCTCTGTGTCCCGGGGGCTGTCTGGTCACTATTGCCTGTCAGTGCCTTGGCACAGGTTCAGGCCAGGGCTGTGATCAGAGGGCACTGTGTAGCCCCAGCCCTGAGCTATGCCCATGGTTCCAAGCATCTCAGCCTCCTCCCTCATTGCTGTGCTGACAGGCCGCACTGTGGGGCTGGTGCCAAGTGCTCCGGCAGGCACCCGGCGCTGTGGGTCTGCACTGCCTGGGGTGAGCTTTTCACGCTCCCGCTGTCCCTTGAACCGACTGGGGGCTTAGTCTCCATTCAGCCCTAGTGAGCACTGGGGCCTGCCGTGGTGGGACCGTGTCTGTGCCAGTGACTGGGGGGCTGCAGGTCAGGGCAAGGGGCAGAGGCAGAGCCCAGCAGGGCGAGGAAGAGCAGGGGCTGAGGGGCACCAGCAGTGTGAGGTGGGGGAGCCAGGGCTGGGCTCACGGGGCAGCGAGCAGGATGGGGGGCACCAGCAGAGCTGCACACAGGACTCCCCCCACGCGGCCTCCTTGTCTCCAGTGTCGGTTCTCTGCTGGGAGCAGTAGCTGTCACTCGTGATGCTGGTGCAGGAAGGGAGCCCGGGGCCAGGCCCGGCTGAGAGCCGTCTCCTCGCAGAGCGGGGTGCCTGTGAACTGCCCGCTCCGTGCTGCTACTGCCCTCGTGCCTTGCTGTGTCCTACACCGCGCCGCCCCCGCGGGGCCTCGGTGAATAAACCGCTTTGCCAAACCTGCCCTGCTGTGTCTGGTTCTGTGAGGTGGGCTGGGGCCAGGCCTGCCCATCCCTCCCTTCATCACCCAGCTGGGGGAGGCGACCCCCCAGGGGTTTTCCCCCCAGCCCTTCCCAGGTTTGAGCACAGGGAGGGGCCTGGGGAGGGGCCCCCATTCTCCCCCCCCCCCCACAGTCACTGCCCCCTGTGACGCAGCAGGGAGGGGGGAGGGTTGACCTGGGAATGTGCCCTGGGGAGGGGAGACCTGAGAGCCTGTCACCTGAGCCAGGAGGGGGAGGGGGAGGTAACACCTCTGCCCAGGAATGTGAACAGAGGCTGCAGGAGAGAGCCTGCTTTGTGGGTTTTTGGTTTCAGTTTAGGGCTGGGTGCTGGAACACAAGGAACCCCAGGGCTGGGGTCTAAGCTCCCTGCTCCCCCAGAAGGACTTGACTGAGGGGTCCTGGTTGTACCCACAAGCTCTGTTTTAGACTGTGTTCCTATTGTCCAATAAACCTTCCGTTTTACTGGCTGGCTGAGAGTCTCAGTGAATCCCAGGAAGAGGGGTGCAGGGCCCGGACTCCCCCACACTCCATGACAACTGGTGGCAGAGGTGGGATGTACTGCACCCCGTGAACGGCGCTTCCTGCAGTAAGTGATTGGGGAACAGTCAAACGAAGGGGGATTGACGGGGACCAGGCGTGCTGAAGATTCAGAGAGAGACGGTTTCAGGGGGCGGTTAACCCCTGGGAGTGTGTGACCAGAGAGAAGGACTTTTGCAGTAACAGGGTCCCCCAGGGGATTGCAGCGAGCGGTCCCAGGGGCGGAGGAGTCTGCAGCTCGACCTTGGCAAAGAGGTGGTGATCTCAAGAAGGACTGGCACACGAAGCGTTTTTCCTGGAAACCGTAGAAAGCTGCCCGGCCTGCGAGTGGCCAGCAGGGAGATGTACGCTAAGCGCCTTAAGAGCGACCTGGTGGAGATGGGCAGGCAGAAGGGGCTGTGCATTGGGAGGTCCACCAAGGAACAGCTGATTGTCCAGTTGGAGGAGAAGAATCTCTTGGATGACCTGATCCCTGTCCCTGAGGGAAGCCGCCCGGTGGATGCAGCGTGGACCCTTGGGCCTGACCGGGCTGGGAGGGGTCAGACTGCTGCCAAGGACATCCCAAGATCTTTCCTACCTATGCCTAGGGGAGGGGTTGGGGGAAGCCCAGCGAATACTGAGGGCACCCTGACCCCGGCAGCCAGCAGGGGATCCTCCCGGCGGAGCTCCCCATCCCTGGAGCGGAGGCGGCTGGAATGGGAGAGGGAGATGAAAATGAGGGAGCTGGAGGATCATGACAAGCAGTGTCAGCATGAGCAGGAGGAGAAGGAGAAACAGAGCCAGCATGAACTGGAGCTGGCCAGGCTGAGGAGCAGTGGGGCCCCGGCTGCAGTGAGTGCGGGGGGACCCAAGGCTGCAAGGAGCTTTGATAAGTGCTTCCTGGCCCAGCGGAAGGAGGGGGAGGACATAGATAGCTTCCTGACGGCCTTTGAGAATGCCTGCGAGATGCACAGGGTTGACCCTGCAGACGGGCTCCAGTTTCTCACCCCCTTACTAGACCCCAAAGCCGTGTAGGTGTACAGCCGGATGACAGGGCCGGAGGCAGGGGACTATGAACTGTTCAAACAGGCCCTGCTCCGTGAGTTTGGGCTGACCCCCGAGATGTACCGGAGAAGGTTCCGGAGTCAGCGTAAAACGCCTGAGGTCACCTACCTACAACTGGTCAACCGGATGCAGGGATATGCCCGCAAGTGGACAGCTGGGGCCCAAGCTAAAGAGGACCTGCTGGACCTAATCGTACTGGAGCAACTGTATGATCAGTGCCCGTCCGACCTGAGGCTGTGGCTGGTGGACAAAAAGCTAGAGAACCCCCAGCACGCAGGGCAGCTGGCCGACGAGTTTGTGAACAGTCAGTCGGGGGGTAGCAGGGAGGAGTCCCAAAAGAACAGGCCCCACCCCCCGATGCAGAGAGAGAGTCACCAGGGGGCCTCCCAGCGGGGATATAGGGAGAACCCCCTCCAAAGGGGAACGCCTGGCGTCGGGCCCCTCCTACCCGCTCGAGGGGACCAACGTGACCTGAGCTGCTATCACTGTGGCCAGAGAGGCCACGTATGGACCCAGTGCCCTGGGCTCAGGGACAAACTGAGCAGACTCAACCTACCCAGGGTTAACTGGGTAGGGACCCAGCTGGACGAGGGGCAGAGGGCCAAGGAAAGGGGGGCTGCCAGCTTACCACCTGCTCGGGAGGGAAGAGTACCCCAGGCCAGCTCTGCCAGAGGGCTGGAGGCTCTGGACTCAGGGTTCTTGGTTTATGGGATGGGCGCGGGGCTGTCCCTCCGGAGAGAGTGCCTTGTTCCCCTGGAGGTGGATGGGAGGAAGGTCAATGGATACTGGGATATGGGTGCGGAGGTGACGCTGGCCCGGCCTGAGGTGGTGGCCCCAGATCGGGTGGTGCCCAACACCTACCTGCCTCTGACAGGGGTGGGCGGGACCCCATTTAAGGTGCCCGTGGCAAGGGTACACCTGAAATGGGGGGCCAAGGAGGGCCCCAAGGATGTGGGGGTGCACCACCATTTGCCCACCGAGGTTTTGATGGGGGTGGGGGGACCTAGAGGGCTGGCCAAGCAAACCCCAGACCGCCCTGGTTGTGACCCGTAGCCAGAGCCAGCAAGAAGCACTGCGCCCTGATCTCGGGGAGGGTACCACACCGGAGGCGCAGGACCCTACCCTGGTGGGGAGGGAGCGCTGAGGGGCACGGCTCAGACCCGGCCAATGAGAGGGAGCCGGTCCCCATCCCTTCCCCAGCCGTTGAGTTCCAGGCCGAGTTGAGGAAAGATCCCTCCTTGCGGAAGCTCAGGGACCTGGCCGACCTCAGTGTGGGACGGACCGTGAGGAGAGGCTGCCAGGAGAGGTTCCTGTGGGAGAAGGGGTTCCTGTACCGCGAATGGGCTCCCACAAGGGAAGTAGAGTCCTGTGGGATCAGGAGGCAGCTGGTGGTCCCCCCAGAAGTATCGCTGCAAGCTACTGTCCCTGGCCCATGACATCCCCCTCGCAGGGCACCAGGGAATCCGGCGCACCCGGCAGAGGTTGCTACAGAACTTTACTGGCCCGGGGTCTTTACCACGGTCCGGCAGTATTGCCGATCCTGTGACCCCTGTCAGAGGGTGGGGAAGGCTCGGGACAAGGGGAAAGCACCTTTGAAACCTTTGCCCATCACAGAGGAGCCTTTCCAGAAGGTGGCCAAGGACATAGTGGGACCTCTTAGCAAGACGACCCATTCGGGGAAGAAATACATTCTGGGGGTGGTAGATTTTGCCACCCGCTACCCCAAGGCAATGCCTTTAGCTTCCATTGAAGCAGACACCATGGCCGATGCGCTCCTGACCATTTTCAGCCAAGTGGGGTTCCCCAAGGAAGTCTTGACAGACCAAGGGTCCAACTTCATGTCGGCCCCGCTCCGGAGTTTGTGGGAGAAATGTGGGGTCCAGCACAACTGGGCCTCAGCTTATCACCCCCAATCCAACAGGCTGGTGGAGAGGTTCAACGGGATGCTAAAGATGATGCTGAAAACCTTTATGCACCAGCACCCGCAGGATTGGGACAAGTACTTACCTCACCTGCTGTTCGCGTACACGGAGGTGCCCCAGGAGTCTACAGGATTTTCGCCTTTCAAATTGTTATATGGAAGGAGGGTGAGGGGCCCCCTGGACCTGATGAGAGACGAGTGGGAGGGGAAGGCCACTCCCGATGGAGAGTCAGTGGTGGAGTATGTCCTGATCTTCCGAGAGAGACTGGCTGAACTCATGGGCCTGGCCAGGGAGAATCTGGCCAGAGCCCAGAAGAAGCAGAAGGTCTGGTATGACCGCACGGCGTGGGCCCGTGCCTACGCCACCGGGGATCCGGTGATGGTTCTCATCCCTGTGAGAAAGAACAAACTACAGGCCGCCTGGGAGGGCCCTTTCAAGGTCGTCAAGCAGCTCAATGAGGTAAACTATGTGGTGGAGCTGTCGAACCGGGCGCACCACCGCCGGGTGTACCATGTGAATATGATGAAGCCATATTATGCCAGGGGGAATGTGGTGTTGGCCGTGTGTGGACAGTGGGAGGAGCAGGGAGATGACCCTTTAGTAGATCTATTCCCTGGGACCAGAGCTGGTTCCCCACTGGAAACAATTCCCCTCTCAGATCAGCTAACCCCTGCCCAGCAAGCTGAGGTCAGGGGGGTGCTGCATCCATACCGACAGCTGTTTTCCAACCAGCCTGGACGCACTAATCTGACTGTCCACCGGGTGCAGACAGGGTCGCACCCGCCAATAAGATGCTCCCCCTTCCGAGTCACAGGGAAAACTGCTCAGGACCTGGAAAGAGAGGTCCGGGACATGCTGGCTTTGGGGGTGATCCAGCCATCAGCCAGCCCTTGGGCCTCGCCGGTGGTGCTGGTCCCCAAAAAGGACGGGTTGGTCCGGTTCTGTGTGGACTATGGGAAGCTCAATGCCATCACTGTATCTGATGCCTACCCCATGCCCAGGCCTGATGAGCTCCTCAACAACCTGGGAGGAGCTCGGTACCTTACCACCATGGACCTTACAAAGGGCTACTGGCAAGTGCCGCTGGATGCAGATGCCCGGCTGAAATCGGCCTTTATCACCCCTCTGGGGCTCTATGAGTTCCTGACCCTGCCTTTCGGCCTCAAGGGAGCACCGGCCACCTTCCAGCACCTGGTGGACCAGCTACTGAGGGGGATGGAGAGTTTTGCCGTGGCGTATATTGATGACATCTGTGTCTTTAGCCAGACCTGGGAGGACCATGTGTCCCAGGTTAGACAAGCGCTGGACCGACTCCAGGGGGCTGGGCTGGGCTGACCATAAAAGCGGAGAAGTGCAAGGTGGGGATGGCTGAAGTATCTTACCTGGGCCAGCGGGTGTGGAGCGGCCGCCTAAAGCCGGAACCAGCCAAGGTGGAGGCGATCAGAGACTGGCCCGCTCCTCACACCAAAAAGCAGGTCCAAGCCTTTATTGGGATGGCAGGATACTACCGAAGATTTGTGCCCCACTTTAGCGCCATAGCCACCCCCATCACTGAGCTATGCAAGAAGGGGAAGCCAGACAAGGTGGTCTGGACCGAGCAGTGCCAGGAGGCTTTCCGGTCCAGACCTGGCAAACCCAGACTTTGACAAGCCCTTTGTGGTGTTCACCGACGCCTCAGACACGGGACTGGGGGCGGTGTTAATGCAGGAGGATGAAAAGGGGGAGAGACACCCCATCGTGTACCTGAGCAAGAAGTTGCTACCCCGGGAGCAACACTACGCGGCCATCAAGAAGGAGTGCCTGGCCATGGTGTGGGCCCTCAAGAAACTAGAGCCCTATCTCTTCGGGTGACACTTCACCGTCTACACCGACCACTTTCCCCTGACCTGGCTGCACCAGATGAAAGGAGCCAACGCCAAACTCCTGAGATGGAGCCTGCTCCTGCAGGATTACGACATGGACGTGGTCTACGTGAAGGGAAGTGCCAACCTGATAGCGGATGTGCTGTCCCGGAGAGGGGGCCCCGAACTTCCCCAGATCACTAGTCATAGTGACCCCGCTCAGAGATGTGATGCAGCAGGGAGTGGGGAGTGTTGACCTGGGAATGTGGCAGGGGAGTTTCCCTGGGGATGGGAGACCTGAGAGCCTGTTACCTGAGCCAGGACGGGGAGGGGGAGGTAACACCTCTGCTGGGAAACTGGACAAAGGCTGCAGGAGGGAGCCTGCTGGGGGGGAGGTTTGGTTTCAGTTTCGGGCTGGGTGGTAGAAAACAGGGAACCCCAGGGCTGGGGTCCAAGCTCCCTGCCCCCCAGAAGGACTTAACTGAGGGGTCCTGGTGGTACCCACAAGCTCTGTTTTGGACTGTGTTCCTATTGTCCAATAAACCTTCCGCTTTACTGGCTGGCTGAGAGTCACGGTGAATCCCAGGAAGAGGGGTGCAGGCCCCTGACTCCTCCACAGTCTGTGACACCCCCCACTAGCACATGCCCAAATCCATCTGCAGCCCCCCAAAGCCCTGGAACAAAGGCACGTGGGGCCCAGGAGCAGTGACTCTGCAGGCGGGGGCGCGGTCCCACCGAGGACCCGTTCAGAGACTTGGCACAAGCTTCTCGTGTCCTTGTCCAGCTCTGCCTGCTGGCACTGGGCTCTGGGTGCCCCACGTTGCTGGCCAGCCACTCATTGCTGCAGTGGGGAGGGGCACTGGTCAGGGGGCAGGGCCTTGGCTTTCCCAGGGTGGTGCTACACCCCAGCTCCAGTGGGGAAAGGGCAGCATGCCCAGGTGCCAGGGGCAGGGCACGGATACGCTGGCAGAGCCCTCTCTGTGCGCCCACGCTGGCTGGCCCTGCCCCTCCCTGGGAGCTGGTTCGTGCCTGCCCTGTGTCACGGAGTCCCCGGGCGATGCTCTGGAACTGCTCCCCATGAAGCCAGGCAGGACTCTGGGGTAGTCGCCTTTCTGTGAGCAGCCTGTCTTCAGGACACAGCTCACCCAGCTTCCACCTTCCTGGGTCTGACCTCGGAGCATTCAGCATCCTCTGCCCCTCCGTGTGCTTCCCCCCAGCGAGTCCGCTCAGGCGGGGCTCCTGGGGAAGCCAGAGGGTCTTGCCCCCCAACTTCGCAGTCAGACGTGACTCTTAGCCAGCCAGTAAAACAGAAGGTTTATTAGACGACAGGGACATGGTCTAAAACAGAGCTTGCAGGTGCAGAGAACGGGACCCCTCAGCTGGGTCCATTTTGGGGGGCCGTGAGCCAGACAACCCCGTCTGTACTTCACTCCATGTCCCAGCCAGCCCCAAACTGAAACTCCCTCTAGCCCCTCCTCCTCTGGGCTTTGTTCCTTTCCTGGGCCAGGAGGGCACCTGATTCCTTTGTTCTCCAACCCTTCAGCTCTCACCTTGCAGGGGGGGAAGGGCCCAGGCCATCAGTTGCCAGGAAACAGGGTGTCGGCCATTCTCTGTGTCCAGACCCCTGCACACACCTGCCCTCTAGGGCTCTGCAATGATCATACACCCTTACCCCACCACCTAGATACTTAAGAACTGCATAGGGGAAACTGAGGCACCCCCACACTATTCGGAGGAAACATTAAGAACAGGCCCACTTCGTCACACCCTGCGGGCGGCCCACCTGCAGTCGTCCCCAAGCCCCCATGTTCCTGTTGGGAGCCCCTACAGCACCCCTGCTGGGAGAGGATAATGCCCGACTGCCCCCCACCAGCTGCCGAGGCGCCCCCAGGCCACAGGGGCCGTTCCACTTTCTGTGAGGGAGGAGGGCGGAGGCAGGCGCAGTGCGGACGCCAGGGCTTTATTGACAGCTCAGGGTGCACCAGGGACCCTGCCCCTCCCCACTCCCACCTTACAGCAGTTAAAACGCGCCAGGGGCTGCCCGGCTCCAGCACTGCCAAGGTCACAGCCGCCCTCAGGGCTCTCCCTGGTCGGCAGGGTCCTGGCTGGGTCCTGTGCAGCCCCCACTCTGCTCTTCTGAGCCGGCACAGCTCAGCCGGGGCCAGCAGCTGGCGGGATCCCGCCAGAGGCCAGGGCTAGCGATGCCCCTTGCCATGGGGCAGCAGCCTCTTCCTAGACTCTGAGCCCCGGAGAGCTGAGATCTGCGGGGCACTGGGGCTGGGCGAGGGAAGTTGGGGAGAGGGATGGAGCAGGCATCCCCCCCTGCTGCTGCGAGGGGCTGGCTGGCCCCACAGCACGCTGGAGATGGTTCGCCCAAGAGCGACGGCATCGGGCAGTGCGGGGGTTAGGGGCTGGGGCAATGCCTCTGGCACCATGTTAGCTAGTGAAAGCCGAGCTGGGCTGCCCCCTGCGCCAGGTCCATCCCGCCACCCCACCGGGAACCATGGCCTGCAATGGACGTTTCCCTTCCCGGCTGACCCCACGGCCCTGCGGGGCCCTGTTCCCCGGGCCTGTCCCAGAGCAGGGGCTGAGCCAGACGCCCTGGTGGCCAGGGGTGAATGTGGCCCTGAGAGCAGAGCAGCCTGGGGTGTGGGAGGGGGCCGAGCTGGCAGGAAGCCCAGCCAGGCCTCTCCGGGTGGGGGGCTTGAGGGACCTGGGTATCCACCATGTCGCTGAGGCCTGGGGGTCGGCTCTTCCCCATGGCAGGGGGCTTGTGGGGGGAAGGACTGCGCCCCCTTGGCCAGCTCTAGGTGTCAGGCAGCGAGGTTTGGGGCTGGGCGGGGGCTGCACTCCTGCCCTGGGGAGGAGGCTGGGTGCCATGCGGGGCTTGGGGACTCCTGGGGAAGCAGAGAGAGGGAAGGTGCCAGTGAGGGGGGAGGAGTGAGGACCCCCGTTCCCCTCCCCCCCTCACAGCCAGCCATTGATGCTAAAGTCTCTGTGCAGCTCCTCCAGCTGGGCCTCGCTCAGCGGGCGCAGGGGGGCGCGGCAGGGCCCGCCGTGGTACCCGAACCACTCCATGGCCTGCTTGAGCGCCGGGATCCCAAACTTGCGGGTGACCTGCAGGTGCCAGAGACATGGTGAGAGGCTGGCCTGTCCCCCCGCCCCGCCTCTGGGCGCTACACCCTCAGCTGTCCCCCCTCCATGCCCTGCCCCTCTCTGCCCCCTGCCTGCAGCCCGGCCAGGTCCCGGGGCACTGGGGAGGCCTAGGGCAAAAGCGTCTCAGCTGGGGCTGGGTTGGGCTCCAGGGAGCAGGGCGCCTGCCCTGGTGACTCCTGACTCCAGCCCAGCTGGCCTGGGCCAGCACGTGTCTGTCAGGGAGGCCAAGCAGGACGCTGCTTGTCTGCTGGAGGCAGTGGGATGCCCGGGGAGCACGTGGCTGATGCCCTGCACAGTGTGGCCGCCTGTTCGGGGGAGAGGCCTAGGCTGGTGCAGCAGGGGGTCAGGCCCGAGGGGCATTGGCAGAGCTGGGAGGGGAGCACCATATCACAGCAGTCACCTGCCTTCTGCCTAGCTCCAGTCTGCCCTGAGAGCCCCCGGCCAGGCTGCCCCTTGGCCCCAGAGCCCCGGGCCTGGCAGCTCCCTGAGGCCGGAGCTTTCAGCAGCTCCAACAGCAGCAGGCAGTGCCTAGGGAAGAGCCCAGGGACCGGTCTCACCGGGAGCCCCCAGGGCAGGGCCCCCGGGCCCAGCAGGAGCCCCTCCCAGGAGTGAGGGCAGCTGCTCCAGTCTCCTGGGCTATTCGGCTTCATACACAAGATACTGGCCTGGCCCTCCCCCAGCATAGGGACCGGGCAGCGGAGCTGAAGGCGTGGGGGACGGATCCTGGGCTGGGAAGCCCGAGTGGGGGGTGTAGCTGGGCAGGACACCAGGGTTCCCAGGGACAGAGGGGAGTTCAGGAGCCCGGGGGGGCTGGGGGAGCAGGGCCGCCCTGGAGCCAGAGCACACACTGTTCCAGGCACTTCCCACCAGGGAAGGGGAGGCACTGGGCATCCTGCCCGTTCTTGGCCTCCAGCCCAGCCTGGCAGGCTGCCCTCTGCCTTGGGGCTGGGGGCATCTCCCCACCTCCCCTGCCACTCCCAGGCACCCAGACCCTGCCATGCAGCGGGATTGCTGGAAATGGGGAGCAGAGGGCTCATGAATGTGTAAGTGTAATAGGGCCAGGTGGGCAACAAAGTTCTGCTGGTGCCCCTCACTCCCGACCCGCAGCCCCCTGCTAGCCCAGCCCTGCCCCCCCCAGCTCTGCCGGTGCCCCTCACTCCCGACCCGCAGCCCCCTGCTAGCCCAGCCCTGCCCCCCACCAGCTCTGCCGGTGCCCCTCACTCCCGACCCGCAGCCCCCTGCTAGCCCAGCCCTGCCCCCCCCCAGCTCTGCCGGTGCCCCTCACTCCCGACCTGCAGCCCCCTGCTAGCCCAGCCCTGCCCCCCCCAGCTCTGCCGGTGCCCCTCACTCCCGACCTGCAGCCCCCTACTAGCCCAGCCCTGCCCCCCCCCCAGCTCTGCCGGTGCCCCTCACTCCTGACCTGCTGCCTACACAACACTCCAAGGAAAACCTGAGTCCTGCTCTCTTGCGCCCCTGGGAGCTGCTCTGCCCTGAGGCCCTGGAGGCCAGGGGGGGTCTGCTCTGCGCTGGGCTGTGCCGAAAAGTGCCCCGTATCCCCCAGCCCGGGAACGTCTCTTACCGCTGCGTTGGGCTCAATGAGCCGGAGCTGCAAGGCCCGGGCCTCCTGCCAGCGTCCCTCCTGGCACAGGCGCTCCAGCTGGCAGAGCGGGGCTCCCAGCACGTTGGCGAGGACACACACACCCCCGCAGGCACCTGGAGGGCAGAGAGCAGAGTACCCAGGGCCTGGCCACCATCTGGGACCCCAACCTCTCCCCCAGCACCCCATGCCCTCTGTACCCCCACATCCTGCCCCCTGCCCCCCATCTGCCCTCCTGGACCCCCATATTCTGCCCCCATCCTCCCCCAGCACCCCACCCCTTCTGTACCCCCCCATCCTGCCCCCCATCCTCCCTCCACCACCCCCACATCCTGCACCCTACCCCCGATGATCCCCCCAGCACCCCACCCCCTCCACACCCCCACAACCTGCACCCTATCATACCCCCTGCACCCCAACCCCTTCCCTGGTACCCCAACCCAATTTACCCAACCTGCCCCAATACCTGCACATCCTGCCCCCCCAACCCCCCCTCCCCCGGCTGGCTGTAGCCAACACTGCCCATACCCCTGAAGCCCCAATACATCCCCCTGCGGGGTCCCGGGTAAACCATGGCAGCGGAGAGGCTGCCCGTACCTATGGCGTAGCCAGCCAGCAGGAAGCCAGCCGACCCCACCAGCACCTGGAACTCCTCCGTCCGGGTCTTGTGGACAATCAGCCCCAGCCGGGTAATCTGGGGAGACACAGTGCGTCCTGCCGGGAGCCAGGAACGCCCCAAGTGCCCACAGCCCCCAAGCACCGTGGAGCTGTGGGCACCGTGAGCTGGGCAGGCTCCAGAAGGCCAGATGGTCTGTCAGGGCACACACTAGGCCACCAAGCAAACCAGCCTAGCGCCGCTACCCCACTGGGTAGGCCCTACACAAACAACCCACCCGTGGCACCCCTCGCACTAAGAAACAGGCTCCACCCCAGAGCAGCCCTGTGGCTGGGGCCCAGGCAGCTCCTGGGAGATTCCACAGGGACTGGGGGGGAAGGGGCAGAGAGAGAGTGTGTGTTTGGGGAGGGGGGGGCGCCTGGGTTCTTATCTTGGCAGTGGGGAGAGTTCCTTCCCCACACTGTGTCGTGCCTCAGTTTCCCCGCCTGTCTGCTGGGGGCGCTGGCCCTGAGACCTGCTGGGTGCGGGGGTCAGTCAGTGTCTGTAACACACTTTGGCTGCAGGAAGCGGTGATGGCATTGCTAAGGGGAGGAAAGTGGGATGGGGCAGGGCGATGGGGGCTGGGCCCTGCCAGTGCAGAGGCCCCAGCATGAGGGGCCCTCAGCCAGGTCCGAAGGCCTCACCCAACAGCCACTCGGGCTGTGCTGATGCCCGGCTGGCAGAGCCACTGTCCTGGCCCCAGACCCACAGGATGCTCCGAGCTGCCCCCAGCACAGCCGCCCCAGACTCACCCCCTACCCGAGTGCAGCGAGCCCCCAACACCAGGCAGGAGGCTCAGCAGGGCCCGCTCAGCCCCTCCCCAGTCTCCCAGAATTGGGTCAGCCAGGCGAGCCCCTGGCCCAGCGCTGGGGTAAAGGGCCCCTGGTTTCACCCTCTCCCTGGGTGGGAGGCCCTGACTGAAGCTGGAGCCCACAGGGCTGAGCCAGGCACGGTGGGGTGAGGGCTCCCCAGGGTGGCTAGGCTCAGACATGGCCCCTGCTCCCCCACTCACATCCCCCCCGCTGTCCTTGAGGCCCACAACGTTGGGATGTTGTGACAGGGTGAGCACGGCCTCCAGGGGCAGCTCCAGGCCAGTGTTGGATGGGACGCTGTACAGCACCACGGGGATCGGCGACGCGTCTGCCACCTGTGGACACCGAGAGGGGCACTGGGCATGGGCCCGTAGGACAGGGGAACAGCCCCTACCCCTCACAGCCTGCGGCCAGCCAAGAGCCCCTGCTAGGCAAGGCACCCTCCCGGCACCCAGCGCACCAGCGTAGGGCCTACATAAACAATGGGCAATTTGGTTCACGTAGGGCCTACATAAACGACAACCATTTTGGCTTGTGTGGGGCCTACATAAGCAATGGGGCTGAATTTCACTCTCCCGTCCCCTCCCCCAATCTCAGCCCCTGTCGCCAAAACCAGGGGGTGACGGAGCTGACGGTGTCGCATGTAGCCTGTCACGTCACACTCCCTCAGCTTCCCCCCACCCCCAGAGCCACTGGGCTCTTTGCTCCCCTCCACCCTGGAAAGAGGCATCCGGTCACTGAGGGGCAGGGTTGACAGGTGTCCGGTTTTCGGCTGGAACGCCCAGTCGAAAAGAGACCCTGGCGGCTCCGATCGGCACCGCCAACCGGGTCATTAAAAGTCCGGCCGGCGGTGCAGTGGGGCTAAGGCAGCTCCCTGCTTGCCCTGGCTCCACACGGCTCCCAGAAGCAGCGGCACGTCCCCTCTCCGGCTCCTACGCATAGGGACAGCCAGGGGGCTCTGCACTCTGACCCCGCTGCAAGTGCTGACTCCAAGAACTGCGGCCAATGGGAGCTGCAGGGGAAGCGCCTGCGGACCCGGCAGCACGCAGAGCCACCTGGCCGTGTCTCCACATAGGAGCCAGAGCAGGGACATGCCGCTGCTTCCGGGAGCTGCTTTGAGGTACGTGCCACCCGGAGCCTGCACCCCTGAGCCTCCCCCCACCCCCCAACTCCCTGCCCCAGCCCTGATCCTGCTCCTGCCCTCCAAATCCCTCAGTCCCAGCCCAGAGCAGCCTCCTGCACCCCAAACCGCTCATCCCCAGCCAGAGCCCTCACACTCCCTGCACCCCAACTTCCTGCCCCAGCCCAGAGCCCCCTCGTGAACCCCTCATTTCTGGCCCCACCCCGGAACCCGCACGCCCAGCCAAGAGCCCAAATCCCCTCCCACACCCCAACCCTGAACTCCTCTGAACTCCTCAGCTCCACCCCCAGCCCGGAGCCCCCTCCTGCACCTCAAACCCCTCATCCCTGGGGCCACCCCAGAGCCCGCACCCCCAGCCGGAGCCCTAACCCCCTCCCGCATCCCAACCCCCTGCCCCAGCCCGGAGCCCTCTCCCATACTCTGAACTCCTCGGCTCCACCCCAGCCTGGTCAGTGGAGCTCCCAGGGTCCTTTTTTGAGCCTAGCCCCAACCCCCTGATAGGCCCCTCCCTCTGCAGAGGCCCTCCCCCAAGCCCCTCCCCTGTAGGGCCCCTCCCCTTCTTCCCCCAAGTCTCCTCCTAGAGCCCCACTTCCTGTAGGCCCCTCCCCCTGCAGAGCCCCTCCCCCTTTGTTCAAAGGCCCCTCCCCCAGCACTGCAGGGCCCCCACTCCCCCGTCCAGCTGTCACTGAGACAGAGCCAGCCCCCCCGGCTGCGGTCCGTCCCCTACCTGGCTGTAGTGGTGGATCAGGGCCGCGCTGGTCATTGCGCCCCGGTAGTAGCAGGGTGTGACCACCAGGGCGGCGTCAGCGCCCGCCTCGGCCATGCCCACGGTCATCGCAACGGTGCCCTGCGTGGCTGGGGGGAGGGCGAGCGGGAGGTCATGTCACGGCCCTCGCCAGAGCATCGCGCGGGGCCATGGGGCCTGCGACAGGGCCCCAGCCGGGGGCAGGTGCAGGGCCCAGGCACTGGGGGGCGGGGGGACGGAGGGGTCCGGGCCCAGGCACTGGGGGGCGGGGGGGACGGAGGGGTCCGGGCCCAGGCACTGGGGGGCGGGGGGGACGGAGGGGTCCGGGCCCAGGCACTGGGGGGCGGGGGGCACGGAGGGGTCCGGGCCCAGGCACTGGGGGGCGGGGGGGACGGAGGGGTCCGGGCCCAGGCACTGGGGAGTGGGGGGGACGGAGGGGTCCGGGCCCTGGCACTGGGGAGTGGGGGGGACGGAGGGGTCCGGGCCCAGGCACTGGGGAGTGGGGGGGACGGAGGGGTCCGGGCCCAGGCACTGGGGGGGCGGGGGGGACGGAGGGGTCCGGGCCCAGGCACTGGGGGGGCGGGGGGACGGAGGGGTCCGGGCCCTGGCACTGGGGAGTGGGGGGGACGGAGGGGTCCGGGCCCTGGCACTGGGGAGTGGGGGGGACGGAAGGGTCCGGGCCCAGGCACTGGGGAGTGGGGGGGACGGAGGGGTCCGGGCCCAGGCACTGGGAGCGGGATGGATGGGGGGGCGGAACCCGGGCCGGGGGGGGGAGGCGGATGGATGGGGGGCAGAACCCAGGCTGGGGGGGGATGCATGGGGGGGAGATGGGGAGCGAAGCCTGCAGGCTGCAGGGGCCGGTGGTGCAGCACTAAGGGGCCCTGGCCCGGGGGTGGGAGGGGAGTCAGGAGCCTGGCCCTGTGGCCATGGCACCCGCCCAGGCACGTCCACGGTGACCCCCCCCATCCCTGCCTCTCACATTCGCAGCCCGACCCGGCCAGCAGAAGCTTGTCCTTGGGCACGGCTTGGCGCACGCGGCTCACCACGGCCAGCCGCTCCTGGGGCGTCAGGTAGGGGCACTCCCCGCTGGAGCCCTGCACCACAAAGCCTGCAAGACAGAGCACAAGGCCGCTGGGCTGCCCCAGAGCTCCCGGCACCAGGGGTGGGCCTTGACCAGCCCCCCACACAGAGGGGCAGGCGGGACCCAGGCCCGGGGGGGGCAGTGCTGGGCCAGCAGGGCTGGATGGGGGTGAAGTGCCCAGATCCCGTTAGGGGGCTGCATGAGGGATCGTGCCCAGCTCCAGGGTGGCAGGGGCATGGCAGGGTGCCCAGCCCTGGGGTGGGGGGCACATAGGGGTGGTGCCCAGCTCCAGGGGCACCCACCCTTGCAGCCCAGCTGAGGACTGGTACAGTCCTTCCACCCAGTGCCCTCGCTGGAGCCTTTCGATGCGGGTCCCGCCCAGGCCCCCCCAGGGACACGCGGGGACCCCTCCTGGGCAGACCCAGTGGGCATTTCTGCAGCGAAACCCTCAGCCGGCCCAGGGCTGCCCACACAACTGCCATGACACCCCTCGGGCAGAGCCGTGTGACAGCCCTGGGCTGGGGCAAGTGACCCCGGGCACCACTGTTCCACAGACCCCCAGAGCTGCAGGCCAGTCTGGTGACACCCCCACCCAGCCAGGAGCCCCATTGCTGCCTCGCGGCCGCAGACCCCCTCAGCTGCCAGCCCGTCCACAACCCTGCCCCTGCCCTGCCCTGCTCCAGCCCTGCCCCTGGATCCTGACCCCCACCTCTCGGGGTGACTCCAACCCACCTGCAGCCTGCGGCCAGACTCTGCCTACGGCCCTGACCTGGCCTGGCCACAGGCTGACCCACGGTTTGTTCCCAGAGCCCCGTTTCAGCGCTGCCCTCGGCCGGGTCCAGACCATACGTCTGGCTTCGCCTGCCGCTCCAACCACCAGGCCTGACTGCCTAGCACCCAGACAGGTGGATCCTCCCGGGGGAGACTCGACAGAGCCCCTCACTTTGGGGCACCACATGGGCACCGTAGCCCTAAGAGCTGCAGCCAAACTCAGGCCCTGCCCTGGAGCCCCACCGAGGCAAGGAGGCCAAGCAGGGGTCCCAGCAGAGGCAGGGACCATGCACACCCACCCACCCACCCACAGAGCCGGGAGGTGCCAGAGCGCACGGCCTCCTCGGGCCCCAAGGGCGCGAACCCCATCACTTGCTCACCCCCCTCCGCACCCCTCACAAATCACCCCACAAGGGACGCTCACAAAGAGTTTATTGCCTGCTGGCGGGGGCACGCTGCGGTCTCCCCAGTCAGGGCTGCAGCTGCCCGGGAAGGGGCACCATGTTCCCAGAGCCCCGACGCAGGGGCACTCCTCACACCCGCTCTTCTGCCCGCGGCTGCATCCCCTCGCTTGCTCCTTGCCCTGCTGTGCTGGTAGCAGTGGGTCCGAGGGGCAGGGGGCAGGGCCCTGGCTCGCTGCCCCTGCTGTGGGGGTGGGCGCTGGAAGCACAGAGCCTGGGGACCGGAGCCCCGGCCCGGGGCTCAGTCCCTGGCCAGCCTGGAGTGGACCGTGTGGGCGGGCGCTGCCGAGGCACTCGCTCCCCCCGTGCTGACGGGCGTGTTCGGGCTAGGCCTGGCCGCCTCCACCTGGCGGCTGATCTGGCAGGAGGTGGCCCGCAGCAGCAGGGCCTCGGCCAGGCGCCCCCTCGGGGCACCGCTCTCCCTGCTGCGCTCGGCGCCCTGGTCCCCCTCCTCCAGGGGCTGCCCGGCCCCCCAGCGCCCGGTGGGCCTCTCCTCTGCCCCTGCTGTCTCGCTCTCCTCGGGGAAGCAGCTGTAGTGTGACCTGATCCAGTGCGGAGCCTGCTCCGGCGCCGGGCGGCCCCCCCCGGGGTCCCTCCTCCTCAGGAGCAGGGCGCCGACCCCCAGCAGCAGGGCAGCCCCCAGGGCCAGCGCCACCTTCCAGCAGCAGGAGGCCCTGGCCGACCCCATAGGCCTGCGCTCAGGGCAAGGCAAGAGCAGGGGGCCGGGGCTCATGGGACAGCGGGGCCATGCCGGGCAGAACAGCACCTGGGGAGCAGGCGTGGGTCCCAGCTGTTCAGCCTCCCTGCTCCCCCGGGCAGCGCCCGGGTCACCAGTCAGGGGGGCATTGTGAGGGAAGCACCTGGCCCTGCTGGGTCTCAGGGCCAGGGAGAGCCCGGGGCCAGGGGAGCAGGGCTCTGCGCTTGGGAGTCTCCGAGCAGGGTCCGGACAGTGGAAGCGGCTGAGTCTCGGGCCAGCTGAGTATGGGGCCGGGCACGGAGGCAGCGGTTCGGCCCCCGGACGAGCTGTGGGAGACCTGGCCCTGACCCACCAGCAGGTGTGTGCTGGGGGCCCGAACCAGGCAGCATGCCCCTTGTCCCGGGACGCTGCCACCCAGGCTCCGGGCTTGGCCTAGAACCTGGCCGGGGCCAGCAGCCTGCCCCACGTGCCCCGGTCTGACTGGGCACTGACTGGGGCCAATCCCAAAGAAAAACCCTCCACCCCCTAGTGCCCTCGGCCAGTTCTAGCCACCGTGGTCCGAGCGCCCTGCCTGCACCATGCCCAGCACCCGGGGGGCCCACGAACGCCAGCCACATGGTGGGGCAGGAGCCCTGAGAGGGGGCGCGCAGGGTCTCGCTGGGGGAGAGCGACCCTCTAGGAGTGGGGTTGAGGGTGCGCAAAGGGCCTCGTCCGGCCCGGGGAGCCAGCCCTGCGGGGTGGGCGCGGAGTCTGCCTGGGCGCATCAGGACTGAGCCCAGGACGGGGCGAGCGGGACAGCCAGCCAGGGCACAAAGCCCGGGGGCCGGAAAAATTACACCCAAAACCCCAGACTGGGGGGGAGTCTGCCTGCTTGTTCTGGGCCCGAGAATGCTCCTTACGGCTCTGGAGCACGTGCTCTTGCTAGGTTACCTGTGTGGCAGGGGCTGGTGGGGGAGATGGGGCGGGAGCTGTTTTGGGGGGTTAGGCGGGGCAGGGGTTGGTGGGGGGTGGGAGCTGTTTGGGGGCTAGGCAGGGTGGGAGCTGGAGGGGATGGGCGGGGAGCGGCTGGTGGGGGTTGGGCCCATTTTGACAGGGTAGGGGCCGTTGGTAAGTTGGTATGTAGGGGGCTGGGGGTGTCGGTGGGTGGGGGCCATTTGGGGGACTGAGAGGCCCGTTGAGCCAGATGCCGAGTCTCCCCACCACTGGGTCCATCCCCTGCCACGCAGCCAGGCAGCATCCACCCACCCCAGCTGCACAGACCCTGCAAGTGGGGCCACGATCCCTGGCCAGGAGCCTGCAGCGAGTTCCAGCCAAGCCCACCCCTCCTGCCCCTTCCTTGCCCTCCTGCTCAATGGGCTGGGGCACCACGCCCACCCCCACGCAGCCAGGCCCCAGGTGGGGCTGGGCCATCCTTGTGCCAAGGGGCCTGGCTCCCTCCAGGCCCAGGTGTGCCGCTGACCCGCTTGCCCCCAGGTAACAAGCCGGGGTGAGGCGGGAACGCGCCCGTCCGGAGGGGCTGGGGGTTCCCGTTCTGCTCGGCTGAGCCTGTTACCCCGCCCCATGGAGCTTCTGCCGGGCGGCTCAGGGGGCCCCACGCAACAGGAGCTGGGGGGCTCTGGCCTGCTCCCGGTGGCCAGGTGGCTGCCCCACAATCCGGGCTAACCGGCCCCACAGGAGCTGAACGGGACACAGAGCCAGAATCCCCCACAGCCCTAGAGGGCGGGACTGGAGTGCGGGGGGCAGGTTAGCAGGGTGGGGGGCGCACACACAGGGCAGGGACACACAGGGGCACAAGGGCAGGCTGGGGGTGTGTGTGTGTGGAATTAGGTAGGGTGGGAGCGTGGGGGGCAGGACGAGGGGGTGGGGGGAAGGAGGGGGGCATGTGGAATTGGGCAGGGTGGGGGAATGGCAGTGGGGCAGGGGCAGACCCTGTGCCCGCCAGGGATAACCAGACCCCACTGTGCAGAGCTGTGGGGTGCTGGGCCCCCCGGCCGGCCTCACCTCGGAAGGGGACCGTGGCGTAGCGGTGCAGGTTCTCCTCCAGCTGGCTGTGCTCCACCTCGCCCTGGGCTGTGAAGGGGGTGGTGAGCGGGGAGAAGATGCCCCGCAGGTCGAGCCGGGTCCCCGGCGTGGCGGGGGTGCTGAGCCCCCTGCCCCACCCGAGGGGGCGCCAGCGTAATGCTGCCAGCCCCAGCCTGAGTGGGGCGAGGAGCCGGCGGGACTGTGCCATCGCAGGGCCTGGGGGCACGCTCCGAGCTGCTGCCCCACTCCGAGCTGCTGCCCCACAGCTGCCTCAGCCCAGAGCTGTTAATGATTGATGGGGCTGGCTGGGGATTTGCTGCTCCTGGGGCGAGGTCCCTCCTGGCTGCCTCTCACTGGGGCCCTGCCAGGGGCACCGGGGGCCGTGGACCAGTGCCTGGCACGGGCCCAGGGCCTCACCTGCCGAGCCATGAGGGCCTAGCTGGCCGTGTGTCTGCGGGGGCACCCCCAGGTGTCTCTAGCCGGCCCCTGGGGCTCCCCACACAGCCCGTGGCCGCCCCCAGCACTGTACAGGCCACTATTGCCAAATCCTGGCCAGGCAGCCCCTCCGGCTCTTAAAGGGGCCCCAGCATGAGCAGCGGTGGGCGGCAGCTGCCCGTGGGAGGAAGGGACGCCCTGTGTCTGCAGGGCATGGCTGGTATTCAGCTGTCCTGGGGCACACCCTCTGCTCCCACTCCCCAGAGCTGCAGTCATTCTCACCAGGCAGGAGACTTCTGCCCTGGGGCAGCTGGGCCAGGCCCCACATGCTGCTGGGATCCCCTGAGATCTGTGGCGGCATGCACTAGTTTGTTACTGTAAGGTGGCTTGTGAACACCTGGTGGGTTTGTATTTCGAGAGGGGCATGTGAGCACCAGATCTGCATGGGCTCAGTTAGGGTAAGACCTCCCCTCCATGCTGGTGTTGGGGACCCTGGGGCATGGCCACTAGGTAACTCAAGGGGATGGAAGACCACGAGTGTCGATGAAGCCCCCTCGCACGAGGCCCCGGTGTCCTTCCCCCCCCGCCCGCCTGGAGGCACTCGCAGCAGCTCTGCGTACTAGGCCCAAGTGTCCTTGCCCCCCCGCCTAGAGGCACACACAGCAGTGATGCTGAGGATCTGCAACAATATGCTGCCGAGTCAGACTGCCTGAAACTAAGCAAGGCCACACAGGGCAGATATGGAAGAACAATGCTGAATAAAGCAGCTTTATGTATGGTTTAACAAATGATACAGAGAACCAGGGAACTAGCTGGGAACTGGATTGGCTGGCTATATGGATACTTGGGGCAGCTGTTGTACCAATAAAATAAAAACCAGCAGGATCTTATTAAAGGGAAAAAGGCAAAATACCACATTTATTGTGAATACAGAAAGAATCATAGTAAGCAGTTAGTTATAGCTATAACATTCCATTCAATCTCATATTTATTCACACATTCATTCATACACACACACACAGGTTCTGCAAGGTTGTTATCATAGTTACCAGCCTTAGAGTTGCTCATGCCAAGCCACTGGCCAGGTGGCCTGGACATGAGGAGGGAGCAGGGCCTTGTCAGATGCTCATCTGTTGCTCCTGGAAGTTGGTTTGCAGAATCAGACCCCAAAGTTCTCACTTTTTAGAGTCTATTTTTATAGGAATTTCTTCCTATGCCAGTCTATGGGAATTGCTTCATCATGCTGTTGCTGAATCAATCAGCAGATAGCACATTCCTGACGGCTCCAAGATGTTATCTTGTTCTTTGGTTCTCCCATTCTTGAGGCTGTTGGGTGGATTCCAGTCTGCCCTCCGGGGCGGGGGGGGGTCCTCTGGTTATTTCCACTTGACGCCTTCTTCAGCCGATGGACACTGGATTCTTAGGCTGGCACCTCCCTGATCATTCAGTTATTATCCACACCAAGCATCCATCCACATACATCCTCTATCTCTATTTTAATCACAATGGTTAATACAACAAAAGGGCGGGGAGTCTCTGGGTGCTGTTTCTGTTGTTACAGAGTATTGCTTTGAGTCTCTCTCTCTGTGAATTGCTTTGAGAACAGACTCTGTCTTAGGATGTACTAACACAATTAGCAGCTTGCAAGTTTCACACATAGAGGGAGAGAAACAGCACCAAAAACCAAGAGACCTCTTCATTAGTAATACCCTGGAATTTAAACTCTGGGGAATCAAACTCATTTGTGATTTTAATACAGAACTTCTTTAATATGATCCAACACAGCTTGCTATTGGATAAGTATGCTGGGAAAAAGGATGTATAAAAGCCTGTGTAACTTCCTGCTCTGTTGTGCAGGATTTGAGATTCAAATCTCCCTGTACCTATTTGAAGCTTCAAATAAACTTTTCTGCTTCTCCATCACGTTGTGATTATTGGGTGCAGCACACCGGGTAACGAACCAACTCAAGCTGTTGTTCAGCCTCTCGGCACTGGATGCCGGCAACAGCTTTTGGCGTCCCTGGGTGGGCGACGAGGCTGCAATTTAGCCTTGCCCGGACCCCTCCTGGAGGTCGAGGATTGCGGCGAGAACCGACGCCCAGCGCGCACCGGTGAGTTCATCGGGGGCCTCGGAGGAGACGCGATTTGATCGACCCCAGAGGGCACAACGGTGCAACGCACTCATATAGTGGAGAAGCTGTTGTGGACGGCGGTGAAGAACCGGTCCCTTAGACGTGGGGGAGGAGCAGCTGCAGGCCACGGTGAAGAACCGGTCCCTTGGATAAGGTAGGAACCTTTTAAAATCCGGATTATATGCTCTGTTGGAACCTGGGGACGCCCAGAGTTACCCTGTAGGTATGGGACAGGGACAGAGCTCAGAGGTTAGGGCACGGTGTATGCCCCTAGAGTGCATTCTAGCAAACTGGAAGGTATTTGGTGCGGATCCGATGACTAAGAGCCAATTAAAACGATTCTGTACAGTTGACTGGCCTCAATATCAACTAGAGGACCAGGAGTGGTGGCCACCAGGAGGGTCAATTAATTACAACACGATCCTCCAATTAGTTTTGTTTTGTCAGTGAATGGGTAAATGGAATGAACATATGTATGCGCATTTGTTTCTGACTTTATGTACTTGACCAGATATTTTACAGCACTGTAATCTGACTCCGACTGGTTCGGTAGTAGCTAATGTTAGTCCCCAGACTCCCACCCGCACTGTAATGGCAGAGCCGGTGTCCCCTTCGGCCCCCACACCCCCACCGTATAAGGGTAGGATGCCTCGGGTTACAGAGATTGCCCCCTCGGTGGGACTCTATCCTTTGCTTACCGAGACGGTTGTGGCTTGCCCAGGGGCAGACGGACGTCAGGCTACCACTATGCAAGTTTACATCCATGTGCCATTCAATCCAATAGACCTAGCAGCTTTTAAAACACAGGCTGGGGAATTCTCAACGAACGCAAGCAGGTTTATTTCAGTCTTTGAGGGGTGCCTCAGTAGTCACAAGCCGATTGAGACGACTGTAATATCCTCCTGAGAACCCTGTTGTCTGAGGTGGAGAGGGATCAGGTTACAGCTAAGGCAAGGGGAACGTCAGCGTTCAAGCGAAAAAAAAGAAAGGAATCTATCTGTCAAGTTCCTCTCCAAATAATTGTAAGCGGCTCAGGGCATTTCTGGGTATGGCAGGCTTTTGCAGAATATGGATCCCAGAGTTCGGACTGTGAGCTAAACCCCTGTACGACTGTGTAAAAGGAGCAGATCATGACCCTTTCTATTGGACCCCAGAGGCTGACAGGGCATTTAAAATCCTGAAAAGAAATTGATGGAAGCCCCGGCTCTGGGCCTGCCGGATCTCTCTAAGCCGTTTCAGTTGTATGTACATGAACGAAGGGGGGTGGTCCTAGGAGTGCTTACACAGCTGTTAGGAGCATGGAAACGTCCCGTGGCTTATTTTTCTAAGCAATTGGATCAGGCTGCAAAGGGTTGGCCGGCATGTTTACGGGTGGTCGCAGCTACTGCCCTAGTGCTTGAGGAAGCCGAGAAGCTAACATTGGGAAGGGTTATGCAAATCTATACTCCCCATATGGTCCGAGCCTTATTGGCTGCAAAGGGAGGGCTTTGGCTCACCCAGGCTCGGATTGCTCGGTACCAGGCTAAGCTGTTAGAGAACTCTGAAGTCACCTTACAGCCTTGCCCCTCCCTTAACCCAGCCACCCTCTTGCCAGAAACAGAGGAACAGAAACATGACTGTATAGCGATCATAGATGCCCAGTACTCCAGCCGTCCGGATTTAAAGGATGTACCCCTCCCAAATGCAGATTATGAGTGGTACACTGATGGTAGCAGTACTGTAATAGATGGGCAAAGGAGGGCGGGTTATGCTGTTGTGACCCTCCATGACACTGTGGAAGCTGAAGGTTTGCCTGCTGGGACCTCTGCCCAGCTTGCCGAACTAATAGCCCTGACCCGTGCACTTGAACTGTCAAAAGGAAAGCGGGTCAACATTTTTACTGATTCAAAGTATGCTTTTGGGGTGCTGCATGCTCATGCTGGCCTATGGAAGCAAAGGGGAATGCTGACAGCCCAAGGCTCCCCAGTCAAGTACGGGCCCCAAATCCTCCGGCTCCTAGAAGCCGTACAACTCCCCTCGGAAGTGGCGGAGGTACACTGTAAAGCCCATCAAAGGGAAGATCAAGATGTGGCCAGAGGTAACGCCCGGGCAGATAGAGAGGCTAAGCATGCTGCCACCCTGCCATCCCCTCAGACTGAGAACGCCCATATGCATGCCCTTATCCCATCAGTAGGGGAGCTTCCAACCCCTCAGTACTCTGGGGAGGAGAGACAGCTAACCGACAAACTCGGTCTCCGGGAAAAGGAGGGATGGCTCCATTCCCCAGAAGGGAAGGTCCTCTTACCAAAGGGCCTAATCCGGCTGGTGCTGCAAAAACTACATCAAACCACTCATGCTGGCAGGGAAGCACTTATCCAGCTAATGGGAAAATACTTTATCACTTCCAGACTCCGACCCCTGGCTGCCCAGGTACAAGCGGACTGCTTAGTCTGCCAAAAGAATAACCCCCGACCGGGACATCCTGTGCCACCAGCGGCCCTAGAACCCACTCCGGGCCCCGGACAAGTGTGGCAAATAGACTTCACTGAGTTTCCCCGGACCCCAGGGTTCAAATATCTCCTTGTCATAGTGGATCGGTTCAGCGGATGGCCAGAAGCCTTCCCATGCCGTAACTGCACTGCCAGGACAGTGGCCCTCAAGTTTGTTAAAAAAATAATTCCTCGCTTTGGACTCCCCCTGTGGATGGAATCTGACAATGGGACACACTTCACGTCAAAAATCATCCAAAGCATCTCACATGCCTTACAGGTCCCCTGGAAACTCCATACGCCCTGGAGACCGCAAGCCAATGGGGTAGTGGAGCGGACCAATCAGACCCTTAAACGGCATCTCTCAAAAGTGTGCCAAGAAGCCTCACTGCGATGGCCTGATGCTTTGCCCCTCGTCCTACTCCGTATCCGCGTTCTCCCAAAGGGTAGATTAGGGCGTAGTCCCTTTGAAATTATGTTTGGAAGGGCATGGCCTATGAATGGCACCCCGGTTCTGTCAGGGGAATGGGAGTTGGGTAATGGTTTTTTGTCACAGTATATGTGTTCCCTTGTTCTCTGCTGGTCTCTTGTCTCTTCACAGGTATACCAAGGATTCCCAGCCTCTCCCCTTGGACTCTCCCGTTCACTCCTTACAGCCCGGTGACTCTGTGCTTGTTCGCACCTGGAAAGACGAGCCTCTCCAGGAAAAGTGGAAAGGACCCTATACCGTCCTGCTGATCTCCCATACAGCGGCAAAGATCGAGGGACACAAGAACTGGATCCATCACTCTCGTCTGAAGGCAGTACCCGCCCCCTCGTCAGCAGAACAGTGGACTGTCCAACCTGCTGACTCCTCATCTAGTGACGATCTCGGGCTAAAGCTACTGTTTAAAAGACACAAATAGCGGGCACCTTAATGCTAAAATGGGCCCACCCAGGTACTGGAGACCCTGGGTTGGGAAGACTCTGGTAATAATTAATTGGGTAACATTGTTATTCTCTGTATTGGTATTTCCAAACTGTGCATATCGGGAGCATAACTCCTTTGTTTTGCTTGCGCACCATGTTGCTACTTTAACAAACCAGACTGATTGCTGGGTATGTGCTCCGACTCCACTGTCCCCCAAAACGGGAATGCCCCTTGACATGCTGCCCCTGACCCTAGCAGAATTAGCCGCCACCAAAGAGCAGGAAAGAACGGACTCACCGCTCTGGAACAAGACCTCTTTACAGCAAGCCACCTATCAGGACCAGGAGTATTCAGTTGCAGTACTCACTGAGGGAGTGTTATGTTTTACCCAAAACCAATCTGATCACTTTGGGCATCCTGTGGAAAAGAGCTCCTGTGTTATTACACAGTGGGCTGATGGGTATTAAATAAAGACCAAGAGGGGAGGCCAGCAGTGTGGGTGTAATGGTTCCTCCCCTTTTAGGGAAACACTTACAAATAATCTTACCACAAAAAAGGGGCTTGGAAATGTAACTTGCCGTTCAGTTAATATCTCCAATGTAGCAAGCCAATGGTGGATTTGTAGTGGTCCCTATGGCGAGTGTAATTTGAATGGCACAATTAGAAATGCCCCCACTTGTACCCAATCAGGAGGATGGGATGCCCCCCTAGGGGCATATGAACTGTTTGGAAAAGCAGCCTTAAATATCCCAGGAATCCCCTTAAGAAACAGTCCTTACTGGGCCCTACAGGGTCACTATTTTGTATGTGGCCGAAAGGCTTACAAGATGCTGCCAGCCAACTGGACAGGTAGCTGTTATATAGCTCATGGAGTTCCTCATCTTTCCATAACTGCCACACTGCCCAAAGGAAAGATTAGAAATGCCCGAGACACCTCTGTTGAGTCATGAGAAAAGACCCTGCGGCGACTGACTAAGGCATTGGAGGGCAATATGAAGAATCCCCTCACAACCGAGAAGCTGGTAGGGTGCTCTGTACTGGGAATAGCGCCACTGTTTACCGGGCCAGCCATGGCAGGCCTAGGCCGCTATACTGTAAGGCTGCAGATGGTACTTGAGAAAGTGGCCTTAGAGTTAGAGGACTCGGTTAGTGATTTAGGGTCAGCAGTAAAAACATTAAATGAAGAGGTACAGCAGCTCAGGACGTTTTCCCTCCAAAACAGGCTGGCTTTGGACTATCTCTTGGCATCCCAAGGAGGGGTTTGTGCCCCCGTCGGGCCCCGATGGTGTGTATATGTAAATGATAGCAGTTATGAGATCTATGACAAGGTGGTACAGGCTGAGGCCCATGCCCGAGGCGGAGCACAGGTTGCCTATACTGCCCCAGAGAACAATTGGTTGCAAACCTTGTTTTCAGGCTGGGGTTTGTCGTCTTGGCTTGGTGGTTTATTTAGCCTGCTATTGAAAATTCTCTTTCCTGTATTGCTTGTATTACTGGTATTGTGCTGTGCAGTCTCATGTGTCAGGGCCCTTTTGCAAAAGTTAATAAGTCCTTCTCTTCAGGCTATCACAAAGTGCTTATGCAAAGTCATATTGTAAAAAATAAGTAGCCCAAGTGAGAAAACTCAGAGCCAAGGCTGTTGAGTGTTCTCAAAGGGGGGAGTTGTTGGGGACACTGGGGCATGGCCACTAGGTAACTCGAGGGGATGGAAGACCACGAGTGTCGATAAAGCCCCCTCGCACTAGGCCCAGGTGTCCTTGGCCCCCCCACCGCCTGGAGGCACTCGCAGCAGTTATGCTAAGTTATGCACAGAAGTTATGCTAACAATATGTTGCCGAGTCAGACTGCCTGAAACTAAGCAAGGCCAAACAGGGCAGATATGGAAGAACAATGCTGAATAAAGCAGCTTTATGTATAGTTTAACAAATGATACAGAGAATCAGGGAACTAGCTGGGAACTGGATTGGCTGGCTATATGGATACTTGGGGCAGCTTGCTATTGGATAAGTATGCTGGGAAAAAGGATGTATAAAAGCCTGTGTAACTTCCTGCTCTGTTGTGCAGGATTTGAGATTTTATTCTCCCTGTACCTTTTTGCAGCTGCAAATAAACTTTTCTGCTTCTCCACCCCGTTGTGATTATTGGGTGTAGCACAGCGGGTAACGAACCAACTCAACCCACTGCGTGCCGGCAACACTGGTGTATTATTGGCTCTCTATCAGGAGTGCGGAGGCCAGGGGGCTGCCCTGTTATGGTAGGGGGCTAGCTGGTGATCACACGGTCAGTGCGAGTGTCAGGGTTGGACATGGCCCAGGGGCGTATCAGGGCTGGGTGTGACTCCGGGGGCTGGTGTGTTGTTATAGGTTCTCCTGGAAATGCTGGGCATACAGGATCATTTCAGTGGCATTTTGGAATAACCAGTGTGACAAAGTAGGAGGTTTATTACTTAATGTTTTGTGTGAATACTGTGTGCCTCAGTTTCCCCCTGATGAAGTGAGCTGCAGCTCACAAAAGCTTATGCTCAAATAAATTGGTTAGTCTCTAAGGTGCCACAAGTCCTCCTGTTCTTTTTACAGTTTCCCCTGTGCATTACACAAATACCTAGGGGGTGGGACAAGGGGCTGTGATTTTTGCTGAGACCCCAGTGGGCAGGTGTGGCTGCCCCTTACTGCCTCCACATAGATAATGGCCGAAGTACTCCATGATCTGACAACTGATGGTCAGGCCTGTGCAAGCTGGAGCAGGGAGGGGGTGGAGACCAGGTGGCCCTTTTGCCTGGGAAAGAGACAAAGGACAGAGGGGGGCAACAGGAGTGTCTGAGGTTGGGCGGCTGGAAGTGAGTCAGCCTCCTGGTTTGGGTCTCCGGGGGGAGGGCCCAGGGCTCTGGATCCCCCCGCAACAATGGACTTTTCTGAATGTCCCCGATTTCTGCACTCACAAGCTCTGTTCTACGCTGGGGGCCCGACGACTAATAACCCGTCTGTGTCACACGCTGGCTGAGAGTCACGGCTGGCTGCGGAGTGGGGGGCAGGGCCCTTTGGGGGCGGGTGAGGCTTCCCCAGGGGTCCCATCCAGGAGCACTCGCTGCCGGGAGCTCCCAGGGTGAACGGGGCCGAATGCTCCGAGGTCAGGCCCAGGAAGCACCGACGCCCAGGAGGCTTCTTGCCCTGGTGACCGTGTGCCCTGAGGGGAGCCACACTGCCCGAGAGCCCTGCCCGACTTCATTCAGAGTGGTGCCCGCACCCCCAGCCTGTGACTCCGTGACAACCAGCATTGACGAGTTCAGCCAAAATAATCCCAGGAGCAGCCTGGAGGAGGCCCGTTGGCGCATGCTGGCTGAGGATGGTATCACTCGACGCAGCGAGGAGAAAGATCGCCCAGAAAAGAGGTGCTGGAGAGTCGGAGTCAGCGTACGCACAGCGATCACAAAGCAGGGCGTCATTTCAATCCTGCGACCCGTTCACTGCCTGCCTTGCATGGGGAGAGAGAAGTGGTGTAGAATGTGGCTGGAAGATACCAGAAAGGCCCACGGGGTGAGATCGGATCTTTTATTGGACCAACTTCTGTTGGTGAGAGAGACGAGCTTTCAGCTACACAGAGCTCTTCCCAGCTGAGCTCACCATACCCATACTCATGCAAGTGCTTCAGGATTGATTCTTTGAGGACCTGCTCCATGATTTTTCCAGGGACTGAGGTGAGGCTGACTAGCCTGTAGTTCCCAGGATCCTGGGACAGTGATCAGGAACAGCCAGCATGGATTCACCAAGGGAAGGTCATGCCTGACTAATCTAATCGCCTTTTATGATGAGATTACTGGTTCTGTGGATGAAGGGAAAGCAGTGGATGTATTGTTTCTTGACTTTAGCAAAGCTTTTGACACGGTCTCCCACAGTATTCTTGTCAGCAAGTTAAGGAAGTATGGGCTGGATGAATGCACTATAAGGTGGGTAGAAAGCTGGCTAGATTGTCGGGCTCAACGGGTAGTGATCAATGGCTCCATATCTAGTTGGCAGCCGGTATCGAGTGGAGTGCCCCAGGGGTCGGTCCTGGGGCCGGTTTTGTTCAATATCTTCATAAATGATCTGGAGGATGGTGTGGATTGCACTCTCAGCAAATTTGCGGATGATACTAAACTGGGAGGAGTGGTAGATACGCTGGAGGGGAGGGATAGGATACAGAAGGACCTAGACATATTGGAGGATTGGGCCAAAAGAAATCTGATGAGGTTCAATAAGGATAAGTGCAGGGTCCTGCACTTAGGACGGAAGAACCCAATGCACAGCTACAGACTAGGGACCGAATGGCTAGGCAGCAGTTCTGCGGAAAAGGACCTAGGGGTTACAGTGGACGAGAAGCTGGATATGAGTCAGCAGCGTGCCCTTGTTGCCAAGAAGGCCAATGGCATTTTGGGATGTATAAGTAGGGGCATAGCGAGCAGATCGAGGGACGTGATCGTCCCCCTCTATTCGACATTGGTGAGGCCTCATCTGGAGTACTGTGTCCAGTTTTGGGCCCCACACTTCAAGAAGGATGTGGATAAATTGGAGAGAGTCCAGCGAAGGGCAACAAAAATGATTAGGGGACTGGAACACATGAGTTATGAGGAGAGGCTGAGGGAGCTGGGATTGTTTAGCCTGCAGAAGAGAAGAATGAGGGGGGATTTGATAGCTGCTTTCAACTACCTGAAAGGGGGTTCCAAAGAGGATGGCTCTAGACTGTTCTCAATGGTAGCAGATGACAGAACGAGGAGTAATGGTCTCAAGTTGCAGTGGGGGAGGTTTAGATTGGATATTAGGAAAAACTTTTTCACTAAGAGGGTGGTGAAACACTGGAATGCGTTACCTAGGGAGGTGGTAGAATCTCCTCCCTTAGAGGTTTTTAAGGTCAGGCTTGAAAAAGCCCTGGCTGGGATGATTTAACTGGGAATTGGTCCTGCTTTGAGCAGGGGGTTGGACTAGATGACCTTCTGGGGTCCCTTCCAACCCTGATATTCTATGATTCTATGATTCTATGATCCTCCTTCTTCCCTTTTTTAAAGATTGGCACTACATTAGCCTTTTTCCGGTCATCTGGGACTTCCCCGGTTCGCCACGAGTTTTCAAAGATAATGGCCAATGGCTCTGCAATCACAGCCGCCAATTCCTTCAGCACTCTCGGATGCAACTCGTCCGGCCCCATGGACTTGTGCACGTCCAGCTTTTCTAAATAGTCCCTAACCACCTCTATCTCCACAGAGGGCTGGCCTGGGCAAGGTCAAGTGGCCTGTTAACACCTCTGCTGTCATAGACAGAAAGGGGGGTTAGTGGGCTTCAGATTAAGTCGTAATTCAGAAAAGAGAAAAGGAGTACTTTTGGCACCTTAGAGACTAACCAATTTCATAGAATCATAGAACATCAGGGTTGGAAGGGACCTCAGGAGGTCATCTAGTCCAACCCCCTGCTCAAAGCAGGATCAACCCCAACTAAATCATCCCAGCCAGGGCTTTGTCAAGCCGGGCCTTAAAAACTTCTAAGGAAGGAGATTCCACCACCTCCCTAGGCAACGCATTCCAGTGTTTCACCACCCTCCTAGTGAAAAAGTTTTTCCTAATCTCCAGACTAAACCTCCCCCACTGCAACGTGAGACCATTACTCCTTGTTCTGTCATCTGCTACCATTGAGAACAGTCTAGAGCCATCCTCTTTGGAACCCCCTTTCAGGTAGTTGAAAGCAGCTATCAAATTCCCCCTCATTCTTCTCTTCCGCAAACTAAACAATCCCAGTTCCCCCAGCCTCTCCTCATAAGTCATGTGTTCCAGTCCCCTAATCATTTTTGTTGCCCTCCGCTGGACGCTTTCCAATTTTTCCACATCCTTCCCCAAAACTGGACACAATACTCCAGATGAGGCTTCACCAGTGTCGAATAGAGGGGAATGATCACATCCCTCGATCTGCTGGCAATGCCCCTACATATACATCCCAAAATGCCATTGGCCTTCTTGGCAACAAGGGCACACTGCTGACTCATATCCAGCTTCTCGTCCACTGTAACCCCTAAGTCCTTTTCTGCAGAACTGCTGCCGAGCCATTTGGCCCCTAGTCTGTAGCGGTGCATGGGATTCTTCCATCCTAAGTGCAGGACCCTGCACTTATCCTTATTGAACCTCATCAGATTTCTTTTGGCCCAATCCTCCAATTTGTCTAGGTCCTTCTGTATCCTATCCCTCCCCTCCAGCGTATCTACCTCTCCTCCCAGTTTAGTGTCATCTGCAAACTTGCTGAGGGTGCAATCCACACCATTCTCCAGATCAATTTATTTGTCTCTAAGGTGCCACAAGTCCTCCTTTTCTTTTTGCAAATACAGACTAACATGGCTGCTATTCTGAAACCTGTCATAAATCAGAGAATCACAGAGACATGTCGAGCTGGAAGGGACCTTGCTAGGTTGGCTACTCCAGCCCCCTGCACCGAGGTAGGACTCAGTATTACCTAGACCAGCCCTGGCTTTAGGAGCAGCTGATCCACAGGACAGCCTAGGGTGCTGGGCTTGGAGGGGTGCCGGGCTTGGAGGGGCACTGGGCTGGGGGGGTGCTGGGCTTGGGGGGCTGTTTTTGTTGTTAGCGACAAAAGGGGAAATGGAATGTTTGAAGTCAAATGTTTCACGTGTTGATGTTAGCACATTTCAAGTTATTCTTAAAATGTAAATGTTTCTATAAGCTTAGAGGAAAATAATTTTTTTTTATTTTCTTATATATGGCATGACAGATTTACAGTTTTACTGACATAAGCGGTAGTGTAGACGTGGCCTACATCTCCCTTGCTCGATTTAAGCCCGTTGCTTCTTGTCCCATCCTCAGTGGCTAAGGAGAACAATTTAGTACCCTCCTCTTTATAACAATCTTTTATGCACTTGAAAATTGTTACCAGGGCCCCCCTCAGTCTTTGCTTCTCCAGACTAAACAAACCCAATTTTGTCAATTTCTCCTGGTAGGCCGTGTGTTCTAGACCTTTCACATTTGTGTTGCTCACCTCTGGACTCTCTAATTTGTCCACATCTTTCCTGACGTGGTGCCCAGAACTGCACACAAGACTCCGGCTGAGAGCTATCAGTGCGGAGTAGAGCGGAAGAATTACTTCTCGTGTCTTGCTTACGACACTCCTGCTGATACAGCCCACAGTGATGGTGGGTTTTTTTGCACTGAAAATCGTGGACTGAATAGAGAACTGGATTTATGGCTTATTACCTGTAAACCCACCCCCTCTTTTTGTCCTATAATTACAGATGTGTTAACAGGCCACTTCACCTTGAATGGTGTGACTATAAGTGTAATATAATAGCTCACTGAAAGGTGACATAGGGCCAGAAAGGGTTAATGAACTCCCAGACTGACAGGTTTCAGAGTAGCAGCCGTGTTTGTCTGTATTCGCAAAAAGAAAAGGAGGACTTGTGGCACCTTAGAGACTAACCAATTTATCTGAGCATGAGCTTTCATGAGCTACAGCTCACTTCATCGGACTGACCTGACCCAGGGCTGAACTTTAAAGGCTGGTTAGGAAGAGATGGAAATGGAGAGAGCTGTGAAATGCAGCCGGCATGGTGAGAGAGAGAAGGGGAGCTGTGTGCTCAGGGCTTGTGATGTCAGCAAACGAGGCTTGGCTATGGCTATGGCTTTGATTCAAAGACCAAAAAAGGAGGATTAACATTTAGGAAGACACTTGAGTGATAGTATTGTTGTCTATGTGCCTCTTTGAAGGTTGTGGTAACCTGTGTCTGAACGGTTAATGGATAAATGACCCTGTGCTAATTGCCAGGGTGTTTGGGAGAAGGAAAGTGAAGCCGATTGTCTTCTCAGGCCAAGAGGCTGCAGGAAATGTTTAAAAACCTTGGGACACGATCCTTCTTCATCTCAGATCTGCTAGGGACCGAATGGCTCGGCTGCAGTTCTGCAGAAAAGGACCTAGGGGTTACAGTGGATGAGAAGCTGGATAGGAGTCAACAGTGTGCCCTTGTTGCCAAGAAGGCCCATGGCATTTTGGGATGTGTAAGTAGGGGCATTGGCAGCAGATCGAAGGACGTGATCGTTCCCCTCTATTCGACATTGGTGAGGCCTCATCTGCAATACTGTGTCCAGTTTTGGGGCCTGCACTACAAGAAGGATGTGGAAAAATTGGAAAGAGTCCAGCGAAGGGCAACAAAAATGATTAGGGGACTGGAACACATGACTTATGAGGAGAGGCTGAGGGAACTGGGATTGTTTAGTCTGCGGAAGAGAAGAATGAGGGGGGATTTGATAGCTGCTTTTAACTACCTGAAAGGGGGTTCCAAAGAGGATGGCTCTAGACTGTTCTCAGTGGTAGCAGATGACAGAACGAGGAGTAATGGTCTCAAGTTGCAGTGGGGGAGGTTTAGATTGGATATTAGGAAACACTATTTCACTGGGAGGGTGGTGAAGCACTGGAATGGGTTACCTAGGGAGGTGGTGGAATCTCCTTCCTTAGAGGTTTTTAAGGCCCGGCTTGACAAAGCCCTGGCTGGGATGATTTAGTTGGGGATTGGTCCTGCTTTGAGCAGGGGGTTGGACTAGATGACCTCCTGGGGTCCCTTCCAACCCTGATCTTCGATGATTCTATGAAGGGGACACCCCAAGCCATGAGGATTGAGATCCCCAGTCATTGACTGGAGTCACCCTGAATATGGACATTGAACTGTAACCTGTGGAGTATTTCTAAAAGGACTTTTGGCAACTACACACTCGTCTCTGCTATGTGTCTGGACTTCTAGAAATTGAATTCAAGTCTGTCTGTATATTGATCTTTCAACCAACTCTCTCTCCTTTCTTTTTAAATAAATTTTAGTTTAGTTAATAAGAATTGGCTATAAATGTGTATTTTGGGTAAGATCTAAATTATCATTGGACCTGGGTGTGTGGCTGATCCTTTGGGATTGGAGAATCTTTTCTTTTATATGATGAGATAAGATTTTCAGTAACCATCTGTGACAAAGTGGGACTGTTCTTAACATTTCCTCTGAATGCTGTAGGGGTGCCTCAGTTTCCCCTAGGCATTTCTTAAGTCTCTAGGGGGTGGGATAAGGGGCTGTAATTGTTGCAGAGCAAAGGGCCAGGGTACATAAATGGCCGACACTCTGTCTCCTGGCAACTGATGGCCTGGGCCTTCCCCCCTGCAAGGTGAGAGCTAAAGGGTTGGAGAACAAAGGAATCCGGTGACCTTCTGGCCAGGGAAAGGGACAAGGAGGAGGAAGCGCTGGAGAGGGAGTCAGTTTGGGCTGGCTGGTGAAATGCTGGGAACCCCAAGGCTGGGGTCTAAGCTCCCTGCCTCCCAAAAGGACTTGACTGAGCGTTCCTGGTTGTACCCACAAGGTCTGTTTGGGACTGTGTTCCTATTGTCCAATAAACCTTCTGTTTTACTGGCTGGCTGAGAGTCTCAGTGAATCCCAGGAAGAGGGGGGCAGGGCCCGGACTCCCCCGCACTCCGTGACACCATCCTCGTATCTGACAGGTGTGTCTGGAGGGAGGCCTGAGGCTGGCACTTTAAGGGAACTGCGTTGTGTGGACATCTGAGTACTCAGGGGGGAGATACAGAAGCTGGTTTGGGCTGGCTGGGTAAATCTAACTATTGGAATATCCACCAGCGTGTGGGGTTTCTCTGCCCCGTTATGTTTGCAGTTCACCCTGATTGAGTGACCTCAACTGGCTTCCACGGGCAGCATCGTTACAAATGGTTTCTCACAATATGGACTAACTGCTTATGCTAAACAATGTGTTCCACCCCTCCAGTCCCTTTCCCAGGCCCGAGGAAGAGCTCTGTGTGGCTCAAAAGCTCATCTCTCCCAGCAACAGAAGTTGCTCCAATAAAAGATATTCCCTCCCCGCTTGTCTCTGTAATATCCTTGGACCAGTACAGCTACCCAGCCCTGCAAACAGGGACGATCCCAGTCAGACTGAAAGGAAAGGCTGTAGCGGGGTGGTCTGTTGCCCACTTGCAATGTATGATGCTGAGTGTTGGGCAGCCAAGAAGCAACATGAACAAATGCTCTGTTCCAGGGAAATGCAGCAGTGGGATGGATGAGGTGGGTAGGCAAGAGAGCCCGCCTGAGGAACGTGTGTGTTAGAGACACGCTCAGTGTAACACAAAGAAACGAGGCCGTGCAGGCTCAGACGTCCGGGCATGTACAGCGCCGTGCTGACAGCCAGCTGGCTAAGAGTCCATCGGAAGGAAAAAGACAAGGAGACCCACGATGGAGCAGTGGGATGGCCCAAAGGCAGACAAGTTAGCATATGAGTGATTGTGACAGGACGTACCTTTTGTCCACCCCTGGACACTATTGGAATGATCTTTGTACAGGTATGCTTTGTGCTGTGTTGTCTGAAAACTCATCATGTGCTGGTCGTTAGTGCCCTGGTGAAATATGTGTGGCAACATTGTCTGTGAAGTTCTGAGACTCCACTGGGCGGTGTTAACACACATTCCAAACGGAGCAGGCCTGGCTCAAACGAAGGAGGGTGGCCTCTCCTTCATTTGCGTTTAAGTGAGCAGGAAGGGAACAAAGGAAGCTCCAACAGGCGAGAAAAACGCAGCAGGGAACATCCTTCCCCATAGACTTTTTGTCTCCCGGTGCCCAGCTGGAAATGTTTTTCAAAAGGGGGACAAGCTGTACACAGGAGGGGCAGACACCCCATAGCACCCTTCTGGCTCCCTGCCATGTCATGTACACACGTAACAGCTCGCTCTTGTTTTACCGAATCCTGCGTGTTTAAATTGGAGTGTCTGGGAACCTACATCTGGGCTGGCAAGTTAAGTAATGGACTTTATATAGACCTGCATTGGCCAGGAGAGGGCTAAGCAGTGCAGGACATATGCTTTCAGGGGGAAAGCTACAATTGGGGGTGTGCTGGGGGTCACCCAGCAGTATAACCAAGGCTGGCAGGAGCCAAGGGACGGCTGGCCGGCCGCAGCACCCACAGATGTGGCTGCAAGTGACTTGCAGGCTGGGGCTGTTTGTGCAAAGGGCCCCCCAAGTTAGAGGGTTGGGGTGACCCAGCTACTCACTGGTCTGGATTGTGCCTGGCGTGTCACAGCAACGGAGGATCTGGCACTGAACAGAGCACTGTGGGGGCAGGATGCATAGGGCTGCCCCCTTCGGATGGGATTAACACAAGGAAAAAGAATCCAGACAGAAAATGGTGCAGCCCTGCCCAGCATCCCTCCCCTCAAGGGACGACTCGGGCCCAGCCTGGCACTGCCCTCCCCACCCCCGAGGGACGACACAGAACCAGCCAGGTAACACCTGCCCCTGAAGCCCACGTGCCCCGTGCTCACTCCGGATACTGACTCTCGTTCACTGGGTTTTATTCCTAGATTCACACAGCTGGGAGTCGTGCAATGGGCCACGTTCCCATCCCCAGCCCAGCGCCCTTCCGCCCACCCCTCACGCCGAGGCCTCCGTCTCGCCAGGCTCCTGTGTCTCCAGTGCCTGCCGGGTGTCTGCCTGCCAGAGCTGCACCAGATCCGTGGGGGTCTTTCCTGCCTGTGAGGGGAGGGAGGGGGCAGAGAGTGAGATGAGCCAGGACCTCCTGCCCCATGTGACGGCAGCAGCAAGGAGCAGCCCAGCTGGGGCTGGGACGTGTGGGAGGTGCCGCGACCTGCCACCCTTCCATGAACTGCAATCCGGTGAGCCCCTTCTCCCAGTGCCGGGGCTCTGCCCCCCAAGAAGGAGAGCCCCCGCTGGCGACAGAAGCTCTTATCTGCGCTGTGTGATCCCACCACTGGGGCTGCCCCCTCCCCGCCCCCTCCAGCCCAGGCAGCAGCAGGGGGAGCTACTCACCAGGTTCTGGGCCATCAGGTCCGCCCCGCACAGGATCAGCATCTTAATGATCTTGTAGCGGTTGAGCCGCACGGCGTCATGCAGCGCGCTGTCCCCCTCCTGCACGGGACAGAGCACACGGGCGTCACAGGGAACCCCCATCCTGCAGCCCCACCGTGGGACTAGTGCGGCTCCCCTCCCCCAAATGGAGCCCAGTCCGGCCTGGGGCAGGAAAGCAGAGCCCCGAGCACGTGGCTCCCACCCCACACCCGGCGCCATGGGACGGCGAGGGAGAGAATGGCGGGGCTGGGCCCCCCAAGGGCAGCAGTACCCAGTCTGCACGGGGCCAGCACGGCTTGGGGGGTGGGGTGTATGGGTGGGAGGATGCGACACTGGATGGAACGGGGGTGACCATTTAGAACGGTATCCGTACCGATATTACCACACTGCAGTGAATCCTAGACCAGATCTGCCACGTAAGGTATCAGTGAGAAAGGCTTGGGAGCAGGGGAGCGCAAACAGAAGTTTGTGGGAGGGCGACGTAACAGAGTGGCTACGGTTAGGAAGGGCCACATGGCCAGTGCCCACGCTGCTCCTGTCTCCTCCACCTGCGCCGGTGTCCAGACAGCGAACCGAACCATGGAGGCCTCCCCCCAGATCCTGGCGTGGACTTGCAGAGACCGTGGCGGGCGTTTCCCACTCTCAGAAAGCCAGGCTGGGGGGAGCGTCCAGTGCGAAAGGTGCCTGCTGGTGGAATCTCTCAGGAAGCAGGGGGAGAGGTACAGGAGGAGGTGGCTAGGCCGATGCGCATCCGTGCCCACAAGGAATTCATTGACAGTTTTCATATGGAGGCTTCCATGGCTGAGGACGCTATCCAGCTAGAGAGGACTGCGCACACCGCCGGGGGAGGAGGATATGGCTCTGTCACAGGGAGGACACTGGCTGCTGGTGACTTCCGGCAGCAGGCCGTGCCCCGTCCCTACTCCCAACCCACCCACCATGGTGATGGAAAACCGATATGCTGCCCTGGCAACGAGTGGTGAGGAATCGTCCCCAAAGGTGGAGGAGGAGAAGCCATGTACCCCCAAGGCTGGGAGGATCACAGCTGCCACGCCCAGGAGGAAACGAAGGGTAGTGGTGGTTGGAGACTCTCTTCTGAGGGGGACGGAGGCACCTGTCTGTTGCCCTGACATGGCATCCTGGGAGGTATGCTGCCTGCCAGGGGCCCGTATCTGAGACGTTACGGAGGGATTGTCGAGGATCATCCGTCCCTCTGACTCCTACCCCATGCTACTCCCATGCTACTCATCCATGTGGGCACAAATGATACTATGAGGTTTAACCCTCAGCAGATCCGAAGTGACTACAGGGCTCTGGGAGTAAGGGTGAGGGAGTTGGGAGCGCAGGTGCTGTTCTCTTCAGTCAAGGGTAGGGGCCCAGGCAAAGACGGATGCATCCTGGAGGTGAATGCCTGGCTGCGAGGATGGTGTCGCCAAGAAGGGTTTGGCTTCCTTGACCACGGGTTGCTGTTTCAGGAAGAAGGATGCTAATCAGAGATAGGCAGACCCCATCGAGGAAGGGGAAGAGCATTTTTGGTTACAGACTGGCTAACCTAGTGAGGAGGGCTTTAAATTAAGTTTGAAAGGGGCAGGTGACCAAAGCCCACAGGTACATGAAGAACATAGAGACCTGGGAGAAGGTTCTCAATTTGGGGGGAGCATGGGCTGTTATAGCAGAGATAAAGGAGAGACAAGACAGAACTTGGGGGCGGAAATCAAATCAGTATCTGAGATGTCTGTATACTGATGCAAGAAGTATGGGAAATAAGCAGGAAGAATTCGAAATGCTAGTAAATAAACACAACTATGACCTAGTTGGCATCATGGAGACTTGGTGGGATAATACACATGAATGTAATATTGGTATAGAAGGGTACAGCTTGCTGAGGAAGGACAGGCAGGGAAAAGGGAGGAGACGTTGCCACAGATATTAGAAACCTACACACTTGGACTGAGGTTGAGATGGGAATAGGAGACAGACTTGCTGAGAGGCTCTGGGTAAGGACATAAGGGGTACAAACCAAGGGTGATGTCATGGTCGGGGTCTACTACAGACCCGCTAGCCAGGAAGAAGAGGTGGGTGAGGCTTTTTTTAAACAACTAACAAAATCCTCCAAAGCCCGGGACTGGGTGGCGATGGGGGACTTGAACACCCAGACATCTGCTGGGAAAAACAACACAGCGGGGCACAGAATCTCCAACACGTTCTTGGAACGTGTTGGAGACAATTTTTTATTTCAGAAGGTGGAGACAGCTACTAGGGGAGAGGCTGTTCTAGGTTTGATTTTGACAAATAGGGAGGAACTGGTGGAGAATTTGAAAGTGGAAGGCAGCTTGGGTGAAACTGATCATGAAAAGATGAGATTCTAAGGAATGGTAAGAGGGAGAACAATAAAATAAAGACAATGGATTTCAAGAAGGGAGACTCAGCAAACTCAAGGGAGTTAGTAGGTAAAATCCCAGGGGAAGCAAGTCTAAGGGGAAAAACAATAGAAGACAGTTGGCAGTTTTTCAAAGCGACATTATTAAGGGCACAAGAGCAAACTATCCCACTGCGTAGGAAAGACAGGAAGTCTGGCCAGAGACCACCCTGGCTTAACCAGGAGATCCTCATGATCTAAAACTCAGAAATAAGAGTCCTACAAAAAGTGGAAACTAGGTCTGTCATAAATATAAAGGGAAGGGAACCACCTTTCTGTACACAGTGCTATAAAATCCCTCCTGGCCAGAGGCAAAACCCTTTCACCTGTAAAGGGTGAAGAAGCTAGGATAACCTCGCTGGCACCTGACCAAAATGACCAATGAGTAGACAAGATACTTTCCAAGCTGGGGGCGGGGGGGGGGAAACAAAGGTCCTCTCTGTCTGTGTGATGCTTTTGCCAGGACCAGAGCAGGAATGCAGGTCAGAACTCCTGTAAAGGGTTAGTAAGCAATCTAGTTAGATATGTGTTAGATTCTGTTTTGTTTAAATGGCTGATAAAATAAGTTGTGCTGAATGGAAAGTAGATTCCTGTTTTTGTGTCTTTTTGTAACTGAAGGTTTAGCCTAGAGGGATTCTCTATGTTTTGAATCTGATTACCCTGTAAGATATTTACCATCCTGATTTTACAGAGGTGATTCTTTTACTTTTTCTTTAATTAAAATTCTTCTTTTAAGAACCTGATTGCTTTTTCATTGTTCTTAAGATCCAAGGGTTTGGGTCTGTGTTCACCTATGCAAATTGGTGAGGATTTTTACCAAGCCTTCTCCAGGAAAGGGGGTGTAGGGCTTGGGGGGATATTTTTGGGGGAAGACGTCTCCAAATGGACTCTTTCCCTGTTCTTTGTTTAACATGCTTGGTGGTGGCAGCATAGGGTTCAAGGGCAAGGCAAAGTTTGTACCTTGAGGAAGTTTTTAACCTAAGCTGGTAAGAATAAGCTTAGGGGGTCCTTCATGCAGGTCCCCACATCTGTACCCTAGTGTTCAGAGTGGGGAAGGAACCTTGACAAGGTCAAATTACAAAGGATGAATATAAATAAATAATACAAGTATGTAGGGACAAAATTGGAAAGGCCAAGGCACAAAACAAGATAAAACTAGCTAGAGACATAAAGGATGACAAGAAAACATTCTACAAATACATTAGAAGCAAGAGGAAGACCAAGGACAGGGTAGGCCTGTTACTCAATGATGGAGGGAAAATAATAACAGAAATTGTAGAAATGGCAGATGTGCTTAATGACTTCTTCGTTTCAGTTTTCACCAAGAAGGTTGGTGGTGATTGGACATCTAACCGTGAATGCTGGTGAAAATGAGGTCGGATCAGAAGAGGCTAAAATAGGGAAAGAACAAGTTAAAAATTACTTCGACAAGTTAGATGTCTTCAAGTCACCAGGGCCTGATGAAATCATAGAATCATAGAATATCAGGGTTGGAAGGGACCCCAGAAGGTCATCTAGTCCAACCCCCTGCTCAAAGCAGGACCAATTCCCAGTTAAATCATCCCAGCCAGGGCTTTGTCAAGCCTGACCTTAAAAACCTCTAAGGAAGGAGATTCTACCACCTCCCTAGGTAACGCATTCCAGTGTTTCACCACCCTCTTAGTGAAAAAGTTTTTCCTAATATCCAATCTAAACCTCCCCCACTGCAACTTGAGACCATTACTCCTCGTTCTGTCATCTGCTACCATTGAGAACAGTCTAGAGCCATCCTCTTTGGAACCCCCTTTCAGGTAGTTGAAAGCAGCTATCAAATCCCCCCTCATTCTTCTCTTCTGCAGGCTAAACAATCCCAGCTCCCTCAGCCTCTCCTCATAACTCATGTGTTCCAGTCCCCTAATCATTTTTGTTGCCCTTCGCTGGACTCTCTCCAATTTATCCACATCCTTCTTGAAGTGTGGGGCCCAAAACTGGACACAGTACTCCAGATGAGGCCTCACCAATGTCGAATAGAGGGGGACGATCACGTCCCTCGATCTGCTCGCTATGCCCCTACTTATACATCCCAAAATGCCATTGGCCTTCTTGGCAACAAGGGCACACTGCTGACTCATATCCAGCTTCTCGTCCACTGTCACCCCTAGGTCCTTTTCTGCAGAACTGCTGCCTAGCCATTCGGTCCCTAGTCTGTAGCTGTGCATTGGGTTCTTCCGTCCTAAGTGCAGGACCCTGCACTTATCCTTATTGAACCTCATCAGATTCCTTTTGGCCCAATCTTCCAATTGGTCTAGGTCCTTCTGTATCCTATCCCTCCCCTCCAGCGTATCTACCACTCCTCCCAGTTTAGTATCATCCGCAAATTTGCTGAGAGTGCAATCCACACCATCCTCCAGATCATTTATGAAGATATTGAATAAAACCGGCCCCAGGACCGACCCTTGGGGCACTCCACTTGATACCGGCTGCCAACTAGACATGGAGCCATTGATCACTACCCGTTGAGCCCGACAATTTAGCCAGCTTTCTACCCACCTTATAGTGCATTCATCCAGCCCATACTTCCTTAACTTGCTGACAAGAATACTATGGGAGACCGTGTCAAAAGCTTTGCTAAAGTCAAGAAACAATACATCCACTGCTTTCCTTTCATCCACAGAACCAGTAATCTCATCATAAAAGGCGATTAGATTAGTCAGGCATGACCTTCCCTTGGTGAATCCATGCTGGCTGTTCCTGATCACTTTCCTCTCATGCAAGTGCTTCAGGATTGATTCTTTGAGGACCTGCTCCATGATTTTTCCAGGGACTGAGGTGAGGCTGACTGGCCTGTAGTTCCCAGGATCTTCCTTCTTCCCTTTTTTAAAGATTGGCACTACATTAGCCTTTTTCCAGTCATCCGGGACTTCCCCGGTTCGCCATGAGTTTTCAAAGATAATGGCCAGTGGCTCTGCAATCACAGCCGCCAATTCCTTCAGCACTCTCGGATGCAACTCGTCCGGCCCCATGGACTTGTGCACGTCCAGCTTTTCTAAATAGTCCCTAACCGCCTCTATCTCCACAGAGGGCTGGCCATCTCTTCCGCATTTTGTGATGCCCAGCGCAGCAGTCTGGGAGCTGACCTTGTTAGTGAAAACAGAGGCAAAAAAAGCATTGAGTACATTAGCTTTTTCCACATCCTCTGTCACTAGGTTGCCTCCCTCATTCAGTAAGGGGCCCACACATTCCTTGGCTTTCTTCTTGTTGCCAACATACCTGAAGAAACCCTTCTTGTTACTCTTGACATCTCTGGCTAGCTGCAGCTCCAGGTGCGATTTGGCCCTCCTGATAACATTCCTACATGCCCGAGCAATATTTTTATACTCTTCCCTGGTCATATGTCCAACCTTCCACTTCTTGTAAGCTTCTTTTTTATGTTTAAGATCCGCTAGGATTTCACCATTAAGCCAAGCTGGTCGCCTGCCATATTTACTATTTTTTCGACTCATCGGGATGGTTTGTCCCTGTAACCTCAACAGGGATTCCTTGAAATACAGCCAGCTCTCCTGGACTCCTTTCCCCTTCAAGTTAGTCCCCCAGGGGATCCTGGCCATCCGTTCCCTGAGGGAGTCGAAGTCTGCTTTCCTGAAGTCCAGGGTCCGTATCCTGCTGCTTACCTTTCTTCCCTGCGTCAGGATCCTGAACTCAACCAACTCATGGTCACTGCCTCCCAGATTCCCATCCACTTTTGCTTCCCCCACTAATTCTACCCGGTTTGTGAGCAGCAGGTCAAGAAAAGCACCCCCCCTAGTTGGCTCCTCTAGCACTTGCGCCAGGAAATTGTCCCCTACGCTTTCCAAAAACTTCCTGGATTGTCTATGCACCGCTGTATTGCTCTCCCAGCAGATATCAGGAAAATTAAAGTCACCCATGAGAATCAGGGCATGCGATCTAGTAGCTTCCGTGAGCTGCCGGAAGAAAGCCTCATCCACCTCATCCCCCTGGTCCGGTGGTCTATAGCAGACTCCCACCACTACATCACTCTTGTTGCACACACTTCTAAACTTAATCCAGAGACACTCAGGTTTTTCTGCAGTTTCGTACTGGAGTTCTGAGCAGTCATACTGCTCCCTTACATACAGTGCTACTCCCCCACCTTTTCTGCCCTGCCTGTCCTTCCTGAACAGTTTATAACCATCCATGACAGTACTCCAGTCATGTGAGTTATCCCACCAAGTCTCTGTTATTCCGATCACGTCATAGTTCCTTGACATCACCAGGACCTCCAGTTCTCCCTGCTTGTTTCCAAGGCTTTGTGCATTTGTATATAAGCACTTGAGATAACCTGTTGATCGCCCCTCATTGCCAGTATGAGGCAGGAGCCCTCCCCTCACAGACATTCCTGCCTGTGCTTCCTCCCGGTATCCCGCTTTCCCACTTACCTCAGGGCTTTGGTCTCCTTCCCCCGGTGAACCTAGTTTAAAGCCCTCCTCACTAGGTTAGCCAGCCTGCTGGCAAAGATGCTCTTCCCTCTCTTCGTAAGATGGAGCCCATCTCTGCCCAGCACTCCTCCTTCATGGAACACCATCCCATGGTCAAAGAAACCAAAGCCTTCTCTCCGACACCATCTGCGTAGCCATTCGTTGACTTCCACGATTCGACGCTCCCTACCTAGGCCTTTTCCTTCCACGGGGAGGATGGACGAGAAATGCATCCTAGAATACTCAAGGAGCTGACTGAGGAGATATCTGAACCATTAATGATTATCTTTGAAAAGTCATGGAAGGCGGGAGAGATTCCAGAAGATTGGAAAAGGGCAAATCTAGTGCCCATCTACAAAAAGGGAAATAAGGACAACCCAGGGAATTACAGACCAATCAGCTTAACTTCAGTACCCAGAAAGATAATGGAGCAAATACTTAAGCAATCAATTTGCAAACATTTAGAAGATAATAAGGTGATAAGTAACAATCAGCATGGATTTGTCAAGAACAAATCGTGTCAAACCAACCTGATCGCTTTCTTTGATGGGTTACAAGCCTTGTGGATGGGGGGGAAGCACAGAGGTGGTATATCTTAACTTTAGTAAAGCTTTTGATACTGTCCCTCATGACCTTCTCATAAACAAACTAGGGAAATGCAACCTAGATGGAGCTTGTCATAAATATAAAGGGAAGGCTAACCACCTTTAAATCCCTCCTGGCCAGAGGCAAAACCCCTTCACCTGTAAAGGGTTAAGAAGCTAGGATAACCTCGCTGGCACCTGACCAAAATGACCAATGAGGAGACAAGATACTTTCCAAGCTGGAGGCGCGGGAAACAAAGGTTCTCTCTGTCTGTGTGATGCTTTTGCCGGGACCAGAGCAGGAATGCAGGTCAGAACTCCTGTAAAGGGTTAGTAAGCAATCTAGTTAGATATGCGTTAGAGTCTGTTTTGTTTAAATGGCTGATAAAATAAGTTGTGCTGAATGGAATGTATATTCCTGCTTTTGTGTCTTTTTGTAACTGAAGGTTTAGCCTAGAGGGATCCTCTGTGTTTTGAATCTGATTACCCTGTAAGATATTTACCATCCTGATTTTACAGAGGTGATTCTTTTACTTTTTCTTTAATTAAAATTCTTCTTTTAAGAACCTGATTGCTTTTTCATTGTTCTTAAGATCCAAGGGTTTGGGTCTGTGTTCACCTATGCAAATTGGTGAGGATTTTTACCAAGCCTTCCCCAGGAAAGGGGGTGTAGGGCTTGGGGGGATATTTTTGGGGGAAGATGTCTCCAAATGGACTCTTTCCCTGTTCTTTGTGTAACACTTTGGTGGTGACAGCATTTAACCTAAGCTGGTAAGAATAAGCTTAGGGGGTCTCTCATGCAGGCCCCCACATCTGTACCCTAGAGTTCAGAGTGGGGAAGGAACCTTGACAGAGCTACTATAAGGTGGGTGCATAACTGGTTGGAAAACCGTTCCCAGAGAGTAGTTATCCATGGTTCACATTCATGCTGGAAGGACATAATGAGTGGGGTCCCACAGGGATCGGTTCTGGGTCCAGTTCTGTTCAATATCTTCATCAATATAGAGTACACTTATAAAGTTTGTGGATGATACTAAGCTGGGAGGGGTTGCCAGTGCTTTAAAGGATAGGATTAAAATTGAAAATGATCTGGACAAACTGGAGGAATGGTCTGAAGTAAATAGGATGAAATTCAATAAGGACAAATGCAAAGTACTCCACGTAGGAAGGAACAATCAGTTGCACACATACCAAATGGGAAATGACTGCCTGGGAAGGAGTACTGCAGAAAGGGACCTGAGGTTCATAGTGGACCACAAGCTAAATATGAGTCAACAGTGTAACACTGTTGCAAAAAAAGTGAACATCGTTCTGGGATTTTTTAGCAGGAGTGTTGTACGCAAGTCACGAGAAGTAATTCTTCCGCTCTACTCCGCGCTGATTAGGCCTCAACTGGAGCATTGTGTGCAGTTCTGGGCACCACATTTCAGGAAAGATGTGGACAAACTGGAGAGGGTCCAGAGAAGAGTAACAAAAATGATTAAAGGTCTAGAAAACATGAGCTCTGAGGGAAGATGGAAAAAATTGGGTTTGTTTAGTCTGGTGAAGAGAAGACTGAGAGGGGACATGAGAACAGTTTTCAAGTATGTAAAAGGTTGTTACAAGGAGGAGGGAGAAGAATTGTTCTCCTTAACCTCTGAGGCTAGGACGAGAAGCAATGGGCTTAAATTGCAGCAAGGGAGGTTTAGGTTGGACATTAGGAAAAACTTCCTAACTATCAGCGCGGTTAAGCCCTGGGATAAATTGCCTGGGGAGGTCATGGTGTCTCGGAGTCCCCGGGCGATGCTCTGGAGCTGCTCCCTAGGAAGCCAGGCAGGACTCTGGGGAAGTCTCCTTTCCGTGAGCAGCCTGTCTGCAGGACACACAGCTCACCCAGCTTCCACCTTCCTGGGTCTGACCTCGGAGCATTCAGCATCCTCTGCCCCTCCGTGCACTTCCCACAGCGAGTCCGCTCAGGCGGGGTCCTGGGGAAGCCAGAGGGTCCGCTGAAACTGAGGCACCCCACAACATTCAGAGGAAACATTAAGAACAGTCCCGCTTCGTCACATGTGGAATCTCCATCAGTTGAGATTTTTAAGAGCAGGCTGGACAAACACCTGTCAGAAATGGTCTGGATAATACTTAGTCCTGCCACGAGTGCAGGGGACTGGACCAGACGACCTCTCGAGGTCCCTTCCAGTCCTATGATTTGCTAAGCATGATAAACTTGTTTATATGTTGGTATCACCTTTGTACCGTGAGTTAAAGTGTGTGCTATATCTATATGTCCAACCTGTGCTGGGCCTGGCTGACACCCCCAGACAGACTGGCATCAGCACTATCCAGCCTGCTGGATGGCCCATCAAGAGCAATCAGCTGAACAATGAGCCCACTGAGAGAAGCCAGGGTCTACTGAGCCAGGGACAGGTAGGGACATGCCTGTGCACAGGGGACTCCAAGAGCTTTTCCATGCCCATGTGCTCCGACCTTGTGTCTGGGACAAAGGATGTACAAGCCACGTGGCAAAGGACATAAAAGGCGGCTGCATCTTCTCCATTTTGTCTTCAATCCTGTTTCCCATCTCTGGAGCAACTTCTCTACAAACTGAGGCTCTGAACAAAGGACTGACTGAGCCGTCCAAACTCTGGGTGTGTTCCAGAGGGACTGTACAAGCCAGCAAACTCACCAAGGCTGCTAAGAACCCGATCTATGGACTCTGAAGTCGTACATATGGATCTGACTGCTTTGATCGTTGAACAACTCTTTTCCCGTTCTTTTCGTTTGTAATAAACCTTTAGTTTTAGGTTTAAAGGCTTGGCTGGCAGCTTGGGATTGTGGGTCAGATCCAAACCAGCGTTGCTCTGGGAACGTGGTGGCTGGCCCTTCTGGGTTCAGAAGGACATTTTGTATAAGTAAGCAGAGTTTCTAAGGTTTCAGAGTAGCAGCCGTGTTAGTCTGTATGCGCAAAAAGAAAAGGAGGACTTGTGGCACCTTAGAGACTAACCAATTTATTTGGGCATAAGCTTTCGTGAGCTGCAGCTCACTTCATCGGATGCAGAGTTTCTAAGTAATTTCTCACTTTACTGAACCAGTTTGCTGATTGGGAGCCAGAGAACTGGAATGCAATAAAGGGTCCTGGGTGATTTCTTTTTTCAGCTTCTTGATAACTAGTGAGGGGGTTCAGGGGCACAGTCTGGGACTGGTTGGTGAATCTAACTTCGGTGTGAACCACCAGTTTGGGGGGAATCTGCTCCCCTTTTGCAGCCTGCCCTGACCTCAGCATTTTCAGTGTGGGCTGCGCTAGAAACCCCAGTCACAGGAGGGTGAGGGGATGCATACCTGGTGCTGGGGGTGCCAGACACCCGTGGGTACGAGCGTTGCTACGTGGGGCTCTTACCCTGTCCCGGGAGTTGACATCCACCCCTGAGTTGATCAAATGCTCCACGATATCAGTCTGCCCAGTTCGGGTCGCCACATGCAGGGGGGTGCTCATGAGCTGAGTACGGCAAAGGGGGGGCACCTGCCATTAGCTCCCCGCTGGTTTAAAATAATTAATCCAGACAGCCAAATGCTGTAGCCTCATTGCTACCCCCCATCTCTGCTCTATCCCCCACCCCCATAGCCCCGCCCCCCACCCCTACTCACCTGCCACAACCCTGCCCCCACCCTGCATCCACGCACCTCAGCCCTGCCCCCTTACTTCTCCCTCACCTCTACCCACCCACCACAGCCCTGCTCGCACCCCACACCCACTGCCCCCCACAGCCACAGCCCTGCCCCCCCATTCACCCACCTCGGCCCTGCCCCCGATACGTACTGCCAGACAGTCCCCCTCCACCACTACCCTCCCGTCTCCCGCCACTGCTGTATGCCAGCCATAGCTCTCTCCCCCCCCCGAGTGCTGCCATGGCCCCCCAGCCCCCACCTTATCTTTCAGGTTGAGGTCAGCGCCCCGGTCCTGCAGAAGCTTCACGGCGCCCAGGTGCCCCCCCCGGCAGGCCCAGTGCATGGCCGTGCAGTCCAGCTGCACAACCAAGAGACTCCGGTCAGGACGGTAGCAGCAACACCCGCACCCCCAGCTCCCCGCCCTGCGCCCCACACTGCCCACCCTCCAGTCCCTCTGCCAGCGGGTGGCGCTCACCCCCCCGCCCAGGAGCCAGAGGGGTTCGGGGTCGGGGAGGGGGAGCAGAAAGAGCCCAGCAGCTCAGGGCAGGGGTGGTGCTTGGGGGGGTTGTGGGGGCTATAGCCCCCTCCAACATTTGCCTTAGCCCCCCAGCTCTGAAGGCAGAGCAGAGATTGGTGGCTGCCGGCAGGCGCCCAGCTCCAGCAGCAGCGCGGGAGTAAGCCCAGGTGGGGGCCGGGGAGCCCGAGAGCAGCCCCTGCCCCTGCCCGTGGGGCGCAGCGTGCCCATCCCCTGGAACTGCAGGAGCAGCCCGCACTGCACTGGGGCATGTGGGGTAGGGGACTGGAGGCTCCACCCCCTCCAGCGGCTGGGGAAGTCCCTGCAGTGGGGCAGGATGTGCATGGGCAGCAGCCTCGCACGCTGGTTTGGGGTCTGAGTCGAGGTGTGAACAGCCGGGGTTGGCGTCACCACGTCTCCCATGTCCCTGCATCAGCTGTGCAGAGGAAGGGGTGTATGCCGTGCAGTGGCTGGGTCTGTCTGGCCGCCCCACATCCTCCGCCCCACTGTGGCTCCTCTGATGCCCCTGATCCTGGATGGATTGGCCGGAGTGCAGACCCGGTGCCAGGCCTGGTGCTGCCCAAACTGGGCACATCACTGCTTCGCGGGCAGGGAGAGCGCCCGTCTCACCCGGTCTCGGAAGTCCACGGTGGCGCCGTGGTCCAGCAGCCTCTCCAGGATCTCCATGTGCCCTTCCAGCGAGGCGCGGTGCAGGGCTGTCCGGTGGAACTGGGGCAGGAGGCAGCAAAGACGTAGGTGTCAAAAGGACTCCCAGCCAGCGCTGCTGCACCACCCTGGGCAGCCACAGCCACCAGCCCTCCCAAGAGCAAGCCACGGGTCTCGCCCCAGGGACCCGGCCTGCTCGGTGTTTGGGACGGGCCAGCAGGGCTCCGAGAGCCCTCTGCCCTGTTCCTGGGCATGTCCGGGGTCGGCTGGGCGAGGCACCGTCTCCAGGGAGGATGGCTTTCTCCGGGAGATGCCTGGGAAGAGGGGGTGCCCCAGCCCAGCCATCCAAGGTCCATCTGGGGAAGGCTTGACCCCTGGTATCTAGGTGCCAACAGACCCAAATTAACCAGCATGCCCTCGGTGCCCTGGCACAGGGCACCCATCCCAAGGGCCCCCCCAACCACCGGATTTGGGCGGGTGGCGTTGTGACCTGGCACACTGGGTCACAGCACAACTCAGGTTTCGACTCGACAGCCCTTCATCAAGGGGGGACTGGGCCAGATTGGGGCCCCTCCCCAGTTTCCATAGTCCTCAGAGCCCCAGCGTTCTCGACTCCAGCACTGGATGCCCAAGGGGGCTGTTGGGGGGCTGGGCTGGCTGTGGGGGTGGAGGGGCCTGGACTGGGCACTGCCCACTGGCTGGAGCCTGCTTGCGCAGGTTTGCCGGGGGGGCGAGGGATGGGGAGGGACGTTACCTCATCACAGGTGTCAGGGGAGCCCCCGTCCCCCAGGAACGTCTCAATGACACGGATCTTGCCCTGCACAGCTGCCCTCAGGAACGTCTCCTCCTCCACGGGGCCCACCTGCAGGGTGGATGGGACAGCAGCTCAAGGGGTCTGTGTGCCCCATGTGGGGAGCTCCACGAACCTGGCCCCAGAGCCCCTGCCTCACAGGGGAGGATGCCAGCTCCATGGCCCTCGCCCCAGAGCCCCTGCCCCAGAGGAGCTCTGACTGGGAGGGGGCTTTTCTGTGGGGTGGCCACCATCTTGGTCAACAACACGGATCTGCTGGGCCCCCCAGCCAGGATGGCACAGACCCACATCCTCCCGGGACCCTCCCCTCCCCCCTTACAATCTCCTCGGGCTCCGGCTCGGGCTCCGGTGCCGCCTTCTCCACCCTGCGCTTCCGGCGCGTCTTGCGCAGCTCGAAGAGGTACTGGATGCCGCCCACGTGGATGATCTCCCGGCGCAGGTCCAGCGAGCTCGTCCGCTCCCGCCCCTGGCCCTGCGGAGACGGGGCAGAGCCACGCTGGAGCCTCTGGGGAGAGCCCTGCCAGGGCACCGGACTCCTGGGTCCCTCCCCGGCAGCGCCCATTCCCTGGCTTTAAACAAGCAGGATGTGGGATACCCCCAACCTGTCCCCCCCACAGACTCCCTGGTTCCCATCTGCCTGGCCCCTGGTCCTGACCCCCAACCCTCTCCACAGACCCCCTGGTCCTGACCCCCATCTGCCTGGCCCCTGGTCCTGACCCCCAACCCTCTCCACAGACCCCACTGGTCCTGACCCCCATCTGCCTGGCCCCTGGTCCTGATCCCCAACCCTCCGCACAGACTCTCTGGTCCTGACCCCCATCTGCCTGGCCCCTGGTCCTGACCCCCAACCCTCTCCACAGACCCCCTGGTCCTGACCCCCATCTGCCTGGCCCCTGGTCCTGATCCCCAACCCTCCACACAGACTCTCTGGTCCTGTCCCCCATCTGCCTGGCCCCTGGTCCTGATCCCCAACCCTCCGCACAGACTCTCTGGTCCTGACCCCAACCCAGACCCCCTGATCCTGACCCCCAACCCACCCCCCACAGATCTCCTGACTCCCCACTGCCTGGCCCTTCCCTGGCCTCTTAACAATCAACCTGTAACGACATGGGGGGGTTTCTTGGTTGTTCCTTGTTTCCTATGGGGGGCTTTCTGGGTTGCATGCAGAGGGGGTGGGAAGCAGTGTTACTGGTTTAACGAGGGGATGGGAGAGGGAGTTTGTTGTTCCAGAGGACCGGCCAGAGAACGGGGGACCCAGCCGATGGCCTGGAGCATGGAGACCCCAGCGACTGGCGACCTGGGGACCCAGCTCAGTGGCAGCCGGTTCTGGCCAGCGGGAGAACAAGGGCTGTGAAGAGAGAACCCCCGGGACCTGACCAGTTGGTCCAGCCAGAGGGGCAAGAGGGCAGACGAGAGGAGAGGGGCCCAGGCGACCCGGTTTCCTGTTTACCTGGAGGGAAGACAATGGACAGAGGGGGGCTTGGGGCCGGTGACATCAGATGCCCAGCTGGGAAGCAGGGGGGCTCTGGGCTGGAGGGAGGGAGCAGGCAGAGCCCCCCTGGATGCAGGGGAGATTTGAATGTGCTGTGCTGAGGGAGGCCAGGCCTGAGATCATGCGAGTTTCCCATGTTGTGTTCAATGCTCAATAAACCTCCTGTTTTATGCTGGCTGAGAGTCACTCCTGTCTAGAGAACAGGGTTGCATCGTCCCCTTCGGGGGGTGAAGGCCCCGTGGGTCCAGAGCAAGTGGACTCCCTGAGGGGCCCACGGCGAGAGAAAGGCGTGCTAAGGCTCAGAGAGGTGTGGCTCCAGGAGGTGGAGGGGCTTAACCCCGACAGAGAGTGGACCCCCGGGAGAAGGGCTGTCTCACTGAAAGGGGCACCCCGCCATGGACCACACGGGGCCAAGAGTGGGCACGATCGGTGAGTCCGTGACACCCAACCCCTGGCCCCTCATCAATCCCTCAGCCCTGATCCCTCCCAGAATGCCTGCTCCAGCCCCCAACCAGGAAACCCCTGCACCATCACGCACTGCCCAGCCCCCAACGGCCGACCCCCCCATCACAGACTGCCCGACCCCAGTCCCAGCAGAGGGAAGCCATGTGGGGCGGCGCTGTCATCTGTGTTTAACAGCTGGCCTGGGCCAGGTGTCTGGCAGGCTGCTGAGGGGGTTCCTGCCCAGCACCCCGGGGGCAGTGAACCAGGGGCTTGGTGCTGGCCCTGTGCCCCACACTCCATGGGGGAGTGAGGAATGGATTCAAGGTGCAGAGACCAGCCCCAGCCAGCCAGGCCTGTTGGGGGCATCAGCCTAGAACAGCCCAGCCCAGCCCCGGTGGGGCTCTGCACGCACAGGGGCTGCCCACACGGCCCCAGTGCAGGGGCAGGGCCTCCCACACAGCACTGCCAGCCTGCCCCCGGGTCTGGCCGGCCCCTGCCCCTCATGCCGCTGGCTGGGCCCTCTGGCTGGGGCTGCCTCCCGAATACCGTAGGTTCCCCCTCTGCACCACGTCGGCCCCGCTCCATCTGGCCTGGACCCAGCCTGCAGCTCCGGACACGGGTGCCCAGGGGGAGGTGACGAGCCCAGACGTGGGGCCAGTTCCCTGCTGACCCCCAGTGCCAATGCAGGCAGCGTGTGGTGGGGGCCGCAGCCAGGGTAACCCCTCAGTGCCCAGCCCTGCACCTTCCTGGCCCAGTCTGATGGGTGGGGCTGGGGCAGGAAAGGGTTAACAGTGCAAGCCAGACAGGCTGTGGGGGGCTGCAGGGCTCGCTGTGCTGGTGAGGGGGTGAGGCTGCCAGGGTCTGGCTGTGATGCCCCCGGCAGGGCAGGCCAAGCCCGCGTACCTTGAGCCCCTCGATGCCCCAGTGAACGGGGCCGCGGCGCTTCTCGTCCTCCAGCCCCGGCGTGTCCATTCTCGCCACCGCCGGCGGCATCTCGGGGGCCTGGCTCTTGCGCCGCTGTGAAGCCAAGCAGAAAAGCCGGCAGGGTGAGGGCCAGGCCCCGGCCTGCCCCCCCACAGCCCCTCAGGAGTCCATCCCCTGCCTCCCTTGGCATTCGGCCCAGGCCCCCTCCCGCCACAGCCCCGGTACCCACATGGGCACTGCACGGGGTTTAGCCTGAGTTGCCAAGGGCAACAGCTTAATCTCTGGGCACTTCCAGCCCTGGCGGCCCCATAACAGACCAGGAGGTGGGGCTGGCGTCCTCATGGACACGCCCCATTGATCTGGGTCTGCTCACTCCCTGTGGCCAGCCCCAAAGGCTCGTCTCCCCGAGGGCCCCTCCCAGGATCCCCCAGGCCTGGGGCCCACCCCGAGCAGGGGCGACCCCATGCCTGCACTTGCCATGGGCCTGACTCCCCCCCCACTGCACCCCACAGCCCATGCTGGTGCCCTGTACCCTACGCCCTCCCATTTCAAGAGCGTCCGAACGCCCTACCTGGGGCAGGGCCTTACGGCCTCCCTGCCCACCGCATGGCACGCGCCCAACGTCAGCCCTGCACGGGGTGCCCGGCCCCTGGCTGCCCGCCGAGCACAGGCCCAGGCACGGGGCCAGCGCAGACGGAGGCGTTTCCCCAGTCGGTGAGTCTGGGCGGTTACCGAACCCAGGCGCCCTGAGCCCATGGTGATGGGCGCAGGTTCGGGTGTGGCACCCAATCGTAATGCAGCCCTGCGGAGAGCCTGGCCCCTGGGGCCCAGCCCGGCTCCAGGCGCCGCCCGTGACCCCCAGCCCAGCCCTGCTCCAGGCGCCCCCCCGTCACCCCCAGCCCAGCCCCGCTCCAGGCGCCCCCCCTGTCACCCCCAGCCCGGCCCCGCTCCAGGCGTCCCCCCCGTCCCCCCCAGCACAGCCCCGCTCCAGGAGCCCCCCCGTCCCCCCCAGCCCAGCCCCGCTCCAGGAGCCCCCCCATCACCCCCAGCCCAGTCCCGCTCCATGCCCCCCCGTCACCCCCAGCCCAGTCCCGCTCCAGGCGCCCCGCCTGTCACCCCCAGCCCAGCCCCGCTCCATGCCCCCCCGTCACCCCCAGCCCAGCCCCGCTCCAGGCGCCCCGCCTGTCACCCCCAGCCCAGCCCCGCTCCAGGCGTCCCCCCGTCCCCCCCAGCACAGCCCCGCTCCATGCCCCCCCGTCACCCCCAGCCCAGCCCCGCTCCAGGCGCCCCCCGTCACCCCCAGCCCAGCCCCGCTCCAGGCGCCCCCCGTCACCCCCAGCCCAGCCCTGCTCCAGGCGCCCCCCCGTCACCCCCAGCCCAGCCCCGCTCCAGGCGCCCCGCCTGTCACCCCCAGCCCAGCCCCGCTCCAGGAGCCCCCCCATCACCCCCAGCCCAGCCCCGCTCCATGCCCCCCCGTCACCCCCAGCCCAGTCCCGCTCCAGGCGCCCCGCCTGTCACCCCCAGCCCAGCCCCGCTCCATGCCCCCCCGTCACCCCCAGCCCAGTCCCGCTCCAGGCGCCCCGCCTGTCACCCCCAGCCCAGCCCCGCTCCAGGCGTCCCCCCCGTCCCCCCCAGCACAGCCCCGCTCCATGCCCCCCCGTCACCCCCAGCCCAGCCCCGCTCCAGGCGCCCCCCGTCACCCCCAGCCCAGCCCCGCTCCAGGCCCCCCCCCGTCACCCCCACCCAGCCCCGCTCCAGGCCCCCCCCGTGACCCCCACCCAGCCCCGCTCCAGGCCCCCTTTGCCCTCCAGCTCGCCCACCCAGGGTCTCACCTCCTGCTCCTCCAGGTTCTGGTCAACCAGCGCTGTGGCCCACGTCACGCCCTGCTCCATGGGTGCCCGGCCAGCGGCTCCTCTCTGGGGCAGGGACGCTGGCTGTGCCCTGGAGCCGCCTGGGGCCCCGGCCCAGCGCACGCTGCGGTGGGGGGCTCCGTGGCTCCCGCGGTTTATGCACTGCTGCTCCTCCGCCCCAAGGCCCCAGGGAGCCGACACGTGCCCGGCCCACGCGACCCGGGAGCCTTTGTCATGAGCTCACCCGGCTGCATTCTCAGCCCTGCTGCCCGGGGTCACCTTCACCCAGCGCCTGGCCCCGGTGCCGCGCCCCACCCACTGGGCCGCGCAGAGGGGGACTGGGTGCTGCTCTGTGGGGAGCCGGGAGACTCCTGGGCAGGCCGGGTCGCACGGGGGGCTCTGTGGGGCGGGGGCCTTGGCTGGCCCTCTGCCAGGACCCCCAGCAGTCTGGGCAGGGGGGCACTTTGTTCCGTTCCCACACCTGACCTCACGTCGCTCCCCCCAGCCAGAGCCCCCCGGACCCTGGGGTTATTTCCGTGTGACGGGGCCAGCTCCACGGTGCCCTGGGTGCCCCGCAGCCGCCGGCTGCCCCAGGCGGGCGCCACGTGAGAACGGGCAGCGTCTGTGCCCCTGGGCCCGGCTGGGGGGCTGGGGATGCTTTGGCTGCTTTGAGGGATGAGCTCAGGAGCTGCTGGCTCTGCGCACAAAGCTCAGACACAGCCCAGCCCGGGACGCGCTGCCCAGCCTGTGCCCCCCGTCCCCACCCCCCCGGCCTGTGCCCCCCTGGCCTGTGCCCCCCGGCCTGTGCCCCGCCCCTTGGCCTGTGCCGCCATCCCCCCGGCCTGTGCCCCCGTCCCCATCCCTCTGGCCTGTGCCCCGCCTCCTGGCCTGTGCCCCCATCCCTGCCCCAGCCCCCCGGCCTGTGCTCCCCCGGCCTGTGCCCCCATCCCCACCCCCTTGGCCTGTGCCGCCATCCCCGCCCCATCCCCCCGGCCTGTGCCCCCATCCCCACCCCCCTGGCCTGTGCCCCCCTGGCCTGTGCCCCCCAGCCTGTGCCCCCCCCTTGGCCTGTGCCGCCATCCCCGCCCCATCCCCCCAGCCTGTGCCCCCATCCCCACCCCCCTGGCCTGTGCCCCCCTGGCCTGTGCCCCCCAGCCTGTGTCCTGCCCCTTGGCCTGTGCCGCCATCCCCGCCCCATCCCCCCAGCCTGTGCTCCCATCCCCACCCCCCTGGCCTGTGCCCCCCAGCCTGTGCCCCGCCCCTTGGCCTGTGCCGCCATCCCCGCCCCATCCCCCCAGCCTGTGTCCCCATCCCCACCCCCCCGGCCTGTGCCCCCCAGCCTGTGCCCTGCCCCTTGGCCTGTGCCGCCATCCCCACCCCATCCCCCCGGCCTGTGCCCCGCCCCCTGGCCTGTGCCCCCATCCCTGCCCCAGCCCCCCGGCCTGTGCTCCCCCGGCCTGTGCCCCCATCCCCACCCCCTTGGCCTGTGCCGCCATCCCCGCCCCATCCCCCCGGCCTGTGCCCCCATCCCCACCCCCCCGGCCTGTGCCCCCCTGGCCTGTGCCCCCCGGCCTGTGCCCCGCCCCTTGGCCTGTGCCGCCATCCCTGCCCCAGCCCCCCGGCCTGTGCTCCCCCGGCCTGTGCCGCCATCCCCGCCCCATCCCCCCGGCCTGTGCCCCCATCCCCACCCCCCCGGCCTGTGCCCCCCTGGCCTGTGCCCCCCAGCCTGTGCCCCGCCCCTTGGCCTGTGCCGCCATCCCTGCCCCATCCCCCCGGCCTGTGCCCCCGTCCCCATCCCTCTGGCCTGTGCCCCGCCCCTTGGCCTGTGCCGCCATCCCTGCCCCAGCCCCCCGGCCTGTGCTCCCCCGGCCTGTGCCCCCATCCCCACCCCCTTGGCCTGTGCCGCCATCCCTGCCCCATCCCCCCGGCCTGTGCCCCCATCCCCACCCCCCCGGCCTCTGCCCCCCGTCCCCACCCCCCCGGCCTGTGCCCCCCTGGCCTGTGCCCCCCGGCCTGTGCCCCGCCCCTTGGCCTGTGCCGCCATCCCCGCCCCATCCCCCTAGCCTGTGCCCCCATCCCCACCCCCCCGGCCTGTGCCCCCCGTCCCCACCCCCCCGGCCTGTGCCCCGCCCCCTGGCCTGTGCCGCCATCCCCGCCCCATCCCCCCAGCCTGTGCCCCCATCCCCACCCCCCCGGCCTGTGCCCCCCTGGCCTGTGCCCCCCAGCCTGTGCCTCGCCCCTTGGCCTGTGCCGCCATCCCCGCCCCATCCCCCCAGCCTGTGCCCCCATCCCCACCCCCCCGGCCTGTGCCCCCCTGGCCTGTGCCCCCCAGCCTGTGCCCCGCCCCTTGGCCTGTGCCGCCATCCCCGCCCCATCCCCCCGGCCTGTGCCCCCGTCCCCATCCCTCTGGCCTGTGCCCCGCCCCCTGGCCTGTGCCCCCATCCCTGCCCCAGCCCCCCGGCCTGTGCCCCGCGGCCTGTGCCCCCATCCCTGCACCCCCCAGCCTGTGCCTCCCCCAGCCTGTGCCCCTGTCCCCATCCCCCCGGCCTGTGCCTCCCCCAGCCTGTGCCCCCATCCCCACCCCCTTGGCCTGTGCCGCCATCCCCGCCCCATCCCCCCGGCCTGTGCCCCCGTCCCCATCCCTCTGGCCTGTGCCCCGCCCCCTGGCCTCTGCCCCCATCCCTGCCCCAGCCCCCCAGCCTGTGCCCCCCTGGCCTGTGCCTCCCCCGGCCTGTGCCCCGTCCCCCAGCCTGTGCCCCCGTCCCCATCCCCCCGGCCTGTGCCCCTGTCCCCGCCCCACCCCCCCAGACTGTGCCCCCCCCGGCCTGTGCACCTGTCCCCATCCCCCCGGCCTGTGCCCCCCCGGCCTGTGCCCCCGTCCCCGCCCCACCCCCCCGGCCTCTGCCCCGCCCCCCCAGCCTGTGCCCCCGTCCCCCCGGCCTGTGCCCCCCTGGCCTGTGCCCCCATCCCCCCCCACCCCTTCCGGCCTGTGCCCCCGTCCCCATCCCCCCGGCCTGTGCCCCCCCAGGCCTGTGCCCCACCCCCTGGCCTGTGCCCCCATCCCTGCCCCAGCCCCCCAGCCTGTGCCTCCCCCGGCCTATGCCCCCGTCCCCATCCCCCTGGCCTGTGCCCCCCTGGCCTGTGCCCCCATCCCTGCACCCCCCAGCCTGTGCCCCCCCCGGCCTCTGCCCCCGTCCCCACCCCCCTGGCCTGTGCTGCCATCCCCACCCCTCCCCCCTGATCTGTGCCCCCCTCCCCACGCCCCCCAGCCCGTGCCCCCCCCCGGCCTGTGCCTCACCCCCCGACCCCGGCCTGTGCCCCCGCCCCCGGCCGGGGAGCCAGGAATGGTGGGAATAGTTTGTGCTGAGCCAGGCCGCGGGGCGCGGGAGCTATTCCTGGCTCTGGGCACCGTGCTCAGCCCCACCGCTGTACCTCCCCATTTGTCAGCCAGTGGCTGCGGGGCGGGCGGAGGATGGCAGGGTGGGGGAGCCGGGGGGGCAGGGCGGGGGAGCCGGGGGCTGGGGAAGCCCTGGGGGCAGGGCGGGGGAGCCGGGGGATGGGGAAGCCGGGGGGCAGGGCGGGGGAGCCGGGGGATGGGGAAGCCCGGGGGGCCGGGCGGGAGAGCCGGGGGGTGGGGGAGCCGACCAGTGTTGCCAGAAGCAATGCCCGGGGTCAGTGCGAGTCACTTGGGGGCTGACAGGTTCTGCTCCCCACACACTGGGGGCTGGTGAAACAGTGGGGGGCTCTCCACCCCCTGCTTTGGCCCAGCTTTTTCATGGGCTGTGTCACGGTGGTGGGCCTCCCGAGGGGTGGGGGGCACCAGCTGCCCCTGCCCCATGCTCCCCGTGCTGACCTTTGACCTCTCCACCCGAGGTCCCCGTAGGGGGCTCTGAAGTCGCCCCGAGGTGGGCGCGTCCCAGAGACGGGCACCGCGGTGAGCGGGCCAAGCCTGCCCTGCTGGGAGGAGCCGCCTGCCGGGGCACAGCTCCGTCCGGACCCCACGGCCGGCAGGTGGACATCAGCCAAGACAAACGTGTAGCCCCTGCTGCCGGCACAGGACCCTCCCAGCCAGGGGGCAGAGCTGAGGGAAGCCCAATTGTGTGCCCCACTCATGGGGGGCCGGGTGGGTTGGGCTTGAGAAGGGGACAGGCACTGCCCCAGCAGGGCCTTCCTGGGGATGATAGGGGCTGGCGGTGCCCACAGCAAGCACCCAGGTCTTCCTGCCCCACCCCGCTGGCCTGCCGAGCCCATAGGGACATGGGCTGAGATGGGAAGGTCAGCCAGGCCCCTGGGCACCAGGAGCAGCCAGGTGATGCCCCACAGGCCCGCGTGTCCATGTGCAGATGGGGCCAGATGCTCCTGTCGGAGTCCAGAAGGCCTGGGGAAGGGGCTGTGTTCAGGGGAGCAGCCAGCCCCAGAGGGTGGCTGAGCTCAGGTAGGTGCCAGGGGCTGGTGCTGGCCAGCCTAAGGGGGCAGGGAGCCCAGGAGGTGGGCGGAGGCTGCTTCGGGTTCCATACGCTGGGGAGGGGCCCATCAGTGGCTACAACAGCAGTTAGGCAGTTACCAGAGAAGGCGGCATAACCTAGTGGTTACAGCAGCAGACTGGGCACCAGGACGCCTGGGTTCAATTCCCAGCTCTGCTCTAGTGACCGGGGAGTCGCTGGCCCTCTGAGCCTCAGTTTCCCCCTTTGGTGACATGGGAGAAGCAGTGGGCTGAGGGGCGGGGGGGGTTGGGGTGAGGCCAGTACCCTGTCCAGCAGGGCCAAGGGCTGGGCTGGGCTGGGCTGGGAAGGGGCAGCTCTAAGGAGCAGTCCCAGGTGTGCCACGCAGGCTGGCCAGGCCATGCCTGTGCCCCAGCCCTGGCCGATGTGAAAGCAGGCGCTGGAAGCATCGGGGCCGGGGGAAGCTAAAAAGGCTTTATTGATAAATATGGAGACCCACAGACACCGGGAGAGCTGCCCCCTGCCCGGCTGGGAGGTGCCAGGCGACAGGCGGCAGGGCAGAGTGCCCAGGCTGGATCACCACAGGAGCCAGGCTCAGGAGGGCAGCCCGAGGTGCCAGGCGCCGTGGGCACTGCAGGGTCCCTGGGAACGCGGCTCCCACAGGAAGTGGTTTGGTCTCAAACCTCTAAACCATTTTATGACAGTGTCCAAGTGCCGATGGGGTGAGACAGGCCCCACACACCCCACGGCGCTGTGCCCACCCTGGCAGCCCTTCCTGAGACTGACCTCCAGGGAAAGGGCTTTGACGGGGCAGCTGTGTTCTGATGCCAGCAAGCCCCCAGCCCGCGGCTGCAGCGGGGCACGGGGGGCAGCAGCAGGCACGAAGGGGCGGGGAGGATCGACGCAGAGGCGAGCGTAAGCCCCGCCACGCAGCTCTGCCCAGGGCTGCGTGCCCAGCTGTGCCCAGCAGGCAACGCTCCAAGTGCTGTCACCTCTGGGGTGGAGACTCAGTTCGCCGGCGCCGAGGGCCCCGCTGGCTTTCCCTGGGGCCCAGCAGCCCCTGCGCCCGTCAGCCGGCCCGGCTCAGTTTCTGGGCACCAGCGGCTGGTTCACGATCACCTGGATGACAAAGTCCTTCTGGATCTTGGCTTCATGCAGCCGCGTGCGGTCCGTCAGCAGCTTGCCGGAGAAGAACCAGCGCTGCCAGCCCGGCTCGATGCCCTCCTGGGCCTGCAGCTGCTTCTTCAGCTGCCCCACGGTGTCGGCCACGCTGGCGCTCAGCCGCAGGTCCTTGCCAGTGGAGAGCCGCACCTTGAGCGGGAACTCGCACCGGGGGCTGGCTGCAGGCTCCGGGGGCTCCGTGCTCTCGTCGCTGCCCCGCTCCAGTATGAGGTTGGCAGGTGTCGCCAGGCAGTACACGGGTAGCTGGTAGCGGTTCCCCAGCTCATCGTAGCACTCAGTTAGGGACCCTGCCGGGGAGCCAGAGACACCAGCTAAGTGGTGAGGGGAAGGAGCTGGAGGCAGATACAGCACGGGCAGGAGCCACCAACAACACAGACCCCTCTGCTGGTGCCCCTCAATCCCGACCCACAGACCCTGCTAGCCCAGTCCTGGGGTCCCCCTGTGACGAAGCGGGACTGTTCTTAATGTTTCCTCTGAATAGTGTGGGGGTGCCTCAGTTTCCCCTAGGCAGTTCTTAAGTATCTAGGGGGTGGGGTAAGGGTGTATGATCATTGCAGAGCCCTAGAGGGCAGGTGTGTGCAGGGGTCTGGACACAGAGAATGGCCGACACCCTGTTTCCTGGCCACTGATGGCCTGGGCCCTTCCCCCCTGCAAGGTGAGAGCTAAAGGGTTGGAGAACAAAGGAATCAGGTGCCCTCCTGGCCCGGGAAAGGAACAAAGCCCAGAGGAGGAGGGGCTGGAGGGAGTTTCAGTTTGAGGCTGGCTGGAACATGGAGTGAAGGGCAGACGTGGTTGTCTGGCTCGCTGCCCCCCAGAATGGACCCAGCTGAGGGGTCCTGTTCTCTGCACCTACAAGCTTTGTTTTAGACCATGTTCCTGTCGTCTAATAAACCTTCTGTTTTACTGGCTGGCTGAGAGTCCCGTCTGACTGTGGAGTTGGGGGGCCGGACCCTCTGGCTTCCCCAGGACCCCACCTGAGCAGACTGGCTGTGGGAAGTGCACGGAGGGGCAGAGGAGGCTGAATGCTCCAAGGTCAGACCTAGGAAGGTGGAAGCTGGGTGAGCTGTGTGTCCTGTGGACAGGCTGCTCCCAGAGAGGAGACTTCCCCAGAGTCCTGCCTGGCGTCATGGGGAGCAGTTCCAGAGCATTGCCCGGGGATTCCATGACACCCCCTGCCCCCAAAATAGCTCTGACGGTGCTCCTCAATCCCAACCTGCAGCCCGAAGGTATTCCAGCCCAGAACACCCAAAATCCACCTCCTGAAGCTCTTCCCCCCCCCGCACCCTTTCCCTGCCCCTACAGACCTCCCAGCCCCAGGAGGAGTGTGGCCTTTCAGGCACCATGGCTCAGTGCCAGCGGTCAGATAGATTCTCCTTTTGGGATCTGAGAGCTGGCTGGGGGAGCTGGGGCTCCGGGACTAGACACAGCCAGGACCCCCCGAGCCGCACAGCTCTGGGGCTCTTCATTTCAGTCTGGGAGAAGCCACCGGCCCGAGCCACATGAGCTGCCCACGTGCCTGGAGCTGAGCCGAGGGAGACCCCAATCCCAGGTGGGGTGAGTGGGTTCCAGGAGCCTCTCCCCCCAGCACCCCCACAGCAGGGCTGGGGCACAGGGAGCCCCTGCAGGCAGATGGTCTGTGTCCAGTGTGACACTGCCCCATATTCATCTATCCATGGAAAAGTTACAATTTGCTGAATATGATTATCCTATTTGTAGGCATGTATCATTTGTGTGTCTGGAGTTATGACTATTGACCTTGTATCTGTATTTCAAATGAGCTTGCTCCGGGTCACACCCACAGCTAACCTTTCAGGTACAATAGGGAAGAAGCTAGACAGTGCTAATGGCCCATCCGTGGAAACAATGGGCCATGGGAAAGGCTTGTCCTCACCTGGGGACCCTTCAGACAGCCTATGGATAATGGCTGCTATGACTCGGGGAGACATGCAAGGGCATGTGACCAGACCACATGATACTGAACTCCATTTTGGTACCTGTATTTTTCCATAAACTGAGCTGGGCACTTGGCTTGGATCTAAGGAGTTCCCGCCGTATGGAAAAACTAAAAGGGGGAAGTGACATCACCAAGGAGCCTCACTCCCTCTACAACTCAACACCTGGAAACACCTGAGGAACAAAGACTGAACTGGGGGAAGTGCTACTCCCAGGCTGGAAGAGAGGGTTCCTGCCTGTGTACAGAGCATCTACAAATGGCTTGTACTAGCTCACAGGGTGAGACACTGTTTGATTCAAATCCTATCTAGTATATTAGGCTTAGATTGCATTTTTGTTTATTTGCTGAGTAATCTACTTTGATCTGTTTGCTATCATTTATAGTCACTTAAAATCTATCTTTCTGGAGTTAATAAACCTATTTTATGTTTTATCTTAACCAGTGTGTTTTTGGGTGAAGCATTAGGGAATCTCAGCTCTGTAACAAAGGCTGGTGCATGTCTTCCCCACATCGAGGGGGAAGCAGACTAATTAATGAGCTTGCACCGTACAGACCCCTGTGTAGGACGGTATAATTCTGGGTTTATACTCCAGTAGGGGTGCAAGGCTGGGGAGCTGGAACACTGGCTGGTGCCTCCATTGTTGGTCCATGAGTGGCTCAGGTAAAGCACTCAGGTGACTCGGTTGGGTGTGTGGCGCCACCTGTGGTTGTGTTGGGTGATAACAGGGCCTGGAGGGGCGGGCTGTGTGTCATCAGCAGAGCAGGGGGAGAGGCCAACCCAGCTGAATGGTTTCGGGGCACAGCGGTTCCAACAGCTTCCAGGCTTCACCCTGGAGGTAGAGCCCATCTCAGCCACCCCCACCAGCAGGCTCCAGAGGCTTCCCCAGTGCAGGGCCCACTCCTGGGTCACCTCCCCGGCCAACATGCCCTGCCTTGGGGCAGCCCAGCGCAGAGGGGAAGGGACACAGTCAGCCGTGGCTGCCCTGCTGACGAGGGGCAGGGCAGTTAGTGTCATGGGGCCCCTGGGATGAGCTGCCCCCCTGAACCCTCCCACCCTGCTGTGCAGGCACCAGTCCCCTCCCTCAGCCCTCTTTCAATTCTTACTGGCCCCACTGGTGTCTACCCCTGCACAGGGAGAGGAATCTGTCTGCCCTCCAGCGGTTCTCCTGCAGCACTGCATCCCCCGCCCTGCCCGTGGGTCCAAAGCCCGGGCCCCCATTCTGATCCCACCCCATTAGCCCCTGCCCACCATATGTCACCATCTTGCCCTTCTGGCCCCAAGTCCCTGCCCCATGTCCCCCTCCCACCCTGCTGGCCTGAAGTCCCTGTCCCCCTCCCTCCTCAGGTCCCCATCCTGCCTGATGTGTCTGCCCCCCTCCCGCCCCCCGTCCTCATCCTGCCTACCATGGGGCAGGGTGATGCTGGCACCATCCAGGATGGCCTGGGCCAGCCCATGGTCGTTGGCCTCCACGGCATAGGCAGCTGCCTTCAGGGCATCCCAGATCTCCTTGCGGCCCTCGAAGGCAGGCGCCGTGTCCCAGAACTCGTCCCGCTTGCTGCGCAGCTGGCCGTCCGTCATGGGGTAGTCGCTCTTCCACTTGGGCCGCTCCTTCCGCAGGGGCTCATTGCGGCCTGTGGAGGGGGACAGAGAGCTCAGCAGGGACCCCGAGCCAGCATCCACCTGGAGACTCTGCCCCCCTGGTGCCCCTGTCCCCATCACAGCTGGGCCAGCACCCACCTGGAGACTCCTGCCCCCGGCACAGCTGGGCCAGCACCCGCCTGCGGACCCCTGCCCCCGGCACAGCTCGGCCAGCACCCCCCTGCGGACCCCTGCCCCCGGCACAGCTGGGCCAGCACCCGCCTGCGGACCCCTGCCCCCGGCACAGCTCGGCCAGCACCCCCCTGCGGACCCCTGCCCCTGGCACAGCTCGGCCAGCACCCGCCTGTGGACCCCTGTCCCCGGCACAGCTGGGCCAGCACCCCCCTGCGGACCCCTGCCCCCGGCACAGCTGGGCCAGCACCCGCCTGCGGACCCCTGCCCCCGGCACAGCTGGGCCAGCACCCCCCTGCGGACCCCTGTCCCCGGCACAGCTGGGCCAGCACCCACCTGCGGACCCCTGCCTTCCCCCACGCAGAAGGGACACCCCACAGGCGCCAGGCAGAGCTGGGGCACACCAGCCCCTCCTGAAGGGGAACCGAGCTGGGCACATCCCAGGGACCCGTCCCCCAGCGCAGTGTTCAGCCCGGTGCGCTGAGACCAGCCCCCCCCCTCTCTCTCTCTCTCTCTCTCTCTCTGTGTTGGGCTGAGGCCACCTGCACTAGCTGGGGACTCCCTGGGTCGCCCTGCCCCACAAGCAGGAAGGGGGGGCACTGGGGCAGGAGGCATTGGGACATGCCCGGGCAGGGAAAGGGGTGGGAGGAGCTTCAGGTGGTAGATATTGAGTGTTCTGGGCTGGGCTATTGGGGGCGGAGGGTTGGGAGTGAGGGGCAATGGCAGAGCTGGGGGGGGGAGCCCAGGGCTGGGCTATTGGGGGCTGTGGGTCAGGAGTGAGGGCCAGTATTCCTGAGGTCCCAGGGGCCCTGTCCAGCCCCGTTGCAGGGCACAGCAGCGGTCCACAAACCAGCCCCCTCGGTGGCTCTCCGTCAGGGCAGAGGGGGCTCACAGGTCCCTGATTGCCCTGCTAACAGGAACGTGTGCAGGTCCCACCCTCGGGAGAGGCCTGACTGGGAGCCCTGGCCGGAGGCAGGCACCCCTGCCCCCCGCCAGGCAGCTGCTCTAATCCTGCCCTGCCAGGCGGCTGCAGTGACTTAGAGGCCCCTGGCCAAGGGCAATATTTATAGCTCAGGGAATTAGCCGGAGTCAGAGCGTGGGGATTATCGGGCTCACCCACTCCTGGGGGCAGGGGAGGAGCAGACAGAAAGGATGCACTGGCACTAATGTATGGGGCTGCCGGGACTCCTGGGTTCTCTACCTGCCTGCCATGTGTGACCTTGGGCAAGTCACTCCCTCATGCCTCAGTTTCCCCATCTGTAGAACAGGCATGGTGCCCCCTGCCCCCAGGGACAAGGTGGGAGGCGTAACTCACTCACAAGTACAGAGAGGGACCGGCTGCTGGCCAGGGCACCCTCACCAGGGGACTGACGCCAGGCCTTCACAAGGGAGATGCACAGGGACCAGTGGGGCCCTGGAGCCATGTGCATAGTAGGGGTCCCAAAAGCCAGGGAACAAGCCGTGCAGGTGCAGCCTGGCAGCCAGCTGGCTGCTTGGTATTGTGACTTCGAGCCCAGGTCACGGGGACCAGGGCACACGCATGGCCATGACTGCACAAAGAGGCGGGCACTACCCCCCCCCCCGGGCTCCTCTTGCTCTGAGTTCGGGGGCTGCAGGGCACGCAGGGAAAGGCTGTTTCGGGGTGTCTGTACAGGGCACGTTAGACAGCTGGGTTTTCCCTCAGAGACCATGGGCACGGCTGGGTAAGCCAGTCAGTGCATGGCAGTGACCTGCTTTGAGTGCTGGATGTTCAAATCCACCCTGCAGTTATGGGGATAGCCCCAGGGCAGGAAGAGCAGGGGGCACCTGTCGGGGGGGCTGCCGCCCAGGGAAGGGGGTGCCGAGGGCAGGAGTCCCAGCCCCCCATGCTCTGCAGCCCATGTCAGAGGCCAGGCTCCCCTGAGAGGGAGCAAGGCAGCTCCGCCAGGCCAGGCGCCGTGTGGCACCATGTGTGTGTGTGTGTCACTCGTCTGGGCTGAGGCTCCCTGGGTCGCCCTGCCCCACAAGCAGGAAGGGGGGGGGCATTGGGGCAGGAGGCATTGGGACATGCCCGGGCAGGGAAAGGGGTGGGAGGAGCTTCAGGTGGTAGATATTGACGACCAGGGCAGAGATCACAGCTGTCCTGGGCTGGGCCGGCTGCGCCAGGGCTGCAGGGGACTCTGAAGGGTGAAGGCGGGGAGAGCAGCTGCAGCCAGGACTCATCCTCGCCCCGGCGCTCCGGTGGCTGAGCACAGCCCGCCCACAGGCCCAGCCTGTACCAGCCCCCTGCCCTCCAGACACCGGCTCCGCGGGCCCCGCTCGGCCAGGGAACACTGGCATGATGCCCACGGAGCAGCCTGTGTGGGCTGTGAAGAGAGACCTGGGCCCAGCCCCGGTGCTTGTGCCGATGGCCACCTCACCCCCTGGCCCACCGGGAGGCCGGGCTCCAGCGCAGCCCCCCGAGGGCCGCAGGACACGCACGATCCCCCCACGGCTGAAGAGGGCAGCCGAGCCTGTCTCCAGCCCCATGCCCTGGCAGTCGGCTCCAGCTCGCACAGAGAAGGGGCCCTGCCCCTACCACCCCAGCCTGAATTCAAGTGCTGCTCTGAGACCAGACTAGTTCTGGGCCCCGGGTCGCTCCGACACACTGCCCCATGCACGGCCCGGAGATCACCGCAGCCAGGCCACAGCTGGGCCCTGGGCAGGCAAACCTGGCCCTTCCCTGCTCCCTCAGCGCTGCCATGAGGCACAGGACACCCCATCCCCAAAGCGAGCCCAGCTCCGCCGTGGGTTGGAGCCACAAGCCCAGTGTCAGGCCACGAGCGCAGCCCCGGCGGCTCTGGGACCCTCCGAGAGGGGCCGGGGAGACAGGCCCTGCACTCCCCCACCCTGGCCAGAGTCAGGGCCCCCTCGCTGCAGGGCTCTGCGCCACAGCAGAGAAAGGACACCAGGGCCCCTGGCCGTCACAGCCTGGGCTGCCCTCGCCGGCTCCAGACGCCCCGGCTGTAAGACCTGGCTGCAGGGAGGGTGGAGCTAGGATCCAATTCCCTTTCAAGGCCCAGTATAGCGACCGCCAGTGGGCCAGCACCCAGCCAGCAGGTCCCGCCACGGGAGAGCCGGGCATGGGGCCAACCGCACCCGCATCCCTCTGCACCCCTGGGCTGCTCAGCGCCCGCAGCCACCATAGCTCCTGCCGGTGTCAGGTGAGTTCAGCTCCAGCCCAGCAGGGCCAACCCAGCTCCTCCTCCCCAGACACAGCACCTGCCTCGCGGATTGCGCTGCGGGGGCCAGGGACTGTCGGGCGAAGGCCTTCAAAGGCCGAGGTCTTGCCTGCCCGGCCTGGGCATCAGAGCCAGGGTTTGTGCCGCTCACAACTCCCTCGCGCCCCAGAAGCAGCTGCATTTCTGAAGGGCGCTGGACTCCTGCAGGGCAGAGCACTGGGGAAGTCTCGGGCACTGGAAGGGCGTTGCCAACCCCAGGGCTGGCCAGGGCGGCTCCCTGCACCACCCAGCGCTTTGGTTTGTGTGGAGCGCTACGGGACCAGCCGGCCACCACTCCCTCTCTGTTCCCATCACCGGGGGATGGCCAGAAGCCGACGCCGAGCACGGGCCCAGGCCAGGCAGCCGCGCCAGGCCAGTGCTGGAGCAGACAGGGCGGAGGGTCAGTGAGAGACATGGGAACAGGGCACAGTGCCCCGTGCAGGCAGGCCCCGCAGGGAGCCAGGCCCAGATAGGCAGGGACGCAGGAGTTAAGCCTGTTCTATTTATCGCGGTCTCTAATCGCCTTGTGCCGTTCGATGCCTGGCCCGGGCAGCCCCCACCCCCTCGGCAGCTCCCAGGGCCTCCCGCAGGAAAACCAAGACAGGTTGGGCCACTTCTTGCGCTTGGGGCCAGGCCAACAGGATCCAGGCAGCTCGCCCTCCACTCTGCTCCCCACCCCTCCTAGCACTGGCATCACCGACAGCAGCCGGTCCAGGTCCCCAGCCAGTGACGTCACTCCCCACAGTGCTGGGGACGGCCAAAGCGCGACCAATCCCTGGCCCCTGTGGAATGAGACCGGCTCTGCAGAGACCCAGCACCTATACATGCCCCCCGGTCTGGTACCTCACCAGCTAGGGCAGCGCATGGGGAGTTGTAGGGCAGGGGCTTGGCCCCAGGCTGGCCCCATGGACTGGGTGTAGAGGTGTGATGAAGCAGGACTGTTCTTAATGTTTCCTCTGAATAGTGTGGGGGTGCCTCAGTTTCCCCTAGGCAGTTCTTAAGTATCTAGGGGTTGGGATAAGGGTGTATGATCACTGCAGAGCCCTAGAGGGCAGGTGTGTGCAGGGGTCTGGACACAGACAATGGCCAACATCCTGTTTCCTGGCCACTGATGGCCTGGGCCCTCCCCCCCGCAAGGTGAGAGCTAAAGGGTTGGAGAACAAAGGAATCCGGTGACCTCCTGGCCCAGGAAAGGGACAAAGCCCAGAGGAGGAGGGTCAGGAGGGAGTTTCAGTTTGGGGCTGGCTGGGACATGGAGTGAAGGGCAGATGTGGTTGTCTGGCTCACTGCCCCCCAAAATGGACCCAGCTGAGGAGGCCGGTTCTCTGCACCTACAAGCTCTGTGTTAGACCAAGTTCCTGTCGTCTAATAAACCTGTTTTACTGGCTGGCTGAGAGTCACGTCTGACTGTGGAGTTGGGGGGCAGGACCCTCTGGCCCCCCCAGGACCCCACCTGGGCGGACTCGCTGTGGGAAGCGCATGGGGGGCAGAGGATGCTGAGTGCTCCGTGGTCAGACCCAGGAAGCTGGAAGCCGGGTGAGCTGTGTGCCCTGGAGACAGGCTGCTCCCAGAGAGGAGACTTCCCCAGAGTCCTGCCTGGCTTCGTAGGGAGCCCTTCCAGAGCATCGCCCGGGGACTCCGTGACAAGAGGTGTCTCCAGGGGGCTGCAGTCAGTTTGTAGCTGCCACATCCCAGGGTCCCTGGCTAGCCCAGCAGAGACAGCAAGGGCAGGCTGGGGGCTGGGCTGCTGCAGGGCATGTGGGGGGCAGAGGCTGTGGGTCAGTGCCAACATGCCACTTTCCCCAGCACATGGGGAGGAGATGGAAATTCAACCCTTCCGCAGCATGCACAGGTACCAGCGGGCCCAGGCTGCTACCCTGGCACATGGAGAGATCCCTCAGCAGGAAGTGATGCTGGGAGCCCTCCACACCCACCCCCCTGGTGCACACCAGCTCTGCGGGGAGAGGCTGCAGGGCACGCTGCCTCCTGCTGGTTCCCCTTGCTCGTGCAGCAGCAGGGCAGCTTTGCACAGGGCAGCGCTGGGCATGGCCCCTCTGAGCCAGCACTGACCCCAGTGCTCCAGCCCCGCGCTAGGGCCGGCAGCTCAGCGAGGGGGGCACTCTCCTCTGAGTCAGGGCACCGGGGAGCATGAGCCATTGTTAAACAGCTCCGAGCCATTCTCGCAAGACCGGGGAAATGCCACGCTGGCTCCCCGACATCCCTGCAGCTTCAAGGGAGACACTTGCCTGAAAGCTGTTGTCTGTTGCACAGCACTGCCAACAGAGCGGACGGTGCTAGGGTAGGTGAGCTCGGCAGCCTGTGGAACTCACCGACACAGGAGGTTACTCAGGCAGGAAGCCCCAAACTGGTACAGCAGGTACCTGGCTAAGGATGGCAGCTGGGATAGTCATTGCGGGGCTGGAACTAGGCACCTGTCTGCAGGAGTCTGGGGCAAACCCTGCAGGATGCAAGTGCCAGGCACAGATGTGGGACAGGGACTGGCACTGGGAGTTTTGTAACCAAGGGTGCCAGGCCAAGAGCCACGTGGGGTAGCCCACCAGGCGGTGGGTCTGTGCCCCCACTCTTCTGCTTCTGGAGCGGGGTCCCAGAGCTGTGCGCACCGGGGGCGGACGTGGCTGGAGGTCCCTCAGAATCCCGGGAGGAAGCACATGCAGCCTGGGGGTGGTCCTGCTGGCTTCATGTTACTGAGGAGCCCCGTGGCCACACAGCGGCAGGTTTCCTTGCCCTGGGGGCTCTCGCCCTCTCTGGGAGTGGAGGGAGCTGACTGTACCAGCTCCTGCAGGAGTCCAGCAGACACGTCTGTGTGCTTAGGGCTCTCTGCACTCGGCCCGGGGCCACAGCCAGCTGCGGGGACCAGGTGACCAGTGGTCTCAAGCTGCAGTGGGGGAAGTCTAGGCTGGATATTAGGAAACACTCTTTCACTAGGAGGGTGGGGAGAGGGTGGAATCTCCTTCCTTAGAGGTGTTTAAGGCCCAGCTTGACCAAGCCCTGTCTGGGATGATTTTTAGTTGGGGCTGGTCCTGCTTTGAGCAGGGGTGGGACTAGATGACTCCTGAGGTCCCTGTGAGGATGTGACTCAACAGGGAGGGGGGAGGGTTGACCTGGGAATGTGCCCTGGGGAGGGGAGACCTGAGAGCCTGTCACCTGAGCCAGGAGGGGGCGGGGGAGGTAACACCTCTGCCCAGGAATGTGGACAGAGGCTGCAGGAGGGAACCTGCTGGGGGGGTTTAGTTTCAGTTTGGGGCTGGGTGGTGGAACGCAGGGAACCCCAGGGCTGGGGTCTAAGCTCGCTGCTCCCCAGAAGGACTTGACTGAGGGGTCCCTGGTTGTACCCACAAGCTCTGTTTCAGACTGTGTTCCTGTTGTCCAATAAACCTTCTGTTTTACTGGCTGGCTGAGAGTCTCATTGAATCCCTGGAAGAGGGGTGCAGGGCCCGGACTCCCCCACACTCCATGACAGTCCCTTCCAACCCTGATCTTCCAGGATTCCCATCGCCGTGGGAACGCCCCATCTCCAAGCAGCGGTAGCTAAGGCGACAGAGGCATCACTCCATTGGCTGAGCCACGTCCACACTGGGCTGGGTCGGCATAGCCATGGTGCTGGACGGAGGGGGGGGGGGGATCTCTCACACTCTCAGCAACGTAGCTACGGCATAGACCAGGCCTAGCATCAAGCACTGGGGCTCCCAGTCCGTCCCCCGACGGATCCATCCCCAGCAGGGAGCTGTTCCTCACACTCCTGGCTCCCCGTAGTCTCCTCCCAGGACACCTGGGTCTCAGCCTGTGGGGAGTCCCGGGGGATTTTACACACACGGGGGCAAGAACTCCAGACACACTTGGACCCTATGCAGTGACTCAGCAGCAACAGATTCACTGTGTTCAGCCTCGCTCCCGAGAGGGAGCCACCCCCATGAACCCTCCCTACAACAGCTGTTGTCAGAAGCTGCCCCCGGGCCTGGGTCTGATCAAGCCAGGCTGGAACCCAGGCAGGACGCTGCAACCCCTCACCCCAGCGTAGCAGCAAGTGAGTCCATCTTTCCCCAGCCCTGCCAGAGGGCGCCCCTGGCCCTGCGCTCTCCCCTGACGAGCCCCATGCTGCTCCAGCCTGGCAGAAGGGAGATCACAAGCCAGCTGTCAGCTCACTGTAAACCTTGCCAGGCCCGGCCGGCTCCCCCGCTTGTCCAGAGACCAGCCCCTTTATTGCGCAGAGAGACAATCTGCAGCCGGCACACTGCCCCTGGGAGGAACATTATCCAAGCCACGGGGAGTGGCAGCAGGTGCCACCCCAGGACTGCGCCCCCCAAACCCGCAGGGAGACGTCTCGGGAGCCCAAGCAATGCTTGGAGAAGCCGCCCCCGCAGGAACCGACACGGTCTCTGGGCACATCCGGGCAGCACCAACGACCCACCCGCCTTCACCTCTAGCGAGTGCTCACTAGCCTGGGCCCCAGCTCACCCCTTGCCCTGGAGGAGCCCATAGCGCTGCGCACCTCTGGAGCCAAGGGAGCAGCTCGCACTATGGGAGGAACTCTGGATCCTCCTGCCAACACAGGGGAAACCCAGAGGGAAAAAAGGGCCCAGCCCAAGATGCCAGGTCACCAGGTGTGTGTGGGAGAGCCAAGGCATGGCAGGGCTGGAGGGGGGAGCGGCTGCTCCAGGGGGAGCAGGTTTGGCTGCCCACCTGCCCCCCTCTTCTGGGCTGGGAGTGGCACGCTCTGACCTCAGCACAACAGCCTGGGGACGAGCCCCATGAACCCTACAGTGTGACCCATGATGAACAGATCCCAGCATGCAATGCTCCACCCCGATTGTCAGCCTGGCTCACGCGTCTCCGTGGGCTGCACCCCCATCAAGCCTGCTCCATCTCACACCAGTTAGCTGCAGTCCTGGGGCTCCTGCCATGCAGTGAGAGCACTGGGGGCAAGAGGCCAGGAACCAGCCCTGTCTCCCATGCACGCAGCCAGGTGCTGTCCCAGCTACTGGGACCGTCCTGCACCCCACACGCAGCGAGCGACTTTCCCCAGGAGCTCTGTGCTCCCAGCTTCACAGCCCCAAGTCCACAGGAGTCCCCTGGGGAGACTTCCCCTGCTGCCCTGTAGGAGCCCGTGGGTGGGGACAGCAGGAGGAGTACTGCAGGGCAGACGTTCTGCAAGAAAACCTAAGCAGTCAGCATGTCTGGTGGGGAGCCGACGGGCTCGGAAAGCAGAAGGTGACCCAGCCGAGGCCAGCTGGCGCTCACAGCTGGGGCCTGCAGGAATGCAGAACTGGCTTCTCCGGGAGGAGCTGCTGATCCACCCTCACTGCACTTAGATTCCCCAGCACCTCTGACTCAGACCCCAAGCCAGTCACTGCCAATGCCCTGAATGGCAGGAGGGGTCGAGGGTCAGTCCGGCCACAGGAGTGAAGGCCTCCTCCGGGCCCCGTTCCCCCAGTGCTGCCCTTGGGGGGGCACGTACATGGCTAAGGGAGGGCGAGCTCCCATGGGGCAGGCAGGAGCCCAGCTGTCAGCTCAGACTCCCCAGCCCATGGCTAAGTTCAGGTGTTTGAAAATCGAATTGGGCCTCCCTGCCCAGCTGGGGGGAGGGGGGGGAGGACGAGGCGGGCAGCAAGAGGGCAAGGCCTAGACTCTCAGACTGGGGGCGCAAGGCGAGGCCCCCTGTTTAGGCACCTACACCAGCAGCCTGATCTCCCCATGGCTTTGATGGGAGCAGGGGGCACCCAGCCCCCAGCTTTTCCCCAGGGAGCTCGGCAGCAAGGAGCTGTTTGGGAAGCACCTCGCATGGCCACACAGCTGCAAAACCAAACAGAGTGTGGAGCCAGGACCCCTGGCTAATCAGTGAGGAGTCCTGCCCCGCCAGGGCTCTGCAGAGGGGATAATTCGGGTATAGTGCCGCGGTGGGGAGTGGCGACCCTGGGGGAAAGGAGGCAGGAGCGCAGCAGGTGGAAGGAGGGGTGGATGGGGCGCTGTTCCTGCAGTGGAGAGACGCTGCGGCATTAGAGGAGCGGCCCTGCTCCGTGTGCACAGAGAGCCCCATGCCCAATCCTACTGTACAGCTGGCACCAGGCAATGAGCTCGCAGGGTGCTCAGAGCAGGGCTCGCGCGAGTGAATCTGCTCACGCCTGCCACAAGCTGGGGGAAAGGCAGCGAGGACAGACCCAAGCTGGGAGAGCCCGGGCACCAATCACCCTCAGAGTCCTGCAGCCACCTTGGTACAGCCCACTGGGCACGGCTCAGAGGCTGGGGAGAAGCAGGCCCTGGGCAAGCAGTTCCTGTCCAGCTGTGAGCAACAGCCCCGCCCCCCCGCCCCGGAACGCGGCCTCTTCCCCACCGGAGCCTGGACGCTGGCACCAAGCGCCCAGCATGCCCAGCTCCTGCTCAGGAAGGCCGCAGAGCGCACACTATTCGCTGCGGGCTGCTTGGTGCCTGGACCTGGAACCCGCCGGGCTGCCTGGTGTCCAACAGCCACCTCTGGCAGTGGGCTTCCCCCAATGCCCACCTCTGCCGCGCCAGCAGCTATTAGGCAGGTCACAAGGATTTGGAAGCTGGTCAGGTCTGGGGCCCTGGCTGCTGGCATTCTCCTACAGAAAAACCCCTCTGGCTCCAAGCCTGTCCGTGCTCAGGTCCGGGAGCCACGCTGGGACTCTCCTCTCTAGGAAGATGCCGCTCACAGTCCCTGCTCCCCACCCCATGACCCCGTTGCCTGTTTCTCCTCTCCTGCTTTCCATAAACAGAGTAGTTATGCCCAGTGCCACGCAGGGGAGGGCTGTGTGACAGGAAGGGAGCGTGAGTCAGCCCCACAGCCACCCTGCCCCCAGTCCTGGCGAGGCTGGTGCATGGAATGCTTGAAGCCGCTTATCACGGGCGTAATCTGCAGTCACACCATGCAATCAATACAGCACTCCCACAGTTCCCAAGTACACCACTAATTAAACATCACAACACCTCTACGGAGAGAGGGACAGGCAAGGATCACTTCACCCACCACTGATATGCATCCACCTCTGAGGTGCAGCATGGCAGCTGTGTAACAGCAATGGTACAAGAGCTTAGGACACAAAGCAATGCACACCACAGCCAGCTGAAACTGCAGGAGAATATAGAGACAAAGCAGTTCATAGATTCATAGATTCATAGATATTAAGGTCAGAAGGGACCATTATGATCATCTAGTCTGACCTCCTGCACAACGCAGGCCACAGAATCTCACCCACCCACTCCTGCGAAAAACCTCTCACCTATGTCTGAGCTATTGAAGTCCTCAAATCATGATTTAAAGACTTCAAGGAGCAGAGAATCCTCCAGCAAGTGACCTGTGCCCCATGCTACAGAGGAAGGCGAAAAACCTCCAGGGCCTCTGCCAATCTGCCCTGGAGGAAAACTCCTTCCCGACCTCAAATATGGCGATCAGCTAAACCCTGAGAATATGGGCAAGATTCAGCAGCCAGATAACTGACTTTCTTTTATTCTGATATACAGATTCAGTTAGAATTCAGCCAGCACACTGAGGTTCCCAAAACACTTCCCAAAAGAATCCCAGGGGATCTTTAAGGCTCATGAGCAGCAGGGATCTCTTCCACTGAATCACGATCACAACACCCCTTCTCCCAAACACTCAGTTTCCCTGCAATTCTCCCATCCAAATGTTGACCAAACCCACCCCTGCTTAGCCTACGATCTGCCAGGGTCTCAGCAGGGGACAGCCTGTCTGCAGGTCTGTGCGGGGCGGTAGATAATCAGACTTGGGTGGGTATTTGGGTTTGTTGCTAGGTGACTCAGTCTAGTCCCCAAGGTTTGCACTTGCACAATCCCGACCACATGTCAACAGGAACTCCTCTGAGAACGCTTCCAATACACAACTCCAGCTGCTAGCTCTCGGGCAGCTCATGGAGAAGGGGGCTTGGAATAGCCCCCAAACAAAATTTTAAGGCCCCTGAAGCACCGGCAGAAGTGGCCCCTTTTTCCGTAGGTGGATAAAAGAGCTGGGACAGAATCTGCTGTGTTATTTTCAGGAAACGTCAAAGCAGAAAGGACCAGGAGGATCCAGCCAGCCCGGCCTGCCAGCAAAACAGTGTCCCACCCAAGTCCCTACTTCCGTCTCCCGTAGTAGCCAAAGCGAGGTATGGCACAAGGGTCCCAGCTGTGCAAGCCTACCCCCCGGGGGGTATTTCTCCCTGTCCCCTGCTCATCGTCAGCCTGTGTCCTGAAGCAGCAGGGTGAAGAGCACTTGGGTTTCATGCTTCCCAGGGTAATTCCCAGGAATGCTTCCTTTTTTCCCTAAGACCCCCCTCCAAAAGGCTATTCGCACAACGATCTAGGCCCGATGGAAGCCGGAGAGTCCCAGCTAACCCTGCTCCGTGCAAGAAAGGCTCGCCAGACACCAGGTAACATTACACACCCGGGCTGGATCCTGCTCCAGGTGCAAAGAGGATATACGAAGCTCCTGACTCAAACAGGGTACAAAGCACGACCAGTCTGCTGTGGCATAGGAGGCCACCCCCAGGGCAGGGCAGAATATGGTCTGGCCTGAATGCACTGCAGGAGCTAGGCAAAGCTCTGGCTGTCTCAGACTTACCCAGCTTGTGTCTCTTAAGGCCAGCTTCTCGCTAAAGTGCAATCCTCAGTGCGGGACATCTGGCCTCTGCCAACACAGCTCCCTGACACTGGGGGACAGGCCGTCGCGAGCAGCTCTTTTGGAGAGCCCCGTCGTGCCCCCCTCAGCAGTCCCGCTGCAGGGAAGTGACAGGTGGCATCACGCCTGACTTGTCCATGGCTGGGGCAGTGAACGCAGTTTCTGGGCATGGCTTGGCTGGCACGGCGCTAGGTGCTGTCACTCTCCCGGCGCTGACCCACACAGGCTGCACACGCCTCTTTGACATGCGTGTGTACATAGATTGCACACGGCCCCATTACACAGGGCAGACTCCTGAGGCTGTCCCGGTACCCTGAGCGCCAGCCACACGTGGGAGCTGCCTCACACCCAGCTATGAAGCCCAGAGGCTGGGCTGCTGGGTTTCTCCGGCAGGGCTGGGGGTGGTTTGGGTCCCCGTTGGTCAGACAGCCTCGCCGCTCTGACCCCGGGGGACCCAGGCGGAGCAGGGTGCTGTGCCAGCCGGGGTCCGCGCCCGGCGGGTGAGGGAGTCGCAAGCCTGAAGTAGGAGACCAGAGCTCAGGGATGGTGGCTAAGTAGCCAGCTGGGGAGACCCCCCCCACACACGGGGTGCCCGGGAGGGGCTGTCACGGGACCCAGCTGGGGAGACCCCCCCCCCCACCTGGGGGTGCCCGGGAGGGGCTGTCACGGGAGCCGGGCCGGCCGAGGGGCGGGGGGGGGGGGGCTGTCACCGGAGCCGGGCCGGCCGAGGGGCGGGGGCTGTCACGGGAGCCAGGCCGGCCGAGGGGCGGGGGGGGGGGGGGGCTGTCACGGGAGCCGGGACGGCCGAGGGGCGGGGGGGGGGGGGCTGTCACGGGAGCCGGGACGGCCGAGGGGCGGGGGCTGTCACGGGAGCCGGGACGGCCGAGGGGCGGGGGGGGGGGCTGTCACGGGAGCCGGGACGGCCGAGGGGCGGGGCTGTCACGGGAGCCGGGACGGCCGAGGGGCGGGGGGGCGGGGCTGTCACGGGAGCCGGGACGGCCGAGGGGCGGGGGGGCGGGGCTGTCACGGGAGCCGGGACGGCCGAGGGGCGGGGGGGCGGGGCTGTCACGGGAGCCGGGACGGCCGAGGGGCGGGGGGGCGGGGCTGTCACGGGAGCCGGGACGGCCGAGGGGCGGGGGGGCGGGGCTGTCACGGGAGCCGGGACGGCCGAGGGGCGGGGGGGCGGGGCTGTCACGGGAGCCGGGACGGCCGAGGGGCGGGGGGGCGGGGCTGTCACGGGAGCCGGGACGGCCGAGGGGCGGGGGGGGGGGGCTGTCACGGGAGCCGGGACGGCCGAGGGGCGGGGGGGGGGGGCTGTCACGGGAGCCGGGACGGCCGAGGGGCGGGGGGGGGGGGCTGTCACGGGAGCCGGGACGGCCGAGGGGCGGGGGGGGGGGGGCTGTCACGGGAGCCGGGCCGGCCGAGGGGCGGGGGGGGGGGCTGTCACGGGAGCCGGGACGGCCGAGGGGCGGGGGGGGGGGGGGCTGTCACGGGAGCCGGGACGGCCGAGGGGCGGGGGGGGGGGGGCTGTCACGGGAGCCGGGACGGCCGAGGGGCGGGGGGGGGGGGGCTGTCACGGGAGCCGGGACGGCCGAGGGGCGGGGCTGTCACGGGAGCCGGGACGGCCGAGGGGCGGGGGGGGGGGGCTGTCACGGGAGCCGGGACGGCCGAGGGGCGGGGGCTGTCACGGGAGCCGGGACGGCCGAGGGGCGGGGGGGGGGGCTGTCACGGGAGCCGGGACGGCCGAGGGGCGGGGGGGGGGGCTGTCACGGGAGCCGGGACGGCCGAGGGGCGGGGGGGGGGGCTGTCACGGGAGCCGGGACGGCCGAGGGGCGGGGGGGGGGGCTGTCACGGGAGCCGGGACGGCCGAGGGGCGGGGGGGGGGGGCTGTCACGGGAGCCGGGACGGCCGAGGGGCGGGGGGGGGGGGGGCTGTCACGGGAGCCGGGACGGCCGAGGGGCGGGGGGGGGGGGGGCTGTCACGGGAGCCGGGACGGCCGAGGGGCGGGGGGGGGGGGGCTGTCACGGGAGCCGGGACGGCCGAGGGGCGGGGGGGGGGGGGCTGTCACGGGAGCCGGGACGGCCGAGGGGCGGGGGGGGGGGGGGCTGTCACGGGAGCCGGGACGGCCGAGGGGCGGGGGGGGGGGGGGCTGTCACGGGAGCCGGGACGGCCGAGGGGCGGGGGGGGGGGGGCTGTCACGGGAGCCGGGACGGCCGAGGGGCGGGGGGGGGGGGGCTGTCACGGGAGCCGGGACGGCCGAGGGGCGGGGCTGTCACGGGAGCCGGCCGCGCCCCCCAGCCCCCGCCGAGGCCCGGTGCGGGGCTGGCTCCCCGGGGCTCCGCGGCCCCGCTCACCTGCTCGCTTGCGGGGGGTGGCGCGGGGCCGGCGGGCGCTCCCCGCGCGGCCGCCCCACGCAGCTGCCCATGGCGGAGGCTCCTGCCGCGGGGGGGGGGGGGGGCCGGTGCCCGGGCCGGGCCCTGCAGCCGCTGCCCGCCGGACCCGCACCGGCTCTGCCCGGAGAGGCCGGGGCGCTCCGCCCGCCCCGGGAGCACGTGACAGCGGCCCGCAGCACCGCCCCCAGACCGAGCCGGGCCAATGGGAGTGTGTGTGGGGGAGGGGCAGAGTGTGACCCCGCCCCCAGGCCCGGCCGGGCCAATGGGAATGTGTGTGTGGGGAGGGGCAGAGTGTGACCCCACCCCCGGGCCCGGCCGGGCCAATGGGAGTGTGTGTCTGGGAGGGGCAGAGTGTGACCCCGCCCCCGGGCCCGGCCGGGCCAATGGGAGTGTGTGTCTGGGAGGGGCAGAGTGTGACCCCGCCCCCAGACCGGGCCGGGCCAATGGGAGTGTGTGTCTGGGAGGGGCAGAGTGTGACCCCGCCCCCAGGCCCGGCCGGGCCAATGGGAGTGTGTGTCTGGGAGGGGCAGAGTGTGACCCCGCCCCCAGACCGGGCCGGGCCAATGGGAGTGTGTGTGTGGGGAGGGGCAGAGTGTGACCCCGCCCCCGGGCCCGGCCGGGCCAATGGGAGTGTGTGTCTGGGAGGGGCAGAGTGTGACCCCGCCCCCAGACCGGGCCGGGCCAATGGGAGTGTGTGTCTGGGAGGGGCAGAGTGTGACCCCGCCCCCAGGCCCGGCCGGGCCAATGGGAGTGTGTGTCTGGGAGGGGCAGAGTGTGACCCCGCCCCCAGACCGGGCCGGGCCAATGGGAGTGTGTGTGTGGGGAGGGGCAGAGTGTGACCCCGCCCCCGGGCCCGGCCGGGCCAATGGGAGTGTGTGTCGGGGAGGGGCAGAGTGTGACCCCGCCCCCAGACCGGGCTGGGCCAATGACAGTGTGTGTGTGGGGAGGGGCAGAGTTGGACCCCGCCGCAGGGCCCGGCCGGGCCAATGGGAGTGTGTGTGTGGGGAGGGGCAGAGTGTGACCCCGCCCCCAGACCGGGCCGGGCCAATGGGAGTGTGGGGGGAGGGGCAGAGTGTGTCCCCGCCCACCAGGGAGCTGCTGCGGGCTCGGCACGGGCACAGCCCCGGCGGCGGGGGCTGACCTCCTTTACCCCGGGCCCCACCCTGTGGGAGTCACAGGCCCCGCCCTTCATCCGCCCCCCCGGCACTGAGCCCGCCCCTTCGCGCACGCGCACTGGCATTTCCCTGGGCCCGCTCGCCCCCGTTTGTCACGTGACAGATTTTGTCCCGCCTGTCCACCGTGACGGGAGGGGGGGTCGCTCCCTGGCGCGCATGCGCCGGTGTATGCCCCCCCCACGCCCAATCCACTGCGCATCATGGCGGCGGCCGGTGCTGGGGGGACGGGCGGCGCCCTGCGGGGCTGGGTGCGGGACTTCGTGGCCGGGCAGCAGGACGGGCGGGCGGCCGAGGTGGCGGCAGGTACCGGCCGGGCCGGGGCTGGGGGGATGTGGGGTGGGGTGGGGCTGGGTGGATTGGGGGTCGGGTGGGATGTGGGGTGGGGCTGGGCTGGGGGCTGGAGGGATGTAGGGGGTGGGGGGGATGTGGGGTGGGGCTGGGGCTGGGGGGGATGTAGGGGGTCGGGTGGGATGTGGGGTGGGGCTGGGTGGATGTAGGGGGTGGGGCTGTGCTGGGTGGTTTGGGGGTTGGGGGGGATGTTGGGGGGGATGTGGGGTGGGGCGGGGGGGATTTAGGGGGTGGGGCTGGGCTGGGTGGATTGGGGGTTGGGGGGGATGTGGGGTGGGGCTGGGTGGCTGTAGGGGGTGGGGCTGGGCTGGGTGGATTGGGGGTTGGGGGGGATGTGGGGTGGGGCTGGGTGGCTGTAGGGGGTGGGGCTGGGCTGGGTGGATTGGGGGTTGGGGGGAGGTGGGGTGGGGCTGGGTGGATGTAGGGGGTTGGGGGGATGTAGGGGGTGGGGCGGGGCTGGGGGTTGGGTAGGATGTGGGGTGGGGCTGGGCAGGGTGGATTGGGGACTGGGGAGATGTGGGGTGGGGCTGGGCTGGGGGGATTGGGGGGATGTAGGGGGTGGGGCGGGGCTGGGGGTCGGGTGGGATGTGGGGTGGGGCTGGGCAGGGTGGATTGGGGACTGGGGAGATGTGGGGTGGGGCTGGGCTGGGCTGGGGGTGGGGCTGGGGGCAGGGGGGATGTGGGGCAGATGGGATAGTGGGTATGCTGGGACTCTGGGTTAGGATGGTCATGGGCACTTGCCTGGGGGAGGGTGGGCAAGGTTGGATACAGGAGAACAGTGCTCCAGGAGGCTTGGGTGATCTCCGCACCTTCTGGGGTTTGATGGGGCCCAGTCACTGGCTGCCTTCCCTGTGTGTAGGTTCCCAGCCTTCCCTGGCACCTCTCGTGGCGGGATAACTCTCTCCTGTGCGGTCTGTTGGGGTGGGAGGTAACTGTCCCCACTGTACCGTGCACTGGCGAGGCCTCCCCTGCGCTGCTGGGTCGAAGCGCGGGCACCGCGGTTTAGGAAAGATGGGGATGAGCCAGAGAGCCCAGAGGACACCAGCAGCAATGATAAAAGGTTTAGAAAACCTGACCTGTGAAGGCTGGTTAATAAAAGGCATGTTTACTTGAGAAAAGACTGAGGGGAAAATCTGATAATAGTCTGTAAGTGTGTTGAGGGCTGTTTTAGAGGACGGCGATCAGTTGTTCTCCATTTGCATCAAGGATAGGACAAGAAGTACTGGGCTTCATCTATAAGGATCATTACGCTCTGGACTAGGCGTCCAAGGCAGGCTGTGGAATCCCCATCACTGGAGGTTTCTAACAACAAGTTGGACAAACACCTGTCAGGGGTGGTCTAGGTTTACTCAGTCCTGCCTCAGCGCAGGGGGCTGGACTAAAGGACTTCTTGAGGTCCCTTCCAGTCCCACATTTCTAAGATTCTTTTGACAAGGTTTGTGCTGTTTGGTTTCCCAGAGAACTTGCCGTTCTGTTTGTACCAGTAATTCAGTGACTGTTACATTAAGGGATTCTGCCGCATCTGGAATTTCGCTTTTAAGGCTACAAGGGTGTGTGGCTGCGTCTTGGCAATGGTTTGGAAAGGAGCTAAGAGAGCCGTAGGCATACATGGTCTGTTTGATCTCAT